>NC_090654.1:168087855-168753443 GCF_040937935.1 Hyperolius riggenbachi | reverse complement strand
CTTTAAGCAATTTTCTCTTGGATATATCATAATGGTACATGCTACTCTGGCTTCAGCATGTAGCATTGCAGTGTGTTGTGTTGGTGGTATAATGGTTAGGATAGCAGCCTACAAAGCGGTAGGCCTGGGTTCTTTCCTGGCCAATGTGAGTTAGATTTTGACATACAACAAATCCTTAAGCAATTTTCTCTTGGATATATCAGAATGGTACATGCTAGGCTGGCTTCAGCATGTAGCATTGTAGTGTGTTGTGTTGGTGGTATAATGGTTAGGATAGCAGCCTACAGAGCGGTAGGCCTGGGTTCTATTCCTGGCCAATGTGAGTTGGCTTTTGACATACTACAAATCCGTAAGCAATTTTCTCTTGGATATATCATAATGGTACATGCTAGGCTGGCTTCAGCATGTAGTTTTGGTGGTGGTTAGTGGTGAAGTGAGCTACCTACCACGCACTCAGACCTGGTTCAATTCCCAGCCAAGGTATGTAAGCTGGCTTTTGAAATACTATAATTCCCTTGAAGACAAGACCCTCCTCCTCCGGGAGGAGGGAGTGAGAGAAGAGAGAGAGAGAGAGGGAGGAGGGAGTGAGGAATAACAATCAGCTAGGAACAAGCCTACAAGAGTCTAACTAAACTCCCCCTAGCAGTCTGTCAGCTGCTGTCTCCTAACTAATTACTGTAGGCAGACAAGTGAGTAAAACGACAGGAGAACCTTGCCTTTATAAGGGGGGGTGGGGCTCCAGGAGTGAGTGCAGTCTGATTGGTGACAATGTGCCTGCTGACTGTGATGTAGAGGGTCAAAGTTCTGCTCATTGGTGCATTATGGGGCGAATCGAACTTCCGCAAAAGTTCGCCTTCGCCGGCGAACGCGATCCACCTAAAGTTTGCCTGGAACCATTCGCGGGCGAACCGTTCGGGCCATTTCTAGCTGTCAATTGTTTGTTTCATGTCTCCAAACTATTGTTTTTTCTGGAGTGCGACCCATACATTTGAAGGCAAAGAACCCGGTTGGGGATGGTATTTCCTCACTTGCTTTTATACAGTGGTTGCTGGTCTTGCAACCCACCTTCCAACATCTGTGGGATGGAACGTTGACTCTGTGGTGATGACCATCAAGCAGGCAGGCTGGAATGCAGAGTGGATGACAACTGGGAATTAGGGAGAGGAGGGAGGTTTAAGGTTGAACACAAGGAGGCTGGTTTGTGCTTTGAGTGGTTCCTTCTTTAAGGGCTTCCTGCCCCAGGGCTTTGTGATAGGACTTCAGGCGCATTCTCAACAAAGTTGTTCCTACGTGGGTGCTGGTCCTCCCACGACTTGCTGGTGACACAGGATGCAGATGGCTTTTGATCTGTCCATTGGCACACACAAAGAAATATTTTCATACTAATGAGCCTTGTTAAGCCGGTCTAGTACCTCTAGAAGAGACCGGACTGTGGTTTCTGACTGACCCCAGGTGACATCACACCCTGCTGTCCCCTGCGACCTCTCCCTACTTTCCTCCCTTTTCCTTCCTCTCCAAGGCTCTGTCTCTCCCTCTCTTCTCTTCCTTTCCTCTTTTGTGGGCACCCACACGACATCCATCACCACATCATCATCACCCCCATTGCTTAAAGTTAACCTCCGGACTAAAAATCTACTCAGCAGAACTGAAAAGGCTTGGTGTTTCTTTAACAGTTTCACAGCATCAGAACTTTGTTTTTCTTACCAAAGCATAATTTTTAGCTGCATTTTTAGCTAAGCTCCACCCATCAAAGAAAAAAAGCCCGGGCTTTTTTTCCCTGATGCTGTGCAGAGCATGATGGGATTTCCTATGTTGTTATTCACGTTGCCTAGCAACTGGGAGAGGTGCTCAGGACACAGGACAGTTGCAACTGTGTCTCATGCTCCTTGTCACCTCCTTTCAACCAAAAAGATGGCTGCCATCATGAAATCAAACATTTGCCTGTTCTTTTAAAACAGTGTGGGTAAGAGATTATATTACCTATCTATTTTAATTAACATAACGAATGTAACTTAACCACTTCACCACTGAGGGGTTTTACCCCCTGACCACCAGAGCAATTTTCACCTTTCAGCGCTCCTTCCATTCATTCGTCTATAACTTTATTATTACTTATCCCAATGAAATGAACTATATCTTGTTTTTTTCGCCACCAATTAGGCTTTCTTTAGGTGGGACATTATGCCAAGAATTATTTTATTCTAAATGTGTTTTAATGGGAAAATAGGAAAAAATGTGGGAAAAAATTATTATTTTTCAGTTTTCGGCCATTATAGTTTTTAAATAAAGCATGCTACTGTAATTAAAACCCATGAAATGTATTAACCCATTTGTCCCGGTTATAAAACCATTTAAATTATGTCCCTATCACAATGTTTGGCGACAATATTTTATTTGGAAATAAAGGTGCATTTTTTTCAGTTTTGCATCCATCCCTAATTACAAGCCCGCAGTTTATAAAGTAACAGTGTTATACCCTCTTGACATAAATATTTAAAAAGTTCAGTCCCTAAGGTAACTATTTATGTTTTTTTTTATTGTATTTTTTTTTTTAATTACAAAAAATAAAATAAAAATTGGGGAGTGTGGGAGGTAATGAGTTAATTTATTGTGTAAATGTAATGTTTGTGTATGTAAAATGCTTTTAGGGTGTAGTTTACTATTTGGCCACAAGATGGCCACAGAGTGTTTGTTTACATGCGACCTGTAAGCGTCTGGAAGGACGCTTACAGGAAGCAGTAGGAGGCTGGGAGACTCACAATGATCTCGCTGTTTATGAAAGAAGCAGCAGATCATTGCGGGGGCTAGATCAACGAACGGGAATGGATTTTCCCGTTCATTGATCTCCGGGCGAGCGGGCGGTGGCGTGCACGAGCGGCGGGGTGCGCGCGCACGAGCGGCGGGAGCGCGGACAGCGGCGGTAGCGCGGAAGGTACGGATTTCTCCGTCCCTGGTTTTTTAGGGGGGAAAAAAGGGACGGAGAAATTCGTACCGCCGGGGGTAAAGTGGTTAATGACAGTATGTTTGTTCAGGCTGGAGTTCCTCTTTAAACCTTCCAGCTCACAGTAGGCCGCAGCAGCAGGGACATTACACCTTATAGTGATCTGGGTACTGTCTTCTGCGTATCTGATTTCCTCCTCTCTTCCTTCATCGGATGGCAAGAATGCTGGTGCATCACTTAGATCCATCAATGCCTGGGGAAATAGTTCCTCTGAGCAATAAAATAGTTAAGGATAGTAAGTGATAAAAATGGCCATACGTCTAGTACAGGGGTCAGGAACCTTTTTGGCTGATAGAGCCATAAACGCCACATATTTTAAAATGTAATTCTGTGAGAGCCGTACAATATGTTTTGTATGCATGCGCAGCAGAGGGCTCACATCCCTGTTGCCATGGTGATGTGTACACAGTTAAACCTTTGGACAGCTGAAGTGTCAGACACGTCTCCAGTTTCTCTTGGGTTTTATCAACATCAGCAATTTCCCAAAGAGCCAGACAGGAGAAATACCGACTAACAGCTTGTACAATTAGCTAGCTGACTTAGGGGTTGATTCACTTTGTAGGACGAGTTCCCCACAATTTGGCCCAATAGGCTGCCTATCAAGTGACATACAGCCTGTTGGGCCAATCAAAGTGCGGGGATCTCTTCCTACAAAGTCACTGGACCTGACAGGTTCCAGAGTGGGCCAATTGCAGCAGCTGTTCGGTTTGGGGGAGCGCGAATAAGTTAGTAGTGCATGCTACAGCAGCGCTGCCACACTAAGCTGCACTGCTTGAGCTGTGTAGCTTAGTGAATCAACCCCTATTGATTTGTATGTGAGCCAGGTGTAGCCATCAAAAGAGCCACATCTGGCTCCAGAGCCATAGGTTCCCTACCCCTGCTCTAGTAGATATCAGAAATATAAACAAACAACAAATTAGGTGAAGGTTTAAGCTGCTTCTTCAGAGGCAAATGATCATAGTAGTATTAAAAGTGGTGGCACTGGCAGTAGGCAATTAAAAACATAATGTGCATTATAATCTTAATAAATCTTCATATCACAGCAGGACTCCCTGTGCTGCACACCACCCAAGTTATTTTATAACAAAACTAGTAGGGCAGACCCAGGATGTGGCAGTGCATGAGTACTAGTGAAGCGAGCTGTGTTAAGAAGCTATGAGATGGAGGCTGTGCATGCGGCAGTCGACCATATCCTGTGACAACAGCACATCGGGAAGAGCCAGCCGAGGCCACTTGAAGTGGCAGAGTCCATACATAGAACTCTACGCTGTTTTACTAGTAATTTTATTTGCGTGAAATAGTATTTTATACTATTAAATAGCTTTACAGTGTTATGCTATAACATGTTTTTATTTGAGGTTATCACATTGGCCATGAATGGGATATTGAAGGTGGAATAGGGAGTGGATTGTATCTGATTGTGGAGGTCGGGGTGTCCTGGGAATAACCCCAACGCACTACTAGACCCTGGTAGTCATCACATCTGGTGAGTGGCTTCTGATTGGGTGTGGTGGAGGTGTACTGTGATGTACAAGAGGAGGAACCTTGAAATATTTGCAGAGGAGGAAAAGGACTTAATGTTGTGGAATTTGTGGAACTTTACTGCTATTGCATATGAATTTGAGTAGCGCCTGTACTGAATATTGAACTGTAAAATCAACACTTTGACTGCTTCTAAGGATGTGTTATCTGCTATCAGATACACACAAATGCCCATATGTTGTAGGTACAGCAGCCGAATACTAAATTAAATAAAAAAAGGTTACCTTGCTTTTTGTTCTCTAAACCTAAGTGCGTCTTATAGTCCGGAGCATCTTATAGTCCAAAACATACAGTTATCATCACTCATGCTTTGAGCAATCTAAACTACACTATACAGGTGAAACACAAAAAAAATAGAATATCATGCAAAACTTCATTTATTTCAGTAATTCAACTTAAAAGGTGAAACTAATAAATTAAATAGGAACCCTTTTCAGATGTTTTGAATTAGTTGATTAGAGTCTGATACTTTAAGCCTAGAATGTTAAACCTTTTCACAATTGTCTAATAATCTAAGATTTAGATTTTGGTGTTCTCCTAAGCTGTAAGCCTTAATAGTCAAAATGATAACAAATAAAAGCTTGTAATATCTCACTTTGCATGTAATGAGTCTATTTCATATATTAGTGTCACTTTTTAAGGTGAACTACTGAAATAAATGAACGCTGCACGATATTCTGCTTTTTCGAGTTTCACCTGTAAGAGGTACAAAAGTTCAATCTTTTTCTTTTTAGATTTTTGGTAACATATTTTGTAATACTTTCATTTAGATTTTAGCTACTGAAAATTGTGATACTTGGACTGTTTTCATTATGTTGTTAACAATTCAAATAGCTCGAACGGCCTAATCTTTACTAAAAGAAGAAGCACAAAAGTTTAATATTTTTCTGTTTACATCTTATTACTATGTATTGCTGTATATCACCCTTCCTGTTATGTATATACAAGGCTATGATGCCACAAAGGCCTTCTCCCGCAGAGTACCCTGGGAGGTCAACTGATGTTACTGATCCTACACAGATGGGATTGGATCTCAATGTGATTCACCTTGCCAGTAGTAATGATGACAGCAGCTTTGATAAATGTAAGTAAGTAAATCAATGAGGAAACAGAATAAATGATTTATAAATGAATATTGTAAAAAAAAATAAACAATTCAAGTTATATAAAGTAAAGTTTCTCTTTAAAGAGACTCTGAAGCGAGAATAAATCTCGCTTCAGAGCTCATAGTTAGCAGGGGCACGCATGCCACTGCTAAACCGCCGCAATAGCGCCGCTAAACGGGGGTCCCTTGACCCCCAAACCCCCCACTGCGACACTTGGTCGCAGACTTGGTCGCTCCTGGAGGCAGGGCTAACGGCTGCAGCCCTGCCTCCAGTCGCGTCTGTCAGCGGCGCATCGCCGCCTCTCCCCCGTCCCTCTCAGTGAAGGAAGACTGAGAGGGGCGGGGGAGAGGCGGAGATACGCGCTGACAGACGCGCGTGGGGCAGGGCTGCAGCGGTTAGCCTTGCCCCAACCAGGAAGCGCTCCCCCGCATTACGGAGGGGATTTAGGGGGACAGGGACCCTCGTTTAGCCGCGGGATAGCGGCGGTTTAGCAGGGGCACACGTGCCCCTGCTATCTATGAGGTCTGAAGCAAGATTTATTCTCGCTTCAGACTCTCTTTAAGTTCCACTTTAAATTCAAAGTATGTGAAGCATGTAGGTTTAACTGGAAAATCTTGAAAGCTTCATGTAGGAGTAGCTTCCTTTGCAGGTTGCCACCTCTTACATGATATGTTTTTCAATACCTTGATATTAATTTAAACAAATTGTTATGAAGGTCAGGATAAGTAAAAAAAATGTTAAGATACACAAGACTAGGTTGCAAACCCCAGAGCAGTCCCTAAAGGACTCTGCTACATGTAATTATAGTGGATAGATGTACAGTACACCCCACAAACTGAATATTTCATTGTGTGTACATGATGGCATTGACCACGTTCATACTATTACATGTTATGAATTTGAAAGCATTGCTGATACATTTAAGAATGTAATTCAGAGTGAGATATTTTACAGTGGGCAAACATTGACTAAATTCAGAAATTATATATTTTTCAATATGTAATTTTTTTCATTAAATAGCATACAGTAAAGTCCCTCTTTAAATAGGCAAGACAAATAACATTTATATCACATTTTTCTCCTGGCGGACTCAAAGCGCTAGGGCTGCAGCCACTAGGATGCACTCTATAGTCAGTAGCAGTGTTAGGGAGTCTTGCCCATGGTCTCCTACTGAATAGGTGCTGGCTTACCGAACAGTAAGAGCCAATACATTTCAGTTTATTAACCTCCTGAGCGTTACGCCGCTCAGGAGGTTTTGCTAACCTGAGTCCCATTGTTTATTTATTAGATCAAATAGCTGCAAAATTTTTAGCTAGCACTAGGCTAGCTAGTATAGGTGGCCAGCACCCCCCAATCGGCTCCGATCCAGTCGGTTATACACTATTCAGCCTGGTTCCAGCGATTGCCGGAGGCTTCCCGGACAACTCCGGTCTTCTCTATGGGGAGGTTTGTACATAACGTCACGCGCAGTCACCATCCTCCCCATAGAGAAGACCGGAACTGTGGGGGGAGGCTGCAGGGATCACTGGAACCAAGCTAGGCAATGTGTAAAGGGCTGGATGGGGCATCGCGGGCGATTGGGGGGTGCTGGCCACCTACACAAGCTAGCCTTGTGCTAGCTAAACCTTTTGCAGCCATTTTAATTAAATACATTAATCATGGGGGGACTCCTGAGGCTAGCGAGCAGTATGCCCGACACAGTGTCGGGCATACCGCTCAGGAGGTTAGTAAGTTTATCAATACGTTTTTTCTTTTTAACTTGCTGATAAACATGAGGTTCACTAAGTCTAGGTGATTTTCTGTATTAATTGATATGTACCGGTATATATTTAATGTATTCATTGCATGTATTTTTAATGAAAGCACCATTACCTCATGCAGTCAGTATATAACCCATGAAACAATTTGTACGAAAAAATGTGAACATTCCCAGTAAATATTTCTAACTATTATTTGGTTGTCTGGTCGCTTTGAGTCCGCCAGGAGAAAAGCGCAATGTAAATGTTATTTGTCTTGTCTTGTCTATTTGTGAAAATCTAGAATAGATGGCATGGTTACGAAGATGAAAACAACTACTGCCAAATGATGTTTACTCATTTCAAAATCAACATGGATGTGAGGTCTATCACGTTGTATATTCTCATACCGCATGTTAACCATACTGATGCGTGCACTATTCCAGTGTTGCGCTAATAGGGTAATGCATGCTGCCCCCTTGGTGCTAGTACCAGTAAAAGTGCCATGCCATGTACCACTGCTTTATGTATGAGGCCCAAAATGACTTACTGATATAATTTCTTAGCATATTTTTTATTTAGAAAAGTTACAAATAGAGAGATAGGCAAAAGTTAACAAATATCATCTTTATTTAGGTACTAGTAATTCTGCCTTGGGTAATAAACCATAATTGCAATCTAAAGCATCATTGCAATCAACATGATTTAGGATGAGCTTCAGTTAGAAAGCTGTTGCTTATTTTTATGTTGTAATTTTTAAGTTACCGTGCTTTGCATACTGGCAAAAAATATACATAAATCATGAAAATACCCACACTAACTCCCAAGTGCTTCTACAATAAGGATATGGGATTTAGAGCTCAGTATGTACTGTATATGCAGACTGCCATTGAGTCTTCCTATGTATATTCCTCATACCTTTCCATTAAGGATCAGGGAGCGTAAGCATCTGTTTTTAATTATTTCAGATCAGGAAGAAAATAATGCAAAAAATATGTTTGTTTTACACAGTGGCTAGACTCCAATCTACATGCTCTGTGTGTGTAGAAGTATGAGAAGTTTAAATACTAGAAAAAAGGTATGAGTGTAACTACTGCATGGACGTGGTGAAACTTGCCTTGATGCCTCCAAATCTTGCATATGGGTATGTATGTATTTATATACTCCTACCAGCTACGTTATGTGCCTCAGCTATGGCTGATATCTATATTGTTAAAATATCTGTATTAATCTAGAGAAACTATGGGCGTGATACACGAAGCATCAGTAATATTGGCATGCACACAGCGTGACATGCTGTACATCGGCAATGCCAGCATTTGTATGCTAATGCACATTATAGGGGCGCTATGGCGAATTACTGTTTAAATTAATGCAGCATAAAATTAAGCCAGCATCCAAAAGAAGCTGCAATAAAAAAGCTTTAGTTTAAAAAAAATAAACAGAGCTGCTTGCTCCGTCACTTTAGCTTTCAGTATCCCCTCATTTGCCTGAAGCTATGAAGGACCCCTGCATTCTGACAGCCAGGCAATAATCAGCCACCTGACACAGAGGGGGGATGGATAGACAGCCGAGATAAGGTGGCTGATTTATTGCCTGTCAGAGTGCAGGGGTCCTTCATAGCTTCAGTCTACGCTGTGAGGAAACGCAGCTTTACAACGGTTTGTAGCGGGCGGCTAGACTCGTGAGTGCGGAGAAACCAAAACAACCAGATGACAGGGAAGTTAGATCTGAAAAAAATAAACAGTCATACCAGATGTTCCCCATAAGTAATGTACTGGTCTGTTTAGTCCGACACTTAGGATGCAAATAAGGGGATACTGAAAGCTAAAGTGACGGAGAAAGCAGCTCTGTTTATTTTTTTTTTAAACTAAAGCTTTTTTATTGCAGCTTCTTTTGGATGCTGGCTTAATTTTATGCTGCATTAACCACTTCCCGACCGCCTAACGCACAGGGGCGGCCGGGAAGTGGAGCCCGCAAGGACCAGCTCACCCACAGAGGCGGCGGTCCTTGTAAGGGCATGGGCGGAGCGTTCGCGTCATCCGTGACGTCATCCTCCGCCGGCGCCTGTCTCCGCATACCCGCCGTAACATCCCGCCGGCCATACGGAAGCGCCGGCGGGATGTTAACCCCGCGATTGCAGCATGCAAAGTGTATAATACACTTTGTAATGTTTACAAAGTGTATTATACAGGCTGCCTCCTGCCCTGGTGGTCCCAATGTCCGAGGGACCACCAGGGCAGGCTGTAGCCACCCTATGTCGCACTCAACCACACTGATTTCTCCCCCCCTGCCCCAGATCGCCCACAGCACCCCTCAGACACCCCCCCCCCCCCCCGCCCACCCCCCAGACCCCTGTTTGCACCCAATCACTCCCCTAATCACCCATCAATCACTCCCTGTCACTATCTGTCAACGCTATTTTTTTTTACCCCCCCCCCCCCCCTGCCCCCTCCTGATCACCCCCCACCCCTCAGATTCTCCCCAGACCCACCCCCGCCCTGTGTACTGTATGCATCTATCCCCCTGATCACCTGTCAATCACCTGTCAATCACCTGTCAATCACCCATCAATCACCCATCAATCACCCCCTGTCACTGCCACCCATCAATCAGCCCCTAACCTGCCCCTTGCGGGCAATCTGATCACCCACCCACACCAATAGATCGCCCGCAGATCCGACGTCAGGTCACCTCCCAAGTGCAGTGTTTACATCTGTTATCTACCCTAAACACCCACTAATTACCCATCAATCACCCATCAATCGCCCCCTATCACCACCTGTCACTGTTACCCATCAGATCAGACCCTAATCTGCCCCTTGCGGGCACCCAATCACACGCCTACATGCTCAGATTGCCCTCAGACCCCCCTTATCAATTCGCCAGTGCAATATTTACATCTGTGCTTCCCTGTAATAATCCACTGATCACCTGTCAATCACCCATCAATCACCCCCTGTCACTGCCACCCATCAATCACCCCCTGGCACTGCCACCCATCAATCTGCCCCTAACCTGCCCCTTGCGGGCAATCTGATCACCCACCCACACCAATAGATTGCCCGCAGATCCGACGTCAGATCACCTCCCAAGTGCAGTGTTTACATCTGTTATCTACCCTAAACACCCACTAATTACCCATCAATCACCCATCAATCACCCCCTATCACCACCTGTCACTGTTACCCATCAGATCAGACCCTAATCTTCCCCTTGCGGGCACCCAATCACCCGCCTACACGCTCAGATTGCCCTCAGACCCCCACTTATCAATTCGCCAGTGCAATATTTACATCTGTGCTTCCCTGTAATAACCCACTGATCACCTGTCAATCACCTGTCAATCACCCATCAATCACCCCCTGTCACTGCCACCCATCAATCACCCCCTGGCACTGCCACCCATCAATCTGCCCCTAACCTGCCCCTTGCGGGCAATCTGATCACTCACCCACACCAATAGATCGCCCGCAGATCCGACGTCAGATCACCTCCCAAGTGCAGTGTTTACATCTGTTATCTACCCTAAACACCCACTAATTACCCATCAATCACCCCCTATCACCACCTGTCACTGTTACCCATCAGATCAGACCCTAATCAGCCCCTTGCGGGCACCCAATCACCCGCCTACACGTTCAGATTGCCCTCAGACCCCCCTTATCAATTCGCCAGTGCATTAGTTACATCTGTTCTTCCCTGTAATAACCCACTGATCACCTGTCAATCACCTGTCAATCACCCGTCAATCACCCCCTGTCACTGCCACCCATCAATCACCCCCTGGCACTGCCACTCATCAATCAGCCCCTAACCTGCCCCTTGCGGGCAATCTGATCACCCACCCACACCAATAGTTCGCCCGCAGATCCGACGTCAGATCACCTCCCAAGTGCAGTGTTTATATCTGTTCTCTACCCTAAACACCCACTAATTACCCATCAATCACCCCCTGTCACTGCTACCTATCAGATTAGACCCCTATCTGCCCCTTGGGCACTCAATCACCCGCCCACACCCTCAGAATGCCCTCAGGCCCCAGCCCTGATCACCTCGCCAGTGCATTGTTTGCATCTATTCCCCCCTCTAATCACACCTTGAGACACCCATCAATCACCTCCTGTCACCCCCTAGCACACCTACCCATCAGATCAGGCCCTAATTTGCCCCGTGTGGGCTCCTGATCACTCGGCCAAACCCTCAGATCCCCCTCAGACCCCCTTCCGATCACCTCCCCAGTGCATTGATTGCATCTATTTTCCCCTCTAACCACCCCCTGAGACACCCATCAATCACCTCCTGTCACCCCCCTAGCACTCCTATCCATCAGATCAGGCCCAATACAACCTGTCATCTAAAAGGCCACCCTGCATATGACCGGTTCCACAAAATTCGTCCCCTCATAGACCCCCTGTCATCAAAATTTGCAGATGCTTATACCCCTGAACAGTCATTTTTAGACATTTGGTTTCCAGACTACTCACGGTTTTGGGCCCGTAAAATGCCAGGGCGGTATAGGAACCCCACAAACTGACCCCATTTTAGAAAAAAGACACCCCAAGGTATTATGTTAGGTGTATGACGAGTTCATAGAAGATTTTATTTTTTGTCAAAAGTTAGCGGAAATTGATTTTTTTTTTTCACAAAGTGTCATTTTTCACTAACTTGTGACAAAAAATAAAATCTTCTATGAACTCGCCATACACCTAACGGAATACCTTGGGGTGTCTTCTTTCTAAAATGGGGTCACTTGTGGGGTTCCTATACTGCCCTGCAGGGTCGGACTGGGACACTAAGGGCCCACCAAGGAAGTTTCAGCCTGGGCCCCCCCCCCCCGATCCCCTCCTCCTCGCCCCCCCCCCCCCCCCATTTTGGGCTCACATACACATGTACTCTAGAAATTTTGCATGAGTTTATGGTAGGGAAAAGATTGTGAGCACTTCTGAGGACAGTCTCCAATAGGGATATGTCCACATGCGGCGCGCGCAGCGCGCCGCAGCGAAAGTAAATGGGTGTCACCACGCACTGGAACATCGGCGTGGTCACGATGAGTCATGGGCAGACTTAAAAAAAAAAAAAAACACAACATAAGTAGCGGTGTTATTCACAGAGATTAGGTCCGACCAGATACATTTTAGATAAAATATTCAAGTAGTTACATGCCTCATGATAATTCATCAAGTAGTCAAATCGCAGCAGATTTTCCGACAAAATGCAATCAGGTTGGCGGCTGATACCCCCACAAAATGCAATCAGATTGGCGGCAGATACCCCCCAAAATGCAATCAGGTTGGTGCCAGATACCCCCCCCCCCCCCCAAAAGTGGGCAGCAGTGACCAGAAAATCGTAATGTGGGCAGCAGACACCTGAAAATCGCAATGTGGGCAGCAGTGACCAGAAAATCGTACTGTGGGCAGCAGACACCAGAAAATCGTAATGTGGGCAGCAGACACCTGAAAATCGCAATGTGGGCAGCAGTCACCAGAAAAGCGTAATGTGGGCAGCAGTCACCAGAAAAGCGTAATGTGGGCAGCAGACACCTGAAAATCGTAATGTGGGCAGCAGACACCAGAAAATCGCAATGTAGGCAGCAGTGACCAGAAAATCGCAATGTGGGCAGCAGTCACCAGAAAATCATAATGTGGGCAGCAGACACCTGAAAATCGTAATGTGGGCAGCAGACACCTGAAAATCGTAATGTGGGCAGCAGACACCAGAAAATCGTAATGTGGGCAGCAGACACCTGAAAATCGCAATGTGGGCAGCAGTCACCAGAAAAGCGTAATGTGGGCAGCAGACACCTGAAAATCGTAATGTGGGCAGCAGACACCAGAAAATCGCAATGTAGGCAGCAGTGACCAGAAAATCGCAATGTGGGCAGCAGTCACCAGAAAATCATAATGTGGGCAGCAGACACCTGAAAATCGTAATGTGGGCAGCAGACACCAGAAAATCGTAATGTGGGCAGCAGACACCTGAAAATCGCAATGTGGGCAGCAGTCACCAGAAAAGCGTAATGTGGGCAGCAGACACCTGAAAATCGTAATGTGGGCAGCAGACACCAGAAAATCGCAATGTGGGCAGCAGTCACCAGAAAATCGTAATGTGAGCAGCAGACACCAGAAAATCGTAATGTGGGCAGCAGACACCAGAAAATCGTAATGTGGGCAGCAGACACCTGAAAATCGCAATGTGGGCAGCAGTCACCAGAAAAGCGTAATGTGGGCAGCAGACACCTGAAAATCGTAATGTGGGCAGCAGACACCAGAAAATCGCAATGTAGGCAGCAGTGACCAGAAAATCGCAATGTGGGCAGCAGTCACCAGAAAATCATAATGTGGGCAGCAGACACCTGAAAATCGTAATGTGGGCAGCAGACACCAGAAAATCGTAATGTGGGCAGCAGACACCTGAAAATCGCAATGTGGGCAGCAGTCACCAGAAAAGCGTAATGTGGGCAGCAGACACCTGAAAATCGTAATGTGGGCAGCAGACACCAGAAAATCGCAATGTAGGCAGCAGTGACCAGAAAATCGTAATGTGAGCAGCAGACACCAGAAAATCGCAATGTGGGCAGCAGACACCTGAAAATTGTAATGTGGGCAGCAGTCACCAGAAAATCGTAATGTGGGCAGCAGTCACCAGAAAATCGTAATGTGGGCAGCAGTGACCAGAAACCCCCCTCCCTCACCTAGGGGCCCCCCCTCCAGAATTGCAGCCAGCGGCAAATAATCACTTACCAGCATGACGGAGATAAGATCCGTAGCTCTGCGTGCCGCTGGCTGGTCTGCTCTCTGCTTCCTGAACTGACTGTCCAATCACGCTCTCGCAGTACTTCCTGCGAGAGCGTGATTGGACAGTCAGTTCAGGAACCAGAGCAGACCAGCCAGCGGCACGCAGAGCTACGGATCTCATCTCCGTAACTCATGCCGTTAAGTGATTCTTCCCCGCTGGCTGCAATTCTGGAGAGGGGGGGAGCGCGGAAGGGGGGCCCCTAGGTGAGGGAGGGGGGGGGAGGCTTCCGCCCCTCCCCGCCGATCTGTGCACAATGTCCCCCCTTCCTGCGCTTAGCCCCCCTCCTTTTTAGCACTGGGGCCCCCAGGAGGCGGGACGGCCGGGGCCCACCGATGGGACCATCGGTGGTTCGGTGGGCTTGTCCGAGGCTGCTGCCCTGGCATTTTAGGGGCCCTAAACCGTGAGGAGTAGTCTAGAAAACAAATGCCTCAAAATGACCTGTGATTAGGACGTTGGGCCCCTTAGCGCACCTAGTGTCACACATGTGGTATCGCCGTACTCAGGAGAAGTAGTATAAAGTGTTTTGGGGTGTATTTTTACACATACCATGCTGGGTGGGAGAAATCTCTCTGTAAATGGACAATTGTGTGTAAAAAAAATCGAACAATTGTCATTTACAGAGATATTTCTCCCACCCAGCATGGGTATGTGTAAAAATACACCCCAAAACACATTATACTACTTCTCTTGAGTACGGCGGTACCACATATGTGGCACTTTTTTACACCCTAAGTACGCTAAGGGGCCCAAAGTCCAATGAGTACCTTTAGGATTTCACAGGTCATTTTGCGACATTTGGTTTCAAGACTACTCCTCACGGTTTAGGGCCCCTAAAATGCCAGGGCAGTATAGGAACCCCACAAATGACCCTATTCTAGAAAGAAGACACCCAAACGTATTCCGTTAGGAGTATGGTGAGTTCATAGAAGATTTTATTTTTGTCACAAGTTAGCGGAAAATGACACTTTGTGAAAAAAAACAATTAAAATCAATTTCCGCTAACTTGTGACAAAAAAATAAAAACTTCTATGAACTCACCATACTCCTAACGGAATACCTTGGGGTGTCTTCTTTCTAAAATGGGGTCATTAGTGGGGTTCCTATACTGCCCTGGCATTTTAGGGGCCCTAAACCGTGAGGAGTAGTCTTGAAACAAAAATGACCTGTGAAATCCTAAAGGTACTCATTGGACTTTGGGCCCCTTAGCGCAGTTAGGCTGCAAAAAAGTGCCAATCATGTGGTATCGCCGTACTCGGGAGAAGTAGTATAATGTGTTTTGGGGTGTATTTTTACACATACCCATGCTGGGTGGGAGAAATACCTCTGTAAATGACAATCTTTTGATTTTTTTACACACAATTGTCCATTTACAGAGTTATTTCTCCCACCCAGCATGGGTATGTGTAAAAATACACACCAAAACACATTGTACTACTTCTCCCGAGTACGGCGATACCACATGTGTGGCACTTTTTTGCACCCTAACTGCGCTAAGGGGCCCAAAGTCCAATGAGTACCTTTAGGATTTCACAGGTTATTTTGAGAAATTTTGTTTCAAGACTACTCCTCACGGTTTAGGGCCCCTAAAATGCCAGGACAGTATAGGAACCCCACAAATGACTCAATTTTAGAAAGAAGACACCCCAAGGTATTCTGCTAGTAGTACGGTGAGTTCATAGAAGATATAATTTTTTTGTCACAAGTTAGCGGAAATTGATTTTAATTGTTTTTTTTCCCAAAGTGTCATTTTCCGCTAACTTGTGACAAAAAATAAAATCTTCTATGAACGCACCGTACTACTAACGGAATACCTTGGGGTGTCTTCTTTCTAAAATGGGGTCATTTGTGGGGTTCCTATACTGTCCTGGCATTTTAGGAGCCCTAAACCGTGAGGAGTAGTCTTGAAACAAAATTTCTCAAAATGACCTGTGAAATCCTAAAGGTGCTTATTGGACTTTGGGCCCCTTAGCGCAGTTAGGGTGCAAAAAAGTGCCACACATGTGGTATCGCCATACTCAGGAGAAGTAGTATAATGTGTTTTGGGGTGTATTTTTAAACATACCCATGCTGAGTGGGAGAAAGATCTCTGTAAATGGACAATTGTGCGTAAAAAAAATTAAAAAATTGTCATTTACAGAGATATTTCTCCCACCCAGCATCGGTATGTGTAAAAATACACCCCAAAACACATGATACTACTTCTCCCGAGTACGGCAATACCACATGTGTGGCACTTTTTTGCAGCCTAACTGCGCTAAGGGGCCCAAAGTCCAATGAGCACCTTTAGGCTTTACAGGGCGCTTACAAATTAGCACCCCCCAAAATGTGAGGACAGTAAACACACCCCACAAATGACCCCATTTTGGAAAGTAGACACTTCAAGGTATTCAGAGAGGGGCATGGTGAGTCCGTGGCAGATTTCATTTTTTTTTGTCGCAAGTTAGAAGAAATGGAAACTTTTTTTTTTTTTTTTGGTCACAAAGTGTCATTTTCCGCTTACTTGTGACAAAAAATAATATCTTCTATGAACTCACTATGCCTCTCAGTGAATACTTTGTGATGTCTTCTTTCCAAAATGGGGTCATTTGGGGGGTATTTATACTATCCTGGAATTCTAGCCCCTCATGAAACATGTCAGGTGGTCAGAAAAGTCATAGATGCTTGAAAATGGGAAAATTTACTTTTTGCACCATAGTTTGTAAACGCTATAACTTTTACCCAAACCAATAAATATACACTGAATGGGTTTTTTTTTTTATCAAAAACATGTTTGTCCACATTTTTCGCGCTGCATGTATACAGAAATTTTACTTTATTTGAAAAATGTCAGCTCAGAAATTTAAAAAAATCATTTTTTTGCCAAAATTCATGTATTTTTTGATGAATATAATATAAAGTAAAAATCGCAGGAGCAATCAAATAGCACCAAAAGAAAGCTTTATTAGTGACAAGAAAAGGAGCCAAAATTCATTTAGGTGGTAGGTTGTATGAGCGAGCAATAAACCGTGAAAGCTGCAGTGGTCTGAATGGAAAAAAAGTGGCCGTTCCTTAAGGGGGGTAAAGCCCGCGGTCCTCAAGTGGTTAATTTAAACAGTAATTCGCAATAATGCCCCTTTAACCACTTTCTCCACTGCTACAGTATATCTACATCATCGTCATCTGTGGCACCCTCCAAGCCACCATGACGTAGATATACTGACTAAGTTTGCTGCCCTGCTGTGCACGATCGAGTGCGCTTCAGAGCGCACCCCCGGCACTTTCAGCTGCCTTACTAATTGGTAAAAGGGAATATGTTCCCTTGTAGCCAATTAGTCCACCCCCCTCCCATGAAGTTGACTACTGCAGTGATCCTTCATCTGTCCCCCTCCGTTCAGAAATCATAAAAAAAAACCTCCAGCAAGCAGCATCTCTCACCTTACCTCGTTCCTGCCACTATCCTGAAGCCCAAGCCTCCGTTCCCCGCGCTGCATTCAGCCACGTATTGCCGACTATATGGGTCCTGGCTTGATGACCTCATCAAGCCGGGACCCGGGTAATTATATCTAATTTGTGCAAGGAGTGGGCTGCCTGATGGGGGGGGAGGGGAAATCTGGCTATCAATAATGGGGGGCGGGGGTAGGATATGTAAAAGGGGGGGTACATATTTACTGGGGGGCATCTGATTAACTAAGGGAAGGGGGAATTTGATAATTTGGCACATCTGGGCACCTGGGGGGCCATAATCAAATACTAGGGGCACATTTGACTATAATGGGGGGGGGGCGCTAATCCTGGGGGTACATCTGGCTATAATGGGGTAATCCTGATCCTGGGGACACATCTGGCTATAAAGAGGGGCACTATTCCTGGGGGTGCATCTGTCAATCTATTCTGGGGGTGGCAATCACAGGGGACACATCTGGCTATACTGGAGGGGGTGATACTGGGGACACATCTGGACACTATACTGGGGCGACTAACTGGTGGCACTGTTTTTATGTCAATAGCACTTTTTATTTTTAACAGAAATTGGTCAAAATTGAGAAATAATGCATTTTTTTATTTTTTTCCACTTTTTCCCATTAAAGGAACATTTTACTTAATACCAAATACCCCCCAATGAAAGCTTAGTTTGTCTTAAAAAAAAACCGATATATAGATCATTTAAGCGGCACGAGTACAGATGAAGTTATTGCTGATTAAAAAGTGACACAGCTAAAGCGTCAAAACCGCTTTGGTCCATTAGGGGAAAACAAAGTCTGGATGCGAAGTGGTTAAAGAAAATCTGTAACTAAAAAAAGTTCCACTGGGGGATACTTACCTCGAGTGGGGAAAGCCTCTGGATCCTATCGATGCTTCCCCTGTCCTCCTGTGTCCCACGGCGGCAGCGATAAAGCACCCCGAACGGCGGGGATGTAAATGTTTACCTTCCTGGCTCCAGTGCAGGCGCAGTATCGACTCCCTGCTCGGAGATAGGTGGAAATAGCCGATCTTTGTTGGTCCACTCTACTGCGCAGGCGCAAGTCTCCTGCGCCTGCATAGTGCAGCGGACCCGAAAGAGATTGGTTATTTCCGCCTATTTCCGAGCAGAGAGCCGCAACAGCGCCCCCGCTGGAGCCAGAAAAGGTAAATATTGCACAGCCTGACAAATTGTCGGCTGTGCATTCCGTGGGCTGCAGTGAGACCACTGTGGGACACAGGAGGACAGGGGAAGCCTCGATAGGATCCAGAGACTTCCCCCTACCAAGGTGAGTACCCCCCGGGGGAACTTTTTTTAGTTACATCTCTTTAAGCAAGTTTCATAATGATATCATAGCAATGCTTGCTTTACCCATGTATTGTGAGTCAAGCTAATTGCACAATTACCAGCAGTTTATACATTAGGCCCCATGTGTAGAGTGTAGTGCTGAAACTGCTTGTTTCCAAGCCAAAAGAGCAGTCTTTTTAGTAGACTTGTTAAGCACTTCAAGATTGACCTGGTACACACATTTTGTAGGATTCTACCTAAGGCCAAGTTCAAATTAGCAAATGCGAACGGCCGTGCGTTTGGAATGCAACGCATATGAACGCACGCCATCCGCGTTTGTATGCGTTGCATGGCTGATCCCATTCACTGAAGTGAATGGGTCAGCCACGCGTTTCTGCAGAAAATGCGTGCAGCATGCGTTCCTGGACCGCACTGATCCGGAACGCATGCAGTGTGAACATCAGACAGTGCAGTCTATGCCCAGTCTGATGCCATGCGTGTCTGCCTCCTGCACGCGTTCCCAAAACGCGGATGGGAATGCATGCAGTGTGAACGGGGCCGAAGAGCAGAGTGTGATGATGTCACTATTTTATTCCTCTCTCTGACAAGCTAGTCATGAATACACTGACCTGGGATGGGAAACTCTCCTTAACAAGGTCTTTGAGATGTTATACAGGTGTTAAAAGGACAGAAGATGAGGTGGGTGCTGTACATGAAATTTCCTGTCCCACTTTCAAGACATTGACCTAACGTACTGTGCTGCTATGATAGTGCTATCCTGCCATAAAAAACTAATTGCATTATGGCCTGTCTCAGGATGTGAGAACTTGACAGAGATCACTGTCAAGATCAGTAGCATAATAGCCCCTGTAAATCCCTCTTCTGCAGAGTAAGCTCTCTGACCCACACTCTGCACTACTTCTAGACACCTTTATGTGTGGCATTCATTCTAGATGTCATTCAGTTCATGATGCCAGCTAGCAATGTGGTCTCCTCCTGTTTTGATGGCCAAGACAGCTGCAAGTGTGCTGAGCGGACATGAAACGGCACTGTTTCTCAGACTCGGGTCTTGCTTCTGTGGTTTAATTTTACCACTGCTATCTGTACGCTGCCCATAGAGTTGGGCCGAACGGTTCGCCGGCGAACGGTTCCCGGCGAACTTCGGTGGTTCGCGTTCGCCACCCGCAGGCGAACGTTTGCGGAAGTTCGCTTCGCCTAGTTCGCATCAAAAAACAAAATTTTTACCCTCCATTTCACTGTCAGCAGCCATGTTATGGTCAAACACACTGCTTGAGGACCCCGCTCACCCTCCCTTCAAGCTAGGTCCTTTATACCATTTGACTCAGTTGTCTGCCTACACTAATTATGGGACAGCTGGTACACACTCTGCTAGAGAGTTTTAATTCCTCCCTCCCCCCTCCCCCCTCCCTCCTCCCTCCCACTGGTATTATTTTAAAAGGAAAAATCCATATCCTTCTCCGTTTAGGTTCCCTTTAAGGATTTGTAGCATAAAAGCCAACTCACATTGGCTGGGATTTGAACCTGGGTCTCAATGTATGGTGGACAAGCACACTATCCACTATACCAACTGAAGCTGGCCTGAAATTGCTGGCCTGAAATTGCTGGCCTGAAATTGCTGGCCTGAAATTGCTGGCCTGAAATTGCTGGTTCAGGCCAGCAATTTCAGGCCAGCAATTTCAGGCCAGCAATTTCAGGCCAGCTTCAGTTGGTATAGTGGATAGTGTGCTTGTCCACCATACATTGAGACCCAGGTTCAAATCCCAGCCAATGTGAGTTGGCTTTTATGCTACAAATCCTTAAAGGAAACGGAGAAGGATATGGATTTTTCCTTTTAAAATAATACCAGTTGCCTGAATCGCCTGCTGATCCTGTGTCTCTAATACTTTTAGCCACAGCCCCTGAACAAGCATGCAGATCAGGTGCTCTGACTGAAGTCAGACTGGATTAGCTGCATGCTTGTTTCAGGGTGTGATTCAGCCACTATTGCAGTCACAAAGATCAGCTGGACTGCCAGGCAACTGGTATTGTTTACAGGAAACAGCCATATCACTCTCAGTTAAGGTTCCCTTTAAAGGAGAACTGTAGTGAAAGGTATATGGAGGCTACCATATTGATTTCCTTTTAAGCAATACCAGTTACCTGGCTATCCTGCAGATCCTCTGCCTCCAATACTTTTAGCCCTAGACCCTGAACAAACAACAGTTTGACATTTTTGTAAGATCTGACAAGATTAGCTGCATGCTTGTTTCTGGTGGGATTCACACTACAGTGGCTGGATAGTGTACTGGTTAAGGCCTCTGCCTTTGACATGGGAGACCAGGGTTCAAATCCTGGCTAGGTCAAGTACCTATTCAGTAAGGAGTTCAAGGCAAGACTCCCTAACACTGCAGGGTGGCCTCTTGAGCGTGTCCCTGTGGCTGCAGCTCTTGAGCGCTTTGAGTCTGACAGGAGAAAAGTGCTATACAAATGTTTGGATTATTATTATTATTATTACTGCAGCCAAATAGATCAGCAGGGCTGCCAGGCAACTGGTATAGCTTAAAAGGAAATCAATATGGCAGCCTCCATATACCTCTCACTACAGTTCTCCTTTAAGCAACCTAATGGTTCTATTGCATTGAGCATTAATGGTACATTTTCGGCTAGCTTCACTTACTACTGTAGTGGTACAGTGCTTAGGGTGACGTGTCCACTACACAGTGAGATCTGGGTTCAATTCCCAGCTATGGTATGATGTATACTGGCTTTTAAAGTAGTATAATTCCCTGCCAGAAGAGACCCTCCTCCCTCCGGTAGGAGGGAATAGGTTGAAGGGTTGAAGGGTTGGAGGGAGGAGGGAGGAGGGAGGAGGGAGGAGGGAGGAGGGAGGAGGGAGATTAAAATCTTCCTAGTAGAGTGTGTAGCAGCTGTCCCATAACTAATTAGTGTAGATAGGCAAATGGTATAAAGGACCTTGCTTGGAGGGGGGGTGGGTCCTCCAGCAGAGATGTGTATTTCACTCAATTAGGTGTGGCTCCAGGTATTAGAGCTTTTGAAACATGTTTTCTATCATTTTTCCAGCTGATAGAAACTTTTAAACTTTGAAAGTTCGCCTCCCCATTGAAGTCTATTGCGGTTCGCGAACTTTTTCGCGAACCGAACCTTTTGCGAAAGTTCGCGAACAGGGTTCGCGAACTTAAAATCGGAGGTTCGGCCCAACTCATCACACAAATTCCTCTTTGCAGGCTGACACATTAACAGCAATTTTCTGAAAAGCAACAAGTTCTTTTATATCTCCCCCCCCCCTTGTTGCCACTTTTCTCCTATACATACCTACCACATTTGGTGATTCTAACATATATAGGAGCTCTGCTATTAACCTTTAAACTCAGCCCACTGACTTTAATGGAATTAGCAAATTGGCTTCAGAAAAAATTTGCAGAACGATCAGAAATTTGAGGACATTTTGGCAAGACTGCTAGAGGTGTTCTTCTCATCCCTGATTGTGAGGTGGGATGGAATTTGCCTTCCCTTTTCCCGCTATGTACCCACCCACAGTTGAAAGTTATTTCCTTTGGTTATGGCTCAGAAAGAGTAGACATGTTGTCAGGGTGATTGGAAAGCTCTTTTTCTGAGTCACAGGGTTACTGCCCAATCAAACATAAGTGCAACACTTCACTTCCTCCTGGATAAAGTTCATATTTGAATACTGACCAATTCAATTATGCATCTCCTTCCAGCCATACATCTTTGGCTGTGATAAATTATAAGCTGCTGGATTTGCTTCCCTGCTCAGCTTCAATAACTGGTAAAACACAGTTAAAAGGACCCAGAGTTTGCAGTACAATGGTACAGTGGCAATTACTAGAGTCTGGGGTTCAGTTCCAGGCCTGAACTCTGTATAGCTCTGCAGAAAATGTTAGCACTACATAAATACACAATGATGACTGCCTCAGAGTTTGAAGCTAACCTGAACCGGTTAAAAAGTAAAAAAAAAAAATACTACCTTAAACCTCGGGCTTATCAGGTAGAACATCCCCTTATCGCCGCTCCCCGCTGCTCCTGTGACCAGCAATCTTCAGTTTCGTTTTGCTTAAGAAAAGAAAACGACTGCAGATACAGCACAGAGCACTGACAGGCATGCAAGGGGCAGGGGAGAAACATGGGAATAGGCAGAGGAGTGCCAGTGAGATGGTTCTGAGAGTTAGGGAATGGGTGTTAATGCAAGAGTCCCTATCCTGCAAGAAACGCCCCTTCCCCATTAGTCTATCAACAAGCTGCTTGTCGGTATATTGGGGGGGAGGGGCAGTGGGACGCAGGGTCACAGAGAGTGACGTGGAGGGAAAAGAGGCATGGCATTAGGAAGTGAACATGCCTCTGGGTACACTTTAATGGCCCATACTCACGGGCAGCAAAAGTAGCCTGTCGCCAGCACACGTGAGCGTGTGGGCGACAGGCCGGCGACAGCTCGTCGCCACGTCCCTCCACGTACACAGGCAGAAGAGGGACCAGCGGCCGCGACGGAAGCTGTCGCCGACGTTCCTCCTCCCCCCACCAGAAGCTATGCGTATCCCAATGGAGGTTGCTGTCGCTAGTCCGCGTACTCACGCGGACTAGCGACAGCTGCGGCGGAGTTGCGGCGGCGACTGTCGCCAGGCGATTGAACATTTCAATCGCCTGGCGACATCAGCGACGGGCGACAGTTCGGGTTGCGCGCCCGTTACGTTCGCGTGTTGAGGCGACAAAAGTCCCTCGTGAGTATTGGCCATAAGTGTTTTAAAATACATATAACTAATAGATTTGCTACAAATGTCCAAAACAAATGCAGACAGCTTGTGTCCAAAACAGTGATAAACACATCCATCCTTTAAACTTACTAGTGTATAGAACTTTTGTTAATGGTGAACAGCAGTGATTATATGACCTTTACTCCTCATCTTACTCTCTCTTGGTAATGCAGGCAGTGTATCACATTTCATACTAAAGATGCATTGCTCATCACCACCCTTGAGTACCACATGGGAAAAGGCATGTTCCACGCTAATACAGTTCAGGACTGCAGTGAAGTTTGCCTGGCTGCTCCTACTCCCCATTCATAGAGGTACATCGCATTGATTGTGCAATCATTACATAACTGACCAAAGCTTGGGTAACACCACCACCGGCCACCAGTATTGCAGTACATAGCAGAACTTACATAATACGTCATCATCACTAAAATGTTAGTGATATGAGCAGCTGCAGAGCTCAGGAACTGTTGAAATCACTTAATTCCTCCACTGTCAGTCAAAAGCTACAAATTTTCAAACCCCATACAGCAAGGGTAAGGTTAGGTTATCTATAATTCTGCTTGTGGTCCCTGGGGAGGAATAGGATTTGCCGCTTTTGAAAACCTCACGCTGCTTAAGTGGGAGCATTAACTCTACCCCTGAGACTAGGCCCCTTCTGTTTTCCTATATTAGAAAAAACAAATTCCACCAGAATTTACAGCTATGAAAGGCTTAATACTGCTTTACTAATCTCTAACTACACTTTTTTTCATCTACGCACAATATATGGTGACAGTTAACATTTTAATTTAAATTTAGCAACTACTGTAGCTCCTGGCCGCCAAGCTAGTCACATAGACTTCCATTCAGCTCCTTAGCAGCTTGATCCTTGCTGCAAACATCTTTATTTAACAATCGTTAAAAGGGCAATATTTATGTCAGCAAATTCCCCACGTGTGCACAGAAGTGTGCTTTGTGTTAGGATTTAGGGCTGATGAGAATGTGGAATAATAATTCCTTCTAAGTCATTTTAATGTAAAATGATACACATACACAAGAGGGAAACCCCTCTTATACAGTGCAGAATAAAAAATGCATGTTTTTTTCTTGTGCTTAAAATGAAAGTTAACACAGCATAAACAGCATGACACTGTTTTAAAAAATGTATGGAAACTTTACCATATGTATTAGAAAAGACCCTAAGTTAATTGTAATTAATCCTAACAAATCAGTGCCCTTTTGGGCCAAGGTCCAGACACAAAATAGTGAATCAGCTCAACTGTATGCCGCATAGTGCCTGATATCGGCCCCGCTATAACTGCAATAGCTAGTGGACAAAAAGGGCCTCGCCATAGACTCTAATGCATGTATCATTAATACGTAGAAAAAACAGTAAAAAGGATGCCCAATAAACACTGTTAACAACATTAGAACATTAAAGTTTTTGAAGTATGGTATCGTTTTAGAAGCTTGCAACGTTATAGTTTTTGTCATAATATTTTGTTTGCAGATATTACATTATCAAAAATATTATTACTGTTTCTATGTTTAAAAAGTGTTTCTACAGGGGGAGTGGTTAGTTTTATGCAGCACCAGGAGGGGTGGTTAAGGTTAGGCATCACCCAGGGGGCGGTTAGGGTTAGGCACCACCAGGGGAGAGTTCTGTGTGAGAGTAGGGTTGGGTTAAGCTGTAGTGTTGAATTGTATTGTTAATCGTTGTATTGTTAACGATTTTTAACGTTGACATATTTTCGTTATCAACTCCCGCCTGGAATTAAAAACAGCTAATTTCGTTAATGATGTTTATTGTTATTGAGATTTTGTTATTCACAGGCACCAATTCGTTATCTAGCCTGGCCCTTTTTTCCTGGCACCCTTTTTTCATTCACACCTGCAATGCTACAGTGTGTGTGTGTGTGTGTGTGTGTGTGTGTGTGTGTGTGTGTGTGTGTGTGTGTGCGTGCGTGCGTGCGTGCGTGCGTGCGTGCGTGCGTGCGTGTGTTGGATTGCTATAACTCAGAGGGGGAATAGTATTTAACACAGCTGGGAATTTCACCAACGGTGACGGTGGCGGCATTACAATAAGTACGCCAAAATAGGAAGGACATGTTTAACATACTTTCATGTGTCTGAGTACCTCTTTCTAGTAGAAACCATTTTTAAAAAAAGACAACAGACTGCATACATAAATGTCCACTTCTTTTAACTATTGTTAAAACTCTGATCTCAGAGTGCTGGTAATTTAGAAGTGGCAATAGTACTGCTCTGACTTTACCCACTTTCCCTTTTGGAGCTCACCTCTCTTTTACCCTTTCCTCCCATGTGACCACGCAGGGCCGGGACAAAGCAGAGGCTGGACAGGCACCAGCCTCTGGGCGCAGTGCCGTGAGGGCGCATTCCTCTCCCCTCTACATGCATGCCTGCCCTCCACCTCCCTGCTTTCCTCACATGGCCAGCTGCCCACCTACTCTCTGCTTTTTTTTCACATGCCCGGCTGCCTGCCTCCTTTCCGCTCTCCTCACATGCCCAGCTGCGAACTCCTCTCCTTACATGCCAGTCTGTAACAGGGCAAGGAACGGCTGCTCGCCTGGCAGTTACATGAGTCCCTGTACCTTGTAGTACCTCACATTTTTGTCACCCGAAAAACTTCCTGTACCCGCCCCCCTCTGTGTCATCATAAGTGGCCAGCGCTGTTTATCAAAGAGATGACAGCTGAAGGGGGTTCCGGGTAAAGGTGCCCTGTAGTGTTGCATGAGTTATGGATGCAGACTGGCTGCATTCAGTAGCAGAGCCCAGCCTGCGTGATGCTAGCAGCACGCTAATTAAATGCTGCCTCCCCCATCCGAAGTGAAAGTTCTTTTTGGCCAGCGACATGATAAATAACCAGGGAATGGAGACGCTAGTCCTCACTTCTCAGCTTCCTGAGGGTGGAAGAAGCCAGCAGCAGACTCAGGCAGGTTATGATGGGGCTGGGTCATCACTGGGAATGCAGTGCTAGAAATGTTTGCTGGCAGCAAGGAGAGGGTGCTGGACAAGATGGCAATTGTCTGCACCAAGTGTGGCATGCACTGGGCAGACTGGGCCAGTTCGGTCCTCAAGACTGCTGGCAAGAATACTGTTGTAGTTGCCCAGAGCAACTAGTCAGATTTTACCACAGGTCTTCCTGTATCTTCTGGTCAACTTTGCTCCAGTTGTCTCAAATTCTGAGACCTTATAAATAGATGAATTTATACTTACCTGGGGTTTCCTCCAGCCCTATGTACTCCATAGGCTCCCTCGCCGTCCTCTCCGGCTGCTCCATTATTCTACATTCTTCTCCGGTAATATGTCCAATCACCATGAGTTACAGGAGCGCAATGGCAATGTGAGCGCACAGCCACATTAGCACAGTTCAGTGCAACTGGCGGCGATTGTACATATTCCCTGAGAACACTGTAGAATGATGGACGGGGCGGGGAGGAGGCGAGGTAGCCTACGGAGTACTTGGAGCTGGAGAAAACCTCAGATAAGTATAATTTAATCTATAAGGTTTCAGGTGCACTTTAAGGATGGTATACACACTAGATTGATATTGCCCAACGTGCAAATGCCAGATTATTAGCAGAGGCAGTTATTATCAGCTGTCTACAATCCAGCATGTGTACAGGCCTTTAGCAGCTCTATTGATCATTCAGTCTTTTGTAGTCGATTGTAATATCAGCTACTATGCAATTCAAACAGATTGATGGAATTGATCTATTTTTTGGATCGATTCCATTAATCTGATTGAATTGCATAGCAGCTTTCTTTTCATTAGTGGACCCGAACAATAGTTTCCAATCGATATTATGATCGAATTGGATGATCCATCGCCTGGAGAATCTTATTGTTAATGCCCACTTTTATGCCTGGTACACACCATGCAATTTCACGTCAAACCGACGTGTCGATTAGATAATTTCTGACAGGTCCAATCTGATCTATGATCATTTTTCTGATCGACTTTACAAAACTGATCAGAAAAAAACGGAAATCAGATCGGACCTGTTAGAAATTATCAATTTACCTGTCTATGTGACAGGAAATTGCATGGTGTATACCAGCCATTAGAAAGGCCCTAAAGACTTACTGCTAGGGTACGCCGAGTTCTGTCGAGGCTGCAGTTCCACTTGCTATCAGTCTTATGTCTGGTACGCACTATGCATTTTTTCTGTCAGGTGATGGGAAATTTTACATCTTTCGATTATTTCTAGCATGTCCAAGCTGCTTATGATTGAGGAAGGGATTGATTTTGTGCAGTACTCATGTCAAAATCGATCCCTTCCTCTCTTCGGGAAGCAGATTAGACATGCAAGAAATTATATACTGATGGGAAATTTCCCATTAATCTGATGAGAAAATTGCATGGTGTGTATAAGCCCTGCTGATTTATTAAGTCTGGCGCAGTGTTCTCCTCGGAATTTTTTTCCCAGCCGGGTGGCATGAAATAGCAGCCGGGTGGCATGAAAAAGCAGCCGGGTGGGGCAAGATGAAAATGCAGGGCAACTCTGCTTACATCATAGGAGGAGATGAGGAGGTAAGCCTATGACAGCCGGGTGGTCACCAAATCTAGCCGGGTGGAGCACCCGGCTAAAAGAGCCTGGGGAGAACACTGCTGGCGCCAAGAAAGTTGTTACCTGGAGCAGCAATTGTCTCTCTTGTTCACAGTGCAGCTTGTCTGCCCACATGTTGGGAAGGATTTGTCGTAACCAGAGCAAGGCGAATCAGAGTAAATGTAGAGCGAAGCAGGTGGAGACATGGAGCAATTGCTCCGGGCATCTAATCAGACTCTTTCATTAGGAAGTCTTCTCCTCTTTTGCACTAGGTCTGTTCCAGTATACATGCATTCCATAACTCTGCCTTGTATCTTTTCATAATCTTGTTCATGCTACAGAATTTAATCCAGGTTTCCTTGAGGGCTGGGCAGAAGCAGAGACTGGAGCGGCGCTACACACGGCAGATAAGGCGACTAGCTGTCTCTTCAATACTTTACTACGGTACTGAGGAGACATCTAGTCACCCTAATGTAATGGGGATGATGACTTTGAATAGTGGGAGTACTGAGCTTTTTTACTTATAGGGGGGGGGGGGGGGCGCACTTTGGAACCTCTGCCTCTGTTGCTGGAGAAGCTTGTCCCGGCACTGTGACCACGCATCACGGCCATGGCATAACTGTGTACGTGTACAACCTGTGGACATGATGGGTAGAGATGGCCTGAACCTCCGATTTTCGGTTCGCGAACTTCTACAAAAAGTTTGGTTCGCGCAAACTTCCGTGAACCGCAATAGACTTCACTGGGGAGGCGAACTTGGAAAACTAGAAAAATTTACGCTGGCCACAAAAGTGATGGAAAAGATGTTTCAAGGGGTCTAACACCTGGGGGGGGGGGGGGGGGGGGGGGAGGCATGGCGGAGTGGGATAGACACCAAAAGTCCTGGGGAAAAAATCTGGATTTGATGCAAAGCAGCGTTTTAAGGGCCAAAATCACATTGAATGCTAAATTGCAGGCCTAAAGTGCTTTAAAACATCTTGCATGTGTATACATAGATCAGGGAGTGTAATTAGAGTACTGCTTCACACTGACACACCAAGCTCACTGTGTAATGCACCGCAAACAGCTATTTGCTGTTTGCGTAATGACAGCCATGCTGGACTGGTGCGCAACATGGCGAGAGTGCAGGCTGTGGCGGTTTTCAAGCCCATATGGTCGCTGGGCTATGGTAGCTCAATGATAGAACAATAGTGACTGTCCAGCTGATCAAATTTGGTCTGTCCACAATGAAGCAACGACCTTATTATCTTTGGTGTGCCACCCTTCGTGACACTCATATAGTCGGCGGTCATTGCTTAATTGTGATACGCAAGCCCCATCACTGCAGCAAGGTAATGATCACGAAGGGGAATGGGCACATGTACATTCCTTTTGTTTTGTTGTTGCAGCTGCAGTGCAGCCAGAAAAATTAGGCAGGCATGTACACGCACCAGAAAAATTAGTGTAACTGTAGCGGCCGCTGCTAGCAGCGGCCTTAAAAATTCAGGAATCCGCCTGGAGTCCTGGACCCTGTTGGTGGTGGAGGAGAAGGCAAGCGGCCTGCAGGCAGAGATGCTGTGTGGGAAGCGACTTAGTCTTGGGGCAGGCAGCCAGTCACATGGCGTGCAGGCAGAGATGCTTTGTGTGGGGACTGACTTAGCCTTCGGGCGGGCAGTAGCCCTCCTGGGTTCCATGCCTTATTCATTTTGATAAAGGTCAGGTACTAAACACTTTTGTGACTTAACTTCTCTCAGTGACAATGCCTCCAGCTGCGCTGAAGGTCCTTTCTGACAGGACGCTTGAGGCAGGGCAAGACAGAAGTTGGATGGCAAATTGGGACAGCTCTGGCCACAGGTCAAGCCTGCGCACCCAGTAGTCCAAGGGTTCATCGCTGCTCACAGTGTCTACATCCACACTTAAGGCCAGGTAGTCGGCTACCTGCCGGTCGAGGCATTGGTGGAGGGTGGATCCGGAAGCGCTAAGGTGAGGTGTTGGACCAAAGAATGTCCGCATGTCTGACATCCCCATGAGATCGCTGGAGCGTCCTGTCCTTGCCTGCGTGGACATGGGAGTATTACTGGCAGTGGTACCTTTATTGTGTTGTGCTGTGACTTCACCCTTAAACGTATTTTAAAGCATACTTGCCAGCTTATTCTGCATGTGCTGCATCCTTTCTACCTTCTGGTGAGTTGGTAACATGTCCGCCACTTTGTGCCTATACCGAGGGTCTAGTAGCGTGGCCACCCAGTACAGCTCATTCCCATTGAGTTTTTTATACGGGGCTCCCTCAATAGGCTGGACAGCATGAAAGATGCCATCTGCACAAAGTTGGATCCAGACGTACTCTCCATCTCCTCTTGCTCTTCCTCAGTGATGTCAGCTAAGTCCTCCCCCCCCCCCCCCCAGCCACGAACAATACCACAGGAAAGTCGAGCAGCCCCCTGCGACGCGTGCTGTGGTTGTTCTTCTGCCACCACCTCCTCCTCCTCCAAAGAAACACCTTCCTCATCATCCGAGTCTGACTCCTCTTCCCCTCACGACTCTTCCTCCTCCTCCCCCTCTGTGCTGCTGCAGGTGTTGAGGAAACATCTGATTCTGATGAAAATTGCTCCGACAACTGTTCCAGCCATAACTGTTCCTCTTCATGCTCCGCCACAGCTTGATCCACCACTCTACGCACGGCACGCTCCAGGAAGTAAGCGTACTGGATCAAGTCGCTGATGGTGCCTTTACTGCGACTCACCAGAGGTTGGTCACCTCCTCAAACGGCCGCATGAGCCTGTATGCATTTTGCATCAGTATCCAGTTCGGGGGCCAGAACATCCCCATCTCCCCAGATTGTGTCCTTCTACTGAAACTGTAGAAGTACTGAGTGATGGCTTTCTCCGGGTCGAATTCCAGCGAGTCGGGCTATTACATATCAAGCTTCTCAACCGGCAAGTTGTTTCTCCGCTGAATGTCCGCAAAGCGCGCCTGAAATGCCCACACAACTTCCTGGCCTGATTCAGGACGTCCTCTAAGCCTGGGTACTTTGACACAAATCTTTGAATGACTAGATTGAATACATGTGCCATGCAGGGGACATGTGTCATCTTCCCAAATTCAAAGCGAAAAGGAGATTGCTGCTGTTGTCACACACCATGTTGCCAATCTCCAGCTGGTGCGGGGTCAGCCACTGATCCACCTGTTTGTTAAGAGCAGCCAGGAGAGCTGGTCCAGTGTGGCTCTCCTCTTTGAGGCAAGACATGTGTAAGATGGCGTGACACCGTCATACCTGGCATGCAGCATTGACCCTGGGGAGATGGGGCTGTGTAGCTGGAGAGGAGATCGCAGCACCAGTAAAGTTGAACTGCCACTCAGCCAAGGAGGAGGAGGATGACGACAGCGAAGAAGATGTAGCAGGAGGAGAGGAGGTGGCAGGAGGCCTGCCTGCAAGACATGGAGGTGTCACAACAAGTTGGTCCGCTGCACAGCGATGTACTCCCTGCTTGCCATCGGTCACCAGGTTGACCCAATGGGCTGTGTAAGTAATGTAGCGGCCCTGACCGTGCTTGGCAGACCAGGCATCCGTGGTCAGGTGGACCCTTGACCCAACGCTGTGTGCCAGAGATGACACCACTTGCCTCTCATTTTCACGGTACAGTTTGGGTATCGCCTTTTTAGAGAAATAATTGCGACCTGGCATCTTCCACTGGGGTGTCCCAATGGCCACAAATTTATGGAAGGCCTCCAGTCCACCAGCTTGTATGGTAACAGCTAGCGCGCTAACAGTTCCGCCACGCCAGCTGTCAGACGCCGGGCAAGGGGGTGACTGGCAGAAATTGGCTTCTTCCGCTCAAAGATTTCCTTCATGGACACCTGGCTGCTGTGGGCAGAGGCGGAGTGGAGGAGGGTGGCTGTGAAGGTGCAAGGAAGAAAGCGGCTGAAGATGATTCACCTGAAGGAGGAAGAGGAGAAGGAGGGTGACTTTTCTTTTATGTGCTGCTTTTGCCTAGGTGCTCTTTTCATTGCAGTTTGTGCCTTTTCTCCATGTGCCTTCGTAAGGCACTTGTCCCTACGTGAGTGTTGGCCTTTCCACGGCTCAGTTTTTGGAGGCAGAGACAACAGATGGCATTGCTCCAATCTGAGGCAGACACATGAAAAAATTTCCAAACTGCTGAGCCCCCATGGGGTGATGGCACTATGGTGGCATCAGCAGCCAGTGGCGTAGCTAAGGAGCTGTGGGCCCCGATGCAAGTCTTACAATGGGGCTCCCCATGCACTCTATACATAGCAATTGAAACGGCGCACTAAAAGCTGCCAATGGCAACTACAATGTCAGAGGTGCAAGAAGGGGATGGGGAATAGTTTGTTAATGATTACCACTATTCAAAGTATAAATATAAATGATTATTATGAGCACAGGACCAATATAGAGCTAATACTGTAGTTGAGTGAGGGTCATTTGGGGCCCCTCTGGCCCAAGGGCCCCGATGCGGTCGCTACCACTGCACCCCCTATTGCTACGCCCCTGTCAGCAGCTGACATTGAAGCGCATGTTGGCTGGCTGTCCATAGGTGGCGATACATGGCGCCAGACACTGCCACCAGCTGTTTCTGACGACGAGCTCCCTCTGCTTCTTTCAGCAACTCATCTCCTCCTACTCCTTCTTGACTCCCCCTCTGAACTGTCCCCGTGTTAATCTCCTCTACTGGGAACATACGTGGGATCCGTATCATCATCATCATCATCATAATCATCCTGCCCAGCTTCGCTTTCCTCAGACACCTCATAAACTGCACCAACTGCAGGTACTTCATCATCTTCACACGTTATGTCCATAGTGTCACCACCGCCTAACTCAGACATATGAGGTGGTGTAACTTGCTTAGCGCCTTCATCTGATTGTAACAATAATGGCTGTGAATCAGTTAATTCCCCACCAATTAACTCCTGCGAAGTGTCAAATGCAATGGATGTGGTGCTTGTTAGTGTTGGGCGAACAGTGTTCGCCACTGTTCGAGTTCTGCAGAACATCACCCTGTTCGGGTGTTGTTCGGGTTCGGCCGAACACCTTATAGCGCTGTGATTGGCCGAACGGGTCACGTGTAGTGTTGGGCGAACATCTAGATGTTCGGGTTCGGGCCGAACATGGCCGAACTCCGAACATAATGGAAGTCAATGGGGACCTGAACTTTCGTGCTTTGTAAAGCCTCCTTATATGCTACATACCCCAAATTTACAGGGTATGTGCACCTTGGGAGTGGGTACAAGAGGGAAAAAAATTTAGCAAAAAGAGCTTATAGTTTTTGAGAAAATCGATTTTAAAGTTTCAAAGGGAAAACTGTCTTTTAAATGCGGGAAATGTCTGTTTTCTTTGCACAGGTAACATGCTTTTTGTCGGCATGCAGTCATAAATGTAATACATATAAGAGGTTCCAGGAAAAGGGACCGGTAACGCTAACCCAGCAGCAGCACACGTGATGGAACAGGAGGAGGGTGGCGCAGGAGGAGAAGGCCACGCTTTGAGACACAACAACCCAGGCCTTGCATGAGGACAAGAAGCATGCGGATAGCAATTTGCATTTTGTCGCCATGCAGTCATAAATGTAATACAGATGAGAGGTTCAATAAACAGGGACCGGAAACGCTAACCCATCACAGATGTTCATTGTTCATGTTACTTTGTTGGGGTCCGGGAGTGTTGCGTAGTCGTTTCCAATCCAGGATTGATTCATTTTAATTTGAGTCAGACGGTCTGCATTTTCTGTGGAGAGGCGGATACGCCGCCGATCTGTGACGATGCCTCCGGCAGCACTGAAACAGCGTTCCGACATAACGCTGGCTGCCGGGCAAGCCAGCACCTCTATTGCGTACATTGCCAGTTTGTGCCAGGTGTCTAGCTTCGATACCCAATAGTTGAAGGGTGCAGATGGATTGTTCAACACAGCTACGCCATCTGACATGTAGTCCTTGACCATCTTCTCCAGGCGATCGGTGTTGGAGGTGGATCTGCACGCTTGCTGTTCTGTGTGCTGCTGCATGGGTGTCAGAAAATTTTCCCACTCCAAGGACACTGCAGATACCATTCCCTTTTGGGCACTAGCTGCGGCTTGTGTTGTTTGCTGCCCTCCTGGTCGTCCTGGGTTTGCGGAAGTCAGTCTGTCGGCGTACAACTGGCTAGAGGAGGGGGAGGATGTCAATCTCCTCTCTAAAGTCTCCACAAGGGCCTGCTGGTATTCTTCCATTTTGACCTGTCTGGCTCTTTCTTCAAGCAGTTTTGGAACATTGTGTTTGTACCGTGGATCCAGAAGGGTATAAACCCAGTAATTGGTGTTGTCCAGAATGCGCACAATGCGTGGGTCGCGTTCAATGCAGTCCTAGGCCGAAGAGGTCATAGCCTAGGGTCACAAAACCTGTTTATTGGGCAATTTCAATGGTGGCGAGTCTGACGTACATAAATCGCAGCAATGGCCGTTAGCAACGTCTGAATCTCACGAAATGTCTCATGCAGGTAGAAGACATATTGTTAGACTTGGGCTCCAAAGATGGGTTCCCTACATCTCTGCAAACCAGAGTTACAGGGCTCCAAATTTGGTAAAATCCCCCATAGGCTTTCATTGGGCCTCCTATTTACAGTTCCAAAATCTCACATCTTTTCAAAGGGCAATTACTCAGCAGTGGCAAATTTTCTAGCATTGTAGGGACCCTTAGGGGGAACATGACTGGTGAGTTTCGGGCCCCTAGGCCAAAGAGGTCATAGCCTAGGGTCACAAAAACCTGTTTATTTGGGCTATTTCAATGGTAGTGATGGTGACGTACATAAATCACAGCAATGGCCGTTAGCAAAGTCTGAATCTCACGAAATGTCTCATGCAGGTAGAAGACATATTGTTAGACTTGGATTCCAAAGATGGGGTCCCTACATCTCTGCAAACCAGAGTTACAGGGCTCCAAATTTGGTAAAATCCCCCATAGGCTTTCATTGGGCCTCCTATTTACAGTTCCAAAATCTCACATCTTTTCAAAGGGCAATTACTCAGCAGTGGCAAATTTTCTAGCATTGTAGGGACCCTTAGGGGGAACATGACTGGTGAGTTTCGGGCCCCTAGGCCAAAGAGGTCATAGCCTAGGGTCACAAAAACCTGTTTATTTGGGCTATTTCAATAGTAGTGATGGTGACGTACATAAATCGCAGCAATGGCCGTTAGCAAAGTCTGAATCTCACGAAATGTCTCATGCAGGTAGAAGACATATTGTTAGACTTGGATTCCAAAGATGGGGTCCCTACATCTCTGCAAACCAGAGTTACAGGGGTCCAAAATTGGTAAAATCCCCCATAGGATTTCATTGCCTCCCTATTTCACTTTCCAAAATCTCACATCTTTTCAAAGGGCAATGGCTCAGCAGTACCAAATTTTCTAGCATTGTAGGGACCCTTAGGGGGAACATGACTGGTGAGTTTCGGGCCCCTGGGCCAAAGAGGTCATAGCCTAGGGTCACAAAAACCTGTTTATTTGGGCTATTTCAATGGTAGTGATGGTGACGTACATAAATCGCAGCAATGGCCGTTAGCAAAGTCTGAATCTCACGAAATGTCTCATGCAGGTAGAAGACATATTGTTAGACTTGGATTCCAAAGATGGGGTCCCTACATCTCTGCAAACCAGAGTTACAGGGGTCCAAAATTGGTAAAATCCCCCATAGGATTTCATTGCCTCCCTATTTCACTTTCCAAAATCTCACATCTTTTCAAAGGGCAATGGCTCAGCAGTACCAAATTTTCTAGCATTGTAGGGACCCTTAGGGGGAACATGACTGGTGAGTTTCGGGCCCCTAGGCCGAAGAGGTCATAGCCTAGGGTCACAAAAACCTGTTTATTTGGGCTATTTCAATGGTAGTGATGGTGACGTATATAAATCGCAGCAATGGCCGTTAGCAAAGTCTGAATCTCACGAAATGTCTCATGCAGGTAGAAGACATATTGTTAGACTTGGATTCAAAAGATGGGGTCCCTACATCTCTGCAAACCAGAGTTACAGGGGTCCAAAATTGGTAAAATCCCCCATAGGCTTTCATTGGGCCTCCTATTTACCGTTCCAAAATCTCACACCATTTCAAAGGGCAATGGCTCAGCAGTGGCAAAACTCACCAGTCATGATCCCCCTAAGGGTCCCTACAATGCTAGAAAATGTGGTACTGCTGAGCCATTGCCCTTTGAAAAGATGTGAGATTTTGGAAAGTGAAATAGGGAGGCAATGAAATCCTATGGGGGATTTTACCAATTTTGGACCCCTGTAACTCTGGTTTGCAGAGATGTAGGGACCCCATCTTTGGAATCCAAGTCTAACAATATGTCTTCTACCTGCATGAGACATTTCGTGAGATTCAGACGTTGCTAACGGCCATGGATGAGATTTATGTACGCCACCATCACTACCATTGAAATAGCCCAAATAAACAGGTTTTTGTGACCCTAGGCTATGACCTCTTCGGCCTAGGGGCCCGAAACTCACCAGTCATGTTCCCCCTAAGGGTCCCTACAATGCTAGAAAATTTGGTACTGCTGAGCCATTGCCCTTTGAAAAGATGTGAGATTTTGAAAAGTGAAATAGGGAGGCAATGAAATCCTATGGGGGATTTTACCAATTTTGGACCCCTGTAACTCTGGTTTGCAGAGATGTAGGGACCCCATCTTTGGAATCCAAGTCTAACAATATGTCTTCTACCTGCATGAGACATTTCGTGAGATTCAGACTTTGCTAACGGCCATTGCTGCGATTTATGTACGTCACCATCACTACCATTGAAATAGCCCAAATAAACAGGTTTTTGTGACCCTAGGCTATGACCTCTTTGGCCTAGGGGCCCGAAACTCACCAGTCATGTTCCCCCTAAGGGTCCCTACAATGCTAGAAAATTTGCCACTGCTGAGTAATTGCCCTTTGAAAAGATGTGAGATTTTGGAACTGTAAATAGGAGGCCCAATGAAAGCCTATGGGGGATTTTACCAAATTTGGAGCCCTGTAACTCTGGTTTGCAGAGATGTAGGGAACCCATCTTTGGAGCCCAAGTCTAACAATATGTCTTCTACCTGCATGAGACATTTCGTGAGATTCAGACGTTGCTAACGGCCATTGCTGCGATTTATGTACGTCAGACTCGCCACCATTGAAATTGCCCAATAAACAGGTTTTGTGACCCTAGGCTATGACCTCTTCGGCCTAGGACTGCATTGAACGCGACCCACACATTGTGCGCATTCTGGACAACACCAATTACTGGGTTTATACCCTTCTGGATCCACGGTACAAACACAATGTTCCAAAACTGCTTGAAGAAAGAGCCAGACAGGTCAAAATGGAAGAATACCAGCAGGCCCTTGTGGAGACTTTAGAGAGGAGATTGACATCCTCCCCCTCCTCTAGCCAGTTGTACGCCGACAGACTGACTTCCGCAAACCCAGGACGACCAGGAGGGCAGCAAACAACACAAGCCGCAGCTAGTGCCCAAAAGGGAATGGTATCGGCAGTGTCCTTGGAGTGGGAAAATTTTCTGACACCCATGCAGCAGCACACAGAACAGCAAGCGTGCAGATCCACCTCCAACACCGATCGCCTGGAGAAGATGGTCAAGGACTACATGTCAGATGGCGTAGCTGTGTTGAACAATCCATCTGCACCCTTCAACTATTGGGTATCGAAGCTAGACACCTGGCACAAACTGGCAATGTACGCAATAGAGGTGCTGGCTTGCCCGGCAGCCAGCGTTATGTCGGAACGCTGTTTCAGTGCTGCCGGAGGCATCGTCACAGATCGGCGGCGTATCCGCCTCTCCACAGAAAATGCAGACCGTCTGACTCAAATTAAAATGAATCAATCCTGGATTGGAAACGACTACGCAACACTCCCGGACCCCAACCAAGTAACATGAACAATGAACATCTGTGATGGGTTAGCGTTTCCGGTCCCTGTTTATTGAACCTCTCATCTGTATTACATTTATGACTGCATGGCGACAAAATGCAAATTGCTATCCGCACGCTTCTTGTCCTCATGCAAGGCCTGGGTTGTTGTGTCTCAAAGCGTGGCCTTCTCCTCCTGCGCCACCCTCCTCCTGTTCCATCACGTGTGCTGCTGCTGGGTTAGCATTACCGGTCCCTTTTCCTGGAACCTCTTATATGTATTACATTTATGACTGCATGCCGACAAAAAGCATGTTACCTGTGCAAAGAAAACAGACATTTCCCGCATTTAAAAGACAGTTTTCCCTTTGAAACTTTAAAATCGATTTTCTCAAAAACTATAAGCTCTTTTTGCAAAAAAAATTTTTCCTCTTGTACCCACTCCCAAGGTGCACATACCCTGTAAATTTGGGGTATGTAGCATGTAAGGAGGCTTTACAAAGCACAAAAGTTCGGGTCCCCATTGACTTCCATTATGTTCGGAGTTCGGGTCGAACACCCGAACATCGCGGCCATGTTCGGCCTGTTCGGCCCGAACCCGAACATCCAGATGTTCGCCCAACACTAGTGCTTGTAGTAGCGCTGGTGGCTGCGGAAGATGAGGTGTTCTGTGTTTAATAGTCAACCACGTCCTGAAAATCTTGGGAGTTGATGGGACGTGCCTTCTTCTGAGCACTGTACTTTGGTCGAGGGCCGCACGAAATCACATCAACACAAACTCGCACAGACCTGCCGGGTGGTCTTCCTCTCGGTCTGCCTCTACCTCTGCCTGTTTTGTCCATTGTGTCCATATCGGGGGGGGGGGGGGTGAAGTGAATGGTATGCACTGACTTGACTAATAGAATATGCAGTCACACAGATGCAGTTAACAGGTATGCACGGAGTGGTATATCACACTGCGTGCTCTCACGTAGGTAGGTGAGTGCACTGAACACAACAGGTAGGTATATGCAGTGATGAGGTGGGTGCATTGAACACAACAGGTACCGGACAGGCACAGTGACTCTGCGTGCACACACGTAGGTAGGTGGGTGCACTGTGAACAACAGGTAGGTAGGTATATGCAATGATGAGTATTACAATGTGCACCTGTCACACACAGACAGATACCAGACAAGCACAGTGACTCTGCGTGCACACACGTAGGTAGGTGGGTGCACTGTGAACAACAGGTAGGTTGGTATATGCAGTGATGAGTATTACAATGTGCACCGTCACACACAGACAGATACCGGACAGGCAGAGTGACTCTGTGTGCACACACATAGGTAGATGGGTGCACTGTGAACAAAAGGTAGGTAGGTATATGCAGTGATGAGTATTACAATGTGCACCTGTCACACACAGGCAGATACCGGACAGGCACAGTAACTCTGTGTACACACACGTAGGTAGGTGGGTGCACTGTGAACAACAGGTAGGTAGGTATATGCAGTGATGAGTATTACAATGTGCACCTGTCACACACAGACAGATACCGGACAGGCACAGTAACTCTTCATACACACACGTAGGTAGGTGGGTGCACTGTGAACAACAGGTAGGAAGGTATTTGCAGTAATGGGTATTACAATGTGCACCTATCACACACACAGGTAGTCACTGAATGTGCTGGGCCTGGCAGTGGCACACACAGTATGAATTATCAAGGCTATCTATGCAACACAAGTGTCAGTGGGACACACAGAAAAAAAAAAGATCACAAGAACAAATTTAGCTCTCAAAGGAGCTGTTGTGGGGTGCGTTTTTCGCAATAAGAATCAGCAAGGAGCAAGCTAAGAAGCCTACAAGAGCCTAACTAATCTTCCTGTCACAGGAGCCCTCAGTGGCTGACCGCACTTAGCCTTCTAAACGGTGCCAGCGCACAGATCGTGCGAACTCTGGTCGCAGTCAATGCGCAGGAACCGTTAAGAATTAGCCGCAGACAACTCAGAAGGGAGCCTGTGAGACACGGGTGATTACAACGTCACCTACTGGTTCAGAGTAAACTGCCACCACCGCGGTTACTATGGGACCGTGGGGCCCACTAACTGACTGACTAATCCTGCGAATAAAACGGTTAAACACACGATATTCTGTCTAGCCAACAACAAACAAACAGTAGCGTATCTTCAGAGACCCGGGATCATTTCTGTGTGTGCTGATAAGCAGGGTAGCGAAACAGTGAATGACTTGGGGAAAGTCGTTTATTCACGCAATATAAATAATTAATATATACAGACAATTATGAAAATCAACAATTATTGAAACAGTAATAGCCAGTATGAAAAATAAAAGAAGGGAGAAAAATACTTAGTTCCTGGAAAGATGTCCTGTTTGTGGGAAAAATCAGAGTTCTGGTTTCCAATCAAGTTCAAGCAAAACGGTTTCAAGTTCTTAGAGTTCTTTGTTCAGATGGGTCAGCAAAATGGCCACCAGCCCTATGTCCTCTGGCTGGCAGCAGATTGTCATGAAGATGGTAAAGGGAGGAAGAACTTCTCAGGCAGCTCATTCACTTTTAATGGAGATGAGCTCAGAGGCGGGCTTCCAGAGTCGGCCCCCTAGGCCGGACTATGGTAATCACACCTGGGCAGGGGCTTTAGCAAATCCATAATCCTGACAGGTTCCCTAGGCCGACCTGCGCGGCCGGCACACAGATAATAATTACATATTCTCGATCCCCAGAACCTACCGATTAATATGATATCAAACTTGGGCATGTTTGCATGCCCGGTTACAAAACGGTGGAATTCCCAGCGTTCTGGTTAGGCTAGGGGCCCAAATTTAATATCAAAACACTCACAAGCTCCGGACCAGCAGAATGATATAACTTTCACATTTCTCCGATGTATGGTACTTCTAAAACATGCATAAAGATCATAACTCTATGTTTCCCTATCCTGGCTGAATGGTTGCGCTAAGTCTGCCCCCTGCTGGGATTAGCTTCCTTGGCTCTGAAAAGACTCCTGGTTTGTTAATTAACATCTCCATGAGATCAGCTAAGTGTCACCTGGTTCCCAGAGCCAAAAGGGAAATTGTGCCTTCCACAGGGAATATGTCCCAGCTAATTAACAGCTTCCCCCCAGGCTGTCACTGTAGCTTAGGAACAGCTGGGGAATCTGTCTTAGCTGAGGGATACTGTCTGAAGCGCAATCGATGCAGGAATCGAGTGCGATCGTTCTTTACTTCACGGGCGGTGCCAGGACGCGCCTGCGTCCCCGCAACCGTCCGTGACAGCCCTCCCCCTTGTCCGCGGCTCAGCCACTCATCCGCAAGATGTGTGGCGGCGCCGCTAACCTGGCTGACGGGCCTCGAGTTGCCGGTACGGCGGGAAAACCTATTGGAGCCTGTGGCTCGGTTCCCCTGGACCGGTCGCGGTCTGCTACCCTCAGGGTTGACCCAACATGGACCGTTCTGGACAGGGCGTTTGCGCCACTGCAGTCGGACGTGGTGTCTGCCGGGACTGCTGACAACGGGCAGTGGGTTGGTTAGGTCAACAGCCAGCCCACGCAGGGTTCCCCTGCTAAGTGGCTGTGGACCTAAGGGAACCCCGCGGGAATCCCTGGACCTTCCCAGCTCCTGACAGACGGCACATGCCCTGCAGTAGTTTGCTACATCCCTGTTCATCCGGGGCCAATAAAACTGGTTCCGAATACCGGCGAGTGTCTTGCAGACACCCGAGTGCCCTGTCAGAGGATTACCATGTGCGGATTTCAGCACATGTCCCCTGAACGCACTCGGGACCACAAGCCACTTGGTATCCGCGTGGGATCTACCTGTAGGGGGCTGTACAGACTCACTGTACAGTCTCCCACCTTCCCAGTACACCTTGAAAGCGGCCCCGTCTGCGAGGGGCTCAGCGGCTTGCTGCCTGAGCACCTCCAGGCTTGGGTCACTTTGTAGTGCGGCTGAGAATATGGCGCTGTCAGTTTCAGCCAACTGGCTCATGTCACACGAGGCCAGCGGCTGAAAGGTCTCATCCCTGCGGTCAGAGGAGGGGGAGGAGGCCGGAACCCCCTCCACCTGTTCTGAGCTCGGGTTCTGAGCAGTGCAGCTGCGCGGTATTGCTAGCACAGGTACACTGTCAGAATGGCACAGACGGACATTACTCAGATCATCATTGCATGCAGTAATGACATTGACAGGTATAGACATTTTTTCATTACAGACAGGTTGTACAGGAGACTCAGGTACAGTTACAGCATCATCACAACAGACAGTCTGTACCTCAAACTCAGGTGCCTTTGAAGCAGGCACTATTGAACCTGGTACCCTTGAACTGGGCACATTCAACCCACCTCCCCCTGGTGCTCCCCCAAGTGTATAAAGTACCTGGTGGTGGGTGGAGAGTCCGTCTCCTTCCGTGAGCAACAAGGCGGTCGTGGCAGGTTCATAGTAGGACACAAGCTTGCCCAAATCAGTCCCTAGCAACACAGGGACTGGGAGATCCTTCATAACCCCAACAACCCTTTCTTGGACCCCTCCCACTCCCCAATCCAGCTTCACTCTGGCGTGGGCTATGTGAAAAAGGGTGCCTTCTACTCCAGTAAGGGCAAGGGATCGGCTGGAGCTGATGCTCTCCTTTGGCACAAGGTGTGAGTGAACTAACGTGATGTCAGCTCCGGTGTCTCGGAATCCGGTGACAACTTTGCCGTTCACTCTAACAAGTTGCTGCTGGTCGGTTCGGTCGCGGATTTCCTTTCCGCGGGCAAACAGGACAAAATCGGATGATCCAGGCTGTGGTTCGCTGGCGGGTTGCCTCTGCTGTGGGTGAGGTGCAGGTGATGCAGATGATCCAGGTGCTGGTGGTGTCTGTCTCCGCTCCGGACAGTCGAATTTCATGTGTCCGGGCTGGCGGCAGTAGTGACAGGTGACCTCTCCAGGCGCTGCAGGCCTGGGTGCAGCAGCTGCGCTGGGTGGCCTCTGTGGCGGACGGCTCACAGGGGCAGGAGGGTCTGCCGAGGTATTGGGCTGACCTCCTCTCCAGCTGGATGGGACAGTCCTGCGGGTATCAGCCACCCGGGTAGTTGCAAAAGTCTCAGCCAGGTCTGCAGCGACAGTTGCTGAAGCCGGCTTGCGTTCTAGCACAAATTGTCGTACATCAGCAGGGCAAATGTTCAGAAATTGTTCCAGGACTATCAAGTCCTCCAGGACGCCATAAGACCCTTTGGTGAGGCCTAGTGTCCACTGGCGGAGTGTGGTGAGCAAGCTGCTGACCACATCTCGGTACGAATCAGAAGACTTTTTCTGCCAGGCCCTGAACTTTTTCCGATAGGCTTCTGGCGTCAGCTGGTACTTAGTAACGATAGCGTCTTTTATAGCAGCATAATCATTATCCTTCTCCGCAGGCAATTCTGCGAAGGCATCAAGCGCTTTGTAGCGCAGCAACGGTGTCAGATGTCTGGCCCACTGGTCTTGGGACAGACGATACTGACGGCATGCTTTTTCAAAAGATCGCAAAAACAAGTCAATGTCTGTGTCTTTTTCAATATTAGCAAATTTAAATTTTGCACTTACGGGTGCTGCAGCTCCTTCAGCAGGGAGGCTGGGCGGTGAACTCCGGCTGGCCTGTTGAACCTTTGCCATGTTGAGCTCATGCTGTCGTTGGCGCTCCCGCTCAGCGGCATCCCTCTCCGCGTGGCGTTCTGCAGCAGCGGCCTCCCTCTCTGCGTAGCGTTCTGCAGCAGCAGCAGCATTGCGTTCCGCAGATTGGCGCTCCTCACGCATGTACTGCAGGTACTTGTCCAGGTCAGTGTCCATCAGCTTTTGTAATGCCTGCTGCATTAGCGGATCAGTACAAACGGACAGTCCAGTACTGGCCGGTTCCAGGCGAGTACTTTCAGAAATTCTGGGATTGGGGTCCACACTGACAGTCTCTGGCGTAACTGTTGCAACAGGGCCCGCAGGATGCTCAACCTCTGTACGCCTAAGATCTTCAGCCTCTGGTTCCCCTTGATTGTCAGATGGGCTGGTATCCACCTCAGCGGACACTCCCGGCTCCCGCAGTTGCTGGGCATCCCATCTGGACAAGTCTGCTATCAGGTCCCGTTTTGTCTTGCGGAGGATGCCAATGCCCCTCTCTTCGCAAAGATTTTCCAGGTCTGCTAGGCACATGTTCTGGTAGTTCCCGGACATTTCCATGCCAAATAAAATAAAACTTTGGGGAAGGGGTACTGGCTACACAGTCTCTCTGTATATATAAAAAATATATTGCCTTCCAGCTACACCAACGAATTAGTTCGTTTCTCGATAGCGCTAGCGCTATCGCAGATACTTTCAGCACAACACAGATCCAACCGCTGCCTAACACTGTCACAGGAGCCCTCAGTGGCTGACCGCACTTAGCCTTCTAAACGGTGCCAGCGCACAGATCGTGCGAACTCTGGTCGCAGTCAATGCGCAGGAACCGTTAAGAATTAGCCGCAGACAACTCAGAAGGGAGCCTGTGAGACACGGGTGATTACAACGTCACCTACTGGTTCAGAGTAAACTGCCACCACCGCGGTTACTATGGGACCGTGGGGCCCACTAACTGACTGACTAATCCTGCGAATAAAACGGTTAAACACACGATATTCTGTCTAGCCAACAACAAACAAACAGTAGCGTATCTTCAGAGACCCGGGATCATTTCTGTGTGTGCTGATAAGCAGGGTAGCGAAACAGTGAATGACTTGGGGAAAGTCGTTTATTCACGCAATATAAATAATTAATATATACAGACAATTATGAAAATCAACAATTATTGAAACAGTAATAGCCAGTATGAAAAATAAAAGAAGGGAGAAAAATACTTAGTTCCTGGAAAGATGTCCTGTTTGTGGGAAAAATCAGAGTTCTGGTTTCCAATCAAGTTCAAGCAAAACGGTTTCAAGTTCTTAGAGTTCTTTGTTCAGATGGGTCAGCAAAATGGCCACCAGCCCTATGTCCTCTGGCTGGCAGCAGATTGTCATGAAGATGGTAAAGGGAGGAAGAACTTCTCAGGCAGCTCATTCACTTTTAATGGAGATGAGCTCAGAGGCGGGCTTCCAGAGTCGGCCCCCTAGGCCGGACTATGGTAATCACACCTGGGCAGGGGCTTTAGCAAATCCATAATCCTGACAGGTTCCCTAGGCCGACCTGCGCGGCCGGCACACAGATAATAATTACATATTCTCGATCCCCAGAACCTACCGATTAATATGATATCAAACTTGGGCATGTTTGCATGCCCGGTTACAAAACGGTGGAATTCCCAGCGTTCTGGTTAGGCTAGGGGCCCAAATTTAATATCAAAACACTCACAAGCTCCGGACCAGCAGAATGATATAACTTTCACATTTCTCCGATGTATGGTACTTCTAAAACATGCATAAAGATCATAACTCTATGTTTCCCTATCCTGGCTGAATGGTTCCGCTAAGTCTGCCCCCTGCTGGGATTAGCTTCCTTGGCTCTGAAAAGACTCCTGGTTTGTTAATTAACATCTCCATGAGATCAGCTAAGTGTCACCTGGTTCCCAGAGCCAAAAGGGAAATTGTGCCTTCCACAGGGAATATGTCCCAGCTAATTAACAGCTTCCCCCCAGGCTGTCACTGTAGCTTAGGAACAGCTGGGGAATCTGTCTTAGCTGAGGGATACTGTCTGAAGCGCAATCGATGCAGGAATCGAGTGCGATCGTTCTTTACTTCACGGGCGGTGCCAGGACGCGCCTGCGTCCCCGCAACCGTCCGTGACACTTCCCCTATGAGAGAGTCTACAACAGCTGTCCCTTCTCTCACTATTGCAGGCACACAAGTGAGTAAGATGGCCGCCGCTACCTGCCTTTTATAAGGCGGGTAGTGGCTCCAGGAGAGAGTGTAGCCTTATTGGCTACAATGTGCCTGCTGACTGTGATGTAGAGGGTCAAAGTTGACCCTAATGGTGCACTATGGGGGCGAACCGGACTTCCGGAAAAGTTTGCGGTCCTCCGTGATCGCTAACCCTGGAAGTTCGCCGGGAACCGTTCGCCAGCGAACCGTTCAGGCTATCTCTAATGATGGGAAATGGAAGAGACCACAGCAGGACCTGACAGTTGGTAAGCAGGGAAGGGAGGCTGGCAGCAGTAAACTCTGGACAGTAAGGTTGCGCTGAATAAATTTTAAGGTACAGGGTTGCTTCAAAGAGAAATCATAACCAAGGTTTGAACTTCATCCCAATCAGTAGTTGATACCTCCTTTCCCAAGAGAAATGTTTTCCTTTTCTCAAATAGATCATCAGGGGGGCTCTGTATGGCTGAAATCGTGGTGAAACCCCTCCCACAGTGTGATGTCAGGACCATGGTGCTGAGGTAGCAATTTTTATTTCTTTGGTTTATCGCCCCTATTCAGACAAGTTAATAAAACTGTAAAAGACAATAAAAAATCTATTGCACAATCACCTTTATCAATGTAATTTTAATTTCAATGCAAGAAACAGCCTTTTATAAACTGTATTTTTCTAATAATTAATCATTTTAAGCCAAGCATCATTTTTGTCATGTGCAAACTCTGTACTGTAAACATATTTTTTTCCACTAGGACATTCATTTTCCCATGTGACATGGAAAGAAAGAAAAATGTGCAAATTTTATGATAATTTTTGCATGTGTCTAACATATGGATAATTATTAAATTCAAAAAGGATGCAAAGTCTGAAAAAAATGCTGCAAGCTGTCTCTTTTTTTCACGCATACAAAAATTCAGATTTAGTGGAAATGATACGTAGAAAATACATTGGTATCAGGCAGAATTTGATTTTGCTTTCTGGAAAAATGATAGATTGTTTTTCTAGTGAAAACAACCTATTTTTTATAGGAGCAAAACCTTAAAATACAGTGAGATGGATATGAAGCGTTCTATGTTTATTTCCACTTAAACAGAATGACAGTCAGTCAATTTGCATTGGTTAGGGAGATAAGCGTACATTAAAAAGGGGCATTGGGAAAAAAGGGTGGGGGGTTTTAAACGATAAGCATGGATAACGCTTAAAAATATATTGTACTACATTTCGTTTATAAATAATGTTTTATAAAGTTATAAATCATTAAATAATGTGCATGAAATCGTCAATTGTGAAAACGTTAATCTTCCGTTTAAAAACTGAAATGCATAATAATGTTTTTAAAAAAAATAGTAAGTAACCCTCCCTGTACCTACCCCTAACCCCTAGACCCCCGTATTGGTTCCTAAACCTAAGACCCCCCTGGTGGTTCCTAAACCTAAGACCCCCCTGGTGGTTCCTAAACCTAAGACCCCCCAGGTGGTGCCTAAACCTAAGACCCTCCTTAGTGATCACTGTATTGTGTGTAGAATAATGTTTTAGAAACAGCAAGGGATAAAATATATTACAATTTACGTTACGTACTGATCGCTTTATTTTGTGAATAATAATGTTTTACAAACAGTAAGGGATAACATTTAAAGGGAACCAGAGATGAATGATTCACACAAAATAAACATATCAGTTGATAGCTTGTAAAGAATAAATGCTCTACCCGATAATTTCGCCACTCTGGTGTGCCTTTTTGAGCGCTTTTTATCCATTATTGCTCCAGGAAATATCCAATATGGCCGCCAGCTCATATTTCTTCTGCTTCCAGGTTATGAGGTGTTCTGGATGTGCTGTCTAGGCTATATGAGACTATAGACAAGCAGGGCTGCTGTAGGCTTTCATCTGTGTGCTTTCAACTTCATATTCTGGTTTTGTGGCTGCCTGTAGGAAGTGTCTCTCATAGTAATGAAACTGCATACAGTAGATAATAATGACTGGCTGCACAGACAGAGCACACAGATCACACAGCCACACTTGTCTTGTCACAGCTCTCAGCATGTAAAGCATGAAATTTGAGCCAGGAGGTGGCAGGCTTGGGCTTGAAAAGACTCCACAGAAGAGTGACTCAGCTATAATGATTTCAGGTCAAACCTCGACTGAATAGTCGGTGGATTCTTATCACAGTTGATAACAGACAGATTAGACTGAGAAGAATAAAACTAAAAGCAGGGTAGGTGTTTACTGTCATGTTCCCACTGATAAATGTAATAAAATACATGAGGGTGCTTCGTCTCTGGTTCTCTTTTAAATAATGTTTTATTGAAATAGGAAACGTAAATCATCACAAGCAGTTATAAAACATTAAAAATCTCCGGGCGCCGTTGGAAAACGTTATTATTCTTGGGCGCCCTTTTTTCCTGTTCGGCGCCCAGTAAACGATATTTATTATAGGAGTGAATGGCGGCGCCCGATTTGTCCACTAGCCACCTGCACCCTTTTTTACTGTTTCCAGGGAGATAAATATGTCAACCTCCATATACTCTAAGATGGCGCCGGGTGCGGACGCCACGGCCACAGGGCTCCGGTCTTTTTTCTATTCTTCTCCTTAATTCCTCCCAGTTAGTCTCACCATCTGCCTGGGTGAGATGCGGGGTCCACAGGCGCGCACGGCAGGCTGCCATCAGCTGTTCGGGCTGCTCTCTGGCTGCTCTCTGCCGCGAAGACCGACCACAGGGGGAGCACACCATCTAACCAGCACGTGGACCATCCGCTGGGACTTTGTGTGTGAGAAGGGACGCGCGCTGACTCCACCAGCCCGGGCCTCCGCATTCCAAGCGGACTGCTGAGGGGAGGCACTACACCGCCGTTGCCGGGAGACCAGGACGCCGCGCGAGATAGCTCGTGGGAGATGGCTGGGACAAACGGGAAGTCTGTTGCCATCGGGGCCGGCCGCTCTCCCCCATTGGCCATCTGCGCAAGTGAGAGCTGCATCTGTGGAGCTGCGTCTGGGGAACCCTGATGCAGCCTCCCTGGCTGCCGCTGCCTCGGACCGTTTGTCGCCGCAACAGAGGGGCAGATAAGACAAGCAACCTCCACGAGTCTGCAGGGTCAGGGCTACTACTGTTCTCCGCCCTCCACTACAGACTTCCCACTGGCGCCTGCTACTCTCCAATGCTCCATCTCCACGCTGCAGTGCACAGCCGCAAGGGACCTGGGACACTAGCCTCTTCACGTGGCAGCAGTCGCCCTCACCACCACACTAGCTGCAAGCCGCCAACTCACCTCGCTGGACTAGGCCGCAAGCCAGGAGCTGGATTTCTGAGAGCAACCACAGGTACTCCACTGCTGCAGAACCACCAGCACCTCAGACCTGGGTTCTACCATCATGCCAGGTCTCCTGCGCCCACAGCCTGTTGCTGCAGGGTCAACAGGGTACCTGATGTCCTGCACTCCACCACCACTGTGCCTGTGCCAGGGCTTTTGGAGCAAATGGAGCACACGCAGGAGAGATGGGCAGCCTCGTTATTTTAACAAAACCGCTACTGCCCAGGTGAGCCCGATGCTGGCTGCTCTCTCTGACCTCTGGGCAAGCTGAACTTGCTGGCAATCTCCGGGCCCCTCAGCTGCCATTTCCTGCTCCACCACGCTGTTCCCTGCTCCACCAAATCGTCCGGGCTGCATGGCCCTTTGCAATCATCAGCTTTATGGCAGGGCCCGTGCACCCACCGGCTCCATCTCGCATCACTGCGGCACAGCCAGCCAAACGGGACGCTTTCCAGTCGCACCGCACTGCCCAAGGGTCCTTACTCTCACTCTCATAGTTCTTCTTCCCTATTCTCTCTCTAGCTATCCCTTCTCTCTTTCTCTATCCCCCCCAGCTTCCTCTCTGCTCTTCCTGGACAACGGTAGCACCTGTCTAGTTGGGAGCGTGTCGCTGTGTAGCGTCCAGTGCCGAAAATGGCAGCGCTCATATCAGCTCTCAGGCTGCTCCTCCAGTCCCACTCTTTTCTGTTCCTGCTATCAGTGTATGTCCTGCTATGTTTGTATTACGTTATTTGTACGTGTATGCTGTAATGCTCTGTTGTGAATTACGTCAACTGTATGTGTATGCTGCAATGCTCTGTTTTTGCTTTTGTTTTGCTTTTATTGTTTATATGTATGTACCATGCTTAACTGTATACGACGCTCTGCTTAAGTGTACGCTCAAACTGTAATGTTGTCCTATGTATGCTTGTCCCACGTCTACGTATGTACCATGCTTAAACGTGCTATTTTCTTGTTTTTCATCAACGACCCTGTATGCGCCAAAACCAATTCCGGGTACAATCCACCGTTGTACTTGGCAAAATAAATAGATTCTGATTCTCTAACTTCAGGTGTGTTTTAATACTAATACTGTTCTCCCTCTCCTCCCTGCGACGTGCCTACTGTGTGTTGGCGCAGCATCCCCCCCACAATAGCTCCCCAGGACTCTACACATGATAGTGTTGAGTCTTTCATTTGCACTAAAGAAATATTGATTTCTTGTTTAATCTATGGATGGAGACTGCGCTTTGGACGCAGCTCTCCATTATTTATTTACTGGGGCTTTACAATCTTCCACCAATTTATGTAGTTACACTATATGGTTACGTTTTTTCTTGTTTATGATCATGCATCAAGCACTTAATTTATAATTTCAGGCGACAGTATTGCCCTATTAGTCCCAGTTTGAGGCTGGCTGGGCTTCTTAGTCCCACATCCTCCGTTTACATCTTGCCCCCTCCTTTGTGTAGGTGTGGCTGCGGGAGTGTGTGTGTGCGTCCTGTTGCCTTGTGACGTGTGGATGTTTGGCTGCGCCTGTCGGCGCCTACTGTGCCCGCCCCCCCCCCCCCGGCTCCTAAGTGGATGAAGCCTTGTGCCTCTCTCCCTCCCCCTCTTTGGGGATTGGGCAGTGCGGGGTGGGCGCCGCGGGCGCCGATTGGCGGGCCTGAGTATTTGAGTTCAGTGTGGGGACGAGTGAGATGACTGTGCCACGCCCCCTTTGAGAAAGCCGGAAGTCCGGCGAAACATGTCAGGACACCGTGGTTTGGCGTCCTGAGACCGTCCGCAACCGCCGGCTCGTTCCACCATACATCACCTGGCTGCCACATTTCCAGGCTGGATCTTGGCTTCATGCATCATGTTCCTCAATCTTGAAGCAGGATTTCTCTCCTATGCATTTCATACAAGCACCCCCTGCTAGGGTGCTGGGAGTTTGCCGCTGGCTACAGAATGGAGCTGCATCTTTCACCGGACATGTTCACCGCTTGGGCAGAGTGGAGCTGACGTGATACCACCTCTATATGGTACTGTATGCATTGCCCTTACTCGTTTTGGAATAGGCTTTATGTCCATCTCTAATCCTATACACTGGCAGCATGCAGTGTCTGTCGCTCCTGCTTACCCTTTGATGGACTCTGTTGTGCTTTCGCTTATATCTGCAGCTTACTGTTGCTCTCTGCTTATGCTCTCTGAACTTTGTGCTGGAAATTAAGGACTGTAAGAGAAGTTTGTCCTGCTTTCTCCTCCCGGTATATATGGCTGTTGTGCCTTGCTGGACTTTGTCCTATATTCACTACCTGCCTACTCCAACTAGACTCTCTGAGGAACTTTTTCTGGGGTTGCCCCATTAAAATTAGTCTCTGCATGAACATACAGCTAATTAAGCAATTGCTATTACCAGCACCAGGTGGCCAGGTGTGAAAGCTGCAGTGTATGTGTGGTATGAATGGGTGGTATGTTGGCGGTCATTGGGCTGTTTCTTTTGAATTTTAATGTTTTATTTTTTACAAGTGTGTGTACTTTATTGACATTTTGATAATTAATAAAAAAGTTTTTTATATTTTTCTAAAAATAGTGTTTTGTTGCTTGGAGTATATGCCTTGCTTTAGCACCTCCTACATTGTTTTGCATAAGTGTTTTAATACTAACTCACAGGAACTTGGAATTGAAAGCATTCTTATTTCAATTAAAAAGCTTCTCATTGGAAACGTTAAACTTAATTTCTATGAAATCAGAAAGTGTATTAATATCTATCCCCTTTATCCTAGTATTTTGTCTTACTGTGGAGCAGGTGCAATGTACAGTTGATGAGGAATCCCTTATTGGCATGCACCTTAGCTACTTGGCAGTTGTGGGCATAACTCAGTCTCAGATAACTTCACAGATGTTGCAGATATCTCTTGCAATTGTCTGTTGCCTAGCCCATAAGGAGGCATAAATCTTGCCTATTGTTCTAAATTTGCACATAAGAATACACACTTTAACCACTTGAGGACTGCAGGGCTAAACCCCCCTAGTGACCAGGCCATTTTTAGCTAAATTGGCCACTGCAGCTTTAAGGCCAAGCTGCAGGGCCGCACAACTCAGCACACAAGTGACCCCCCCCCTTTTCTCCCCACCAACAGAGCTCTCTGTTGGTGGGGTCTGATCGCTCCCCCCATGTTTATTTTTTTTTAAATAAATATTATTGTTTGTTTATTTTTTCTAAAATCCCGTTTCTTTAAATTTATTCCCTCCCTCCCTCCCCACAGCCGGCCAATTATGGCGATCGGCTGTCATAGGCTTCTGCCTATGAGAGCCGATCGCTCTCTTGTCCCCAGTGCAGCGCTGCTGCTCATCGCAGCGCTGCACCAAGTAAATAGACGGCGTAATCGCCGGCTAACAGTCTCCCGAGCGGCAATAGCCGCTCGGAGACCGAAGGCGGGGCGGAGCTCCGCCCTCCGAGCATGAGATGCGCGCGCACCATGCGCGCGATCTCATGCTAAACAGAGCCCCAGGACTTTACGCCAATTGGCGTTAGGCGGTCCTGGGGCTGCCGCCGCGGCCACGCCTACTGGCGTGACGCAGGCGGCAGAAGGTTAAAGAAAAACAAACCCAAAACAAAAAAAGAAAAACTCACTACATATCAACAGTAAAATTACAGTTAGCACAGACTGGACTCACCACGAGGTGATCCTGAGCAGAGTTGGGAGCACAAGCAGGCATGGCGTTGGCATGCAATATCAGAGGCTACAACATCTCTGGAGGTGCTTAACTGTAGCCACAGAATTTTCAGATTCCTTAGGGTACTACTAAAGGTCAAGCATGGAGGTGAAACGGTTTGGTCAGCAAGGGTTGACACTAGAGATGTAGCGAACCTCCGATTTTCGGTTCGCGAACCTTCGCGGAAGGTTCGGTTCGCGTAAAAGTTCGTGAACCGCAATAGACTTCAATGGGGATGCGAACTTTGAAAAATAGGAAAAATTATGCTGGCCACAAAAGTGATGGAAAAGATGTTTCAAGGGGTCTAACACCTGGAGGGGGGCATGGCGGAGTGGGATACATGCCCAAAGTCCCGGGGAAAAATCTGGATTTGATGCAAAGCAGCGTTTTAAGGGCAGAAATCACATTGAATGCTAAATTGCAGGCCTAAAGTGCTTTCAAACATCTTGCATGGGTATACATCAATCAGGGAGTGTAATTAGAGTTCTGCTTCACACTGACACACCAAACTCACCGCAAACAGCTGTTTGCGTAGTGACGACCGTGCTGGACTGGTGAGCACCGTGGCCAGAGTGTAGGCCGTGGCGTTTTTCAAGCCCATATGGTCGCCGAGCTGTGGTAGCTCAATGATAAAACAACAGTGACTGTCTAGCTGATCAAATTTGGTCTGACCACAATGAAGCAACGACCTTATCATCTTTTGTGTGCCACCCCCACCCGAGACAATCAAATAGCTGGCGGTCATTGCTTCATTGTGATACGCAAGCCCCTTCACTGCGGCAAGGTAATGATCACGAAGGGGGATGGGCACATGTACATGCCTTTTGTTTATTTGTTGCAGCCGCCCACAGTGCAGCCAGAAAAATTAGGCAGGCATGTGCACGCACCAGAAACATTTGTGTAGCGGCCGCTGCTAGCAGAGGCCTTAAAAATTCAGGAATCCGCCTAGAGTCCTGGAACCTGTTGGTGGTGGCGGAGAAGGCAAGCGGCCTGCAGGCAGAGATGCTGTGTGTGGAGACTGACTTAGTCTTCGGTCGTGCAGTAGCCCTCAGGTATCCATCCCTCATTCATTTTGATAAAGGTCAGGTACTGAACACTGTCGTGACTTAGGCGACTTCTCTTCTCAGTAACTATGCCTCCAGCTGCACTGAAGGTCCTTTCTGACAGGACGCTTGCTGCAGGGAAAGAGAGAAGTTGTATGGCAAATTGGGACAGCTCTGGCCACAGGTCAAGCCTGCGCAATCAGTAGTCCAAGGGTTTATCGTCGCTTTTCGCAGTGTCTATATCCACACTCAAGGCCAGGTAGTCGGCTACCTGCCAGTCCAGGCGTTGGTGGAGGGTGGATCTGGAAGGACTATAGCGAGGAGTTGGACTAAAGAATGTCCGCATGTCCGACATCACCCTGAGATCACTGGAGCGTCCTGTCCTTGCCTGCGTGGACTTGGGAGGAGGAGGGTTACTGCCAGTGGTACCTTGATTGCGTTGTGCAGCCACATCACCCTTAAACGCATTGTAAAGCATCATCGACAGCTTGTTCTGCAAGTGCTGCATCCTTTCCGCCTTGTGTTGAGTTGGTAACAGGTCCGACACTTTGTGCCTGTACCGAGGGTCTAGTAGCGTGGCCACCCAGTACAGGTCATTCGCCTTTAGTTTCAACAGGCTGGACAACATGAAAGAGGACATCTGCACAAAGCTGGATGCAGACGTACTCTCCATCTCCTCTTGCTCTTCCTCAGTGATGGGACGCAACTCCTCTTCCTCCCCCCAGCCACGAACAATACCACGGGAACGTGGAGCAGCAGAAGCCCCCTGTGACGGCTGCCGCGGTTTTTCTTCTTCCGCCGCCTCTTCCTCCTCCACAGAAACACCTTCCTCATCACCATCATCAGAGTCTGACTCCTCTCCTTCCCCACACGACTCCTCTTCTTCCTCCTCCTCCTCCTCCCCCTCTGTGCTGCCGCAGGTGTTGTGGAAACATCGGGTTTGGATGTAAATCGCTCCCACGACTCCTGCTGCTGTAACTGTTCTCGTTCACGCTCCTCCACAGCTGTATCCACCACTCTACGCACAGCACGCTCCAGGAAGTAGGCGTAGGGGATCAAGTCGCTGATGGTACCCTCAGCGCGACTCACCAGTTTGGTCACCTCCTCAGAGGGCTCCATGACCCTGCATGCATTTCGCATCAGTGTCCAGTTGTTGGCCCACAACATCCCCATCCTCCCAAATTGTGTCCTTGTACTGTAATGATACAGGTACTGGTGACGGCTTTCTCCTGGTCTAGCAGGCGAGAGAACATCAGCAGGGTGGAATTCCAGCGAGTCGGGCTATCGCAAATCAGGCGTCTCACCGGCAAGTTGTTTCTACGTTGAATGTCCGCAAAGTGTGCCATGGCCTTTTAAGAGTGCCTGAAATGCCCACACAACTTCCTGGCCTGCTTCAGGACGTCCTCTAAGCCTGGGTACTTGGACACAAATCTTTGCACGACCAAATTCAGCACATGTGCAATGCAGGGTATGTGTTTCAGCTTTCCCAAATTCAACGCAGAAATGAGATTGCTGCCGTTGTCACACACCACGTTGCCGATCTCAAACTTGTGCGGGGTCAGCCATTGCTCCACCTGTTTGTTAAGAGCAGCCAGGAGAGCTGCTCCAGTGTGACTCTCCGCTTTCAGGCAAGACATGTCTAACACTGCGTGAAACCGTCGTACCTGGCATGCAGCATAGGCCCTGGGGTGCTGGGGCTGTGCAGCTGGAGAGGAGATCGCGGCACCAGCCAAGGAGGAGGAGAAGGATGACAACAGTGAAGAGGTGGTAGCAGGCGGAGAGGAGGTGACTGGAGGCCTGCCTGCAAGCTGTGAAGGTGTGACAAGTCGGTCCGCTGCACAGCCACGCACTCCCTGCTTGCTGCCATCGGTCACCAGGTTGACCCAATGGGCTGTGTATGTAATGTAGTGGCCCTGCCCGTGCTTGGCAGACCAGGCATCCGTGGTCAGGTGGACCCTTGACCCAACGCTCTTCGCAATAGATGACACCACTTGCCTCTTAACTGCACGGTACAGTTTGGGTATGGCCTTTTGTGAAAAATAATTGCGGCCTGGTATCTTCCACTGCGGTGTACCAATGGCCACAAACTTACAGAAAGCCTCCGACTCCACCAGCTTGTATGGTAATAGCTGGCGAGCTAATAGTTCCGCCACGCCAGCTGTCAGACGCCGGGCAAGAGGGTGACTGGCAAACATTTGCTTCTTTGTTCAAATACTTCCTTCACGGACAGCTGGGTACTGCTGTGGGCAGAGGAGAAGGAACCGCTGAAGGGAAGAGGTGGTGTGGAGGAGGGTGGCTGTGAAGGTGCAAGGGAGAAAGCGGATGAAGACGATGCGCTTGAAGTAGGAAGAGGAGAAGGAGGGTGGCTTGTCTTTTGTGTGCTGCTTTTCCTCAGGTGTTCTTGCCATAGCTGTTTGTGCCTTCTCTCCAGGTGCCTTCATAAGGCACTTGTCCCTACGTGAGAGTCGGCCTTTCCACAGCTCAATTTTTGCTGGCAGAGACAACAGATGGCTTTGCTCCGATATGAGACACACATGTTAAAAAATTTCCAAACCGCTGAGCCCCCCTGGGGTGATGGCGCTACGGTGGCATCAGCAGCTGACATTGAAGGGCATGTTGGCTGGCTGTCCATAGCTGGCGATACATGGCGCCGGACACTGCTCCCAGCTGTTTCTGAGGACGAGCTCCCTCTGCTTCTATCATGGAGTCGTCTCCTCCTACTCCTCTCTGACTCCCCCTTTGAACTGTCCTCCTGGTCATCTCCTCTACCAGGAATATACGTGGCATCCGTATAATCATCATCATAATCCTCCTGCCCAGCTTCGCTTTCCTCAGACACCACCTCAACTGCACCAACTTCAGGTGGTTCATCATCCCCCTCCTCACACGATACGTCCATACTATCGCCACCTAAATCAGACGTATGAGGTGGTGTACCTGCGCCTTCTTGTTGTTGTTGCAGTAGTGGCTGGGAATCAGTGATTTCACCACCACCACCAAATAACTCCTGCGAAGTGTCAAATGCAGCGGATGTGGTGCTTGTTGTAGCGCTGGTGGCTGCGGGAGATGAGGTGTTCTGTGTTAAATACTCAACCACGTCCTCACAATTTTGGGAAGTGATGACACGTGCCTTCTTCTGAGCACTGTATTTTGGGACAGGTCCGCACGAAATCACAGCAACACCACCTCGCACAGACCTGCCGGTGCCTGGTGGCCTACCTCTGGGTCTGCCTCTACCTCTTCCTCTACCTGGTTTGTCCATTTTGTCCATCTCGGGGGGATGCTGGGTATATGCAGTGAGCTGGCTTCACTCAACACAACAGGTAGTTAGATGCAGTGAGGTGGGTTCACTGAACAGTAAAGGTACTTAGATGCAGTGAGGTGGGTTCACTCAACACAACAGGTAGTTAGATGCAGTGAGCTGGGTTCACTGAACAGTAAAGGTACTTAGATGCAGTGAGGTGGGTTCACTCAACACAACAGGTAGTTAAATGCAGTGACCTGGGTTCACTGAACAGTAAAGGTACTTAGATGCAGTGAGGTGGGTTCACTCAACACAACAGGTAGTTAGATGCAGTGAGCTGGGTTCACTCAACACAAAGCTAGGTATATGCAGTGATGAGGTGGGTTAACAACAGGTACTGGGTATATGCAGTACTAGGTAGTACAATGTGCAGCTACCTGTCACACACACAGGTAGTCACTGAATGTGCTGGGCTGCTGGCAGTGGCACACACACCATCAATTAGCAAGGCTGTGCATGCAACAAAAGTGTCAGTTTGACACACAGAAAAAAAAAAGTACAGGATGAGCTCTGAAAAGAGCTGTTGAGGGGTGCTATAAAAGCAATAATAATTAGCCAGGAGCAAGCTGAGCAGCCAAGAACCTAACTAATCTGTCCCTAGAAAAACAAGTCTGCAGCAGCTGTCCCTAGTCTGTCTCTAGCAGGCACACGAGTGAGGCTAATGGCCGCCGCAGCCTGCCTTATATAAGGGGGGGGGGTGGGGCTCCAGGGCTTAGTGTAGCCTGAATGGCTACAATGTGCCTGCTGGCTGTGATGCAGAGGGTCAATGTTGACCCTCATAGTGCATTATGGGGCGAATCGAACTTCCGCAAAAGTTCGCCTGCTGCAGGCGAACGCGAACCCCCAAAGTTTGCCTGGAATTGTTCGCAGGCGAACCGTTCGCGACATCTCTAGTTGACACACTCTTCTATTGGTTGTATGCCAATGCATAGTAGAAGGGGCTGATTGGCAAGCATAAACTGAAAAATGCCATAGTAGAACACCATCCTTACACTGTTCCTAGCAAGCATGCTCTCCTCCGCAAAACAATACAAAATGGTCTCTTGGATACTGCAATATCCTGTAACTTCTTCACTACACAGGGTGTTAATTTGTATAACTATAGCAGTTAGACAAGATCCAGATGGCTGAGCATATGGTTTAACTACCTAAAAAAACATAATAATCGTTTGAAAAACTCAAAACCCACATACAACCATGGTGAGATTTTATCTTAATTTGAAAAAATACTTATGTAAACAAGACATTTGTCAATAAATTATATTTAAGCACATGCTGAATAGTCTGTAGTTCTAAAGCTTAGTTTAAAGGAGGTCTGCAAAATTTAACAGAAAGTACAAATTGAGAAAGGGATAACAACTTATATGTAAAACAGGCCTTTATATTCTTTACAATCCTTATAAATAACGTGTCTGTACTATATCCTTCACCGACCATGCTAATGGATAGTTCAGCCAGAGAACTAGAAGTGTGAAGCCGTACTCAGGAAAAAGTTAGTTTCCCCAGCCACTTTTGCCTGCTTGGATAAGGTCAATAAAAACCAAATACCATTTTCCCTTGTGAAGAAGTGTGATGAGCGGAACTGTCATGTTATGCACTGCCAGAATTTCCATAGACACCTGCAATTTTCTGCAGAAAAGCATAAATTACTGTGGAATATAGTCAATGAGAGGTGGAATATTATGCTTCTGTTTACATTCAGAATGGTCATAGCTTTAAGATTTAAAATTAACTCACACTTGGAACACTGCGCTCATATAGGGGACTGCTCAATCCTCAAGAAATGTATGCTGTAAATCAATTTAAAATGTCATGCAAAAGTCCATGTACAAGCACCAAAAAACCAATAGTGTGCTGCTGTATTCAATATACACAATATAGAATAAAATCACACTTGGAAAACTGCACTCATATAGAGGACTCCTAAATCCTCAGGGAAATTGTGCTGTGAGTCAGTTAGAATTTCGTGCAAAAGACCATGTACAAACACCACATACAGACTACAGAGTCCTATATCATGTAACAGATGTGGAGCACTGCTATTCAGTGTGTGTACCACTCATAGACATAAATAGAAGTACAGACTAACCCGCAAGCTCATGGTGACCCAGAACTCACTGGAGTGTGTAAGGGAATACAATAGTCCTAAAAGCCCCCTTACTAAGAGGTTAAGAAAAACAAAAGTTTGCTTTCCTAAAACAGAAAGAATTTGCGATAATTCAGGTTGGAGTGAGCTTGAGATGTCTCCCAGAGCAACACTGCTGAATATATGCAAATTAACCATTGTACCCTTAGAAGCTAAACACACCTCCAGAACCGCTGGAATGCAATGATGTGTCAGCTTGTTAATTTGTACAGAGCCATAATAATCCAACATGCATACAGACTGTTTCGGATTGTTTGATCCTCATCAGTGCATGGCATGGATTAATTTGGCTCTATGGAGTAGGGCTTGTAAATCCGAGAGGTACAGACTAACCAGCAAGCTCATGGTGACCCAGAACTCATTGGAGTGCGTAAGGGACTACAATGGTCCTAAAAGCCCCCTTACTAAGATGTTAAGAAAAACAAAAGTTTGCTTTCCTAAAACAGAAAGAATTTGCGATAATGGTTAATTTGCATATATTCAGCAGTGTTGCTCTGGGAGACATCTCAAGCTCACTCCAACCTGAATTATCGCAAATTCTTTCTGTTTTAGGAAAGCAAACTTTTGTTTTTTTTACATAAATAGAAGATAATAGCTGTGCTTCAGTTTGTGCTTGTGTTAAAACAACACAAGCACAAACTGAAGCACAGCTATTATCTTCTATTTATAGCTTTAAGATTGTGTAACGATCGGTGTCAGCACACAGAGAGAATCTGATTATTGGCGATCTGCAGTATCACCAAGAATGCAGATATATACCCGATTATTGATGATCTGCAGTATCACCGATAATCAGATATATTGCTAACCTCTGGACACCAGTATAATGTGAGTGTTTGGTGTAACAGTACAACTCTGAGCATAGACCACCAGGGACCCCGGTGGCCTGAGTGAGTTGAGGAATACTCCCCTGACTGTGGGGAATATTCCTGTAGCCTGAGGACCCCCTAGAAGAGGGACCCAGGCTGGGTTGCAGGAAATCCTGCTGCTAATATGAACAGGCTTGCCCTAACAAGGTGTGAGGGCCTATTCTCTATGCCCTGAAACCGGGCTAAGGTATAACATAGAACTGACACAGTATCCTAGTCTTGGGTGTGAGGTCCGTAGTCACAACACCCTGGAACTGGTCTAAAGCATAACATAGAACTGACACAGTATCCTAGTCTTGGGTGTGAGGTCCGTAGTCACAACACCCTGGAACTGGTCTAAAGCATAACATAGAACTGACACAGTATCCTAGTCTTGGGTGTGAGGTCCGTAGTCACAACACCCTGGAACTGGTCTAAAGCATAACATAGAACTGACACAGTATCCTAGTCTTGGGTGTCATGTCCGTAGTCACAACACCCTGGAACTGGTCTAAAGCATAACATAGAATAACAATACAAATAATCTGGCTCAGTGTGAATTCCCAGGTCCTCCCGGTTCTAACACACTGTAGGTTCTGACTAAGGTCTGAGTGCTTCCACATAAGTGTTCGCAATGGCAGACAACCAGCAACTGACAAGCAAGCTATATATATATATATATATATATATATATATATATAGTTGCAGGACAATGCCGCCCCGCCCGAACCACTCAGCCAATCAGGAGTCCAGCAGGAATCAGCTGATTGTCCTGATCAGCTGATCCATCTCCTGCCGGCATAAAGGTCTGACTTCTGGCTCGCGCACGTAGTTCTCCATCCAGGTGCACTAACAGACCCAGCCACACCAGACGCACGCTGCTGCGTGCAAACCGCCGTGCTGGACGCAGAGCCAGCCACTTTGCTATCAGTACACGCGGTGGCTTTTCCGCGTTTTCTCACAGTACCCCCCCCCCTGAGGAGTGGACTCCGGACACTCTCCACCAGGTCTTTGGTCTTTTACCATCACAGGGAGGGAGGGAGGGGAATCCATGTGCACTGCTGGCTTCAACAGAGACACATGGACTGATCTTACACCTCCCATACTGGCTGAAAGATCGACAGCACAGATGACAAAATTAACTCTCCTGATCATTGGGAATGGTCCTATGAATGTAGGACCCAGTTTGGTTGATAATAACTTTAGGGCCCCATGCCGAGAGGATACGTACACCATGTCCCCTGGAGAAAACTCCCACTCTATAGATTTCCTCTTGCTAGTCTGATCTTTCAGAGTCCGGGGTTTTCTTGACACTGGTAAATATTGTAATGTACCCGGTGAAGTCTGACGAGATGTTTTACGCCCTAGAATGTCTCGCTGGCAAGGGCCCAGACTAGGCATCCAGTCCTCCACCGACTCCGCAGGTGCCCTGACCACCCTTCGAGGTAGGCCGGTCTCAGGCTTGGCATCTTTAACTACAGCTTCTGCTTTAACCTGCACTGTCACTCCTCCAACCTGTATCTTGGTAGCACGAACTGCCACTCTGCCCAAACAATGTTGATGGCAATAGGCTGACCATTCCAGCAGCTGACCTGAAGCCCAGTCAAACTGTGAGGAGTGGAGTTGCAACCAGGGCATACCAAGAATAATGGTGGAGGTTGCCATGGGCATAACCAGGAACTGTAATCTCTCTTCATGTGTCGCCCCTAAACAACATGACAACAAGGGGGTTTGAAAAAGAGGTTGACCTCTCTGCAGCAGCGAGCCATCCTCTGCAGTGACCAGAATCTGCCGGTTAAGTGGGGACAAAGGTATCCCCAAATTTTTAACAAAATCGTAATCAATGAGGTTTACCGCAGAACCGGAGTCCACAATGGCTTCTGTGGAACTAGTCTGACCCTCCCATGTAATAGAGCAGGGAAAGAGCAGACGATCATTGTTTAAAGGGAGCGACTGCTCGCCTATGGTGTTGACCAACCCCAGACGGCAGCATTCTCCTGGCCCCTTATCACCATCTAGATTGCGTTTTCTTGGCCCTCTGTGACTCTCTTTCTCCTGACTTAACCCTGAATACCCGATTTGCATCGGCTCGTCTGCGGGTGATGGAGATCGAGATGAGTCTTGTAAGACAGACCTTCTAGCATTCCTACCACAAACTTGTCTCTGGTAGCGCAAACGGTGGTCTATCTGTACGGCCAACGAAATTGCCTCGTCTACAGACTTGGGCTCAGGATGTCCAATCATCACATAATAAATTGCATCCGACAACCCTGCCAAAAAACAATCCAAGAGTGCAACTGGCCCCCATCTCACAGATACTGTCCATTTCCTGAACTTAGCTGCGTAATTTTCAACCAAATCCTTGCCCTGCTGCAACTTCTTGAGCTTCTGCTCAGCAGTCGAGGCAAGGTCCGGATCATCATAAATTATAGCCATAGCTTTAAAAAATTCCTCAACTGATGCTAGGGCCTCATTCCCTGCCTGAAGACCATATGCCCAGGTCTGGGAATCTCCTGACAACAGAGTCTTAATAAACGTAATTCTCTGTGTGTCGGTTCCTGAAGAATTAGGTCTCAACTCAAAGTATGAGAACACTCTACTTCTAAAGTTCTAGAAGCCAGAAAACCTTTCAGGTACAGGCATACGTATTTCTGTGCTAGGAGGAGATCGCACTGAGTTTATAGCTGATTGAAGTTCCTGAATAGCGCCAAATAGCTGGCTAATCTGGGTCTGTTGGTTCAAAACTGTCCCGGAAACATTGTTTACCGTGGCGGTCAGAACTTCAACATGTCTATACAGTGCGTCCATTTGGGTTGGGTCTGCCATTCTGTAACGATCGGTGTCAGCACACAGAGAGAATCTGATTATTGGCGATCTGCAGTATCACCAAGAATGTAGATATATACCCGATTATTGATGATCTGCAGTATCACCGATAATCAGATATATTGCTAACCTCTGGACACCAGTATAATGTAAGTGTTTGGTGTAACAGTACAACTCTGAGCATAGACCACCAGGGACCCCGGTGGCCTGAGTGAGTTGAGGAATAATCCCCTGACTGTGGGGAATATTCCTGTAGCCTGAGGACCCCCTAGAAGAGGGACCCAGGCTGGGTTGCAGGAAATCCTGCTGCTAATATGAACAGGCTTGCCCTAACAAGGTGTGAGGGCCTATTCTCTATGCCCTGAAACTGGGCTAAGGTATAACATAGAACTGACACAGTGTCCTAGTCTTTCAGTGTGAGGTCCGTAGTCACAACACCCTGGAACTGGTCTAAAGCATAACATAGAACTGACACAGTATCCTAGTCTTGGGTGTGAGGTCCGTAGTCACAACACCCTGGAACTGGTCTAAAGCATAAAATAGAACTGACACAGTATCCTAGTCTTGGGTGTGAGGTCCGTAGTCACAACACCCTGGAACTGGTCTAAAGCATAACATAGAACTGACACAGTATCCTAGTCTTGGGTGTGAGGTCCGTAGTCACAACACCCTGGAACTGGTCTAAAGAATAACATAGAATAACAATACAAATAATCTGGATCAGTGTGAATTCCCAGGTCCTCCCGGTTCTAACACACTGTAGGTTCTGACTAAGGTCTGAGTGCTTCCACATAAGTGTTCGCAATGGCAGACAACCAGCAACTGACAAGCAAGCTATATATATAGTTGCAGGACTCTGCCGCCCCGCCCGAACCACTCAGCCAATCAGAAGTCCAGCAGGAATCAGCTGATCGTCCTGATCAGCTGATCCATCTCCTGCCGTCATTAAGGTCTGACTTCTGGCTCGTGCGCGTAGTTCTCCATCCAGGTGCACTAACAGACCCAGCCACACCAGACGCACGCTGCTGCGTGCAAACCGCCGCATTGGACGCGGAAACAGCCGCCTTGCTGCCAGTACATGCGGCGGTCTTTCCGCAATCTATCATATAATCACTCGCATGCTGCTGCGTACAAACTGCCGCGCTGGACGCGGAGCCAGCCGCCTTGCTATCAGTACACGCGGCGGCTTTTCCACGTTTTCTCACAGATTGCCCCTGAGTGTACACTAAGTTGTTTCAACAAATTTTTGTGGGAAAGAGAACAGTGGAAACTTTATTGTTGTACGTGTTTCCTGGACTTAAAGTGAGTGAAGACCGCCACCATCATATAATGCTTGTACAAGTACATGTTAGAAGCAAGTTATAAACTTGTTTAAGTGGAATCCTGGAAATGTCATTGTAACGCTTCACTTTATGTCCAGTTTGAGAGCTTAGAGAGTATTATATAATGGAGCTATTCTTTACTTACTTAAAGTATTGGTGATACGTTCTGTTGTGACCTGGCACATCAATCATTTCATTAGAAGTGCACCACCTCCATTGACCCAGTGCAGCATTTACAGGGGCAAATGTATTAGTCACACATGATACTAGTTGTTAGTCTGGCTGTGGGCATGGAGTCGGACGTTAAGAACAGACTAGAGCTCAGTGTAATACCAGAAATCAATAACTCAGGGCTTTTATTAACACAGTAGACAGTTGGTTGGTATATCATCATATTATACAATATTTATTGACACATCTTGTATTTATCGAATGGTTGTTTTTAACTTGTTGCAGTGGTTGGAAGAGGGTTCTTTGGCATTCACCTGGGGTGTCAAACTCCATCACTTAGTCTTAGTTGTGAGGCAAATTGTTAATTAATTAAGATTTACCGGGGGGGGGGGGGGGCTGGAGGGGAGGGTGTCTCTGGTGGGCACCCTTAAAACATCTGGTGCAACACCTGAATATGCCCGCTACAGTGGTGTGCTGCTTTAGGATGGGGAGGTAGCATACAGTCTGTCATCAGCAGTAAAAGACAGTATACTTTATTCCACAAATGTGCTTACAGCAAACTGTAAGTTACATTTCATTATTGTGTTTGTGTTGTAGGATTCCCAGGTGGACGGTGATCCATAACTTTCAGAGCTATGGGTGGGAAAAACAAACACGCCATGCTTTTAAACGTGTGCTGCGAATGAGCACCACCTGTAGAACTTCCCCCTTCCCCTAAATGACCATTGAAGGGAGGGTGCATGCGAGCATGTGCAGAAACCAAAGAATTGTGTGTGAATGCATATATCTGCTATGGCATGTTGTCTCCATGGAAATGCCATTGTCAGACACCACCAGTATAAGATCAAGCACAGGTTGATCCTCTCAATTTCCTCATTTCTTTGACTGCCTACATGCACATTTGAAGCTTTTGAGGGCCACATAAAATGGTGTGTTGGGCCTTGGGCCTGGAGTTTGACTCATGTGGAGTACACTATGGCTTTGTGTTGTTCCTTTCCTGTACCAGTGCTCTTTGATTTGCTTCTGCCTTTTTATAGTTTTATTTCATTTTTTTTTTAAATTACAGTATATCACAGATAAATACTACATCAAACCATCCTGAAGGATGGCACAGAAAGAAGGAATATTGGATTGTATGGAATTTGATTGGATGGGTAGTTTAGATATAGCTGCCAGTTGCTGGGTTGCTTTGCTGGGTGCAAATTTGTTTTATTTGTCTTTGTTTTTTAGAAATAACTTCACAGGAACTACAAGACCTAAAAACATTTTTGGGAAACTAAAACTGATCTCAGCTCTCCATTGGCCCCACATCAATAGCATGCCTATTAAGCTAGAGTAAGGTACTATCTATGACAAGTATTTATTGAAACATAAATTCAGTTAAAACAAAACTTGCCAGAACCATCAACTTAGCCCACTTTGTTCAACAACTTGCATATTAAATTATTCTAAAACATTAAATGGCAAGTACTTAAAAATAAAGACACTGCAAAATAGTTTTCTGACTGTCCCTTTTCAACCACTTGCCCTCCCATGGAAAGAGTATCTACGTCCATTAAATCTGCACTTGAGCTTCCAGGGGCATAGGTACTCGTTGGCTGCAGTTCTGGGCATTTCCCCCTTTTTTCTTTTCTTTGTCCTTGTTATGTCCTATCCTTCTTTTTTATTTCTCCCCTTCCCCCTTCTTTCTATTGGGATGTCCCCTACAGTGTCCCCTGTGGACATTGGAGGATGGACTGTGTGGCGTCGCTGTTGCTTAGCAGCCCGCCCCCATATTTGTTGTCTGCGCATATCGGCTTGAACACAGAGGCGGCGCATTGGGCATACGCTGCTCTGCGTAGTTCCGGCTGGTCCGGGCAGTTTGGAACGCAGAAGCCGCGCCCTATGTTGGACACAGCTGAAGCATTTCTGGGTAGGATGCCTTTTATGGCATCAGGGATGTCATCAATCTTGCAGGCAGACACACAACGGTCTGAGGTCCTGAGGAGCCGGATGATCTGGTGAGACCGGTCGACATATAGCCACCTTCAGCCCTCCACCTTCCAGTCTGTCTTTAACCACAGTGGTGATTTCTGCAGCCTCCCTTCCTGCAGGCATTACAGATCTGCAATTGGACATCTGTGGTCCTCCGAGACTGAACTCTGATTATTGGAAGCAGTATCTTTCTGGTCTGCACCAGGATAAGTGGAGACTGGATCCTTTGTTCAGCATGGTTACTGCATTTTGATGCGTTCAAGGGGACTAATTAAAGATGTCTATGTCATTGGAATCAGTACACTATTAGAGCCATGTTGCCTGTGGTCTATACACCTTAAGAAATTTGCCTTACAGGATTGGAATATCTGTTTACAATCTCCATTAACATATTATATCTCATATTGAGCAGACACTATACTATATTGGCTGTGGATGTTTAGGTGCTGGACTGGCAATCAAACCATTTTACCCTCTTTTTTCTGCTTTTAGAGATTTAATAAATGTTTTTCTATTTTTCTAATACATGACTCATTGAGTGCTTTGGTTTGCAGATGGGTTCTGCTTCCTTTGTCTAACATAATTACTTGTCACCAACTCTTATGAGCGGTGCCTCCACGGTAGTGCACAGATTAATGAATGGGAACATGTGTTCCCAAAGCCAGTGTAAGTGTCTAAAGTGTCAATGATTACTGTTGCAATGAGCAACTGTGATTATTGCATTGTAAAGGAAGTGATCTGTCACTTCCTGCTGGCTGGAATGCAACTGGAGCTAGTGGACCCCAAAAAATCACAAGAAAAAATATAAAAAATAAAATTCCTATACCTATAACAATACTATTAACCCTTTCTGCACCTCTCCCTGTCCTCATATAGCACATTTGTAAAATATGTAAAATAATTAAATAAAAAAATGGTCAACATAACAGAATAATAATAATAATAATAATAATAATAATAATAATAATAATAATAATAATATATACAGGATCTTCTGAAAAAAATAGCATATTGTGATAAAGATCATTATTTTTTGTAATGTACTGATAAACATTAGACTTTCATATATTTTAGATTCAAATACACACAACTGAAGTAGTTCAAGCCTTTTATTGTTTTAATATTGATGATTTTGGCATACAGCTCATGAAAACCCAAAATTCCTTTCTCAAAAAATTAGCATATTTCAACCGACCAATAAAAGAAAAGTTTTTTTAAAACAAAAAAAGTCAACCTTCAGATAATTATGTTCAGTTATGCACTCAATACTTGGTCGGGAATCCTTTTGCAGAAATGACTGCTTCAATGCGGGTGGCATGGAGGCAATCAGCCTGTGGCACTGATCAGATGTTATGGAGGCCCAGGATGCTTCGATAGCGGCCTTAAGCTCATCCAGAGTGTTGGGTCTTGCGTCTCTCAACTTTCTCTTCACAATATCCCACAGATTCTCTATGGGGTTCAGGTCAAGAGAGTTGGCAGGCCAATTGAGCACAGTAATACCATGGTCAGTAAACCATTTACCAGTGGTTTTGGCACTGTGAGCAGGTGCCAGGTCGTGCTGAAAAATGAAATCTTCATCTCCATAAAGCTTTCAGCAGATGGAAGCATGAAGTGCTCCAAAATCTCCTGATAGCTAGCTGCATTGACCCTGCCCTTGATAAAACACAGTGGACCAACACCAGCAGCTGACATGGCACCTCAGACCATCACTGACTGTGCACTGGACTTGGCATTTTGACATTTCCCTCTCCCTAGTCTTCCTCCAGACTCTGGCACCTTGATTTCTGAATGACATGTAAAAGTTGCTTTCATCCGAAAAAAGTACTTTGGACCACTGAGCAACAGTCCAGTGCTGCTTCTCTGTAGCCCAGGTCAGGCGCTTCTGCCGCTGTTTCTGGTTCAAAAGTGGGTTCATGCTTCCATCTGCTGAAACGCTTTATGGAGATGAAGATTTAATTTTTCAGCATGACCTGGCACCTGCTCACAGTGCCAAAACCACTGGTAAATGGTTTACTGACCATGGTATTACTGTGCTCAATTGGCCTGCCAACTCTCCTGACCTGAACCCCATAGAGAATCTGAGGGATATTGTGAAGAGAAAGTTGAGAGACGCAAGACCCAACACTCTGAATGAGCTTAAAGAGAAACTCCGACCAAGAATTTAACTTTATCCCAATCAGTAGCTGATACCCCCTTTTACATGAGAAATATAATGATTTTCACAAACAGACCATCAGGGGGCGCTGTATGACTGATTTTGTGCTGAAACCACTCCCACAAGAGGCTCTGGTACCGTACGGTACTCTGGGCAAACTGCCACAATGTAACAATGTTCACAGACAGGAAATGGCTGTTTACAACTGTCTGCAAGGCCAGAACAGCTAGAAACAGGTACATAACCTGCCCACAGTAAAAATGTCACCATGTAATACATGTCAGAATGTGAATCTGGGAGAGGAAAGATTTTACAATGAGCAAACACTGACTAAATCATTTATACATAATTATGGTAAAAATGAAGCACTTTTTTTATTACATTATTTTCACTGGAGTTCCTCTTTAAGGCCGCTATCGAAGCATCCTGGGCCTCCATAACACCTGATCAGTGCCACAGGCTGATTGCCTCCATGCCACGCCGCATTGAAGCAGTCATTTCTGCAAAAGGATTCCCGACCAAGTATTGAGTGCATAACTGAACATAATTATTTGAAGGTTGACTTTTTTTTTTTAAAAAAAACACTTTTCTTTTATTGGTCAGATGAAATATGCTATTTTTTTAAGATAGGAATTTGGGGTTTTCATGAGCTGTATGCCAAAATCATCAATATTAAAACAATAAAAGGCTTGAACTACTTCAGTTTTGTGTATTTGAATCTAAAATATATGAAAGTCTAATGTTTATCAGTACATTACAAAAAATAATGAACTTTATCACAATATGCTAATTTTTTCAGAAGATCCTGTATATACATAACCTTAGGGACAATATATGTATTCAATGAGGGTGTATTACTGTTACTTTTGAAAATAAGGGCTTATAATTATAGATAGAGTATAATGAGAAAACCAAAATATTGTTGACATACATTGTACTAAGGACATAATTTAAATGCTGTAATAGCAGGAACAAATGGGCAAAAAAAAAACCTGTGGGTTTTATTTACAGTAGCATGTTTTATTTTAAATCTATAATAGCTGAAAACTGAGAAATAATGATATTTTCTTCTTTTCCCCTTTAAAAAAGTACCACCTAAAGAAATTTATGGCAAAAAAATGTATAGATAATTTAGTGATCATAAGTAGTGATAACGTTATTGCGGAAGGAATGGACACAGCGCTGGAATAAGAAAATTGCGCTGGTTTTTAAGGGGAAGAAGTAACGTGGTTAGAATGCTCTTACTCTGTCTGCCTGATGTGAAGTGAATTATAGCCTTTACTCTACTACAGGTGACTAGTGACTACAATACCTTTTTTTTCAGCAAGAAATGCCATCAGCATAGACTAATGAAAGATGATTTCTGGGTAATCCTACATAATAAAGTGCAAATGTCCCTGCGTCTGTCCTTGTGTCAGTGCTTTGCGCTTCTGCGCATGTCAAGCACTGACAGCCATTGGGACAGGACGGGTGGGCCGGCCGGCTGAGGGGGCGGAAGTGTGCGTGCGTGGGGGCAGGTGTACGTGGCAAGTGGGTATGCGCGTTTGCGGTCATGGCGCGCGATTCGCGTGTGGGTGCGCGCGATTGGCGGGCGGGTGCACTCGCGTGCATGGGGCAGGTGGGCGCGTGTGCGTGGGGCGGGTGTGCATGCGCACTGACTGGCGGCGTGAAGAGACCTACAGCCCGTTTTTAAACGGGCTCAGGTCAACTAGTTTACTATATAAAAACATATTCTTTCTGCTTGTATGGTCAACAAATGCTATAAGACTTGTGCATATTAAGTGGTTGGGTGTCTAAGAAAGTGGTTTTCAAACTCCTCCAGGTTGGCACACTCAGTGCCTCTGGGAACTTTGTAAGCACTTCTGGACATTAGCAAAAGTGGATGTGGCCATTGTGACAATTCAGCACTGTGGTCCCATCTAAATGACGTTAGTAGGACCAGTTACTGGATCGCAGAAGAAAACGTGACAAAGCACGTCAATTCCATCAAATCTGCTACCATTACAATTCGGGGAATAGTCGCATCCGTTGGCTTAAAATACAGTGAGCAGACTGACATTAAAGATTGGTCGAACCGTTTCTGACAATCTAATGTGACAACCAACCACCGATCCTGTATTACTAGGCTACAGTTGCCATGCAGGTCTCATGCATTAGAGACATCTGGAGGCAAATCCAATGTGTGCACAGTAAATGGTTAAGATTGGTTGATAGTGCCCATACATGTACAATCTCGATTGTAGGTGCAATCGATAAAATAAAAATATCGATTTCACGTTGGAAATCGGATAATTTCATTGCTGCCACTCTCCAAATTTGAAGGGGCGAAGAGACCCCTGCTAGCTATTCCTAGAAGGAAGAATGGTTATTTGCAAACCTAACCAGCAAAATGACAATTTATAAGAAAAAATGAACAATGCAGTAGTATGACTCTTCGGAGGGCAGATTCTTTGTAGCAACAGTGAGATTACCAGAACAGGCACAAGACTGAACGATAAAATCGTTAGTTTTATTCTAAAACTATACACACAAATATACTTTACAACCAACAGATAAATATACCTGTCAGTCAGAACAGATTGGGTTGATAGAAATGGGCAGAGATGAAAAGGAAATAGAATGTCTTATAATACAGTTCAAAATACTGTTATTGGTAGTCCATGCGGCAATTGAAAGTCTTTAGAGAAAAGTCCAAGATGGCCAGTTATCATGCGGCCAGGGGCCTTTGTGAGATGTAATCCAAAGTAATTTTGCCAGTGTCCAGCTGGCTGTTGATTGATGGTATTTCAACATCAGATTTAAGGTATAGGACACTGAGCTCAGTGTGTCATTGTGTCACTGTAGTTGGGAGGGGTTATGACACGTCTAGGTCCAGCCCAGTGCAATTTGAAAAGGGGCAGTCCCCTTGCACAGAGATACATTTTGGCACAATTCCTGTTTTTTCCTCTGTCTCTGTACCCATAGGTCACATCGAGAAACAGAATGCAAGTCCACAATTAGTGCAACGTTACATATCCCCTGATATCACATATGAGGGGTGTGTCAGGAATAGTCACACAGTGGCACTTCAAACCCGTGTTGCTACGTGATTTTAGGTCGCAGGATTCTGGGAACTTCCCAGAATGTGGGTTAGAATGAACTTAACAATCTCTGAAAAAATGGTGCTGCTAGCATCATCAGATCATCCTAAAATTTAAAAACAAAGACATTATGGGAAGATATGAATTTGGAGGTTACAGTGAGGTCACATTCTTTTGGTAGAAACCAACTGTGTGATAAGCATCTCCCAGCTTCCTTTTGAAGGTCTTTGTAGGTGACAAAGCTGGAGACCCCTCTGCTCCGTTAGGGCCTGAGCCCACTAATGCAGTTGTTCAATGTTACAGATGCTGAAAAGCGGACAGAAGCTGGCACAACTGCATTAGTATGCTCAGGCCCAGAGACTCAGTTTATGTTCTTTTATTGGTATGTTAGGTTCTGTCAGAACAGAAACTAGATTGATGCCATCATCACACAGCAGGGGTTTTTACTTTTCTAGAAAGCCTGATAAGGGACCAGGGCTGAATTAGTATATTCTGGCCCTTTTATTATTATTATTATTTATTAGATTTATATAGCGCCAACATATTACGCAGCGCTGTACAATAAATAGGGTTACAGACAATGATAACAGGGGTGACAGAACAATACAGGTAATAGACAATAGATACAAAAATGCAGGTAATAGCAAAAAGATACACAACACAATGCAGACAGTAGTACCATGCCAGATCATAAACTGGAGTGGTAGTGGTAAAAATTACAAGTTCCAAATTCTGGGTAAAGTGCCCTTTGATGTAACGAAAGCTTCAGTTGCTAGCAGGGAAAGATGTGCCAACATGACATTGCATTTTAAATGTGTGCTGGTGACTTGTGAATGATGCATTTGCGGTTTCCTAGGACCTAGGGGACCGTGTAGGCATCACACCTCCCCCGGGGAAAAATTGGGGAAGGAATGGTCATGCAAGACCACGACTGAAGCAATACCCACTTGCTACTTGGGTTCACTACAGCGGGAAAGCCTTGGTTCCACATAACCCTAGGGGGTTGTCTTTTACCCGTTGAGTTGGTCAGTGGTTTAGCAAGGATGCTACAGGGCTTAGCGAACTTTCTGCAGTACTCCGCTGTTCCCAGAGAGGCCTGTACCTCTGCCACAGCAATCCTATCTGCGTCTTGTTCAGAGTGGCAGCTGAAAACTGTCCTAGTACCAAGGATGAGTGATTGCAATGTTGCTCCCATGGCGGGTGGATCACAGTGATGTCATCCGGGTATGTGACTGTACAACCGTGCTTGCCTTCCAACAGGTCATTCAAGTGGCTGGGGCATTTATCACACCAAAAGACATGCACATCGAGGTGTTGAGGTCAAATAGCATGATGAATGTGGATTCCAATCCTTGCGCATCTTAGGCATGATTGGAATCTGCCAGTATCTGCGACTCAGATCCATGATCGTAAGTTAGTTGGCGTATGCAATCCAACAGATCACTGATTGGAGACATGGGATATGCATTGGTTATGGTGATGTCATCTGGCCTCCTATAGTCCTCACAAAACCTACGGTAGTGGCCTATAGGCTAGAGGATTTTTGGAGGACAGCTCTCTGTAACATCTCCTCAAACTCCCTCTTTACTTCTGCATACACCTCAGGAGGGGTGCAATAGGGGATTTGCCGTAAGGGCTTGTGAGTCCCTGTCTCCCTTCTGTGAACTGCTGTATTTGTCTGCCCAGGGTTCCTGCGACGGTTTTACTGTGGGGGTGCAGTGCGCTTCAGCAAGGCCTTTTGGGAGTATGAGAAGTGTGGGGGGGTGACATTCACATCATCCACCAATTCTCGCGTGGGAGGTAACTTTCCCTATCTCAGCAATGCACTCTTTCCCTTCCTCTCTCTAAAGCAGCCAGAGACAGAATGAAACTTAGGCGACGCAACTGCGTTTTTATGGGGAGTGGGGGGGGGGGGGGTCAGTGAGGGAGTGCAGGCAGATAGGCTGCCATATGCCTGCTAACTGTGATGTAAGGGGTCAAAGTTTAGCCCAATAATGATGTATAGGAACTGTCCGCCTGGGAAGCGTTTGGGCCATCTCTGGTGTTACATATTCCTGTTGCTCACACTGTATATCCCAAGCTTTTAGTAACCTTCAGAGTTCGAGTTGCTATGTGTAGTTGGATAGTGTACTGGTTAAGAACACAGCCAGTGACATATGAGACCAGGATTTGAATCTTGGCTCTTCCTAATTAGTAATCAATATATATTTGGGGTTACACCTTTTATGAATAAAGGGATAAAAAACACACTATGTCCTTAATGGGGTGATCCACCACACCCGCCATACAATGCTTAATTATTGTAAGGACAAAGATTTTAAGTAAAAATATTATGGCACATCACAGTCTTGTTGAAAATCGATACAACTTTATTCATACAAAAAAATGCAAAAAGGTAAATTTTCATAAAACCTTTGTCCAAAAATTCAGTCTTCATGAATAGCAATAAAGCTCATCAGATAAAGATTTTCATGAGACTGACAAGATCAATAATCTGGCTTGACAAAGTGGCTGGTGGCAACAACACATGTTCGTTTCGGGCATTTAATACGCTTCATCAGGCCTCTTTGTACATACATTTCTAAAAGAAGAACAAACAACACAAAAAATGTAAACCCAATATTATTGAAAAAGAACTAAAAAGTCCCCAAGAAAAAAGTCACCAATCAGACACTGATCAGTACATGGTGCATAACATACAGGGTCCCCATAAATATTGGCACTCATACACCGATAGAGTGTATCACAAAAGTGCAATAGCAAGGACTGGAAATCCAAGCAAGTGTGCACAGAGGACAGATAAATCAATGTCCCCACACTCAATAGAAGGATGTAGCACCATGAGTGCACACAAGGGGTGAATAAATCGGTAACAGTAAATTCGGGCGCCTGAGGCAAGTGGACAAATCGGGCGCCGCCATTCACTCCCATAATAAATATCGTTTAATGGGCGCCCGACAGGAAAAAAGGGCGCCGGAGAAAAATAACGTTTTATAAGCGGCGCCCGGAGACTTTTACTGTTTTATAACTGCTTCTCATGATTACACATTATTTTATGATTTATAATTTTTTAAACATTATTTTAAAAAGAAAAACAGTACAATCTTTTTTAAAACATTATTTTTAAACGAAAAACAGCACAATATTTTTTTTCACACGTTATTAATGCTTATCACAGGGGGGTCTTAGGTTTAGGCACCACCAGGGGGGTCTTAGGTTTAGGCATCAACAGGGGGGTCTTAGGTTTAGGCACCACCAGGGGAGTCTTAGGTTTAGGCACCACCAGGGGAGTCTTAGGTTTAGGCACCATCAGGGGAGTCTTAGGTTTAGGCACCACCAGGGGGGTCTTAGGTTTAGGCACCAACACGGGGGTCTAGGGGTTAGGGGTAGGTACAGGGAGGGTTACTTACTATTTTTTTTTAAACGTTATTATACGTTTCACTTTTTAAACGGAAGATTAACGTTTTCACAATTGCCAATTTCATGCACATTATTTAATGATTTATAACTTTATAAAACATTATTTTTAAACGAAATATAGTACATTATATTTTTAAACGTTATCCATGTTTATCGTTTAAAACCCGGCGCCCTTTTTTCCCAGCGCCCCTTTTTAACGTACGCGAATAAATCCCAAAAAAACCTGCACTCACTGAGAAAGAGAAAATAATAAATAAATGTATTGAAGACTAAGCCCCAAATAACACTTTGAAGTAAAATATGTCTCAATACATCAAAGGTCAAAGCATACAAATATATTACATATATATTAGCTAAAGTGCAAGAGTAAAAGATAGAACAGAAGGAATCATACAGTATCACCTAAAAAGTATTCTAGACCATACAATATATTAAAAAAAAAATGTTATATATATTTGTGAGGGCAGATGTCCCTATAATACACATGTCAAATTCTGGAACGCAGTGCCACAAAAATTGGCCCACTGCTGCTTTTTTTAATCAGTGGCCTGCAGAGCTTTGAAATTTGGCCCGCAACCACGCTAGCAGGCCCGCCCGGTTCCACCCTCATTCGTAGCTGGCCGCCCACCTTCTTGCATGAGCGATAGAACGTTGCTACACTCTATTACTGTCTTGCCCCGCCTCCCGACATTTGTGGTCACCTCCTTTCGGCCCCTTTCTTATCCTCTCCCTCACCTCCTCTTCGCATAAAGTTGAATCGATTTTTTGCAAGACTGCTGCAGCGTGATATTTTTACTTAAAATCTTTGTCCTTCCAATAATTAAGCAGTCTTCCTATTTAGTAAGCCAGTATTCTATTCTGTATGAAGTACTTGCGCAAGAGTCCCTAACACTGCTACTGCCTAGTGAGCGCGCTCCTAATAGCTGCCTCAAAAGCGCTTTGAGCCCAACAGGAGAAAAACACTATACAAACTGGTCTATTATTATTATTATTATCAAGCAGCATGGTGCCATAGTGGTTATCACTCTTGCCTTGCAGCACTGAGTTCTATACCAGCTTCGGCACTATCTGCACAGAGCATGTATCTTCTCTCCGTGTCTGTGTGGGTTTCCTCCGGGCACTCTGTTTTTTCCCACATCCCAAACATACAGATAGGTTAATTGGCTTGCCCCTAAATTGGCCCTAGACTATGATACATGCACTACACAATAAATACATAGGCATATGACTATAGTATGGATCCGATTGTGAGCCCCTCTGAAGGACAGTTAAAGTGCACCTGAGATGAAAGACATCTCATGTACCATACTTATCTGGGGCTTCCTTAAGCCCCCTTGAGGTTGCTCAGTCCCTTGACATCTCCATGGGTGGCTCCTGTCCCCCACAATACGGGCCGAAAGCCTGGCCGAGTTGTGCTTCATTGTGCATGTGCGGCACGGTCGTGCACGCTCACTTTCATGCTCCCTTGGCTGGGATCAGTCTGTGCTTTCTCAGAACTACTGCACAGGCACAGAGAGCTTCCTGCAACGGGAGCTTGACTAGCAATCGTGCACTGCCAGGCCCCACATGCGTGACCACGTGCGACTTGGCTAGCTACCGGGCTGCACTGCTGGGTACAGGAGCCACCTGGGGAGATGGCAAGAGACTGAGCAGCCTCAAGGGGGCTTAAGGAAGCCACAGGTAAGTATACAACCTTACCAGAGATGTCTTTCATCTCAGGTTCACTTTAAGTGACAAGACAATATACTTTATACAGCGCTTCGAAAGATGTCAACGCTATATAAAAGACTAAATAACAGTAATAATTATCCTTGTAGCCCACTGCAGCATCCTAGCTTCTTCCACGTGTCCCTAGTTTCCTATTGTAGTTTTCCCCTAATTGCAGCGCTCCTAACCCATTATACGATCACTTCATAGTACCCCATTACTGTAGTGCATTCAATAGCACTCTCTTCATTATATTGCCTCAGAAATGTGCTTCCTTCATTGTTGTGCCTCCATTAGTACTTCTTTTACTATAATGTACTCCTTTCGTGCTCCCTTCATCACACCACATTACAATAATTACTGTGCTGAAGATGCACAAGGGTGATCTGGCTCAACAAAAGCCAGGACATGTTTTGCATGCAGGACATAATATATACTGTATATATGATATTTCATTTTTTATGTTGCTCTATATTCCTATGTGACAGCAGGGGTGAAAATAAAATGACTGCACGTATCCATCAGAATGAACTGATGTTTATTCAGCCATAAAACCAAGGAGACACTTAATGTATCTTAGAGACGATTATGCTTTTTGTCAAGGCGGAGAGATATACACACACATATGTGCTAACCCTGCAACTGCTTATGCTTCATTTCATGAATGAAGTATAGTCAATTAATGAAAGGACTGAACTGAATCTTAAGTAAAGTCCTTGCTAAGCTGAAAAAATCCAATGTTGTTTTAAAGACGGCTAAACAATCCTAAATGTGCATACCTGAATCGTTAACTCAGCCAAGTGTGCATGTTGTAACCGAATGCAGGGTGATACATTGCAAACATATGGATGGGGAAAATGTTACTTTGAACAATAAAAAACAATTAAACTACTGAGCATTTCACAGCAGACAAGTCATGGTAAGCACTTTATATGGAAGGAAAGGATTATGTTAATTCTTATAAAAAAAGCTAAAGCATATGTTTCTTGTGTGTAGGTTTTTAACCACTTTGTGTAAAAACCCTCCCCCACCCTACCTTCTTTTTCAGAAATGTATATTCCTTTTCTTTTTCTTCCCCATTTTTTTCCTTCTTCAATCCCACTTTGCAATAAATAAATGTTGCCGTGCAAGTAGTTCTACAACTCTTTTCCCTTATTTGTAATCTGCTTTAGGCCTGGAACCTACTAGCAGTGCTTTTCTAAGCGTTTGTGATTTGAAAAGCTCTTCCTAATGTAATGCTATGGGTGTGATCCCACTTGAGGGATATGATTTTTAAGATAAGATTTTTAAGACTTTTCAAGTCACAAGCACTTAGAAAAGCACTGCTAGTGGGTCCCAGGCCTTAAAGTGTGCCTGTGGCGAAATGTGACATGATGAGATAAACATGTGTATGTAGAGTGACAAATATATTAATAACTAGTCTATTTATCTTTTTTTCTGACTGAAAGAGTTAATTTTCAGGCATGCAAGAGACAGCTTCTGTATTGTAAGTACCTTGTACGGGAATATAGTAAATATAGTAAGCATTACTATTAAGCAAGTTACAGCCATAAAAGTTTTCTTGGCAGAATACAACTTCTGAGGGCTGGGGGAGAAAAAGGTCAAGAGTTCATGTAGTTTAACTCTGGGACACTTAATAGACTGACATTGAGCAGAGGGGAAAAAAAGCATTCAATCTACTTTGTAAATGTTTAACCACTTAAGCCCACAGGGTTGTTTATTTTTTGCATTCTGGCAACTTTCACCTCCCATTCATTTGCCAATAACTTTATCATTACCACTTAAGCCCACAGGGTTATTTATGTTTTGCATTCTGGCAACTTTCACCTCCCATTCATTTGCCACTAACTTTATCTTGTTTTTTCCGCTCCCAATTAGGCTTTCGTTGGGTGATACATTTTGCTAAAACTTAATTTATTCTAAATCCATTTTAATCGGAATATTAAGAAATAAATGGAAAAAAAATAATTATTTCTCAGTTTTTGGCCATTATAGTTTGAAATGAATACATGCTACCGTAATTAAAACCCATGTATTTTATTTGCCCATTTGTCCTGCTTGTTACACCATATAAATTATGTCCCTATCACAATGTATGGCACCGATATTTATTTGGAAATAAAGGTGCATTTTTTTCAATTTGCGTCCATCACTGTTTACAAATCCATAATTTGAAAAATTATATTAATATACTTGTAATTTTTTTTATATTTTCTTATTAAAATTTTATTTGGGTAATTTTTGGTGTGGGAGGTAAACAGCTAATTTTAAATGTTAAAAAAAAATGTATTTATTTAATAAAAAATGGATATGGGTGTAGTTTTACTATTTGGCCACAAGATGGCCACAGTCAAAACATCCTGGAAGCGTACGATCATGCTTCCAGGAAGCATTAGGAGGACAAGAAACTTTTTTTAACTCAGAAAAACCGCAGCATCTGAAAAGAGGCTGTCAGTTTTTCTTCGGGGGGGGCTTCGATCAATGAATGGGATCTATAGTCCCATTCATTGATCGCTGGGCTAACGGGCGGGAGCGCGCGCCTATTTGGATGAGAATGTTCGTGCAGAGAGGCTTAAGTGGTTAAATATAAAATAAGACCATGGGGTATTTAAAAAAAAAAGTTGTTTTTTAGAAGTAGGAGAATAAATTCAATTGTTTATCTCATCAGCTTCTTTTCAACGCGGGTTCATTTTAAAAGGCCACTAAAACACTCTGTTCTGTGATTGTACTTTTGGAACGAGTTTGAACAACCATTTAATGATTTGTGCTACCTTCGACAGCTGTTTCAACATTAGTATTTCTTTTAGGCAGAAGAGGCTTCTTAGGGGTGTTGCAAGGATCATTGGAGATCCGGGGCACACCTGGGCATCAAGGGAGAATAAATGTACGGCGTGCGTAGCAAAAATTGGGTGTAACCATGCAGTGGGAAAGTGGGCGTGGTCATGGGCAGGAAGGCGATGTAAGCAGAGATCTGTCCAGTTGTGATTTCAGTAATAAGACTCTTGTAGCCACAATAATCTGGCACAGAGGCATGCATTTATACAAAGGTCATTGTATACGATAATGAGGAGTGCAGGGATTTCAATTCCTATGTTGAGATTGAGAAGCATATTTGTCAGATTTGCTGCTGCCAGCCCAGTATAGTAATTACTATAGGGTAGGACTGCTCAATTACAGCAAGTCAGGCAATAGGTCTAGATTTGCAAGTGAGTGCCAGCTGAGAAGTCTATGGTGATTCTGCCATGGTTAGCCACAGATGGCTATTGCCAGTTACATCTCTTAGGGCCCATTCACACTAGATGTGGCAAAACACAATGCCTAGTGATTGTGCATTGCTATCTTTTGCAATTTTGCCACGCTTGTACTTTGTGATTTTTATGACTTATTTCAGAGAATAAGAACTGCATCACAATCAGAAAATGTTGCATAGCATTCAGCACGTTTGTGATTTTCCCAAATTGCAAGTGCTATGCAAGCGCTCCCGAGAGAGTAATCCTATAGGATTACATTTGTCAGTGATCAGCAAAGCGCAAAACACTGCCAGAAAGCGCCTGAGTGTGAACTGGCCCTTAGTCCGAACTCATACTGTTCCCATGATTTTCATCCAGAAATTGAAATTTAACATTCGACAGTGGCATTCAATGACAAAATAGCTCATGCAGTGATGACAAGTCTCCACTCATCATTTTTTCTGTATGTCAGTTTTTCTGCATAAGTTGTCTAAGGGCCATTTCCACAGGGATAGTGATGCGAATGCGACTACCTAGCCACATCACATCACTTCCGCTGGTGCCCACGTCACTTCCGCATCTCCCGATGCGGAAGTCAATTGAGGAGATGGGACACGGCTGTGGGCAGATGCGGCCATGCGAGTATCCGTAGTATGCTGCAGATTCTCGGATCGCTCCGCACAACATGCACGCAGTGGAAACTATTCCATTGCCATGCATATGTTTCAGCACCGCTTCTAGTGGAAACGGGCCCTTGCACCACTTCTAGTGGAAATGGGCCCTAAGGGCCCATTTCCACTAGAAGCAGTGCAATCGCACCACGCGTGTGCTAAAACAATGGAATAGTTTCCACTGCATGCATGCTGTGCGGAGTGGTACGGAGCGATCCGAGAATCTTCAGCATGCTGCAGATTCTCACATGGCCGCATTGGCCGCCACCTCTGGCATCTGGCAGTGCTGGCCAAGGTGTTCCAGTTCAAAAGATGCAGTAGTGTTAATTTCTGTGGTGGGTCCCGACTCCTGGGCAGTATTCAGCAGCGCTGGTCACGATAATCTGGCTGTCACAGAAGCATCTGGTTGCAGTGGCCTTTACTCCCAGTTTAGTGTCCAGCATTATGGAGGAGCTAAACCACAGGTGTCTCTCCTGCGGTGGACACGCAACAGCAGATGGATAGATGAATGGTGCTGGCATACAGCGAAGCCAAAGGCTTCCCCGATCAGCGCGATGTCCTACCTCCGTGGAGCCCTGATCTCCTGGGTAGTAGCAATGGACTCCACAAGTCCTGTACCTGCACAGACCTGTACCTGTAACGAACCCAGGCAGCGGCAGGGTAGAAAAAAACCTCCAGGTCCCGGACTCCCCACGACCTTCACCAAACAGGCTACAGCAGAACACACTGCAGACCTTCATGGGAGGGGGAAGGGGAGGACAAGGTGAATTGAAAGTAAAAAAGGGAACAAAAACAAGCCAGAATCCTGTGGCCATGGCTGCCAATTAAGGCGCCATCTTCTTAAATAACAGTTTAACCCCCTCCTTTCGCTTCAAGACATCCTCCTCTACGCGCCAAAAAAAAGTGCAGGCTGGAGTGAGCAGAGCAGATCACCGAGCAGAGGGCAGGTCAGAGACACTGAATAGTGGAAGGAAGGGGGGTGAGTGCCTTATACAGAGTGTGCATGGCTGTCCTCAGTGCAGATTGTCCCTCCTTCTTGACACTTTTCTAGTTTTGCTGAAGCTAAAGATGAGGTCAGGCTGTAATGAGTAGAGTTGAGCTGAAATTTTCGTAATTTCGCATTACTAAAATTACGCATGCGAAATTTGCGATTACGATGCGAAATTACAGTAGCGTAATTGCCATTAAAATCGTAATTGAAAATACCGTAAGCGTAATTTTCAAAGCGTAATTTCGCGTTTCGTTCATGCCGTAATTTCGCATTAAACGCTACCGTAATTTCGCGTTAAACCGTAACGCTCCGTATAATATAAAAAAGCCGCCGACTTTAAAGGTTAATAGCAAAGCCCCCTTAAATGCTAAGAGCCTCAAATTTGGAGAATATATTAAGGAGATCAGGAGGAATAGGAGGAAATTTTTTTTTTTCAAAAAGACCTTATAGTTTTTGAGAAAATCGATGTTAAAGTTTCAAAGGAAAAATGTAAACATTTAAAAACCCGCCGACTTTAACGGTTAATAGCAAAGCCTGCTTAAAGTTTAGGAACACCAAATTCCCAGGGTATATTAAGGGGATCAGTGGAAAAAAGGAAACATTTTTTTTTTCAAAAAGACCTTATAGTTTTTGAGAAAATCGATTTTTAAGTTTCAAGGGCGAAAATGTCTTTTAAATGCAGAAAATGTCAGGTTTTTTTTGCACAGGTAACAATAGTGTATTATTTTCATAGATACCTCCAAGTGGGAAGAGTTTTACTTACTTCATTCTGAGTGTGGGAAATATTTAAAAAAAACGACGTGGGGTCCCCCCTCCCAGACCTCTTTAACCCCTTGTCCCCCATGCAGGCTGGGATAGCCAGAATGCGGAGCACCGGCCGCGTGGGGCTCCGCACCCTGACTATACCAGCCCGCATGGTCCATGGATTGGGGGGTCTCAGAAGGGGAGGGGCAGCCAAGCTTTCCCCTCCCCCTCCGAGCCCTTGTCCAATCCAAGGACAAGGGGCTCTTCTCCACCTCCGATGGGCGGTGGAGGTGGAGGCCGCGATTTCCTGGGGGGGAGGTTCATGGTGGAATCTGGGAGTCCCCTTTAAAAAGGGGTCCCCCAGATGCCCACCCCCCCTCCCAGGAGAAATGAGTATAGAGGTACTTGTACCCCTTACCCATTTCCTTTAAGAGTTAAAAGTAAATAAACACACAAACACTTAGAAAAAGTATTTTAATGGAACAAAAAACATAACCACGAAAAAAGTCCTTTAATATTCTTAATTAACCATTAATACTTACCTGTCCCTTTAAATAAATGATCCCTCGAAATAGCCTCGGAAATGTTCTATCAGTTACAATGTAACAAAGTTATTACAATGTAACAACTTTGTTACATTGTAACTACGCCGCACCCGACGTCACTCGCCGCCGCCGCATACGCGTCTGCGCTGCACACATTCCCGACAGAGCTCTGAGCTATATAGCTTAGAGCTCTGAGAAGCATCTTTGTATTTTGGCTCCAAGGAGCCCCATTGGTCCTTAGCAGACCAATGGGGTTCCTTCAAATCAAAAGGAACCCCATTGGTCTGCTAAGGACCAATGGGGCTCCTTGGAGCCCAAATACAAAGATGCTTAGAGAGCTCTGTGCTATATAGCTCAGAGCTCTGTCGGGTCCGTGCAGGACGCTAAGTCCCCGCCGGCTCCGCTGCCCTCCCCGCCTCTCCCACATGTCACCCACATGTCACCCACATGTGGGTGACATGTGGGTGACAGATGTGGGCGGGGTGGACAGCGGGAGCTGCGGAGACTTAGCGTCCTGCACGGACGCGTAATTGCTGCGGCGGCTGAGCGGCGAGTGACGTCGGGTGCGGCGTAGTTACAATGTAACAAAGTTGTTACATTGTAATAACTTTGTTACATTGTAACTGATAGAACATTTCCGAGGCTATTTCGAGGGATCATTTATTTAAAGGGACAGGTAAGTATTAATGGTTAATTAAGAATATTAAAGGACTTTTTTCGTGGTTATGTTTTTTGTTCCATTAAAATACTTTTTCTAAGTGTTTGTGTGTTTATTTACTTTTAACTCTTAAAGGAAATGGGTAAGGGGTACAAGTACCTCTATACTCATTTCTCCTGGGAGGGGGGGTGGGCATCTGGGGGACCCCTTTTTAAAGGGGACTCCCAGATTCCACCATGAACCTCCCCCCCAGGAAATCGCGGCCTCCACCTCCACCGCCCATCGGAGGTGGAGAAGAGCCCCTTGTCCTTGGATTGGACAAGGGCTCAGAGGGGGAGGGGAAAGCTTGGCTGCCCCTCCCCTTCCGAGACCCCCCAATCCATGGACCATGCGGGCTGGTATAGTCAGGGTGCGGAGCCCCACGTGGCCGGTGCTCCGCATTCTGGCTATCCCAGCCTGCATGGGGGACAAGGGGTTAAAGAGGTCTGGGAGGGGGGACCCCACGTCGTTTTTTTTTTATATTTCCCACACTCAGAACGAAGTAAGTAAAACTCTTCCTACTTGGGGGAATCTATGAAAATAATACACTATTGTTACCTGTGCAAAAAAACTGACATTTTCTGCATTTAAAAGACATTTTCGCCCTTGAAACTTAAAAATCGATTTTCTCAAAATCTATAAGGTCTTTTTGAAAAAAAAAATTTTCCTCTTATTCCCACTGATCCCCTTAATATACCCTGGGAATTTGGTGTTCCTAAACTTTAAGCAGGCTTTGCTATTAACCGTTAAAGTCGGCGGGTTTTTAAATGTTTACATTTTTCCTTTGAAACTTTAACATCGATTTTCTCAAAAACTATAAGGTCTTTTTGAAAAAAAAAATTTTCCTCTTATTCCTCCTGATCCCCTTAATATATTCTCCAAATTTGAGGCTCTTAGCATTTAAGGGGGCTTTGCTATTAACCCTTAAAGTCGGCGGCTACCTAACATTGATACATGCGTCAACTTTTCCGCTTCGGGAGCATGACCATACGCATTAATTTCGTAATACCGGTTGCAATGCGAAAGTTACGCTTACGCAAAATTTCGCGAAATCCTTCATTACGATTATGTACTTACGGCCATAAACGTAATTACACTAATTACGCGAAATTTCGCGAAATCGTAATTACTCCATTACGCTCATCTCTAGTAATGAGAGAGAAGCCGCTGCCTGCCCTTCAATTATCATCAACACATTGGACACCTGGGGCGTCAGGTCAGCAAGGGAGGTCAGGTGACTCCTACTCTGACGTTCCAGTCCATAGCCATAAGCTGCTACGCAGCAACAACACACAGGCACAGTCTGACAAAGGCTGTGTCATGTGTGTGCTGAGAACAAAGACAGGCGACTGGGACTGGAGACATGTACTTACTCCTCTGTCTTCTCACATGCATCTCCCCATTGCCCACCGGCTTTCTTCGCTGTTCGCTCCTGTCCCTAACCTTTATCAGCAGAGATACACACGTGCTCTCCAGCCTGGCCAGTGATCACATGGGGCCGAACAGCCAATGAGAGATGAGTGAGCCTCACTCCTCTCTCTCACTGGCTGCCCGGCCCCATGTAATACCCAGCCAGGCTATTAGCATCTGTTCTCCGCCCGTAAACACTCCGTAGCCATGGAAACGTTCAGGGCACTGGCGTTGGGCACTCTGGTCCCCCATAACTCAGGCACCTTTGCCAAGATCGGGAGGCACTAGCCATGGTTCTAAGACCCTAGCGATGCGCCTGAGGCTTGTTATATTGTCTGTGAAGTACTCAGCTAAATATTAACATGCCTATTCTGTTGTCTTTTAGGCTATCAATCAAGCATTTAAAGAAGTAATGACTACTTCTTGAAATGCAAAACTAATTTGGAAAATACGTAATAGTTTGTGTACTTATTTAAAGTGTATCTGAGATGAATGGAGGCAAAACATTTATACTTACGTAGGGCTTCCTCCAGCCTCCTTCAGGCGGTGTGCTTCCTTGCTGTCTCTTCGGGCCACTCCAGCCATTCCACTCCTGTGGCTGGGAGCATTCTGCACCTGTGCAGTACTACTATGCCGAATGCTCCCAGCCACAGGAGCAAAATGGGCACGTGTGGCTGGGCCACATATACGTGATGGAGTACAACTCACAGAAGTACTAAGACAGCTAGTGGATGACTGGAACAGCCTACAGCGATGGCAAGGGAGCTTGAAGTGGGCCGGAGAAGGTAAGTAAAAATATTTTTTCTCCATGGACTCAGGTTTCCTTTAAAGAGGAACATTACAGAAAAACTTTGATGGGGCTCCCCAATGTTCACACAATTTCCCTTGCCTACCCATGGTGACACTTACAGCCAGGGGCCCATCTTGCAGGGTCATAAAACAAATGTGGACATCATAATCTTCACACCTATGTTAAACATTACTGCCGCTGGGACGTGAGCCTCACATCTGCAGCAGCAGCTGCTACAGTTGCAGGGGTACAATAGTCACGTCCCTGCAGTTTGGGGTTGTGCGCGCAATCGTGCGTGCGTGTGTAAGCCCGCAATCACGATGCTGCCGCCAGGGGGGGTTGGCTGCAAGGGACACAAGTCCCCTGAGCCAATCCGTACATGTCCACCAAGAATAATCACTGTTTTTGTTAAAAAAAAACTGTGATTATTCTCAATTGGTGCCACTACGCTGCCTCCCACTCTCTCATTTGCCCCGCTTCCTGCCGCCGATCGTTAGATTAATGAATGGGAATAAAGTTACCATTTATCTCCCCTCCAGGTAACTGTGATCGCAGGCATCAATGAATGACTCTGTCACTTCCTTAGTTACTCATTATTTCCTATGTAGCGTACTTACTGCATGCTAATAGGTAATAATGTGCCAGGGCATCTTGTGGCCAAATAGTAAAATTACACCTAAAGGCATTAGGGACTGAAATTTTTGTAATATGAATGTCAAGAGGGTATATAATATTTTAATTATTGGCTTGTAAATAGGGATGGATGTAAAACTAAAAAAAAATACACCTTAATTTCCAAATAAAATATTGTCACCATATATTGTACTAGAGATATAATTTGAATGTTGCAAAAACCAGGACAAATTCTACCTAATAATATACAAGTGTCCCTGCGTCCTGTAGCTGTGTCAGTGCTTTTGTGCACTGCGAATGTCCTGCACTGACAGCCGTTGGGACAGGACGCAGGACGGGCCGGGAGACCGGCCGTCCGAGCGGACAGGCGTGCGTGTGCGTGCACGTGGCGGGTGGCGGGCGATTACGTGCTCACAGCAGTGATAGACCAAGAGCCCACTTTTAAACGGGCTTAGGTCACTAGTGGACAAATAAAATGTGTGGCTTTTATCCATAGAAGAACGTTTAATTTTAAAACTAATGGCTGAAAACTGGGAAATAATGATTTTTTTCCATTTGTTTCTTATTATTCCAGTTAAAATGCATTTAGAATAAATAAATTCAATTCTTAGCATAATGTACCACCCAAAGAAAGCCTAACTGGTGGCGGAAAAAACAAGGTATAGATCATTTAGTTGTAATAAGTAGTGATAAAGTTATTTGGGAATGAAAGGGAGCCATAAGGTGGAGCGCTGAAATGGCTCGTCCATAAGGTGAAAACAAGCCGCGGGCTGAAATGGTTAAGTGTAGCCACAAAACACCTGATTTGGAGGATGGACCGCTTCATCAGAGGGAGTGAAATAGTAGTTGGGACCCCCCTTACAGCTCTGGGACCCCCTGTAGTCACAGGGGCTGCTTTCCTGTAGTTACGCACCTGAAATGGATCCCTGAACAATTCATTAGCTTGATTGTTGCAATATCTTATTGTACATTGTCTGCTCTCTGAGTATCCCATACTTTTTGATTTTAATCTTGTGCAATATATTGCCAATAGATTTATACCTATTCATCACATTCAGTGTGGTTGTGTTTACAGATAACGTGCATTATATTATTGTCCAGGTGCTCCTATAGGGACATTTTTTCTTTTATATACAACATACTAGTGCCATCCCTGAGCACAGGACAGTTTGAACAGCTTTATTATTAATCAGTGGTGCTACTCCTCCGTCATTATTACATAGACATGTAGCAATCTCTGCACTGGTGGGGAAATTGATGTATGATGCAGTGATTGTCTCTCAAATGTTTGGAACTCACCAGGGCTCCCATCCTCATTCTCAGGAGCAGGGGAGCCTCTAGGCATAGGCAGTACAGGCCATTGCCTGGAGTGCCATTGGCCTTGGGGCACCATGTTGCTTAAATAAGCCCTGCCCCCTTGACAAAGCCCGCCCCCTGACTAAGCCCCACCCCCACAGGTGTTCTATTACTTGCTTCTGCTGCATCTGCTTAGCGTAAGTTGCAGGCAGCTGCCACTGTGTCCCTCTGTGCCTTCTACCTCCCTTTCCACCCTTTGTGCCTCCTCCTGTTCCTTTTGTGCCTCATTCTGTCTTCTTATGCTTCCTTCAGTCCCTTGTGCCATGTCTGACCCCTTGTTTATCTTTCTGTCTGCCTTTATGCCTCCTGTCTCCCTTTGTGCCTACTTCTGTCTCTATGTGCTCCTTCAATCCCACTGTGCCACCTCTACCTCCTTCTGTCCCCCTGTGCCTCCTTATGTCCCCTTGTGCCTTTCTTTGTCCCCCTGTGTTACTTCTGCCCCCCTGTTCCTCCTTCAGTTCCACTCTGCTTCCTTCTGTGCTCTTGTGCCTCCTGCTGTCTCCCTTTGTGCCTCTTTGTGCCTTATTCTGTCTCCATGTGCCTCTTCAGTCTCCATGTGCTACCTCTGCCCCCTGCGTATTCCTCTGTCCCCCTGTGCCTCTTTGTGCCTTCTTCTGTCTCCCTGTGGCTTTGCCTGTCCCCCTTTGCCTTCCTGTGCCTCCTTACATCCACCTCTGCCTTTTTCTGTCACCTTTTTTGCCTCCTTCTGTTTCCCTTTGTGCATCCATCTGTTCCCCTTTGTGACTCCTACTGTCTCCCTGTGCCTCCCTTTGCCCCCTTTGTACTTTTTTCTGTCCCCCATCGTGCCTCCTTCTGCCCCCTTTGTGCCTCCTTCTTTCCTCCTGTGCCTCCTTTTGTCTCCCTTTGTGCCTAAATCTGTCCCTCATTGTGCCTCCTTCTGCCCCCCTTTGTGCCTCCTTCTGCCCCTCTTTGTGCCTCCTTCTATCCTTTTTTGTGCCTCCTTCTGGCCCTCATGCCTTCTTCTGTCCCCCTGTATTGCCCGCTGCCCCTCTGTGTACCTGTTTTGGCCTCCTGTGCCTCCTTCTGTCCTCCTTTGTGTCTCATTCTGTCCTCCTTTGTGACTTCTTCTGACCCTCATGCCTCCTTCTGTCCTCCTGTGCCTCCCTATGTCGCCTTGTGTGCCTTATTCAGTCCCCATGTGCCTCCTTCTGCCCCCCTTTGTGCTTTTTTCTGTCCCCCTTTGTGCCTGACGAAAGTGGAGCCCTGCCTATGTGTATTTTCTGGTGAAACGCTGCCGCCTTTATGTGTATTTTTCTGGTGAAACGCTGTCGCATTATGATTATTTTCTGGTGAAACATTTCCGCATTACGATTATTTTCGGGGGGAAGGGAGGGGGGGTTCTCGCCTGGAGTGACAAAATGGCTAGAAGCACCCCTGCTCAGGAGGAGCCCTGTTCTTGGAAAACCAGTGATCCAGTGTTGTGTGTAAGCTGCAAAGGATGTGATGTGACTACAAAGTTTTTTTTTATTACGTACAATGAATTTTGCAATTTTGGGAAGATTGTGGCTACATGGTTACAAACTCAGCAAACTTAATGCGATGAGTAAAGGGATCATACTGGTTTTAACTCTCTGGATTCCAGTCATTTTAGACAATACTGATTGCCTAGGGAAGGAACGGTGGCTATGGGGAACAATCTAGCATAGAAAGCTGAGCAGTGGAAGTAAACAGGCCAAAGTCATCCAATCATATTTTATTTACAATTAATATCTAAGTAACTCAGGCAACCTTACAAATTAATAATTACTTTTAATAAGTACATAATACTGAAGACATTGAATGTTCACAAGTCTGAGTCACATTAAGTGGGTTTCAAACATGTTGTATTTTCTGCCCTTCTGAATCACAGACTTCATCCTTTTTTACCTTTGTACTGCTGTTCTAAAACACAGCTTAGCCACCAAGTCCCATATAGGTTTCACACCTTAGTCACCTGCCAAGGTTGCCTTACAAATGATCCTAGCATGCCCACACCACTACACCCTGCTCAGATATTCCAAATAAAGGCAGCTATGCCAACATTCTGAAGTAGACACTATTGCTTTAAATAGCTTGAAGCAAAATGAAGGTCTGTTCTCCTGCAGGCAAGTGTGAAGCACAACGCGTTTTGATCCTCCAGATCTTTGACATACATTCAACCAGCATAAAACCCAAAAGCATGAAACCCAACCACAGCAAAATCGTGTGGCTCCGAACAAGCTCTTAAGTCCCTTTAAATTATGTGACTTAATGGAATGAAGTATTTTTTGGCAGGAAAATACATTGGTCTAGTTAAAATCTCTGCATCCTATATAGAGATACATTGTACACTGCAGCCATACTTTGGTTAGAGCTAAATTTAAAGGTTTGTGTTTTCTTTTCTCATACCCGTAAATATGAACTAATACTCAGTGCTATTGACTGTTGCCATTTAGTTCTGAAAAAAAAAATAATAATAAAAATCACATTATAAGTGTACTTTTTCATTATTGGTGTAGGTCAATAAAAGAAAAAATAGCCTTACATCAATCATGATGGTACTCAGTGTGTTTAAATCAATTAAATAAGGAACAGAAGAAGGAAAGGGCAGTTTTATTTCTGGACAATTATAAATGTAGTGTCTACAGAAGTAAATGTAGAACTGCAGCACCACCTACTGGTGCAATGTGAGAATTACTTGTCTCCGTTTAAACAATGTATGTTTCGTCTATGGTTTATTTTAATATGTTAACTATAGATCCTAAATAGTTTTATATGCTCATAGTTTCATGTGATAAAATGCAAACTACAGTTTCCCTAAGGTGTGGAATATAATATATATATATATATATATATATATATATATATATATATATATATATATATATATAGATCTGCAGTTTTTTAATGTATAAAACTCCCAACATTTTATTTCAGTTGTTCCACACACGGGGCAGGCGTGCTTACAATGTCATGAAATCGTTAAGAGACTGTGGTTATCAAGTTCCCTGCACAGTGTGCATACACATATACTTATAAAATGGACAGGGCAGATACCTATCAGTAACAGTCATGTCTTCGCTCTGTTGGTAGTCAAGAAAATACCTGTAGGTAAGTATGTCTGTTAACTGTGGGCTCTATGGGGACTTGGGACAGGTACCATGAAAAAAAAAAATACCCAGAAGCGGCCTTATATAAAACATTCTCTGAGGATACCTGCAGAGATCACTAAAGCTCTCTGTTTTATTATAATGGGTCTAACCAATCAACCGTGGGTTCATGTACAGAGGCTCTGAACATTCTAATTTCCATGACAGGGCTGTCTGTTACTTCCAGATGTCACAAATATTACACCTCACATCTTGCTGGAATTTCTCTGGATCATTTGTATGGCCCACAAAAGTTTCTTATAAAAAAAATCTGCTTTTAGTTTACAGCACTTACTTACCAGAGGCCTCAGCTCAGGGTGAGTCAGGATATATCCATTGTTGGTAATAGCAAATGCATAACCATGAATTCCCAGCTGTAACAAGAATTAAACAAACACATGAAGATATGACTTTCACGATGGTTTAATGCAGTGCACCTCAAAGTTTTGTGAAAAAAGGACATTGTTACACACAATTTCATATGTTGTAGACCACTTTTAACCATTTGTTAAAGGATACCAGAGCTGCCAAAAATAAAAAAAAATGGGGGGGGGGGGGCAGGCATGTAAAGGGAGCTAAATGATAAATGATTGCACAGTTGTTTGTAGCAGTTACTGGTGCTGTATCCCTAAGCAGTGATACACCATACAATCAAAGGAGAGATCCGCACAGGGCCGGCGCTACCATAGAGGCAAAGGGGGCAATTGCCCTAGGGCCCTAGAGCCTGTAGGGGCCCCCCAAAGTGTCTCCCCCATCCTCTGCAGCTCTGGTGAACAGCTGCAGGGAACGGGGTAGAGAGGCAACGGTAGGGAAAAGAAGTCCAAAGCTGCCTCCTGTGTCATGCAATATGTTAGACTCCGCTGTGTGTACACTCCACATCTGTAAGGTAAAGGAGGAAGGGAATAATGAGAACCCTCAACAATGCAATGGGGACATATGATGGACACCAATAATATTGTGACTGTGATGGGGGGGGGGGCAGCTAAATAGGGCCTAGCAGCCAGTTCGTGGGCCCCGGATAGTAAATTTTCTCCTGGGTGGTGCTGGGGAGGAGGGGGAACAAGTTACTTTTGCCCCAGGGCCCCATTGTAGCTAGAACCGGCCCTGGATCCGCACACAGACTTCAGTCAGGAAAGGTTCAAGTTTATTGTTCTATCAAACAAGTAAAGACTCTTTTGGGTCAGGCAGTAGTGTGTAGGTGCCGACCTCGTGGTGTGCATCCTTGATTGCCCACCAGGGGCCGGGAATGCTCTGCACATAACGTCAGGACTGATGTCCTGCACATGTGCAAAGTGCTCCCAGTTGTGGGTGCCCAATCAAGGATGCGTGCCGCCGGGTCAGTGCCTGGGCACTACTGCCCGACCTGGAAGAGGCTGAGGAAGGCATTCAGATAAGAGTGGAGGCAGTGGAGGAGAATGGGGAGAGCAGTGGGCATGAGGACAGCTTCCCATATATTTCTGCTCCACCGCTTTTAACTTTTATCTTAGTTTTGGTATCCTTTAACCAGTAAAAGGTATATCCCATTCCTGTTTAACCAATAAAGAACTATACTTTTGGAAAGTGCTAATATTTTTCATTAGACAATTACATATGTCTATTCTCTCTCAGGTCCATACTTTTATTCTCTCTCAGGCCCATATGCAGTTCACCATTTTCCCCAAGTTTTCTCCTAGGTGATATTTATAAACTTGTCAATACAATGCCTTTTAAGCCACCAGAAAGCAAGAAGATACTCCCCAAAAAATATTGATAGTACTTTTTCACCTACTTTTCAGTACGTTTTCAGTTCAAAAGTGCTGAAAAGTTATTTTAAAGAGAAGATGAAAAGTATCTCCTAGCAGAAAACTAAGGAGAAAAAGGGAATTGCATATAGGCCCCAGGCCCATACTTTTTCTCCAAGTTGATATTTTCACACCTTATAAAATGCCTTTTAAACCAATAGCAAGCAAGAAAATACTTAATAATTTTGATACTTCTTTTTCACCTACTTTCGGTACTTTTTCAATTGCAGAGTGCTGAAAAGTTATTTTAAATAGAAGATGAAAAGTTATCCTCTAGGAGAAAACTCAGGAGAAAAACATAATTGCATATGGATTTTACTCTCAAAAATAAAATGTCAGTAACTACTGTTAGTTACATAAAAGAACATTTGAAAGCATTTCCTGTATGTAAAAAGTTTATTTTTACTGCAGAGAGCAGTAGAAATGGGCTTATCTCTTGTAATGTAGTAAGATTGTGCTATTAACATTGTATCTTTGATGGGTACCTTTAGGTCAGATTACTGATCCAAGATGGCAGCTTCTATATCAGACTATCAACACTTTGCGGATGCTTTTGTAAAAGTTGTTCTACTTGTTCATAGAACCCAATAGGTAAAAATTTATTAAACATATGCAATTCATGTAAGTAGTTTAAAACTGTGAATAAACAGCAATAAAATGGCTTGAAAATATGCATGCTAACAGGCTTGCACACGGTCTATGATAGTATAATGCAAGTTCACTATGCAGTTCATAGTCATTACTGCACAATGGCAATACTGCAGTGGCCTTTTATAAATATTTCCTTTTATCAATCCCTTCTAACCGCAACAAATTCTATTGCAGGAGCTGCAACAAGTGTAGACAAGCAGAAAAGGCCACAAAGGCCCGGACCTTAGCTGTCTGTAGCCCAAGGGGGCACCTAAAAATGAAAGAGGGGTTTCGACATAAGAAAGAGAAGGCTGAAAATGGGGAGCAACACATGTTAAAAGGAAATCTGATGCCCAAGGGAGCTGTTAATGGAAGACAGGAGCTACAGTACATGGATGAAAACCATAGAAGAGGGAGCTGCACATGGAATGGGAGGGGCACTGCTGCACATGAAAGTGAAGACACAACATACTTTATCTAGGGACACAAAAAAAGTATAAATCCGGCCTTGTACACAAGTGAAGGATGGAGGATGGGGGAATCCTCTTTAGGATCCAGAGACTTCCCCCTTCCCGAGGTAAGTACCACCTAGGGGCACTTTTTTCCCTTGAGGTCCACTTTAAAGGGGCACTGTGGTGAAAAATTGTAAAATATGTGCAAACATAGATAAATAAGAAGTACGTTTTTTTTAGTAGAAATCTGACAGAAGAGACAGGTTTTGGACTAGTCCATCTCTTCATAGGGGGTTCTCAGCAAGTGCTTTTATTCTTTCTTTATAAAGATATTCCCTGAAAAGGATTTAAACAATGATGCTAGCCAGCTTCCCTGCTCGCTACACATTTTTTTGGGCAGTTGGACAGAGCAACTGCCATTCACTAAGTGCTTTTGAAAATAAATAATTCCCTGAGAATCCCCCATAAAGAGATGTACTATTCCAAAACCTGTCACTTCTGTCAGATTTCTACTACTACCTACTGTGACAGCAACATAGAAGAAAAGTAATGTATGACTCATTTTACTCTGGAAAAAAAATTACTTCTTATTTCTATATGTTTGCACATATTTTAAATTTTACCATAGTGCCCCTTTTAAGGCATTAAGAATTAGTCCTCTATATTACACTCTATATTTGCTGTACAGCAGTAGTCAGAATTTTCAAGCTCTATAGCCAAAAACTGGATGCATCTATTCCAGATGGTTTATATGCCATTGCCAAACAACGAGTATATGGAGAAAATATTAATGGCATGTACAATATTAAGTTTACTTTCACTTTTCTGTAAAGCACTATTCTATAGTTTTATTGTATCTGCTGATCTAAATCCCTCTTGAAGATCACAATCGCATCCACTATGGACTTTCCAGAGTTTAAAAAGTGTTTCTCTAAGTTTGTTTATGGAAGGTAGTAAGTAAGACATATGAGGAAAAAAGCACATGTAGTTTACAACAGTTGGGAAAAGCCAGTCTCTGCAGAACACCTGTGATCTGTTCATACCATTCTGCGTCCATCTGGTTTTCCTGTGCGCTGAAATGGAATGCTTTATTGAAAGCTCAGCAGTGAACAGGCCTTGGAAGGAGTTGCTTTCACACAAATAGTAAGGACACATAGGCATTATATTCCAAGTAACACCTCCAAAGCATTTTACCCGTCAATATGGTACATGTTAGAAGGCAAAATATACTATGAATATAGTGGTATATTGTTTCCTTGCCTTGATTTTATTTTAGTACTAAAATGAAGTCTCTGTATTGACTCTGTAAAATTCTGTGGAAAATGTCAGTGCAATATATAAATACTAATTATTATTATTATTCATAATAAAACGTTTAATTGTTTAAGATTTGTCTATATGGGAGCTGAATGATATTGAAAAGCTTCCCTCATACCTGAGGCACTAAAAACTTTAACAGTAAGATTTTAACCTTTAAATCAAAATATGACTATGGGATTCCAGAGAAGCCCTTCTAACGATTAGGACTATAAATACAATTGTTTATTTGCATTTCAGGTAAGTAACGGTTTGATAGAAAAAAAACACAAAATGTAATTATTAATAGAGAATAATGGTGTAACAGTGCACCATACATTTCAGTGCTGCTTTACACAACAGAACACATACAGTAGCAACAAAACTTCTGATCATTCTATAGTCCTCCAACCTAGGCCAGAACCATGTAACAACCACATAAATGCCAATAATTTAAGAAGAATATCTCTGTTACTTTATTAATCAGATAATAAATTAGCTACCGTACTTTAATTTACACAAAACAATTGTAAGAATCTTCAGGACAGGGCAGGAAAGTGCAGTTTTATCCTAGAGTGTGTACAACAGTTATCTTCTGCAGAGAAACTGGCACAAAGCTATACAACTATTTATGGGTAAGCACTATCCGTGACAAGGTTGATCCTCTGCCTTTTGCTCAAAAGGGGATAATGTTTACACCGAGTATTGATCTATTTGACTGAAGTGTTATGAGGAGGAGTCTCTGTTCACTTTTAGTTGAGCAGGAGGGCAAGTGTAAAAGTAGAAAAACCCTGTGAAAAAAAAGGTTTATAGTCACTTAATCCATTGCAGTTTTTCTTCTTCTGAGAACCAAAGCTGCTGCTCTGCTGATAAGCACTTGAAACCAGGGAATTCATTTTTCCCCATATGGCCAAGCGCTCCTTCCAATAACAACAGCTTTGGAAAGGCAATGTTAGCAAGTTTGCTTAAAAATTCTGCTACCCACTAGTCTTTCTCAGAGCTGCTGCAAGTGAGGGAAGATGTGGCCATAATCGAAAAGAGTCTACCACGGTGTCCAGCTGCAAAACTGTTTCAGGTTTCAAATCTGTGAATTAGTGAGCAACGGGACTAAGGTGAATACTGGATAAGTGATTATGAAGTTTTTGATCTTTATTTTTACATAATTTCATTTTAAGGCTCCCCAGAGGCAGAAGAGGATTTCCCAGTCTTGACAAACTGTTGCGCATTCCTGGAGCAATTCCAGCTGCTACGGACACTCCTAGTTTGTCTGTCTTCTGAGCTGAGGAAGGAAAGATAAGGATGGACCTGGAAAATGGATATTCACTATTGTACTGTGTAAATGATGAATGTGCTTACCTCCTTATACTATAAATATGTTTACACAGCAGGTAGATGCAAAGATGTTTACACCATGATCGTTATCCAGATGATCACAAGAGTAGCATTTAATGTGTGTGGGTGGCCTGATACTTTCACAGTTAATAGGTGAACAAAATTCTGAGGCATTACCTTGTACTTCGGAATGGCCTTTAAAAGTTCTTTCACAGGAACATCTGTGCCAACCACACCTAGGAGAACCCCCTTTGATCTCTGCAGAAAACAAGAAGTGAAGGAAAACAGGCATCTAACTAAGGTAAACATCCATTGGTAAAGCATTACAGACACACACTAATTATTTTCACGTTGTCATAAATCTTTTACAGTACACAGATGACTCTGAGCTTTGTTGTGCCGACGTTTCGGAGACACTGATGGATATGAATGCAAATACGATGAGAAAAAACAGCTGTCGCTTTTTTCTGTTTTTTTCATTTGGATGAAAAATGACTCAACATGAGAAATTTATCAACTGCAATCAACAAATATGTGTTCCTACAACACATCAGCAAAAACTTGACACATTTAAGATTCCAATTATTATGTGGATTTCCACTGCTTTTATCACTGCCAAATGTTTGTAAGTGGGAAAGTTGCACATGGCATTGTTACATAGTTCAGTCATGACTGAGGCCTCACTGAGTCAACCACTATGTGCCTAGATCCATATGCAGTAAAAAAGGAGAAACCTATTCAACAGGAAGACTAACTTGCAGAGCCTTTACTGGGAGACTTTGGGCAGATTTGTTTATTGCTTTCTGAGATTAGGTTAGCTAGAATTTCACTTACATCCCGATTTTCTCATTGGCGTCTCAAAGGACAGGTAGTGGGAGAATATAAGAAAATGGGCAGTGGTCCTGACAGTTATCTACCCTATCCAAAATAAAAAAAATAAATACACAATGGCTGGATATGAACTTCAATATCACTTAACCCAACAAATCGTTTTGCGTTGATAGAAATTTAATGTGAATTTGCACATTATTGGCCATAAGAAAATAAAGAGTATATCCCTCAATGTTACCAAATGATTTTAGAATAGTTTGGAAACTGGCCAAACAACTCCTGTATGTGGAAAAAAATTAGCAAATTTGAAAATAAAAGTCAAAAATACTGCTTGTGGTCTTTTCCTGACTGCAGAACTTTTACTATACTGGCCTTTGTGAATTGGGCACCTAAGTTTTGAAATCTACAAATCTACTTTTGTTTTTGGACTGAGGTATTGACTTCTGAAAGCTAATCCTATAAAACTTTATGATAGCGCAAATAACATAGGCATTCATAACATAGAGCTACAAATAATTTAGGGGCCAATTCAGAAAGAATAATGTTAAATAGAGATGGCTTGAACCTCCGATTTTCGGTTGGCTAACCTCAAACGCAAACTTCCGCAAAAGTTCGGTTTGCGCGAACTTTCGCAAACTGCAATAGACTTCAATGGGGAGGCGAACTTTGAAAACTAGAAACATTTATGCTGTCCAGAAAAGTGATGGAAAATATGTTTCAAGGGGTCTAACACCTGGCCCCTGCATGGATGAGTGGGATAGATGCCAAAATCCTGGGGAAAAATCTGGATTTGACGCAAAGCAGCGTTTTAAGGGCAGAAATCAGATTGCATGCTAAATTGGAGGCCTAAAGTGCTTTAACCACTTCTATACCATGCTATTTTGTGCTGATCTGTGCTGCGTGGGCTCTCCAGCCCACAGCACAGATCAGGTTGCAGCCAGGCCGATCAGACTTCCACCCTTTTTTCCCCACTAGGGGGATGTCCTGCTGGGGGGGTCTGATTGCTGCCAGCTGCTTGCGCTGGCGGGGGGGGCTCTTCAAAGCCCCCCTTCGCAGCGCTTCCTGGCCTCCTACCCCTTCCCTCCCTCTCCCTCCCCCTGTGAGCGGCGCAGGACGGATTTCCGTCCTGCACCTGATGGGATAGGCTTTAGCCTATCAGATGCCGGCGATCCCCGCCCAATCAGAGGTCGGGGATCACCGATCTCCTCTACGGCGCTGCTGCGCAGCAGCGCCGTATATATGTAAACACTGGGGAAGATCTTCCCCGTGTGTTTACATTTACCCTGCGAGCCGCCGATCGGCTCGCAGGGTGTTCACGGAGACACCCTCCGTGAACTGACATGGAACGGCCGCTCCATGGAATACACTTCAGGATTCAGGGGCGTACATATACGCACCGAGAATCCTGAAGTGGTTAAAACATTTTGCATGTGTATTCATCAATCAGGGAGTGTAATTAGAGTACTGCTTCACACTGACACACCAAACTCACTGTGTAACGCACCGCAAACAGCTGTTTGTGTAGTGATGGCTGTGCTGGACTGGTGCGCACCATGGCGAAAGTGCAGGCCGTGGCGGTTTTCAAGCCCATATGGTCACCGGGCTGTGGTAGCTCAATGACAGAACAACAGTGACTGTCAAGCTGATCGAATTTGGTCTGTCCACAATGAAGCAATGACCTTATTATCTTGGGTGTGCCCCTCCCACCCCCCCCCCCACACACACACACACACTCACACACACTCATATAGCCGTCGGTCATTGCTTCACTGTGATATGCAAGCCCCTTCACCGCGGCAAGGTAGCAATCACGAATTGACACATGTACATGCCTTTTGTTTTGTTGTTGCAGCTGCAGTGCAGCCAGAAAAATTAGGCAGGCATGTACACGCTTCAGAAAAATTATTATAGCGGCCGCTAAATTCAGGAATCCGCGACCCGGTTGGTGGTGGAGGAGAAGGCAGTCAAGCGGCCTGCAGGCAGAGATGCTGTGTGGGGAGCGGCTTAGTCATGGGGCAGGCACAGGGCCGGATTTAGGCCAAGGCCACCTAGGCCATGGCCTAGGGCACCACAGGAGCTAGGGCACCAATGCAGCAGGGTAAAACTGTTGCAGAATTTGCAAGCTTGCAAATGCTGCAATGCAGGCAGATCAGGCTAGCACTGCTAGCCGACTGTGCAGCGGCCACCTTGCTCTCTGTGCATGTTTGCATTGTGGCCAGCTGCTATGGACTTGGGCAGCATTGGAGAAAGGAAGAGGAAGCTTCTGCACTGGAGACGAGTGGAGAAATTAGGTCAAGCTGCGCATCCAGTAGTCCAAGGGTTCATCGCTGCTCACACTGTCTACATCCACACTCAAGCCCAGGTAGTCAGCTACCTGCCGATCCAGGCGTTGGTGGAGGGTTGATCCGGAAGGGCTAAGGCGAGGCGTTGGACTAAAGAATGTCTGCATGTCCGATATCACCATGAGATCGCTGGAGCGTCCTGTCCTTGCCTGCGTGGACATGGGAGAAAGATTACTGGCATTGGTATCTTTATTGCGTTGTGCTGTGACATCACCCTTAAACGCATTGTAAAGCATAGTTGCCAGCGTGTTCTGCAAGTGCTGCATCGTTTCTGCCTCCATGTGATTTGGAAACATCTCCGCCACTTTGTGCCTATACCGAGAATCTATTAGCATGGCCACCCAGTGCAGCTCATTCTCCTTGAGTTTTTTTATACGGGGGTCCCTCAATAGGCTGGACGGCATGAAAGATGCCATACATTTGGATGCAGACGTACTATCCATCTCCTCTTGCTCTTCCTCAGTGACGGTAAGTTATCCTCCTCCCCCCAGCCATGAACAATACCACGGGAACATTGAGCAGCGCAAGCCCCCTGCGACGCCTGCTGCGGTTGTTCTTCTGCCACCGCCTCCTCCCAAAAAAAACCACCTTCCTCATCATCCGAATCTGACTTCTCTTCCCCACACGACTCTTCCTCCTCCTCCCCCCTCTGTGCTGCCGCAGGTGTTGAGGAAACATCTTGTTCTGAAGAGAATTGATCCCACAACTCTTTCCCCTGTTCCTGTTCATGCTCCTACACAGCTTGATCCACCACTCTACGCATGGCACGCTCCAGGGAAAAAATAAATAAATAAATAAATAAAATAAAATTTATATCGTGCTTTTCTCCTGGTGGACTCAAAGCGCCAGAGCAGCAGCCACTAGGGCGCGCTCTATAGGCAGTAGCAATGTTAGGGAGACTTGCCAAAGGTCTCCTACTGAATAGGTGCTGGCTTACTGAACAGGCATAGCCGAGATTCGAACCCTGGTCTCCTGTGTCAGAGGCAGAGCCCTTAACCAACACACCATCCAGCCACCACCAAAAAAGCGTACGGGATCAACTCACTGATGGCGCCTTCACTGCGACTCACCAGGTTGGTCACCTTCTCAAACGGCCGCATGAGCCTGAAGGCATTTTGCATTAGTGTCCAGTTCTTGGGCCAGAACATCCCCATCTCCCCAGAGTGTGTCCTTCTACTGTAGTTGTAGAGATACTGGGTGACAGCTTTCTCCTGTTGTAGAAACATCAGGAGGGTCGAATTCCAGTGAGTCGGGCTATCACAAATCAGGCATGTCACCAGCAAGTTGTTTCTCTGCTGAATATCGGCAAAGCATGCCATGGCTGTGTAAGACCGCCTGAAATGCCCATACAACTTCCTGGCCTGCTTCAGGTCGCCCTACAAGCCTGGGTACTTCGACACAAATCTCTGAATTAAGAGATTCAACACATGTGCCCTGCAGGGTACGTGTCAGCTTTCCCAAATTCAAAGCGGAAATGAGATTGCTGCCGTTGTCACACACCACGTTGCCGATCTCCAGTTGGTGCGGGGTCAGCCACTGATCCACCTGTTTGTTAAGAGCAGCCAGGAGAGCTGCTTCAGTGTGACTCTCCGTTTTGAGGCAAGACATGTCTAATATGGCGTGACACCGTCGTACCTGGCATGCAGCATAGGCTCTGGGGAGCTGAGGCTATGTAGCTGGAGAGGAGATCGCAGCACCAGTAGAGAAGCACTGCCACTCAGCCAAGGAGAAGGAGGAGGATGACAGCGAAGAGGATGTAGCAAGAGGAGAGGAGGTGGCAGGAGGCCTGCCTGCAAGCCGTGGAGGTGTCACAAGTTGGTCCGCTGCACAGCCACGTACTCCCTGCTTGTCATCAGTCACCAGGTTGACCCAATGGGCTGTGTAAGTAATGTACCTGCCCTGACCGTGCTTGGCAGACCAGGCATCCGTGGTCAGATGGACCCTTGACCCAACACTGTGTGCCAGAGATGACACCACTTGCCTCTCAACCTCATGGTAAAGTTTGGGTATCGCCTTTTTAGAGAAATAATTGCGGCCTGGCATCTTCCACTGCGGTGTCCCAATGGCCACAAATTTACGGAAGGCATCAGAGTCCACCAGCTGGTATGGTAACAGCTGGCGAGATAACAGTTCCGCCAAGCCAGCTGTCAGATATCGGGCAAGGTGGTGACTGGCAGAAATTGGCTTCTTCCACTCAAAGATTTCCATCTGCTGTAGGCAGAGGAGCAGGAACCGCTCAAGGTGAGAGGTAGAGTGGAGGGTGGCTGTGATTGTGAAGGGAGAAAGAGGCTGAAGATGATGCACCTGAAGGAGGAAGAGGAGAAGGAGGGTGGCTTTTCGTTTGTGTGCTGCTTTTCCTCTGGTGCTCTTCCCATTGCAGTTTGTGCCTTTTCTCCATGTGCCGTCGTAAGGCAGTTGTCCCTATGCGTCTGTTGGCCATTCCACGGCTCAATTTTTTGCAAGCAGAGAGAACAGATGGCATTGCTCTGATTTAAGGCAGACACACAAAAAAATGTCCAAACCGCTGAGCCCCCCTGGAGTGATGGCACTATGGTGGCATCAGCAGCTGACGTTGAAGGGCATGTTGGCTGGCTGTACATAGGTGGCGATGCATGGCGCATGGATGTAGACCTGGGTGTCATCTGCATACAGATGATAGTTAAAACTAGAGATGGGACGACGAATCCGGCGAATCCACGAATCCCTCGAATATTGGGAAATATTCGAGATTCGTGGATTCGAATCCCGACGCCATTTTCCACTTCTACTACGAATCCGCCGAATCCTGACGCTGCATCGGCGCACTTGCCGCTCGCACTCGTCCTCCTCCGACCCGCTCCTCCTCCGCCTGCCCCGCGCCTCCTCCGCCCGCCCGCATACTTTGTATCAACTCACCTGTCCAGTGGAGCGCAGAGCGGCAGACCTCTCGCTGACTTCCTGGTTCCCTCTAGTGACAGCTTTTACAATGACGTCATCAGTAAAAGCCGGTCCGGCCACTAGAGGGAACCGAGAAGTAACGACGAGGTCTGCCGCTCTGCGCTCCACTGGACATGTGAGTTGATACTTATGCAGGGGTGAGCGAGGAGGCACGGGGGACGGAGGAGGCCATGGGGGTGAGCGGAGGAGGCACGGGGGGGGGGGGGAGCGACACCTACCTACCTTCCCACCTACCACTTTACCTACCTACCGGGCACTATACCTACCTACCTATAGGCCCCTATACCTACCTAAAGGCCCCCTATATGTACCTACCTACCTACCGGGCACTATACCTACCTACCTACAGGCCCCTATACCTACCTAAAGGCCCCCTATTCTACCTACCTACCAGCCACTATACCTACCTACCCACAGGCCCCTATACCTACCTAAAGGCCCCCTATATGTACCTACCTACCTACCTAAAGGCCCCTATACCTACCTACAGGCCTCTATACCTACCTACCTACCTACCTAAAGGCCCCCTATACGTGCCCACCTACCTAAAGGCCCCTATACCTACCTACCTAAAGGCCCCTATACCTACCTACATACCTACCTATACTTAAGGCCCTATACCCTGCTACCTATACTGAAGGTCCCTTTAACTACCTACCTACCTACAGGACACTATACCTACCTACCTACCGGCCACTATACCTACCTACCTTCCTACCGGCCACTATACCTACCTAAAGGCCCCCTATACGTACCTACCTACCTACCTACCTAAAGGCCCCTATACCTACCTACCTAAAGGCCCCTATACCTACCTACATACTTACCTATACTTAAGGCCCTATACCCTGCTACCTATACTGAAGGTCCCTTTAACTACCTACCTACCTACAGGACACTATACCTACCTACCTACCGGCCACTATACCTACCTACCTACCTACCGGCCACTATACCTACCTAAAGGCCCCCTATACGTACCTACCTACCTACCTACCTAAAGGCCCTTATACCTACCTACCTACCTAAAGGCCCCTATACGTACCTACCTACCTACCTAAAGGCCCCTATACCTACCTACAGGCCTCTATACCTACCTACCTACTTAAAGGCCCCTATACGTGCCTACCTACCTAAAGGCCCCTATACCTACCTACCTAAAGGCCCCTATACCTACCTACATACCTACCTATACTTAAGGCCCTATACCCTGCTACATATACTGAAGGTCCCTTTAACTACCTACCTACCTACAGGACACTATACCTACCTACCTACCGGCCACTATACCTACCTACCTACCTACAGGCCACTATACCTACCTAAAGGCCCCCTATATGTACCTACCTACCTAAAGGCCCCTATACCTACCTACATACCTAAAGGCCCCTATATGTACCTACCTACCTACCTAAAGGCCCCTATACCTACCTACAGGCCTCTATACCTACCTACTTAAAGGCCCCCTATACGTGCCTACCTACCTAAAGGCCCCTATACCTACCTACCTAAAGGCCCCTATACCTACCTACCTACATACCTACCTATACTTAAGGCCCTATACCCTGCTACATATACTGAAGGTCCCTTTAACTACCTACCTACCTACAGGACACTATACCTACCTACCTACCGGCCACTATACCTACCTACCTACCTACAGGCCACTATACCTACCTAAAGGCCCCCTATATGTACCTACCTACCTAAAGGCCCCTATACCTACCTACATACCTAAAGGCCCCTATATGTACCTACCTACCTACCTAAAGGCCCCTATACCTACCTACAGGCCTCTATACCTACCTACCTACTTAAAGGCCCCCTATACGTGCCTACCTACCTAAAGGCCCCTATACCTACCTACCTAAAGGCCCCTATACCTACCTACCTACATACCTACCTATACTTAAGGCCCTATACCCTGCTACATATACTGAAGGTCCCTTTAACTACCTACCTACCTACAGGACACTATACCTACCTACCTACCGGCCACTATACCTACCTACCTAAAGGCCCCCTATACGTACCTACCTACCTACCTAAAGGCCCCTATACCTACCTACATACCTACCTATACTTAAGGCCCTATACCCTGCTACCTATACTGAAGGTCCCTTTACCTACCTACATACCTACCTATACTTAAGGCCTCTATATACCCTGTTACCTATACTGAAGGCCCATATACCCTGCTACCTATACTGAAGGCCCATATACCCTGCTACCTATACTGAAGGCCCATATACCCTGCTACCTATACTGAAGGCCCATATACCCTGCTACCTATACTGAAGGCCCATATACCTTTCTACCTATACTGCAGGCCCCTATACCTTGCTACCTATACTGAAAGCTACCAATATTGAAGGAACCCATACCTAGCTAGCTATACTGAAGGCACCTTTACCTCGCTACCTATACTGCGGGCAACTATACCACGGATCGCACAATTCGTATGTGCAGGATTCGTTAGATTCGGGATTCGAAAGGTTCGAGATATTCGAGAACCTTTTTAGATTCGGATCCGGATTCGGATTCGAAGAAATTGTGGATTCGTCCCATCCCTAGTTAAAACCCATGGAGGAGATAACCTTGCCAATGGAGGATGTGTATAGGGTGAACAGTAGGGGGCCAAGGACCGAACCTTGGGGGACTCCCACCGAGAGGTGGTTGGGGGTGGACGAGGACTCATTGAAGGCGGTCGTGAAGGAGCGGTTGGAGAGGTAGGATGAAAGCCAGGACAGGGCGAGATTGTGAATGCCCAAGGACTGGAGGGACTGGAGGAGTAGGGGATAGATGTATACAGTACACAGGGGCGGTGGTCTAGGGAGGATCTGAGGGTGTGGGGAAGGGGGTGATCAGGAGCCCCCAGGGGGCAGTTTTGGACCTAACCTAAAAAATAGTGTTGACAGATAGTGACAGGGGGTGATTGATGGGTGATTAGGGGGGTGATTGGGTGCAAACAGAAGTCTGGGGGTGGGCGGGGGGGGGGTCTGATGGGCGCTGTGGGCGATCAGTGGGCAGGAGGGGCAGGATCAATGTGCTTCTGTGCTTACCAGGGGGGCAGCATGTATAATATGCTTTGCATACATTTTATTATGCGGCAGATCGGGGGTTAACAACCCGCTGGCGCTGCAAATTGGCCGGCGGGTTGACGTTGCGGGTGAGCGTAGCCTATTGCCGGCGGATGCAGCATAGAGGGCTGCTATAGCAGCATAGAGGGAGCTATTGTGGCTGGGAACGTGAAGAATCACTCGCGTTCCCAGCCTGTCGGCGGCTGACGGCGTAACCGGAAGTGGCCGCCGGCGGGGAGAGGAGGATCGGAGGGAAAGGCGAGGGCACCGGACAGCTGCAGGGGGCTATTGGAAGCCCCAGGTGAGTAAAACTCATTTTTTTGGGGGCTTAAGGGTTACTTTAACTTCAAAGGAATAATGATAGCATACCCAATAGATACAGTAAAAGATTTTGGTTTATGCCTTTATTCAATTAAACTAACTCTGTTGTATGATGTTCCCTGCTTGAGTCCTGAGCTTAAGGTTAGGTGCACATTTAGGATTATTGGAGGCAATAATTAGGATGGTGTTAAGTATAGGGCAGCACGGTCGGTGGCGTATTGGTTAGCGCTCTCGCCTTGCAATGCTGGGTTGCCGGTTCGAATCCCAGCCAGGTCAACATCTGCAAGGAGTTTGTATGTTCTCCCCGTGTCTGCGTAGGTTTCCTCCGGGTACTCCGGTTTCCTCCCACATCCCCAAAACATACAGATAAGTTAATTGGCTTCCCCCTAAATTGGCCCTAGACTACAATACATACACTACACTATACATACATAGGACTATGGTAGGGATTAGATTGTGAGCCCCTCAGAGGGACAGTTAAGTGACAAGACAATATACTCTGTACAGCGCTGCGGAAGATATCAGCGCTATATAAATACTAAATAATAATAATAATAATAGCGGTCAGAAGAGAAAGGAGTACTTAGGGTTAAGGTCAAGGCAGCAGTGTAGGTTAGTGTTAGGTAAAAGATGAACCTAAATTGGCACACCACTGGCTGCAATAAAGTATATTGAGCAGAAAGCACCCTAAGGGCTTGATTCACAAAGCGGTGCAAAGTGTTTGCACGCCTGTGAAAAGCCCTTTATCACGCCTAAACTCAGTTTAGGAGTGATAAGAAGAAACTCGCGCGATCTCCCGCGCGCAAAGTTTTGCGCGCGTAGCGCACCGCGCTGCGCGCGCAGTGTGCCGTGCTTCGCGCGCAGCGTCCATTGAGCCCTATGGGACTTTGCGCGCGCAGCGCGGTGCGCTACGCGCGCAAAACTTTGCGCGCGGGAGCTTCGCGCGAAGAGCAGCACAAATCGGTGATAACTCAGCTTTGCACCGCTTATCACGCCTAAAGTCTTTTAGGCGTGATAACTGAGTTATCACCGCTTTGTGAATCAAGCTCTATGTGTTATGGACTTCATAGTCCTTCATCAGGTGTACATCTGATGCATAATACTGCTCAGGTTGGTGGCCTGATTGGGGCAAGACACCAGCAAACCAATGCTAATGCATGCAGTGTGGATGTTCTTTGGTGAATGTTTAGTACTTGCAGTAGGTTAGTGTTAGGGTGGTTTAGGGGCTAGGAGCCTTGCAAATTTAGGTTTCAGAACTATTCGTTTCACTATCCTGCACTCAATCCATTAGCTGCTATAATAATGTCTACATAAACAGGACAAGTGCTATTAACTGGTCTAAAACAAGGGCAAAGCAGTCCATAAGTAAAAGATTGTCACATAGAATTTGTTTTGAAATGTCAGAGTTCTCTTCCCATTAAAGCGGACCCAAACCGAACATTTTTTCATTCAAAATATTTAGTTGCACCACTCTGACACATACAAAAATAAATAAACACTCCTTCAAGCCTATGAGCATTTCAGTGCATGCTTTTCACCCTTCTCTTTTCATAACTGTCTATCCAGGTGGCAGCCATTAGCAATTCCTCCTTTGCCGAACACCTCCTACTCCACCGGTCTGCCGGATTCTGTCCCGGCAATTTGAAAGGAAGGCAGGTGTTCCTCCAATAAATGTAAAATATTTTATATTTGTCATCATGCAGCTGAAAAAAGGCTGCTATTTATTATTATAATTTAGAAAATAGATTGTATTTCTGAAATCTTGTATTTTTAATTTGGGTCCACTTTAAGTGTAGACTTTAGGCAAAAATTGTATAATTCTGTCCAAAGCAATGATTTGCTCAACCACACCTTCACACTATGCTAGTACTGGCTCACCAGATTTGTAATGACGTACAGTGTATCAATCAGGCTCTTTCACAGACACATTAGGAGGCAGGCACTGAAGTCAGCCAGGTCTGCCTTTTGCTTGCTTGGTATACAGTACCTCAGTATGCAATACAGATCAGACTTTGGCTTCAGTGATGCCTTAAATGGAGTACACATTATCCATAGTGTAAAACCATTCACTTTGTTGCAGACTAAAATATATTATTACAGTGAAGTGTCCCTGTAGTGACAGAAATATAAAGACTGATATATTTTTAAAGTGACACTGGAGTGAAAAAAAACCCAAACTTATGATATAATGAATTGTATGTGCAGCACAGCTAAGAAATAGAGCATTAGTAGCAAAGAGAACAGTCTCGTCCGTTTATTTTCAGTTGTATAGCTTTTTTTTTTATAACACTGCATCATTCTCTAATATTTGCACTTTACAAACTACACTCTGTATTTTGAACTATGATACAGAGTAGAGTTAAAATCTTATCTGAAGTTGTCTTTCACTGTTTCTTTGATGTACAGTATAAGTGTTTCAGAAAATAGCACTTTTGCTAACCAAGATTGATCAGGGAGCTCAGAGAAGCTCATTTGCATCGATAACACGTGACGTTTCTTAACTCTTCCTGTACTGGAAACAATATGAGACTCATATCTTTGCTAATAATGTTATATTTCTTAGCTGTATTACACATACAATTCATTATGCCATAAGTTTATTTTCACTTTATATTCCCTTTAAACAATGCCAGTTGACTGCAGGATGCACTGATCTTTTTGGCTTCAGCAGCTGAGTCGCACACCTGAAACATGGACACAGCTAATGTGGTCATTACTTGAAAGCACCTAATCTGTATACTTCTTCTGCTTTGGTGGTTTAAAGTATTATAGGCCCAGGATTAGCATGACAGCCAGAGAACTGGGAATGTTTATAAAGGAACAAATACAGCAACCTTTGTATCTCTTTTACTACAGGGTCACTTTGAAAAAAAAGTAGGAACAGACTATACATTTTTATAGCACCAACCTTTTCTCTTGCTTATTTTCATTCTGAACATTCAAGTGGCATCAAATCCAGATTAAAGTAGCTCCCCCCTTTGCAGCTTGTCTAATTAGAACTCATGGGGGGAGGCACAATTTGTGTCTAATAGCTAGATTGCCTCATAGCAACATTACCTTTAATAGAGAATTGCTCATTCTCTGCCTTCGGCCACTAAACAGTTAGTGCTACATCTGGACTCAAAGCCACTGTGTTAAACAATGTTCATTTAAAAGGTTGAAAACAGTACTTTAGGCAATTGAAAGGTGAGGTAACCTAAACTTCCTTCTTCTCACTGTCCTAAAATGAAATTTTAAAAGCCTAAAATCACTTTAAATCGCATAGGTATTTTTTTCTAATTTTCGCCAACAACAAAATTTATTGTGGCCTGTACCAGATGTCTGAGAAATGTTCATCTAACGAAGTTCAAAGTCTCTGCAAAGGCTCTTAAACCTCGCCAGCGCTGTAAATTGTCTCGGGTCTTTGTTTTCACCAGGTTTTGCAATTATATTTTTGCTGTAGAGCACAGTTTTGTGTGGTAACAAGATATCACCAGATAATGACACAACAGACTTTGGCTTTGCAATCTGTTTCTTTACAGAAAAAAACAGCTCTGTGTAGGAGAACAGGGGGTATCAGTGCTGGCGCATTTTGCAACCTGTGAAAGAAATGCGTAGGATGGAAACCTTGGAGAACAGCACAACACAATAAAAAATATCACTTTAATAAAATAATAGATTAACAGCTAAACTTTGGATATATAAAAACATGCATTTTGAAAAGTAAAGGCACATCTGCAATACTTACAGTCTCATTCTCTTTGCTGAATACTGGCATTGCAACCGTTGTCATCAAAACCAATCCTTGATCATCGGCAAGCTGGATAGGACAAAGGAGACAGTAAAAAAAAAGTTGATATTTTGTAAATCAATAACTCTCCATTGATGATGCTGTTTTGGCCCAGTACGCCGAGTAGCTATTTCTGAAACAGAAACCAAATTCCACATCATATTCCCGACTAACCCTTTGAATGACGTTTGTGCTATTAATTCATCTGTCCATTTCCAAGTTTGGTGAAACGCATACACTAATCCAAATAGAAAATCCACAAGCACATTTTTTCCTTTGCGGATGAAGAACATTTTAAGTACCGGGGATGTAAATTTACAATGAGATCCAGAATGCCTAGAAGTTTAGGGGGGGGGGGGGGAGGTATGGGTCGAAATCTTTGCCAGAAGGGCAGCACAGGGAGTTTTTTTTTACCCTGGGATACTTTATAAGTGCTACCTGGGATCTGAAATGTGGCATCTCTATACATATTTCATGATCTTTATTGCTGACAGCTGCAATACATGTCTTGTGCCAACAAAAGTTAGGCTTTTATCATACATCACTAATATAATAGAATACTGGCAGTCCTATCAGCCATGAAACTACATCTCTGCCACCCCCAGGGCAAAACTTTAATGGGGCATCTCAACATATACAACCCTTAAAATATAGTGACACCCACAGGCAAAAGGCTCTTATGCACAAAATCATATAACAAGTGCAGGGCAGGCACAATGATTCCCCATAGCTATGGGTTAGGAGTTAGGGCCCCACCACAAATTCAATCCCCCCATTGGTTGCAGGTGCTGATCTCTCTGTAGTTACACCTCTGGGTCCCATGAAGATACCAGGGCCACTCATACTGGGTGCAGGAAGAGCCATTCTTAAGCCCAATCTACACGATACGATTCTTTGAGCGATTCGATTACGATTCTATTTACGGTCCGATTAAATCTGACATGTCCGATCGGGATTCGATTCGATGCAACTCAATTTGCCATTGCAATGGGGGTTTATGCCGCCCCCATGCCCACCTTTCCTCTGACTGAAGGGAAACACTGGCCATGGCCAATGTGCATTTGTTTGCAATGTTGTTAACCAATTCAAGTTTTTTAAAGTGCTTAACAGTTCACAGTGTCACCTTGGTGGACAGAGCTACAGAGTCTGTTGTCCCTGTTTCATGGGGACTGACATCTTACTTTCTACGAATTCTGAAAATGCATCATCTACTCAACACAGTTAGAGATATGCAAATTAATGTATCAAATTAATACGACATCTAGAGATGGCCCGAACCTCCGATTTTCGGCTCGCAAACTTCTGCAAAAAGTTCGGTTCGCACTAACTCTTGCGAACCGCAATAGACTTCAATGGGGATACAAACTTTGAAAACTAGAAACATTTATGCTGGCCACAAAAGTGATGGGAAAGATGTTTCAAGGTGTCTAACACCTGAGTTTTTTCAGTGACTACAAGAGGGAAAAAAAATTCAAAAAGACCTTACAGTTTTTGAGAAAATTGATTTTAAAGATCTCCTTTTGACTGTGGGAAAATTAAACGACTTTAGTGGTTAATAGCAAATTGCTGGAAATGTTGAGTAGAACAGTGGGAACAAGAGGAAAAAAAATAAAAAAGACCTTATACTTTTTGAGAAAATCAATTTTAAAGTTTCAAAGAAAAAAGAGTCGATCCATTAAAAAAAGAACCGATTCATTAAAAAGAACCGGATGAGTCATGAACCGTTAGTATAGCTTTGAATGCGTCCTGAGCGTCCTGCTCAGGACGCATTCTAAGCTATACTAACGGTTCATGAATCATCCAGTTCTTTTTAATGAATCGGTTCTTTTTTCAATGAATCAACTCTTTTTTCTTTGAAACTTTAAAATTGATTTTAACTATAAATACTTACCTGTACCTTTAAAAAAAGTTTCCCACGCCAATATCCTCGGTAAACGATATCATAACAGAGAATGCTGGGTGCACCAGATGCCAGCCTAGGTGAGGGTGACAGGTGAAGGCAGGTCGGGAGAGACAGCGGGAGCCGGCAGCTATGCATCCCAAAGGACGCATTTTTTGCTATGTGGGGGGCGTCGGAGATCTTCAATCAACTTAATTGAAGATCGCAAGATAAGAGGATACTGTATTCGTTGGATCGTTTACCGAGGATATTGGTATAGGATTTTTTTTTAAAGGTACAGGTAAGTATTTATGGTTAATTTAGAATAATAAAATACTTTTCTCGTGGTTGTGTTTTTATTTCATTTAACCCTTTGTGGAAATGGGTAATGGGTACTTTGTACCCCTATACTCATTTCGCCTAGGAGGAGGTGGGCATCAGGGGTCTCCTTCTTAAAGATGCCAGATGTCAGATGCCACCATGAACCCCCCCAGGGAGTCGTCACCTCCACCTCCTCCTGGGGCACTGGAGGTGGGGAAGAGCCCCTTGTCCATGGATTGGACAAGGGCTCTGGGGGGGGGGGGAGGCTTGGCCGCCCCTCCCTCCCGGACCCCCCCCCCCCCCCCATACCATGGACCATGTGAGCTGGTATAGCTCAGGGTGCGAAACCCCAGTTGGCCGGGGCTCCACATTCTGGCTATTGCAGCCTGCATGGGGGACAAGGGGTTACAGAGGCTCGGGAGGGGGGACCCCACGCCATTTTTTTTTTCAGATTTCCCACACTCAGCACATAAAAATAGTAATAATAATAAAAAATTACAGGACTTCCGAGGCCACAAATGTGAAAAAGTTAAATACCTTTTCATAATCCAGATCCATAAAGGACGCCATCCGCGCCCTCTCGTTCATTCCGCCCTGGTTCCCGCAGTAATACCAACCCCGGTCAGGTCCCGACCCCTCCGAACGGGTCGGGTTCCGACCCCTCCGAACGGGTCGGGTTCTCATTCCTCCCTCAATATGGCTGCCACAGATTGCCGCGGCTGCACAGTCCGCATAGACGCGATTGCAGCTGCGCAGCTCTAGGGCCTCCTCCCGCCGCATCATCAATATGCGTGCATACATCAGACGCATTGGGAGGAGGTCCTAGAGCTGTAAAGCCGCAATTGCGTCTATGTGGACTGCGCAGCCACAGCAATCTGTGGAGACCATATTGAGAGGGGAATGAGAACCCGACCCGCTCTGAATCTCACGACATGTCTCATGTAGGTAGAAGGCATAGTGTTGTACTTGCACTCCAATGTTGGGTTCCCTACATCTCTGCAAACCAGAGTTACTTACGGGGGTGCAAAAGTGCTAAAATCTCCCATAGGCTTTCATTGGGGCCTAGGTTTTGAGGGTACAAAAGCGCAGGTTTCTGCCGAACGGTACGGCTGAGCAGCCCCAAATTTTCAGGCTTTGTAGGGAGTTTAATGGGGCTCAGGGCTGCTGAGTTTCGGGCCCTTACCTTACCGTTCGGCAGAAACCTGCGCTTTTGTACCCTCAAAACCTAGGCCCCAATGAAAGCCTATGGGGGATTTTAGCACTTTTGCACCCCCGTAAGTAACTCTGGTTTGCAGAGAGGTAGGGAGCCCAACATTGGAGTGCTAGTACAACAATATGCCTTCTACCTGCATGAGACATGTCGGGAGATTCAGAGTTTGCTAATGGCCATGGCTGCGATTTATGCTCGTCAGAATCACCACCATTAACATTGCCAAAATGAACAGGTTTTTGTGACCCTAGGCTATGACCTCTTTGGCCTAGGGGCCTACAACTCACCAGTCATGATCCCCCGAAGAGTCCCTATAATGCTAGAAAATGTGCCACTGCTGAGCCATCGCCCTTTGAAAAAATGTGAGATTTTTGAAAGTGAAATAGGAGGCCCAATGAAAGCCTATGGGGGAATTTAACACTTTTGCACCCCGTAACTCTGGTTTGCAGAGATGTAGGGAACCCAACATTGGAGTGCAAGTACAACAATATGCCTTCTATCTACGCGAAACATGTCGTGAGATTCAGAGTTTGCTAACGGCCATGGCTGAGATTAATGTTCGTCAGAATCGCCACCACTAACATTGCCAAAATGAACAGGTTTTTGTGACCCTAGGCTATGACCTCTTTGGCGTAGGGACCGGAAACTCACCAGTCATGATCCCCCTAAGAGTCCCTACAATGCTAGAAAATGTGCCACTGCTGAGCCATCATCCTTTGAAAAGATTTGGGATTTTTGAAAGTGAAATAGGGAGCCCAATAAAAGCCAATGGCAGAATTCAGCACTTTTGCACCCCTATAACTCTGGTTGGTTATCACCCGCCGACTTTAGCAGTTAATAGCAAAGGCCCCTTACATCCTAGCAACACCAAATTTGCAGGATATGTTAAAAAGGTAGCAGGAAACAATATTTAAATGACTTCCGAGGCCACAAATGAGAAAAAAGTTAAATACCTTTTCATAATCCAGATCCATGGAGGACGCCATCCGCGCCTTCCCGTTCATTCCGCCATGGTTCCCGCAGTAATACCGGTCCCGGTCGGGTCAACAAAATCAACAAAAAATAGGTGATGAAATGTGGGTGCCGGCTAGTGGTGGAAGTTTGTGCACCACCATAGGGACCCATTGTATTTATCAGTTAGGAGGGTAAATTTGGGCACCTGATAAATATTGGGAGTTGGGACCACAGATCCTTACTTGCAATGTTCATCAGATGTTGTTAGAGATGGCCCGAAGGGCAGTGACTACAAGAGGAATTTTTTTTTTTTCAAAAAGACCTTATACTTTTTGAGAAAATCGATTTTAAAGTTTCAAAGAAAAAAGAGTCGATTCATTAAAAAAAGAACCGATTCATTAAAAAGGACCGGTTGATTCATAAACCATTAGAGAACCCGACCCGTTCGGAGGGGTTGGGACCCGACCAGGTCCGGTATTACTGCGGGAGCCATGGCAGAATGAACGGGAGGGGCGCGGATGGCATCCTTCATGGATCTGGACTATGAAAAGGTATTTAACTTTTTCCCATTTGTGGCCTTCGGAAGTCCTTTAAAAAAATGTATTATTTTTAGGTGCCTAGTGTGGGAAATCTGAAAAAAAAAAATGGCGTGGGGTCCCCCCTCCCGAGCCTCTGTAACCCCTTATCCCCCATGCAGGCTGGGATAGCCAGAATACGGAGGCCCGCCCGACTGTGGCTTCGCACCCTGAGCTATACCAGCCCGCATGGTCCACGGTATGGGGGGGCTCTGGGGGGGAGGGGCGGACGGTGCCCCAGGAGGAGGTGGGGGCGACGACTCCCTGGGGGGTTCATGGTGGCATCTGGGAGTCCCCTTTAAGAAGGGGACCCCAGATGCCCACCCCACTCCCAGGAGAAATGAGTATAGGGGTACAAAGTACCCCTTACCCATTTCCACAAAGGGTTAAATGAAATAAAAACACAACCACGAGAAAAGTATTTTATTATTCTAAATTAACCATAAATACTTACCTGTACCTTTAAAAAAAAAAAATCCCATGCCAATATCCTCGGTAAACGATCCAACGAATACAGTATCCTCTTATCTTGCGATCTTCAATTAAGTTGATTGAAGATCTCCGACGCCCCCCCACATAGCAGAGAATGCGTCCTTTGGGTGCACCGGGTGCCAGCCTAGGTAAGGGTGACAGGTGAAGGCAGGTGGGGAGAGACAGCGGGAGCCGGCAGCTATACGTCCTGCTCAGGACGCATTCTAAGTTATACTAATGGTTCATGAATCATCCGGTCCTTTTTAATAAATCGGTTCTTTTTTTAATGAATCGACTCTTTTTTCTTCGAAACTTTAAAATCGACTTTCTCCAAAAGCATAAGGTCTTTTTGAAGAAAAAAAATCCTCTTGTAGTCACTGCCCTTCGGGCCATCTCTAACAACATCTGATAAACATTGCAAGTAAGGATCTGTGGTCCCAACTCCCGATATTTATCAGGTGCCCAAATTTACCCTCCTTACTGATAAATACAATGGTTCCCTATGGTGGTGCACAAACTTCCACCACTAGCCGGCACCCACATTTCATCACCTATTTTTTGTTGGTTTTAACTAGTTATGACAGGAATTAAGGAGCAGATAAGATTTTCAAAGTGATTATGGGCTGTTTCAAAAAACCCTACAAAAAAGTATATAAGATAAGGAATAACTATGATTTATAAACAGCAATGTTTTCCTGTTCTGCCTACAATATGAATCTGTTAGGAAGGTTTCACTTAAGCACCAGAGGAAGCATACCATAAATATGACATAGCTTGCTAGCTCTGGTTCATTGAACTGATGCATTATTGGTATTATTGCTCAACCCACCAGATGGTTATTACTTAATATGAGTTTTTGCCCTACGCTTGTATTACTTATTTTGTATTTAATCATTATTTATGATTGGCTTTGCCATTTGTTTATAAACAGCTTACATATGTGGCTATGTGATCCTCTGAGAAATGGAACCTTTCATTCCTTGAAATGTGGCCATGCTTATAGCAAATATGAGCATTGAGCAATTAACAATTCCAATCGAAGCAGGGAGCGGTTACACAACTATGCAATGACCGGAGCTCTGAAGCAATAAATACCATGTACTCAGTTATACGCTTTGAAGTCAGGCCATGCGTTATTTATGGTTATAATCAGAATTACTAGTTATTAAAAACATCACTATGGGAATTTTGGATTATATATTATGAGTAACGCATTTAATTTTGATACAGCAGATCTGATAAACATGAAATATTGATTTGGTACAGGTCTGCATACCAGGAGTCTGCTTGAGGGGTTTCTCCCCTTCATTTGATCCCTCTGTATAGTAACACAGAGGTGCCTCCTTGCTCTTTTCCTTCCCAAGTAAGTGGAATTAGAACTTTTCTTTATTTTTTGAAATCTGTTTTAAGGATTTAAAGGAAACGCAAGGTAAAAATAAACTGATGAGATAAACAAATATATGTATCCATCTACAACTAAAAATGACCCTTTAAAAAAATCCCTCAACTTTATTTTCTGTGTATCAGCCAAAAGAGTAGGTTTAATGGTGTACTGAATTATCTCAACTGAATGATACAGTCTTCTTTACAGTCAGAGAGTTCTAAGCCCCTCCCCCCCCTCAAAAAAAAAATGAGCTATTGACCTTTTTTTTATCCCTACCCTGCACTCACACATCATGTCACATGTCACCATGGGTACACTTTAACCACTTCAGGACCACAGTGCTAAACCCCGCTAAAGACCAGGCTATGTTTAGTTAAATTGGCCACGGCAGCTTTAAGGCCAAGCTGCAGGGCCGCACAACATAGCACACTAGTGATTCCCCCCCCCCCCTTTTTTTCCGCCCCCCTGTGTTTATTTTTTTTTCAATCAATATTTATGTTACCTTTTTTTTATAACATTTTTTTTCTTTCTAGCCCTGCTCCCTCCCCCCCGCTAGCCAATCAGCGTGATCAGCTGTCATAGGCTTCAGCCTATGACAGACGATCACTCCCCAGCCTCAGGAGGGGACAGCCGTGTCACATGGCTGTTCCCAGTACAGCGCTGCTGATCGCAGCGCTGTACATGTTAATTAGACGGCGTTTTGCCGTCTATAAGTCTCCCGAGACTGAAGGCAGGGCAGAGCTCCGCCCCCAAGCAGGACATGCGCGCAATCTCCTGCAAACTGCAGCCCCAGGACTTGACGCCAATCAGCGTTAGGCGGTCCTAGGGCTTCCACTGCGGCCACGCCCATTGGCATGAGGCGGTCCTGGGGAGGTTAACGAGAACCAGTCATGAACAGGTATTTTTGTTAATCCAAATCTGCACTTGAAAATTGATGAAGTCTAACATGGCGTGAGCATGAGCTCCTGTCACTGTAAGCAGACAGCACCAGGGATCAGCCTGCCAGCCACTGATCAGTGCCGGCAGGCTGTGTTTTCCAGTAAATTGATTGTAAATATTTATATAGTGCTACCATCTTACACAGCGCTTTACAGAGTACATGCTTGTCACTTAACTGTCCCTCGGAGGGGCTCACAATCTAATCCCTACCATAGGCATATGCCTATGTATGCACAGTTTAGTGTATGTAAGGTAGTGTAGGACCAATTTAGGGTGGAAAGGGGGGGATACAAAAAATATTAAAAAAAAAAAAAAACAAACCTAAACATTGCAGCAGCAATCAGAGACCAGCAAAAGAAAGCACTATTTGTGAGAAGAAGAGAAGATAAAATTAATTTGGGTGGTAAGTTGTATGACCGAGCAATAAACCGTTAAAGTTGTGAAGTGCCGAATTGTAAAAAATGGCCTGTCACTAAGGGGGTATAAACCTCTGGTCCTCAAGACGTTAAGTATGCAGAGTCTTCTAGCAAGTTGACTTGAGAAGAACTAGCAATTAAAAATACTGCAGTTTATAATTCGTAAGGATCATAGATTTTTACAATGGGTTACTTGCAAACATGATCGCCATTTAATGCCCAATCCAATGAAACTTCATGGATTTCTACATTAGGGCACTGCACTTACAAAACTTCAGGCTGAAAATCGCAGATATGGAGCACTATAAAGTAGTGCAACAAGATGCATTTTGGCGCACTGGTCAGATAGTCCCTATTCCATTGTACTCAATGGGGCCATTATGCTTCAGGCTCCACTATGGCTAGCAGTAATGCTGAACAGTTTATGCTGCTTGTCATCACTTAAAGAGGAACTCCAGTGAAAATAATGTAATAAAAAAAGTGCTTCATTTTTACAATAATTATGTATAAATGATTTAGTCAGTGTTTACCCATTGTAAAATCTTTTAAATCCCTGATTGATATTCTGATATTTATCACATTGTGACATTTTTACTGCTGGCAAGTGATGAAGCTGCTGCTTTGCTGTTTTGGCAGTTGGAAACAGCTGTAAACAGCTATTTCCCACAATGCAACAGTGTTCACAGACAGGAAACTGCCAAGAGTACAGTACATACTCCGAATTTCTTTGTGTGAGGGGTTTCACCACAATATCAGTCATACAGCTCCCCCTGATGGTCTGCTTGTGAAAAGAAATAGATTTCTCATGTAAAAGGGGGTATCAGCTACTCCCCAGACCTCCCCCAGACCCCCCTGTGTACTGTATACATCTATTCTCCCCTGTAATCACCCACTGATCACCTGTCACCTATCAATCACCCCCTGTCACCACCTGTCACTGCCACCCATCAGATCAGACCCTAACCTGCCCCTTTCAGGCACCCAATTACCCGCCCACACCCTCAGATCGCCCTCAGACCCGCCCTCAGATCACCTCCCAAGTGCATTGTTTACATCTGTTCTCCCCTCTAATCACACCCTGATCACCTATCAATCACCCCGTCACCACCTGTCACTGCTACCCATCAAATTAGACCCTAATCTGCCCCTTGCGGGAACCCAAACACCCACCAACACCCTCAGATTGCCCTCAGACCCCCCTGATAACCTCCCCAGTGCATTATTTACATCTGTTCTCCCCTCTAATCACCCACTGACCACCCATCAATCACCCTCTGTCACTGCTACCCATCATACCCATCAGATCAGATCCTCATCTGCCCCTTGTGGACATCCAATCACCCGCCCACACCCTCAGACCCCCCCCCCCCTCTGATCACCTCGTCAGTGCATTGCTTGCATCTATTTTTCCCTCTAATCACACCTTGATCACCTATCAATCACCCCGTCACCCCCTGTCACCACCTGTCACTGCTACCCATCAGATCAGAACCTAATCTGCCCCTTGCGGGCACCCAAACACCCACCACACCCTCAGACCCCCCCCCCCCCCCCCCCCTAATCACCTCCCCAGTGCATTATTTACATCTGTTCTCCCCTCTAATCACCCTCTAATCACCCATCAATCACTCCCTGTCACCACCTGTCACTGTTACCCATCAGATCAGACCCTAATCTGCCCCTTGTGGGCACCCAATTACCTGCCCACATCCTCAGATCGCCCTCAGAACACCCCCCCCCCCCCCCCGATCACCTCCCCAGTGCATTGCTTGCATATATTCCCCCCTCTAAACACACCCTGAGACCCCCTTCGATCACCTCCTGTCACACCTAGCACACCTAGCAATCAGATCAGGCTCCTGATCACCCGGCCAAACCCTCAGATCCCTCTCAGACTTCCTTCCGATCACCTCCCCTGTGCATCTATTCTCCCCTCTAATCACCCTCTGAGACACCCATCAATCACCTCCTGTCACCACCTGTCACCCCCTAGCACTCCTATCTATCAGATCAGGCCCTAATCTGCCCCCTGCAGGCTTCTGATCACCCGGCCAAACACTCATCCGCCCCACCACAGTGACAGAATTTTTTTTTCTGATCACAACTGGTCTCTACGACTTAATTGTGGCTGAGACCAACCGTTATGCCACACGATACGCAACCGCCAATCCAAGAAACTACCATGCCCAGCCTTTTTGGTGGAAACCACTACAAGTTTCTGAACATAACATTTTTTGGGGCCTTCTCCTTAACATGGGTCTAGTCAAAAAGAATGTATTGCGGTCTTATTGGTCTACGCACCCATCACATGCCCATGTTCTCTGCTGCCATGTCCAGGTCATGATTTGAGAACATCCTTCGCTTCCTGCACTTCAGTGCCAATACAACCTGTCATCTAAGAGGCCACCCTGCTTATGACCGGTTCCACAAAATTCGGCCCCTCATAGACCACCTGTCATCAAAATTTGCAGATGCTTATACCCCTCAACAGTCATTTTGAGGCATTTGGTTTCCAGACTACTCCTCACAGTTTAGGTCCCCTAAAATGCCAGGGCAGTATAGGAACCCCACAAGTGACCCCATTTAAGAAAGAAGACACCCCTAGGTATTCTGTTAGGTGTATGATGAGTTCATAGAAGATTTTATTTTTTTAGTTTTTATTGTCAAGATTATTGGTTCATTTTGCCTCATCACCTAATCAGGCTAGTTAGGAGGTCAAAAATGGATTTCAAATGGTGTCTCTTCCACAACTGCTTTACTTCTTTAGGTCACTATCAATCCCCATCAACAACCAAGACTTAACTAACCTTGTAACGATTGGTGTCAGCAACACAGAGTTTTTTCTGATTATTGGTGATCTGCAGTATCACCAATAATACAGATGCTATACCTGATTATGTAGTGATCTTCAGAATCACCAATAATCCTAGTATAGCTAGACACAGGACACCCAATGTGATATTGTGTTTGGTACAACAGTAATCAGGGAAGTTATCTCCCGAGGGGCGGGAGATACAGACACTACTGCAGCCAAGGATTCCCTGAAGAGCAGGGAATCAGACTGCACTGCAGCCAGTGGCCCCCTGAGGGGAAGGTTACCACTGACTGTGCTGTAAGATGATCTCCTTATGTGGAGGAGATACAGACTGTACTGCAGCCGAGAATTCCCTGAGGAGCAGGGAACCTTGGATAGTACTGCAGCCAGTGGACACCTGAGGAGCAGAGACCACTGACTGGGATGCAGGAGAAAGAACTGAGTGAAAGGGAGATATAATAGAACTGCAGCCGAGGATTCCCTGAGGAGCAGGAAATCAGATGGTACTGCAGCCAGTGGACACCTGAGAAGCAGGGACCACTAACTGGGCTGCAAGAGTGATAATTGGTGAAGTGAGAGATATGATCGGGCTGCAGCCAGAGACTCCCTGAGGAGCAGGGAATCAGACTGTGCTGCAGCCAAGGATTCCCTGATGAACTGGGAATCAGACTGTACTGCAGCCAGTGGACTCCTATGGGGTAGAGACAACTGACTGAGCTGCAAGATGGTCTTCTGAGGAGCAGGTGACCCTTGCAGCTAATGAACACCTGAAGAGCAAATGTCATGGATAGTACAGTAAGGCTGATCACCCTAGGATTGGGTGGCAGCCAGAAAGGTCAGACAAGCCAGGTCGGCAACACACGGACAGATAAAGTACAGAGACGGAAGACTGATTTGGTATCTAGGTACAGGCAATGTCGACAACAGGTAATCAGATAGGCAGAGGTACCGAATCAGTAAGCAGGAGAGTGGTCAGGAAAGCCAGAGATCATAACAGGTAACAGTATATATAACAATCCTAATCTAGGTGTGAAGTCCTTGGTTTCAACACCTGGGAACTAGTCTAAAACATAAACAATAGTAATGTAGCAATCTCCTAGTCTTAGGTGTGAAGTCCTTGGTTTCAACACCTGGGAACTAGTCTACAGAATAGTAAGCAAGTCTCACAATACAATAATACTTTAAATGCTATCAACGGAATCTGACTAAGTGTGAATTCCCAGCTCCGGCTGGTTCCAACACACTGTAAGATCTGACTAGGGTCTGAGCGCTCACACGTAAGCATTCACAACAGCAGACAACTTACAACTGACAGGCAAGTCCTATATATACCCAGAGCGCTCCACAGCGCCGCCCCAGTCACTCAGCCAATCCGGAGCATATACACAATCGCTTAAGCGCACATCCTATTCAATATAAAAGTCCACAAAACACTATTCAGGAGTTTCTCAAAGCTGTTCTCATATGCAGTTTCTCGGTCTCTTCTACCACCATCACCGTGGACACCCAACAGTAAACAGACTCACCAGATGTATTGGCCACTGCTAGACTGGCCAACCATGCACAAATCCAGGAGCCTCAGTACTTCAGGATCCTGGTACCACTGTGATGCTGTCCGTTTAGACCACCATCATCCTCCCCATAATCCATGCATTGTACCTCAAAGAAACAGCCTCCATAGCGTAACTCCGTAAAAAACTTAAAACTTTAATATTAAAATTGCACTCACATGCTCCAGATTGTATTGCACATTTAGGGCTTGATTCACAAAGCGGTGCTAACTGTTAGCACGCCTGTGAAAACCCCCTTAGCACGTCTAAACAAGCTTTTCGCGCATAAAACTTTATGCGCGCAAAACTTTATGCGCATAAAACTTTACGCGCGTACTGCACAGAGCGCAGGGCGCTCCGTGCGAAGTGCCCATTAAAGCCTATGGGACTTAGCGCGCATAAAACTTTGCGCGCGTAAAACTTTGCGCGCGCAAAGTTAGTGCGCGATCTGATTGAGAAATCCGGTGCTAACCTACTTAGCACCCTGGTTAGCGCGTCTAAAGACTTTAGACGTGCTAAGTAGGTTAGCACCGCTTTGTGAATCAAGCCCTTAGAGTTTCACGGGCTCTCCCCCGTTGCCTGGCAGGGCACAGCTTGTGTTGGGTCCTCCTGTTCCCCCTCCACTCAGCTTGCAGACACCACCGCCTCCACCGGCTGTTCGCTTCCTGGTATGTCCAACCTCCCGCCCGATCGATTTCGTCACTCCCTCGTGACTCATCAGGGGCACGGGAGTTGGACTCATTACCAGGGTTTTTATATCCTTTAGTTGGAGGCTAATTGCCTCTTCCTCCTCTTCCGTCCGCGTCATACGCGTCATGACGTACGCTTGATCACATGTCTCTTTCAGTTTTCCGCTTCCGCCCTTACTGCATGCGTCATTACGTCCGCGTTCGGGCACCGTTTGTCCGCGTCGCATACATCAATACGTACGCATTATACTTCTTGCTCTAATTGGCTGCCTGTTTCCGCGTCACATGCATCCTGACGTACGCGTTAGTTTTAACTGGTTTGCAAGCTGATTGGTGTTCCCCTTTCCCACTTCCTATCTCCGGGACCTCCCCATCCTATCCCAGTTAACCCTTCATGTAGGTGCATTCCACACTTAGGGCAACTGTATATAAAGCTTGTAGTGTCCTCTCCGAGGAGTGTGGGTACTTATGTTTTTACCGGGCCACCCCTTCCTATACTGTTTCCCTGCAGCCCACCCTTTACATCACAATCCTCTACATTCACATTATTTGCTCATGAATTATACCCCCCTCCCCCAAAAAACCCTCCCCCCACATCAACCACACCACGTTACATGGAGGGGTTGTCACAAGGTCCGACACATATCTAGGAAAGAGACAAGATGGATATATGGGCTGGGGAGTCTGCAGCCAGGGGGGTTAAATATTGACCTGGACCTAAATTGTTTTATAGCTAATAACTGACCAAGAATAACAGGTAGTTATAGAGGTTAATATGATTTTAAGAATATGTAACGTGGTGTGGTTGATGTGGGGGGAGGGTATAATTCATGAGCAAATAATGTGAATGTAGAGGATTGTGATGTAAACGGGCCTTCTCCCTTGCAGGGTGGGCTGCAGGGAAACAGTATAGGAAGGGGTGGCCCGTTAAAAACATAAGTACCCACACTCCTTGGAGAGGACACTACAAGCTTTATATACAGTTGCCCTAAGTGTGGAATGCACCTACATGAAGGGTTAACTGGGATAGGATGGGGAGGTCCCGGAGATAGGAAGTGGGAAAGGGGAACACCAATCAGCTTGCAAACCAGTTAAAACTAACGCGTACGTCAGGACGCATGTGACTCGGAAACAGGCAGCCAATTAGAGCAAGAAGTATAATGCGTACGTATTGATGTATGCGACGCGGACAAACGGTGCCCGAACGCGGACGTAATGACGCATGCAGTAAGGGCGGAAGCGGAAAACTGAAAGAGACATGTGATCAAGCGTACGTCATGACGCGTATGACGCGGACGGAAGAGGAGGAAGAGGCAATTAGCCTCCAACTAAAGGATATAAAAACCCTGGTAATGAGTCCAACTCCCGTGCCCCTGATGAGTCACGAGGGAGTGACGAAATCGATCGGGCGGGAGGTTGGACATACCAGGAAGCGAACAGCCGGTGGAGGCGGTGGTGTCTGCAAGCTGAGTGGAGGGGGAACAGGAGGACCCAACACAAGCTGTGCCCTGCCAGGCAACGGGGGAGAGCCCGTGAAACTCTAAATGTGCAATACAATCTAGAGCATGTGAGTGCAATTTTAATATTAAAGTTTTAAGTTTTTACAGAGTTACGCTATGGAGGCTGTTTCTTTGAGGTACAATGCATGGATTATGGGGAGGATGATGGTGGTCTAAACGGACAGCATCACAGCGGTACCAGGATCCTGAAGTACTGAGGCTCCTGGATTTGTGCATGGTTGGCCAGTCTAGCAGTGGCCAATACATCTGGTGAGTCTGTTTACTGTTGGGTGTCCACGGTGATGGTGGTAGAAGAGACCGAGAAACTGCATATGAGAACAGCTTTGAGAAACTCCTGAATAGTGTTTTGTGGACTTTTATATTGAATAGGATGTGCGCTTAAGCGATTGTGTATAAGTATTTAGGTCTTGCCGGACCTTGTGGTAGCGCACTCCGCTGGGACATTTTAATCAGTTTTAAATTGTACAAGCTATAGCGCTTTGATAACACGGTACAATCCGGAGCATAGCTGGGGTCAGCTGATTGGCATGATCAGCTGACTCCCCTTCTGCTAGCATAAAGGTCCTGTCGCCTGGCACGAGCGTAGCTCTCAGTCTGTGTGCACTAGAAGGACCAGGCGAACCAGCAGCATGTTGCTGCGCGGCAGAAGCCGCTGGCTGGAACGCGGAGATAGCCGCCATGCCACTTGCCCACGCGGCGGCATCCCCGCTATTCATTACAAACCTACAAAAAGAAATGAGCAATTTTATTTGGGAAGGGAAAAAAACTAAAATTAACATGAACACCTCTTACTACCATAAACAATTCGGGGGACTATCGATACTCAACCTAAAAAAAATACTACATAGCTTGCCAAATCTCACAACTAACATCAATAGAAGCAGGAGAAAACTCTCCAATATGGGTTAGTCTGGAATCCTGTCCCCTTTCACTTGGCAAGGATGTCTATGGTCTAACAATCTCAAAGATACATCAAACTTCTTACCTAACTCTCAACATTAATTAAAAATTTGGAGATCAAATAGATACAGATTTAAACTACAAAACAAAATATCACCATTACTAGAATTGACAGGATGTCCAGACTTTCCCAGAAAACTTTGGTTAAATACTCTACCATGGAGATTTGATTTGCAAAAACCTTTATCAAAACTCCTCCACATTTCCAAACTACTAGGTAAACTGATGACGTTAAGAAACATTCAAAAAACCTGGTCCCTGTCCTTTGAAAAAATTGTTGAATTATCACCATTCAATAATTTCCTAACAAGAACTCTTAAAGTGAACCTCCAGACTAAAAATTGACTCAGCAAAACTGGAAAGGCCTGGTGTTTCTTTAACTGTTTCACAGCATCAGAACTTTTTTTATCTTATACAAGCCTCATTTTTAGCTGCACAGAAAAAAACTGCCTGGGCATTTTTCCCCTGATGCTGTACAAAGCATGATGGGATTTCTGATGTTGTTGTTCTCGTTCTGCTGTTTTGGTGCAATTTTTTTTTTACAGTTTGAATTTGACATTTGAAGCCTAGCGCATGCAGCTTGGAGGGGTTATCAGGACACAGGACAGTTGGAACTGTGTCTCCTGCTCCCTGTCACCTCCTTTCAACCAAAAAGATGGCTGCCCCCATGACAAAGATGGCAGCCCCCATGAATCACAAACATTTGCCTGTTCTTTTAAAACGGGGAGGGTAAGAGATTATATTACCTATCTATTCTAATTAACATAACTAATGTAACTTAATGACAGTATGTTTGTTTAGGCTGAAGTTCCCCTTTAAGTCTAAAAATTCAAAAGAACTTTCATTTACCAACCGTTAAAGAGAGGAAAAATCTCCATGGTATATGTATCAATGACCACACCTAAACCTAACTTTAAGCACAAGTATATGATTAAATGGGAAAGGGACTTGGGTATCGATAGAACACCACTAGAATGGTTTGATTCCTGTACCATATTGTCTAGTAATATGCTTTACTACTCATTAATCGAAACATCTATCAAGCTATTGCATAGAGCCTCTATAACTCCTAGTATAATGAATAGTATAAATGAAACTAATTCTGACAGATGCTTCAGGAATTGTGGGGCAAGGGGAGACATACTCCATATCTGGTGGTTATGCCCAAAAGCAGCAAGATATTGTAATACTATAACAAAAAAGATAAATAAAAATCTTGAAAATTCATATAAGAAAAGATCCTCTGGTATACCTTCTAGGTTCTCAGATACCAAATATCTTAAAGAGACTTCGTAACAAAAATTGCATCCTGTTTTTTATCATCCTACAAGTTCAAAAAGCTATTCTAATGTGTTCTGGCTTACTGCAGCACTTTATACTATCACTGTCTCTGTAATAAATCAATGTATTTTTTCCCTGTCAGACTTGTCGGACTGTGTCTGGAAGGCTGCCAAGTTCTTCAGTGTTGTGGTTCTGCTATGAACTACCCCTTCCAGGCCCCTGTATGCACACTGCCTGTGTGTTATTTAGGATTAGAGCAGCTTCTCTCTTATCTTTTACAAGCTGGATAAATCGTCCTCTGAGCTGGCTGGGCTTTCACATACTGAAGAATTACAGACAAGGGCAAAGCTGTTTGCAGGAAGAAACAAGCAGCCTGAAATTTCAGTGCATGAGAACAGGGGGAAAGAAACATACAAATGATCTCTTGAGATTCAAAAGGAAGGCTGTTTACAGCCTGCTTGTGTATGGATGTATTTTCTATGTGTGGACATACTGTACATCAACCTACTTCCTGTTTTGGTGGCCATTTTGTTTGTTTATAAACAAACTTTTTAAAACTGTTTTTAACCACTTTTAATTCGGCGAGGAGCGGCAAAATTGTGTCAGAGGGTAATAGGAGATGTCCCCTAACGCACTGGTATGTTTACTTTTGTGCGATTTTAACAATACAGATTCTCTTTAAGCTGCGAACAAAAACTAGTACAACATATAGTTATTGCTGCAAAAGCTATAATAGCCAGAAGATGGCTATCTCCCTCTCTATATGCCTCAGAGACATACAACTTGATCTATTATGATTAGCGAAAAAATAAATGCTACCCTAAACGATAATCTAGCAAAATTCAAGACTATCTGGACACCTTGGCTTGAAGACATGTCATCTACAGGCCTGTATTACACCATAACAAGACTTTAAATAAAATAACCATCCTACTATGAGAAGCATTTTTCAATAAAGAAAAAGAAAAAAAAAAAAAAACAATATGTTTCCGAATATTGTATGTAAAAATCTAGAGTCGATCACTATTTAAATGATTGTCTAGCTGTTACGACAATCATAAACGTTACCTTTAAAAAAAATGTGATATGTATTATGCATACTATCTGTTAAAATCTTGCAATTTTTCAATAAAAATGGATTTCAAAATCTACGGAGCAGGAGGAGAAACAAAATATCCTGAACGAAGTATACTAGAAAGAAGAATCTGCCTGTCTTTAGTTAATAACTGGAAATTACACTGAAATTAAAGGTGCAAAAAGCACTCCAATAAATATAAACCTCTAAGATAAAATGTAATAGATACACAGTATTAAATTAGCAGATACCAGTACCTTAATCTTGAATCTGAAGTGCGGTCACATGACTGTTGGTGGCCACCTCTATTTGGCTCTGGAACATAACTGGGGAGATCTGGGAAACATTTTGCTCCCCTTGGCTCTGCAGAGGATGGTGGTTGATTTTGATTCAGCAGCCTTAATCTAGAGTAAAAGAAGGTATATGGAGGCAGGGCCGGCTCTCTCATGAAGCAAGGTGAAACATTTGCATCAGGTGCAGAGATTACAGGGGCAGCATTTGTGTACTGTTTACACTAACAGATTGCAGTCAAAGTAGAAGGAGAAGTGAGAGGAGAGCGGGGTGAAGAGGTCATCATTGGGGAAAAGCAGCCTGTTGTGCTGTGTGAGGAGTCTGACAATGACTGAGGAGGGGGGAGGCATGATTGCTGTCCTAACTGAGGAGAAATGAAATGGCTGAGGGCAAACCGTTTGTTTGTCACAAACTCACAGCCAGCCAGCCAGCGTGCTATTGTGTTGAGCTGCAGCATATCATGTGAGAACAATAAATGAAGCAGAGTAAATTGTTAGGTGCTGTGCGATCATTCCAAATCGGGGTGGGGGCGCCTCCTCACAAGTTTGCCTCAGGCAGCAACAACTCTAGAACCAGCCCTGCATGGAGAAAACATTTCCTGCAACAGTCATGCAACTGTCCCTTCGGATTTAGATTGAGTTATTTGCATCTATGAATTTATATTTTTACAGGAAGCATTAATAGGCATAGAGCTAGAGTAATAATAATATAAAGTGTGTTGGGAATTCTGCTTGAACCATATTGGATTTAAATATATTGGATGCATACTGTATATCTCAAGAAAACAACATATATTATTTTTATGAATCGACCATCATTTTGACATAGTGGTCCCTCATGTGCCACTAATCTATTGCCAGTGCCAATCATGTGCCAGTAATCTATTGCTGGTCATGATTTAAAGACTATTATTCAAGGTAAAGCAGGAAATATGCTAATAGCTACATGATAATTCATCACATTGTCCTAACCATTACATGGCAGCTCCTTTTTTCCTTCTTCCTTTATTTTTTTAGACATTAGAAGCTAGCAAGAGTGGTCCACTATCGGACATTGAAAAGGGTTAATATCTGTTTCTGAAAAGCATCTGGGCAACATACCCCAGTGGAGACATGTATTTCCTACAGGTGCTGGCAGTGGTTGCACTGGGGCAGCTCAGGTTTGTTATTACTCCCTTTTCACTATATCACCTCACCTTATTGTTTTAAACTATTACACTATATTGGGCTGTTCGTGTCCCCTGTAGTTTTCTGACAGGTTACTGGACTCCTCTGGGCAGTCATCTCACTCTCAAAACTGGTTAAAACCTAAAAACCATCCATTAACCCTTAGCGCCATGCGTGCGTTGCTATGGTAAAGCGCGTCATGTTGCACATTACCACAGCAATGCCCATGTTTACCCCGTAACAAGTGTGGCGCTAAAGGATAACACACTGTGTTACCTCTGGGCTAGTAACTGTAAAATTGCTGTATGCTTCCTGCACATGATAACTTTACTAAGCTTTACTGGATAAGGTCCATATTTATTAAATAGTGAAGGTGTGCTGAACAGAGCGGATGCAGTGAACAGCCAAGTAGAACAACCTGGCGCTAAAGCAGGTAAAGTTTGCCTGTGCTGCCAATAAAGGGGAGGAAGTGTGTGTGGAGAGAGGTGCTACACTGCTTACACTTGCTCAAGGCCTGAACACACCAGTGCACTTTTTTCCACTTTTCAGCAACACATCAATGTTACAGACTGATATGTGTGGCTGAAAAGCAGACCGATATATGCCAGTGTATCAAGGGTGGGCAGTGTTTATGCAGAATGGCTGGAAAGGGTAGATACAGACGCGTATCTGGAGGGATGTAGGCATGACACGTGCCCCAGGCGACCTCCCTCTTCAATCTTCAGGGGGGCGCAGTGCTGCTGACAGCATTCCTGAGTCTAAGGTAGTAACAATCATCCAGCAGCCTGCCCGTCTCAGCCTTTGTCTTATATCTACATTACAAGCTATTGAGAGGTGAGCTCCGAAGTTTTCCCTCACTCCCTACCATGTCTCAGTCCCCGAGATAGCAGCAGATGCTCCTGGTCTGTAGGTCAGGGCCGGCGCTACCATAGAGGCAAAGGGGGCAATTGCCCCAGGGCCCCAGAGCTTGTAGGGGCCCCCAGTGGCTACAAGAGGAAAAACATTTTTTTGAAATCGACCTTATCGTTTTTGAGAAAATCGATTTTAAAGTTTTGAAGGAAAAAAGTATACTTTTAAATGCGGTAAATGTCACTTTTAGTAGCAAACCTAACGGTAGTGTAATTTTACATGCATCAAAAGAAAGAGCAATAAATTTCCTGACGGGGTTTCCAAGGGGTCCATACGCAGCCGCAGCACTTTGCCCAGGGATCGCTATACAGCAGCAATTTTTTTTTTATGTTTAGAGTGTGGGAATTTAAAAAAAAAAAATGTATGTGGGGTCCCCCCTCCTGAAACTTTCTAACCCCTTGTCCTCCATGCAGGCTGGGATAGCCAGAATGTGGAGCTCCGACCGATTGGGGCTTCACACCCTGACTATACTAGATGCAAAAAGGTCCCTTAACCACCCTGGCGTTCTATTAAGATCGCCAGGGTGGCTGCATGAGGGGTTTTTTTTAAATAAAAAAAAAACTATTTCATGCAGCCAACTGAAAGTTGGCTGCATGAAAGCCCACTAGATGGCGCTCCGGAGGCGTTCTTCTGATCGCCTCCGGCGGCCAAAAGTAACACGGAAGGCCGCAATGAGCAGCCTTCCGTGTTTGGCTTCTCCTGTCGCCATGGCGACGAGCGGAGTGACGTCATGGACGTCAGCCGACGTCCTGACGTCAGCCGCCTCCGATCCAGCCCTTAGCGCTGGCCGGAACTGTTTGTTCCGGCTGCGCAGGGCTCAGGCGGCTGGGGGGACCCTCTTTCGCCGCTGCTCGCGGCGGATCGCCGCAGAGCGGCGGCGATCGGGCAGCACACGCGGCTGGCAAAGTGCTGGCTGCGTGTGCTGCTCTTTATTTCATCAAAATCGGCCCAGCAGGGCCTGAGCGGCACCCTCTGGCGGTAATGGACGAGCTGAGCTCGTCCATACCGCTAAGGTGGTTAATGCTGATTTTTGTTCCGGGGTATCTGTTGGGGGGGCCCCCAGGTTTATTTTGCCCTGGGGCCCCATTGTTGCTTAAACCGGCACTGCTGGAGGTTACAAGATCTCACATCCATTCACCTCTGTCATTCACACATTCCTCAGCCTTATCTTAGTGTGCTGTTTACTTACTTTTATTTATGACACTCTCTGCACTTTAACCATTACGCTGCTGGCATCTCTGTGGCCAGATTTAACAACCTCTCTCTTGCACAGTGTACCTCAGTTGTTAAAATGCATTATATTTCTAGCTCAGTACCTATCTACTGATATTTAATAGGTTGTCAGCCTTTTATTATGTTATAATTGTCACTGCAAATGTTTCATTGCTTTCATTCATATGAGAGTGGTGGCTGCCATATTTATTTCCTTTTAAACAATACTGGTTGCATGGAAATCCTGCTGATCCTTCTGGTCACTAGGGTCTAAATCACACACCTGAAACATGCATGCAGCTAATCTTGTCAGATGTGTTATAGACACTTGATCTGCATGCTTGTTCAGGGTCTATGGCTAAGGCAGGGATCACACTTGTTTTTCAGTTTTCAACTCAGCTTTTTCTGCGCACATTTTCTGCACACCAAGTGTGTTTCTCTGCAGAAAATGTGTGCTTTTTTTCACAACAGTTAATGTAATTGATACAGAAAACTGACAAAATGAGCAGGATTATCATGCAGAATGTCAGGTTTCTTTTCTGTGCAAGAAAAACACAGTAAATGTGAACTAGCCCCTTGATTAACATGAGTTTTCAGTTCTTCTGTGCAGAAAACGCATATGAAAACAGTCAAGTATGTTCCCTGCCTTAAAGTATTAGAGGCAGAGGATCCGAAGGATAGCCTCATTTATTTCATAGTGACTGTTACATTCTGATATTTGTGTGTGCGTGTGTGTTCTGAATGCATGATGGGGTTACCCTGTCCAAAAAGGTTAGACAGGATGCTGTTGATTGTAGGTGGGGGGGCGCTGGGGGGCGCAATTTTAGTATTTGCCGTGGGCGCTGTCTTGCCTAGATATGCCACTGGGTAGATATGCAGTGCAGATCTGCTAGATCTCGTACAGTCTCCTATAAGAGCTGGTTCATACTAAAGTAAAAAACTTTCCAATTTAGCGGAACACATGTGGATGTGTAAACAGATCCTATGTTAATCATAGGCAGTGGCGTTCCTAGGGCATTTGACACCTGGTGCTGGGTATTATAAGACACCCCCCCCCCCCCCCAAAAAAAAAAAAGTAAAGGGGCAAAAAATGGGTGGTGCTACAACATGTGGCGCACGAAGCGCGCCGCGGCTAAAAAATGGGTGTGGCCATGACCAGATGAGGGCGGAGCTAACTGTAATTTGACGTGAACCCGGGTGAGAGTGATATGGAGGCTGCCATATTTATTTCCTTTTAAACAATACTAGTTGCCCTGCTAATCTATTTGGCTGCAGTAGTGAACTGAATCACACCAGAAACAAGCATGCTTGTTCAGGGTCTGTGGTTGAAAGAATTAGAGGCAGAGGACCAGCACGGCAGCCAGGCAACTGGTATTGCTTAAAAGGAGATAAATATGGCAGCCTGAATATTATTCTCACCTCGGGTTCCCTTTAAAAGTGCAATGCAAAGACAGTGGGCCCAAGTTTTGGTGACCCTTTCCCCAGAAAATTCACATAATTGTGCAGGTTTTCTCAAGAAAATACACGTAATATGTGCAGATTTGCCCAGAGAATACGTTCAATCATGTCTGCAGATTTGCCCAGAAAATACATGCAATCATGTCTGCAGATTTGCCCAGAGAATACGTTCAATCATGTCTGCAGATTTGCCCAGAGAATACGTTCAATCATGTCTGCAGATTTGCCCAGAAAATACATGCAATCATGTCTGCAGATTTGCCCAGAGAATACGTTCAATCATGTCTGCAGATTTGCCCAGAAAATACATGCAATCATGTCTGCAGATTTGCCCAGAGAATACGTTCAATCATGTCTGCAGATTTGCCCAGAAAATACATGCAATCATGTCTGCAGATTTGCCCAGAGAATACGTTCAATCATGTCGGCAGATTTGCCCAGAAAATACATGCAATCATGTCTGCAGATTTGCCCAGAGAATACGTTCAATCATGTCGGCAGATTTGCCCAGAAAATACATGCAATCATGTCGGCAGATTAGCCCAGAAAATACATGCAATCATGTCTGCAGATTTGCCCAGAGAATACGTTCAATCATGTCGGCAGATTTGCCCAGAAAATACATGCAATCATGTCGGCAGATTAGCCCAGAAAATACATGCAATCATGTCGGCAGATTTGCCCAGAAAATACATGCAATCATGTCTGCAGATTTGCCCAGAAATTACATGCAATCATGTCTGCAGATTTGCCCAGAGAATACGTTCAATCATGTCGGCAGATTTGCCCAGAAAATACATGCAATCATGTCGGCAGATTTGCCCAGAGAATACGTTCAATCATGTCGGCAGATTTGCCCAGAAAATACATGCAATCATGTCTGCAGATTTGCCCAGAAATTACATGCAATCATGTCTGCAGATTTGCCCAGAGAATACGTTCAATCATGTCGGCAGATTTGCCCAGAAAATACATGCAATCATGTCGGCAGATTTGCCCAGAGAATACGTTCAATCATGTCGGCAGATTTGCCCAGAAAATACATGCAATCATGTCTGCAGATTTGCCCAGAGAATACGTTCAATCATGTCGGCAGATTTGCCCAGAAAATACATGCAATCATGTCGGCAGATTTGCCCAGAAAATACATGCAATCATGTCGGCAGATTTGCCCAGAAAATACATGCAATCATGTCGGCAGATTTGCCCAGAAAATACATGCAATCATGTAGCAGATTTGACCAGAAAATACATGCAATCGTGTGGCAGACCTGTCCACAAAACACTTCAATCGTCAATAGTTGCCCCCTGTATAGCTAGTATATTTGCCCCCTGTATAGCTAGTATATTTGCCCCCTGTATAGCTAGTATATTTGCCCCCTGTATAGCTGCCCCCAGTATAGCTGCCCCCAGTATAGCTAGTATAGCTGCCCCCAGTATAGCTAGTATAGTTGCCCCCAGTATAGCTAGTATAGTTGCCCCCAGTATAGCTAGTATAGTTGCCCCCAGTATAGCTGCCCCCAGTATAGCTAGTATAGCTGCCCCCAGTATAGCTGCCCCCAGTATAGCTAGTATAGCTGCCCCCCAGTATAGCTGCCCCCAGTATAGCTAGTATAGCTGCCCCCAGTATAGCTAGTATAGCTGCCCCCAGTATAGCTAGTATAGCTGCCCCCAGTATAGCTAGTATAGCTGCCCCCAGTATAGCTAGTATAGCTGCCCCCAGTATAGCTAGTATAGTTGCCCCCAGTATAGCTAGTATAGTTGCCCCCAGTATAGCTAGTATAGCTGCCCCCAGTATAGCTGTCCCCAGTATAGCTAGTATAGCTGCCCCCAGTATAGCTAGTTTAGTTGCCCCCAGTATAGCTGGCCCCCAGTATAGCTGCCCCCAGTATAGCTAGTTTAGTTGCCCCCAGTATAGCTAGTTTAGTTGCCCCCAGTATAGCTGCCCCCAGTATAGCTAGTTTAGTTGCCCCCAGTATAGCTGCCCCCAGTATAGCTAGTTTAGTTGCCCCCAGTATAGCCAGTACAGTTGCCCCCAGAATAGCTAGTATAATTGCCCCCAGAATAGCTAGTATAATTGCCCCCAGTATAGCTAGTTTAGTTGCCCCCAGTGTGAGGAAAGCCTGGAAGGAGGGGTGGCGGGGAGGGGGGCCGGACCCCCACCTCCCTCACCTGGGTCCCCCTCCTTCTGGCGCTTCCCCCTCCTAATTAGCAGCAGCGGGCAGGAGCGGCGAAGAAGACTCACTCACCTGCTCCTGGCGATACCGGCGGCGCATAACGTCATCCTCACGCGACGCTGGTTTCCGACTTCTCTGTTGCTCACTGTGCTTCCGCCAATCAGGAAGCACAGTGAGCGGTGGAGAAGGCGGAGACCAGCGTCACGTGACGATGACGCTATTTGCCATCGCCTGGAACGCAGGAAGGAGGTGAGTAAGTCCTCTTGCCCGCTGCTGTCCGCTGCTGCTAATTAGGAGGGGGAAGCGCCAGAAGGAGGGGACCCAGGTGAGGGAGGTAGGGGGTCCGGCCCCCCTCCCCGCCGCTTTCCCCGCCACCCCTCCTTTCCGTGCTGCTTCCCCCTCCTGTCCTGCACAGGCCTCTGTGGGAGGCCTTGATGACACCCCCTGGGGCGCCCGACACCCGGTGCGGGGCGCCCCCTGCCGCCCTATGGTAGGGACGCTACATAGGACTCATTCACACTGCGGAAGCTTACTGAATTGGTGCAAGCCTATGAGAACGGATATTGTCCATTCTCACTAGGCTTTTTTCCCACTTCGTTCTGAACGTACTTACTGTACTCTGTCTTCAGTAGCCATTCGGGTCCTCAATCAGAGTCCAGGCAGAAGCCTAGGGTTCCTATTGGATTGCAAAAGATCAGTGGAAGCATACATGCAAAACAATGGTGCCAGGAAATTTGGGTTGCAGGGTAAGGCCAAAAAAACTACTGCTAAAGTCCAGGTGGCGTTGCCTCCAAGCTGCCATAGCCTCAGGGGGTAAGATGTAATTTGTCTGCCAGCTATTGAACAGCGGACGAATTACGTTGTTCTTATAGTCATTTGGGCTCTGTCTGGGTTCTGCTATAGCCATAATTCACATCACAGCCCCTGGCAGCACATGGGGCACCCAGATTTCCCTGTGCAGTTTTGCGCTGCCCCACAATGGGAATACCAGGGAGCATTCTCATTTATTTAGTGGTGGGCCAGTGAGAATCCTCCCTGTTGCTAGGTGGGATTTCATTTGATCTTTTACAATCCAGTGGGAGTCTCATGCTTCTGCTGGGTCTCCCAGTGCTTGTCCCTGAGCCCAGCAGCAGTGTCAGCAGCACTGAGGACCTGTATGGCGGCAGCAGTGGTGGACCGGATGCAAAACGCAGTGGAGTGGGAACCTCTCACCATATGCTGCTATGAGGTATAGCGTATCCGCTGAGGATACAATGTGAATGCACCCCGCTTTGTATGCATCATAGGGTGGACTTAGCTTTAATATCAACCTTAGTAACTGAACTCTATTGTGTAATACTGGAAACACTTATTAGTTGTGATCCTTCCAGGTGGAAAACTGCTTTTTTTTTAAAGAGCTTTTAATCATGGTCTCAGGGACAACCACCTAGGTTTCTGGGGGACAAGAAGAAAGCAATGATGTCATCAAATTAACCATCTGCCAAACAGAATGCTAATGTGCTGTTATTCCGATGTGTTGCAATAACAATGCCGACTACTACACATAAAGTAAGTAGTTATTTATTTTACAGTTTTAAATATACATTTTACCCAAACCGAGTCTGTAACATGCCTTAATTTTCAGTGTCGGATTTTGAAGTTCAACCTAAAACATTGCACCACAAACACTTTCCACAGTCAGGTCACAAACAAGAATGTTAACCACTACACCTCTGTGGGGGTTTTCCCCCTGACCACCAGAGCAATTTTCATCTTTCAGCACTCTTTTCATTTATTCGCCAATAACTTTATCACTACACATCACAACTCATTTTTGCCACCAATTAGGCTTTCTTTGAGCAGTACATTATGCTAAGAATTATTTTATTTTAAATGCATTTTAATGGGAATAATAGAAAAAATGGGAAAAAATCATATTTCTCAGGTTTCTGCCATTATAGTTTTTAAATAATACATGCAACCATAATGAAAATCCACATATTTTATTTGCACATTTGTCCCGGTTATAAGAGATGGCCCGAACGGTTCGCCGGTGAACAGTTCCAGGCGAACTTCCGTGGTTCGTGATCGGGCAGAAGTGCAAATTTTTCCGGAAGTTTGGTTCGCCCCCATAGTGCATCATGAGGGTCAACTTTGACCCTCTACATCACAATCAGCAGGCACATTGTAGCCAATTAGGCTACACTCCCTCCTGGAGCCCCATCCCCCCTTATAAAAGGCAGGCAGCGTCAGGCATTTGACTCACTCGTGTGCCTGCAGTAAATAGAGAAGGGATAGCTGCTGCAGAGTCTCATAGAGAAAGCTTAGTTAGGCTCTTGTAGGCTTCTTAGCTTGCTCCTGGCTGATTGTTATTGCTAAAAAAGCACCCCTTAACAGCTCTTTTGAAAACTAATCTTACATAGTTATTTTTACATAGTTATTTTGGTTGAAAAAAAAGACATACGTCCATTGAGTTCAACCATCTTGTTCTTGTTGTGATCTATTTTTTTTTGTGTGGCCCACTTGCATTATATACAGCCCTGTCAGTAACTCGCAGCTGGCCTTTGGCCCCTTGGTAGTATAATTACTACTGTGCCAGGTGCACATTGTAATACCCATCACTGCATATACCTACTACCTGTTGTTCCCTTCAGTGCACCCACCTACCTACGTGAGCGCACGCAGTGTCACTGTGCCTGTCCGGTACCTGTCTGTGTGTGACAGGTACACATTGTAATACCCATCACTGCATATACCTACCTGTTGTGTTCAGTGCACCCACCTACCTACATGAGTGCACGGAGTGTGATATACCACTCCGTGCATACCTGTTAACTGCACCTGTGTGACTGACTGCACATTGTATTAGTCAAGTCAGTGCATACCTTTCACTTTATCCCCCCCAATATGGACAAAACAAAAGGCAGAGGCAGGCCACCTGGCAGGTCTGTTCAAGGTCGTGCTGTTGTGATTTCGTGTGGCCCTCAACTAGTGTTGGGCGAACATCTAGATGTTCGGGTTCGGGCCGAACAGGCCGAACATGGCCGCGATGTTCGGGTGTTTGACCCGAACTCCGAACATAATGGAAGTCAATGGGGACCCGAACTTTTGTGCTTTGTAAAGCCTCCTTACATGCTACATACCCCAAATTTACAGGGTATGTGCACCTTGGGAGTGGGTACAAGAGGAAAAAAAATTTAGCAAAAAGAGCTTATAGTTTTTGAGAAAATTGATTGTAAAGTTTCAAAGGAAAAATTGTCTTTTAAATGCTGAAAATGTCATGTTTCTTTGCACAGGTAACATGGTTTTTACCGCCAGGCAGTCATAAATGTAATAAAGATAAGAGGTTCAATAAACAGGGACCGGTAACGCTAACCCAGCAGCAGCAGCAGCACACGTGATGGAACAGGAGGAGGCGCAGGAGGAGAAGGCCACGCTTTTTGAGACACAACAACCCAGGCCTTGCATGAGGACAAGAAGCGTGCGGATAGCATGCTTTTTACCGCCATGCAGTCATAAATGTAATAAAGATAAGAGGTTCAATAAACAGGGACCGGTAACGCTAACCCAGCAGCAGCACAGAGCACACGTGATGGAACAGGAGGAGGCGCAGGAGGAGAAGGCCACGCTTTTTGAGACACAACAACCCAGGCCTTGCATGAGGACAAGAAGCGTGCGGATATAGCAGCAATGCTTTTTGCCGCCATGCAGTCATAAATGTAATAAAGAGAAGAGGTTCCATAAACAGGGACCGGTAACGCTAACCCAGCAGCAGCACAGAGCACACGTGATGGAACAGGAGGAGGCGCAGGAGGAGAAGGCCACGCTTTGAGACACAACAACCCAGGCCTTGCATGAGGACAAAAAGCGTGCGGATATAGCAATGCTTTTTGCCGCCATGCAGTCATAAATGTAATACAGATGAGAGGTTCAATAAACAGAGACTGGAAACGCTAACCCAGCAGCAGCACACATGATGGAACAGGAGGAGGCGCAGGAGGAGAAGGCCACGCTTTTTGAGACGCAACCCAGGCCTTGCATGAGGACAAAAAGCGTGCGGATATAGCAATGCTTTTTGCCGCCATGCAGTCATAAATGTAATACAGATGAGAGGTTCAATAAACAGGGACTGGAAATGCTAACCCAGCAGCAGCAGACGTGATGGAACAGGAGCAGGCGCAGGAGGAGAAGGCCAAGCTTTTTGAGACACAACAACACAGGCCTTGCATGAGGACAAAAAGCGTGCGGATATAGCAATGCTTTTTGCCGCCATGCAGTCATAAATGTAATACAGATGAGAGGTTCAATAAACAGAGACTGGAAACGCTAACCCAGCAGCAGCACACATGATGGAACAGGAGGAGGTGCAGGAGGAGAAGGCCACGCTTTTTGAGACGCAACCCAGGCCTTGCATGAGGACAAAAAGCGTGCGGATATAGCAATGCTTTTTGCCGCCATGCAGTCATAAATGTAATACAGATGAGAGGTTCAATAAACAGGGACTGGAAATGCTAACCCAGCAGCAGCACACATGATGGAACAGGAGCAGGCGCAGGAGGAGAAGGCCAAGCTTTTTGAGACACAACAACACAGGCCTTGCATGAGGACAAAAAGCGTGCGGATATAGCAATGCTTTTTGCCGCCATGCAGTCATAAGTGTAATACAGATGAGAGGTTCAATAAACAGGGACCGGAAACGCTAAACCATCCCAGATGTTCATTGGTCATGTTACTTGGTTGGGGTCCTGGAGTGTTGCGTAGTCGTTTCCAATCCAGGATTGATTCATTTTAATTTGAGTCAGACGGTCTGCATTTTCTGTGGAGAGGCGGATACGCCGATCTGTGACGATGCCTCCGGCAGCACTGAAACAGCGTTCCGACATAACGCTCGCTGCCGGGCAAGCCAGCACCTCTATTGCGTACATTGCCAGTTCGTGCCAGGTGTCTAGCTTCGATACCCAATAGTTGAAGGGTGCAGATGGATTGTTAGACACAGCTACGTCATCTGACATGTAGTCCTTGACCATCTTCTCCAGGCGATCGGTGTTGGAGGTGGATCTGCACGCTTGCTGTTCAGTGGGCTGCTGCTGCATGGGTGTCAGAAAATTTTCCCACTCCAAGGACACTGCCGATACCATTCCCTTTTGGGTACTAGCTGCGGCTTGCGTTGTTTGCTGCCCTCCTGGTCGTCCTGGGTTTGCGGAAGTCAGTCTGTCTGCGTACAACTGGCTAGAGGAGGGGGAGGATGTCAATCTCCTCTCTAAAGTCTCCACAAGGGCCTGCTGGTATTCTTCCATTTTGACCTGTCTGACTCTTTCTTCAAGCAGTTTTGGAACATTGTGTTTGTACCGTGGATCCAGAAGGGTATAAACCCAGTAATTGGTGTTGTCCAGAATGCGCACAATGCGTGGGTCACGTTCAATGCAGTCTAGCATGAATTGAGCCATGTGTGCCAGAGTCCCACCAGAATCCTCATCATCCTCTTGTGAGCGTTGTGATAGTTGTTGTGATGCATCATAGTCGTCACCTTCCTCCTGGTCTGCTTCTGCTGACCATTCGCGTTGAATTGTGGAAGTCCAACGTGCACCGCTCTGGCCCTCGTCAGTGGTGGCATGAAACTCCTGCTCCAACTCCAGCTGTTCCTCCTCCTCTTCTTCGTCATAGCTGCTGGGGCCAGCGTTCCCTGAGGCGGATGGCCTGATGTTGGTACCATCACGCTGATCGTTTTCTCCTTCAGATTCCCCCAGTTGCATCATGACAGCTGTTTCCTTGATTTTTAACATCGACCTCTTCAGTAAACACAGCAGTGGTATGGTAATGCTGACTGAAGAGTTGTCACTGCTCACAAGCAACGTGGATTGCTCAAAATTTTGGAGGACTTGGCAGAGGTCCAACATGTTGGCCCAATCGGATCCACAGAAGCTTGGCAGCTGGCCGGATGCGCCTCGGTACTGCGCCGTCATGTACTGGACCACTGCACTCTTCTGCTCGCAAAAGCGGGCTAGCATGTGCAGCGTAGAATTCCAGCGCGTAGGGACATCACACAGCAAGCGATGGTGGGGGAGATTGAAGCGCTCCTGCATCTTGGCGAGTGCCCCCGAAGCAGTACTGGAAGTTCTACAATGTTTGGCCACTCGACGCACCTTCAACAGAAGATCGGCCACGCCTGGGTATGTCCTCAGGAACCGCTGAACTACTAGGTTCATCACGTGCGCCAGGCAAGGGATGTGTGTCAGCTTAGCCAACCTTAAAGCGCGAATGAGATTACTCCCATTATCACACACAACCATGCCCGGTTTCAGGTCCAGCGGTGCCAGCCACAAATCCGTCTGTTCCTTTATTCCCTTCCAAATTTCCTCCCCTGTGTGCTGCTTATCCCCAAGGCAGATTAGCTTCAGCAACGCTTGCTGACGCATGCCAACAGCTGTGCTGCACTGCTTCCACGATCCTACTGCTGCTGGGTTAGCGTTTCCGGATGAGGTACAGCTTTGAGATGCGTTGGAGGAGAAGGAGTCAGAGAGGTAGGTGCTGCTGTTATCCAGTGTGAGGGACGGCGGTGCAGCTGTTTGTGGCGTGGGCAACACCCGTGCCGTAGCAGGTGAGGAATCGCTGCCAGGCTCCACAAGGTTCATCCAGTGCGCGGTATGGGAGATGTATCGACCCTGGCCGAACGCACTCGTCCAGGTGTCAGTGGTGAGGTGAACCTTGCAGGCAACGGCATTCTTCAAGCTTCGGGTTATTTTGCTGACCACGTGCTCATGCAACTCAGGCACTGCAGAGCGTGCAAAGTGGTAGCGGCTGGGAACCACGTAACGTGGGATGGCCACTGACATCATGCCCTTGAAGCTGTTTGTCTCCACCAATCGATATGGCAGCATTTCGCAGGCCAGAAGCTTGGCTATGCTGGCTGTTACTGCCACGGCCCGGGGGTCATTTGCTGGCAATTTCCTCTTGCGCTCAAACATCTCCGACACAGACAACTGAACCGTAGCGCTGCACACGGAAGGGCTGTTGGTTGTTGTGTTTGAAGAACACTGGGAGACCTCAAGAGCACTACTCCGGAAAGTGACAGTGTCAGCGTCGTCTGATGTTTGTGAATGTTGTGAACCACGCAATGGCTGGGCTACTGCTGCTGCTGAGGCGGGTCTGGTGAACCCAAGGGAGGCAGTGTTGTTTCTGGTACCCTGTCCTGACGCGTTTGCCCAAAGAGTGGGATGTTTGGATAGCATGTGACGGCTCATGCTGGTGGTGGAGAGGTTGTTAATACTTTTCCCCCTGCTCAGGCGGGTCTTGCACACCTTGCAAATCGCCATGGTAACATCCTCAGTGCAGTCTTCAAAGAAAGCCCAGACTTTGGAGCACCTGCCTCCTTGCTGGCGATTTCTGTTTGCTCCTCTTTTGCCTCTCACTTGAACTTCCACGCTTGTGGTGCCTGAAATTGCGCGCCGCCTACCTTGTGGCACAAGGCGAGCTTGTGCAGCAGTGGGTTCTTCAACAGACTCATCTGTGCTGCTGCTACGACGGCGATGTTCTCGTTCACAAACAAAATCTGGGTCTCTGTCCACATTGTCCATACCCTCCTCTTCCATCTCCTCAAACTCGTCATATGTCATTGTGGGCCGCCGCCGTGGAGTAGAGCTCCCCACAACAACCTCTGCGCAGCACACTCCAACGTCGTCTTCCAGATCTTGTCGGCCGACCTCCTGCAATTGCAACCCCTCCTGCCCAAATTGCTCTGGGATTTGGGTTTCCGAGTCCTCTTCGGACTCGCCTTGTATTTCAGAGCGCGGTGCATTTCCCACAGTTAACGGTTGTGAATCCAGGCACAACATTTCTGGCTGTTCCTCCATTGACCTTTGAAAGGTGGAAGTTTGTTGGGCTGGGAATAGCTCCTGCGAATACCCCATTGTGTCCTGAGGTAATTCATCGGACTGGTTATCTGGCAGTTGTGTGCGTGGTGTCGCTGCCGGTTGTGTCAGCTTTGTGCCCACTGGCTCCTTGTAACTGGCTGAGGACTCGGACCTCGTGCGTGATGTGCTGGTGCTGCTTAACCCACTGCTGGACGCTTGAGAGGTCATCCAAGTAATTATCTGGTCCTGTTCTTTTGGATTTGTGAGGGTTGTTGTCCTGGACAACATGGGCGGTATTGAGTGGGTTTTCTTGGGTGCTCCCCTGTGGCCTGTACGTGAACCGTCAGGGGAAACACCTCTTCCCTTGCCCCTCCCTCTTTCACCGGATTTCTTCCTCATTTCACTTATCCTTACAGTACACGCTGACTGGCAGCAGTACAGTGGCAGTACAGAAATGCTATACAGTACCACTATTCCCAGCAGCGACACAGAGCACAATGCTATACAGTGACGGGTGAGCGGTGTACCACTATTCCCAGCAGCGACACAGAGCACAATGCTATACAGTGGCGGGTGAGCGGTGTACCACTATTCCCAGCAGACACAGAACAGTACACAGAATGCTATATAGTGTGGCTGAACGAGCGGTGTACTACTGTTCCCAGCAGACACAGAACAGTACACAGAATGCTATATAGTGTGGCTGAACGAGCGGTGTACTACTGTTCCCAGCAGACACAGAACAGTACACAGAATGCTATATAGTGTGGCTGAACGAGCGGTGTACCACTATTCCCAGCAGACACAGAACAGTACACAGAATGCTATATAGTGTGGCTGAACGAGCGGTGTACTACTGTTCCCAGCAGACACAGAACAGTACACAGAATGCTATATAGTGTGGCTGAACGAGCGGTGTACTACTGTTCCCAGCAGACACAGAACAGTACACAGAATGCTATATAGTGTGGCTGAACGAGCGGTGTACTACTGTTCCCAGCAGACACAGAACAGTACACAGAATGCTATATAGTGTGGCTGAACGAGCGGTGTACTACTGTTCCCAGCAGACACAGAACAGTACACAGAATGCTATATAGTGTGGCTGAGCGAGGTACACAGTGGCAGTAAACAATGCTATATATAGTGTGGCTGAGCGAGCGGTGTACTACTGTTCCCAGCTGCGACACACAATGACTGGGGGGGACCCTGGCTAGCGTGGCTGGAGCGCGAACTACCCTGCCTGCCTACCCAAAGCTAAACCCACAGACAAATGGCGGAGATATGACGTGGTTCGGGTATTTATTTACCCGAACCACGTGACCGTTCGGCCAATCAGAGCGCGTTCGGGTCCGAACCACGTGACCCGTTCGGCCAATCACAGCGCTAGCCGAACGTTCGGGGAACGTTCGGCCATGCGCTCTTAGTTCGGCCATGTGGCCGAACGGTTTGGCCGAGCACCGTCAGGTGTTCGGCCGAACTCGAACATCACCCGAACAGGGTGATGTTCTGCAGAACCCGAACAGTGGCGAACACTGTTCGCCCAACACTACCCTCAACCAAAGAACAGTGTTCAGAAGAAGGCACGTGCCATCAACCCCCAATATTGTCAGGTCGTAGCTGACTATTTAACACAGAACACCTCATCTTTCTCAGCTTCCCTGCGTAGGGAAAACTACCTTATGAAGGCACATGATTACAAAGCACAAACTGCAATCGGATGACCACCTGAGGAAAAGCAGCACACAAAAGCAACGCCACACACCACAGTGGAAGATACCAGGCCGCAAATTTTCTCAAAAAAGGTGATACCTAAACTGTACCGTGATGTTGAAAGGCAAGTGGTGACATCTCTGGCACACAGCGTCGGGTCAAGGGTCCATCTGACCACGGATGCCTGGTCTGCAAAGCACGCTCAGGCCTGCCCGAAAACTAAGTCAGTCCCCACACAGCATCTATGCCTGCACGCTGTGTGACTGCCTGCCCCAAGACTAAGTCGCCCCCCACACAGCATCTTTGCCTTCTCCGCCACCACCAACAGGGTCCAGGACTACAGGTGGATTCCTGAATTTTTAAGACCGCTGCTAGCAGTGGCCGCTATACAAATTTTTCTGGTGCGTGTACATGCCTGCCTAATTTTTCTGGCTGCACTGCAGCTGCAACAACAAAACAAAAGGCATGTACATGTGCCAATTCCCCTTCATGATCATTACCTTGCCGCGGTGAAGGGGCGTGCATATTACAATGAAGCAATGACCGACGGCTATATGAGTGTCTCGGGGGGGAGGGGGGGGTTGGCACACCCAAGATAATAAGGTTGTTGCTTCATTGTGGACAGACCAAATTCGATCAGCTGGACAGTCACTGTTGCTCTATCATTGAGCTACCACAGCCCGGCGACCATATGGGCTTGAAAACCGCCACGGCCTGCACTCTCGCCATGGTGCGCACCAGTCCAGCACAGCCGTCACTACACAAACAGCTGTTTGCGGTGCGTTACACAGTGAGTTTGGTGTGTCAGTGTGAAGCAGTACTCTAATTACACTCCCTGATTGATGTATACACATGCAAGATGTTTTAAAGCACTTTAGGCCTGCAATATAGCATTCAATGTGATTTCTGCCCTCAAAAAGCTGCTTTGCGTCAAATCCAGATTTTTCCCCGGGACTTTTGGCGTCTATCCCACTCATCCATGCCCCCCTCCAGGTGTTAGACCCCTTGAAACATCTTTTCCGTCACTTTTCTGGCCAGCATAAGTGTTTCTAGTTTTCAAAGTTCGCCTCCCCATTGAAGTCTATTGCGGTTCACGAAAGTTGTCGCGAAGCAAACTTTTGCGGAAGTTTGCGTTCGCAATCCGCGAACCGAAAATCAGAGGTTCGGGCCATCTCTACCGGTTATTACACCATTTAAATTATGTCCTTATCACAATGTACTGTTACACAATGAACGTAATGAACGTCCGCCCAGCGGAAGGTTCTGACAGACCCGTCGTTTGCGGAGGTATGACGTGTGTACGCGCCTTTAAACTGTCTGGTGTCTGTGACCATATACAGTATATCTGCAAACAAATGAAGCATGTCCAAGTCAATTCTTATTATGAAAGAGCTTCAAGGTCTCCTAGTCATCCTTGGATTGGTCATAACCAATAGAATTTAACAAATGCAGGCATAAATATTCAGCTTGCAATAACATCAGCTGTTGGAGTTAACCACAAGTTATGAAAAACTGATCTATCCTAGTAAATGGAGCAGATCAGAAGCAGCAATCTCACCACTGCACATGTGTTTATTTACCATATTCTAGCTGCCACCTAATAATTATCTGTGTGTGCTGCAACTCTACCAGAGCTCTAATCTGAAATGACAAATTTACGACTGGCATGAGGTCACAACAGTTCACTTGAAAGGTTGTGGTAACATGTGGGTAACATCCATTTACAAAATCAGGAATATTTTAACATTATTTTTTTTGTCAATTGGATAAAAGAGACACATGTGGAAAGCACATGTACATTTGTTATGTCATTAGGAGGGAAGATATATACATTTTCTGTTTGCCCTCAGGTTTTTACATGACTACCATTTGCACAAGCCTGACCAGTGCAAGAAGAACCTTCCTATGTTAGTAAAAATAACTGCATCAAACATTCTATAGATCTTCCTGCCAGAATCAACAAATAAAAAGCTCATTTAAAAAAAGGTGTTTTGAAGCGGGATTGCCTATAAAAACAGTACCACAGTGGATCCTGTTGTGGTGAAAAATATAGTACATAAAAAGTTTGTTTCACTGCAACTGTAAATGTGCAATTTGTCTGCACAACAGCATGCCTCCCATTATTCCAACAGATTCCATCGCACCACACTGCTAACTCACCGATGTGTACGTACCATTTGAATATAACTGAACCACACCAGCTATGCAATTATATTGTCTGACACAGCACACTGCATTGTGTCAGTGTGATTATTATTATGGATTTATAAAGTGGCAACATATTCCGTGGCACTGGTTATGGTAATTGGTAAACCGAGCTGTTAAAAGTCATAGACAAATCAGGCACATACAATGACACCTGCAGGAGGGTGTAAAGACAAAAGGGGAAGAAGCGCTCACAGTGTGTACTGCGATGGCTGTTAGCCATGAGGACAGGTCTCTCCTGGTTCTTATGGGCTGTGCAAATAATGCAGCAGCCAGTAATTGCATTTGCACCACTTTGGGCCAGGGACCGAGGTCAGGATTGCAGTATGGTTCTTTGTTAGGATCCAGGTTGGATGTATTCCTGGACAGCATTTCCTCCAAGAGCAGGTGCTTGGTGCAGTGAATGCATGTAGTAGTAAAATAAAAGGTGTAACAATGGTTACAAGGATTACTGAGCAATAACAACATCTTTCACGTGGGTAAGATTTTAACCTACTAAAAGGTGGGATAATAGAACAAGTACACCATTCAAATCCATACGAACATTTGAGAACTTTATGCAAACTAGAAACCTACTGAATTATACAATTCGGCACATTATCACCATTAGACCCAAACAAATGCCTTGAGAACATTAGCTAAAAACATGGACACCTTTTGGTAACAACATGTCTTGATATTTTTAATACTTTTTATTGATTTTATTCTCTAGCTTTTCTATTTCTTTTTTTAATTACAATAATTTGCACAGTTATACAATGTTTACAATATTTATATGGTTTTATATGTTTTAGTAAATGATTGATATATCTTTTATGGGCTATAACCAACCCCACATAAAACTTGCACTAAATATGTGAGAGCCCTTTTCATCAGGCCCTATAGGTGGGTACACCCGCACTACGGCCGCCAATGACGAGTCCGTCAGACCATCCCGCTGGGCGGACTTCCAGGTGACAGTAGCGCGTGTGTACGCACTGTTGGCGGACTGATAAGGCTGTTTCTGAGCGATCCGCCCAGCGGATCGTTCATAAACAGCCTCATCAGTCTGCCGACAGCGCGTACACACGTGCTACTGTTGCCTGAAAGTCCGCCCAGTGGTAGGGTCTAATGGACCCGTCGTTGGTGGCCGTAGTGCGGGTGTACCCACCTTATCTCTCCACACAGCCACGCCTATGTTTACCACTCCACGGGCCATATGCAATTAACTTTTTCACCTGAGTTTTCTCCTAGGTGATATTTTTAACTTTGTCAATAAAATGCTTTTTAAGCCACCAGAAAGCAAGAAAATATTCAAAATAATTTTGATAGTACCATTTCACCTACTTTTTGGTACTTTTTAGTTGAAAAGTGCTGAAAAGTTATTTTAAATTGAAGATCAAAAATTATCTTCTGGGAGATAATTAAGGTGAAAAGTTAATTGCATATGGCCTCTGGGCCTATTTGCAATTCATTTTTTCACCTGAGTTTTCTCCTAAGTGCAATTTTGAAACTTGTTAATAAAATACCTTTTAAAACACCAGCAAGAAAACAAATACTCAAAATAATGTTGAAAGTACTTTTTCACCTACATTTTGGTACTTTCTCTATTGCAAAGTGCTACAAAGTTATTATAAATCAAAGATGAAAAATGATCTCCTAGGAGAAAACTCAGGAGAAAAAGTGAATTGCATATGGCCCCTGCTGCTGTCCACTTCTGCCAACCACGAATGTCACTCCCACCAACCAGGCACGCTTCCACCAACCAAGCGTAAAAGCACTTCTGGTATCCGCAATTATGTGGATTTTGCCACTTCCAGTCCCTAATTACCGATACAAAATACTATTTATAGCCAACTTTGCCAGTTTATGTTTGTAACCTGAAGAAGTATAGGCGTACTCATGTTAAATGAGTTGTTTTTGCTCAATAAACCTTGTAACTACCGCCGTGGTGTGTGTTGTCGGGTGCGTGGAGATCTTCAATCAATGTAAGATGAAATGGAAGATCGCAAGATAAAGAATATTGGCGTGGGACCTTTTCCAAGGATATTGGCGTAGGAACATTTTTTTTTAAAGGTACAGGTAAGTATTTCTGATTAATTAAGAATAAAGGACTTTTCTTGTGGTTGTGTTTTTATTTAATTTAACTTTATGGAAATGGGTATAGGGGTACTTTGTACCCCTATACTCATTTCGCCTGGGAGGAGGTGGGCATCTGGGGGTCCCCTTCTTAAAGGTTAAATTTGGTTTTTCAAGCATGTAAAGAGGCTTTGCTATTAACCACTAAAGTCAGCGGGTTTTAAACACAAATACCAACTCGTGACCAAGAGTAACTTGTGATCCCAAGTCGGGTAATGAGTACGATCACGAGTGCATTCGTGATCGAGAGCCGATCACTAATGCCGATTACGACCTTGTGATCGCAAAAACTGGCTTTTGATCACAAGGTACTCGTGATCACGAGCTCGTGATGAGCACCACTGGTGAGCGCTTCTTTCCCTTTTGTCTTTACATTTTACAGTGAGTCAGAGAAGCTGCACAAGTGCTATTACCCCTTCACCTGATTGCACAGCAATCAGGGATTCTCAATTACATGCACTACCTGTAGGAGTGGGCAACACAGAGCTATTCATATTACACAGTACTTTATGGAATTCTTATATACAACTGCTGGTTGAGTTAAGAAAGGGATGGATGATCAATTTAACATCTTAATGGACACTGTTAATTAGCATAGCAAAGGCACCAATCGCATAACAATGATATATAAAGTGCTATTGTTCTGCTAATTAAGCTTTAATTGTTTTAACGTTGGTCTTTATTGACTGCTGGAAGTCTTCTAATTTTTTTTTTTAAATCAGAAAAGAATCATAACACCAGGGAGGTTAAAGTATAATTTATGATAAATGTATATCACATGCAGGTTCATACATTTATGTCAGAAATGCTCAGCTGTAAATGTTTTAAAATTTTTGCAGGCACATGTAGGATTCTTGCTGTGTGTCTGTGTTTGTTGTGATTGTTTGATTAACAGCTCCAGCTTAAACCAAATAATATTTTAAGAGAACATATTGACTTGGTAACCTTTGAACAAGCCAAGGATTTTGAGTTAATGCTAATTTTATGTTAATTATATGCAAATGTATTCAGCTTGCCTCACCAGCTGCTGCATTTGAATGGTCCAGTTGCACTTTGCATGAATTTTCATACAATAAGCATACAACGTGCATCAACTCAATATTATTGGCATGTAATTTACCAACTCTACTGAGTTGCAATCCTAGGTAGCCAAGAAAGTTACCTGGGGCATCACCTACTGGAGTGAGTGCCACATTATCATTCCAAGAAGATTGGTCCACATGAAATGAATCTTTATGACTTATGATCATTTTAGTGAAAGATCGTGAAGGAAAGTGAAGGTACAAAGGACATAGGCCCATATGCAATTAACTTTTTTTCCTTAGTTTTCTCCTAGGTGATCTTTTCAAAATTGTCAATAAAATTCCCTTTAAACCACCAGCAGGCAAGAAAATACTCAAAATAATTTTGATAGTACTTTTTTTTTAACCATTTGTAGGGAACTTTTTCAAATGTAGAATGCTTAAAAGTTATATTAAAGAGAATATGAAAATTATCTCCTGGAAGAAAACTCAGTTGGAAAAACTGTTGTACCTAGGAGTGAAGTGGCCTTCCCACGACTCAGACTCTTATGGCACAGGTTGCAAATGGCTATGCTGTTATCAGAGGCACACACCCAAAAAATTGCCGCACTGGTGAGCTTTGGGACAATGGCATTCTGGTGGTGGTAACAGCATGTTCCGGCGCCGGAACGGGCAGCCACGGCACACAACGGCTCCCGTACTTTTTAGTTTTGTAGTTAGAAGTTAGACGTAGTAAATGTAGCAAAGTAGCAATTTAGGTTAAGGTAATCGTAGTAGTAGTAACAGCAGTTACAGCGCAGCTGTTTTCGGGCTTCAGGACAGACCTCAGCCGCAGCTTCCTCTCCTACCGCTGCACACCCGCAAGCCTGCCGCCGGCCTGAACACACTCACCGCGGCTCCTGGTCAGCCTGTCAGCTCCCTACTTCGGCGTCCCCGACAGAGCTCCAGCACTCCTGGTCCCCCCTCTCGGACAGCCTCAGATCTTCCATCTCCCCTGCCGCCTCCGGGAACCAGCTCAGCCGCACAGGACGTTCAGCTCCCTGCCACCAGCTCAACTGCACAGGACTCTCCTCACTCGCTGGAGGACCATACAGACCCTGGCTGCCTGGTGCCTGAGTTCTCTGCCGCCCACACTGATGGCTCCACACGATGTGCCGCTGTCCGCCTCACGGATCATCTTCGCATGCGGCCGGCTCCATGGTAGCAGACCAGGCCTAGTGTCTCTCCACCACGTGCTGCCCACGTGGCCCGCCTCCCTCCAGCCCTTTAAAGGAACACGCAGCATGAAACACAGGAGCCAGCAGGATCATCACCGGATCAACCATCTGTGAGTTCTTCTTATTTTTATATCAAAACTCTGTTGGGCCCTTTACTTTTCATGCTACTGGCCACACGACATGACCCCTAGTTAGTCCCAGCCGGCTCAGGGCCCTGTGGCACGGCCTACATTAGGGGCACATCCTCCTGCTCCTACATAGCACTCCTCCTGCTACCCTCGCATCCGGCTTACAAGGGTCTACCCCTGGACATCCTTAATCCACCCCACTAGGTGACCCTCCTGCTTCCCCCTACCCCTGCGGTGAACTGTCATCCACATCCCAACCGCAGCACCAAATGGCTATGACCACTGGCAACCCTCACGATTGCACCACCTGCCAGGTCAAGTGGGGCCACACTAGCCACGGACTGTCGCAGAGGCCAAACTCCCCTCCAGTGAAGCATACCATCATCTATTCCCGGGAGGAACTTCTGGAATGGGAGGTTCATGCTGCCAGAGAAACAGACGCAGCTCCGGCCCTTTGGGACACAGTCTGTGCCCACCTCAACCACCTCACCAGAGCCACCAAGAGGGCCCCTAACAAACGTCGCTACAGAGGTTGTAGGTCAGGTGCACTTGTGAGACTCAAAAGGAGAGGCCTGCGCACACCCCTCCCTGCCATCCTACTAGCAAATGTCCAATCCCTCCCTAACAAGCTGGACGAACTACTTATTCTGCTCGGCAGCAAACACGAGCTTGAGGGGTGCACACCGATCCTCTGCTTCACGGAGACCTGGCTGAAGGACAACATCCCAGAAAACCCTCTTCTCCTTCCAGGATACAGCCTCATCCGAGCAGATCGCGATCTGACTCTATCCGGTAAAAGTAAAGGGGGGGCATCTGCCTCTACATCAGCACCGCTTGGTGCACAAGCACCACCACCCTGCTCAAATGTTGCACTCCGGATGTCGAGCTCCTCATCGTAAACTGCAGGCCTGTGTACTCCCCCAGAGAGTTCTCCTCCTTCGTCCTAGTCGCGGTATACATCCCACCTGATGCCAATACCTCAACTGCCCTCCGCAAGCTATGCGACTCCATCACATGGTGGGAGACATCCCTCCCGGACTCCCTTTTCATCATCCTGGGAGATTTCAACAAAGCCAACCTCCGTCAGGAGCTGCCCCGCTACAGACAGCACATAATGTGCCCCACCAGGCAGGCGAACACCCTTGATCACTGCTACACTGTGCTCAAGGATGCATACAAAGCTACTCCATGGGCTGCCCTGGGTAACTCTGACCACTGCCTCATCCACCTGCTCCCCACCTACAGAAGGCAGCTTATGTCCACTAAACCAGCCCTAAGGACTGTCAAGAAATGGACAGAGGAAGCGAAGCAGCAACTTCAGGCCTGTTTCAAATGTACCAACTGGTCAGCCCTGGAGTCACCTTGTCTGGAGGAATGGGCTGGAAATGTTACGTCCTACATCAGCTTCTGCGAGGAGACATGCATCCCAACGAAGACCTTCAAAGTCTTCCCCAACAGCAAGCCGTGGTTCAACGGCAAGCTACATCGGCTCCGGAAACTCAAGGCAGAAGCCCACAAATCCGGCACCTCTGAAGAGTTCAGAGAGGCCAGGAACACCCTCAACCGTGAACTAACGGCAGCGAAGAGGAACTACTCGAACAAGCTGCGTCTCAGCCTCTAGTCTAACAATCCACGCGACGTCTGGAAAGGCTTAAGGGCAGCCACTAACCTAAAACCTCCCCCTCAGCACGCATCGCCTAGCACAGACCTTGCCGAGCAACTCAGTGAGTTCTATTGCAGATTCGAGAAGAAACCCACCCCACTCGAGACACAAGCAACCCCACCAGGGGGGCCACCGGTCTCAGCTCCGCTACTAGTCCTTGAAGCTGATGTCCTGAAACACCTCCGGAGGCTCAACCCCAGGAAAGCCTCGGGCCCGGACGGCGTGTCATCAAACTGCCTGAAAACCTGCGCTACCCAGCTCACTCCTGTCCTCACCTCCCTTTTCAGCAAATCACTGAAGGAGGGTAAAGTTCCTGCCTGCCTTAAAAAATCCACGATTATTCCGGTCCCCAAGAAGCCGGGCATCTGTGATCTCAACAACTACAGGCCCGTAGCCCTTACTCCCACTATCATGAAGGTCCTGGAAAGACTGGTCCTCTCTCACCTTAAGCGAGCCACTGACTCCCTCCTGGACCCACTTCAGTTTGCGTACAGAGCAAACAGGTCCATCGATGACGCCATAAACATTGCTTTGACATACACCGCCGAACACCTCGATGGCCCTGACACCTACGCCAGGATCCTCTTCCTTGACTTTAGCTCGGCCTTCAATACAATCTGCCCAAACATCCTATACGACAATCTGCAGCAACTTGGTCTTGACCACACTCTGTGCTCCTGGATCAAGGACTTCCTAACAAACAGGACGCAACTGGTGAAGCTTGGCAACTGCTCCTCACAGGAAAGAACTACAAACACAGGTGCCCCGCAAGGGTGCGTACTGTCCCCAATCCTGTTTTCCCTTTACACTAACAGGTGCACATCAGCTGATAACTCGGTCAAGGTCATTAAATTTGCAGATGACACAACCATCCTGGGGCTTATTGGCAGCGACGGTGAACATGCATACCGGAATGAGATTGAACGTATCTTCAGGTGGTGTAAGGACAACCAGCTTGTTCTCAACGCGGCAAAGACAGTTGAGCTGATAGTGGATTTCAGAAGGCGCCCCCACACACTCGACCCAGTCACCATTGAAGGCACCGGCGTCTCCAGGGTGTCGAGTGTCCGCTTTCTAGGTGCCACCATCACCAATGACTTGAAGTGGGCTGAGAACACCACCAAGGTTCAGAAGAAGGCCCAGCAGAGGCTATTCTTCCTGAGGCAGCTGAGGAAATTTGGGATGCCGCGGGAACTGATGACAGCTTTTTACACTGCCACCATTGAGTCTATACTTTGCTCCTCCATAGTCATATGGTATACAGGCGCCACTACGAGTGACAGACTCAAGCTCCAGAGAGTAATAAATACTGCAGAGAGAATCATTGGGTCATCCCTTCCACCTCTGGACCTCCTACACACCTCTAGACTGTGGTCGAGAGCAAACAAAATACGGAACGACCCCTCCCACCCCGGCAGTCGTTACTTTGACAGCCTGCCCTTGGGTCGCCGTTACAGATCCATCCCTACCAAGACCACCAGACATTTAAATACGTTCTTTCCCCAAGCCGTCCGCCTGCTGAACTCGAGCTACCACCCTCGCGAAACACGATAGCCTCGCACTGCGGGCCAAATCAAGTTGCTCCCTTTATCAAGTTATGCCTGTTATGTAATCTCGCTGCTGCTTAAACAATATAGTTATTATTAGTTTTTATCTTCTATTTTTCTGTCTGTCTATTGTCTAAATGCCCCCTTTCACATGTAACAAACTTTTCTATGCCGTGTGTACCACAAAAAATTCTGGGTGCGATGCCTGTCGCACTCGGCGAATAAACTGATTCTGATTCTGATAAGTTGGCAGGCATGTTGGCTGGCTGACCCCAGATGCCGATACATGCTGTTTGCCAGTGCCACTAGCTCCTTGCAACAATCTCCCCCTGCTTCCAACTCGTTTCCTCCTCCTCTCTGTCTCCCCATCTGAACTCTCCCCCTCTTCATCTCTTCTTGCGGGCACCCACGTCACATCCATGGACACATGGTCATCATGTGAGGATCCGCTCGGCTGCCTGCGGAGGCAGGCAGCTTTTTGACCACTGTTCAGGTCTGCATTCTGCAGGTCTCTGGAAGAGAGACCTTTTGTCAGTTTTGCAGCTTGCTGCTGAGGAATTTGCATACGTTTGTCATGCAGATTGCCTAGCCACATCCTTTGTAGGCTTGCTCTATATATACCATGTGATATCACAGACCTGGGCTGGTCATAAGGGTTAGTCCTGTGAAACACTCCTGGAGTGTCAGCCTTGCTCATTGTTTGAAGATTAGCCTAGAGTAATTCTTGGGACTGCACTAGGCAGGTTCCCTAGTGCAGTTAGGATTGCATATCTGTTTTGTTTGTCTGTTGCGATTGTCCTGTCCCAGCGGTGGTCGACAGGAAGTCGTTCTGATCTTTGTTCTTGGAGTATAGCTGGAGCAGCGGTTGTTACCAGCTATCTCATCTGATCTGTCTTGCCTGGATCGCACTCGCCTTGCGCTAGTGCTGTGGATCCGTCTGATCTCCATCTCTCTTGCTGTACTTTGGATCGCACTTGCTCTGGCGGAAAGAGCAGTGGATCCAGCTTGCTCTGTTTCTACACTTGGATCGCACTCGCCTTGCGCTAGTGCTGTGGATCCGTCTGATCTCCATCTCTCTTGCTGTACTTTGGATCGCACTTGCTCTGGTGGAAAGAGCAGTGGATCCAACTCGCTCTGTTTCTATACTTGGATCGCACTCGCTCTGGTGGAAAGAGCAGTTGATCGTATCTCTCACTTATCCCTGTTTTTGTGTATCTGTCTTGTCTGCTACGAACGCTTGCTGGAGGCTCGGTGAGGTAACCGTTAAGCAAGCGCTCGCGTCCTCTGTTTCATGTTTGTCTGTCGGTGGTTAGTTAGGCGTGCTTGTCTCTGTTGTGCTTAACACGCGGGGACCGCACATAAACGTGTGCACTGTTGCGAATGAGTGCGGTGTTCGCGTTTAGTTAGCGTTTGTTATTTTCCTTATCTTCTCATTGTATGATTTGCTGTGCCTATGCTACTCTCGTGCTCTGCCTTGCTGTAGCCTTGTGTCACCTCTGGCAATCGTCTCTCTCGCGATTGTGTTCCTACTTCATATCTGCTGTTGTATGTGCACCGTCGCGGGTTGGCGACTAGATTGGGGCACAAACATACATTCTGTCCCTGTGCTCATTCTCTTCCGCAATCGCTTCTCTTGCGATTGCGTTCTCACTTGGTTTCTTCTGTTGTGTGTCCACCGTCGCAGGTGGGCGGCTAGATTGGTGGACATACATACATTCCTCATCTGTGCTTATTCGGTCTTGTGTCGCTGTTAGCAATCGCCATCTCTGGCGATTGCCTTCTCACTTTATCTTCATGGTTGTGTGTTCATCGTCGCAGGGTGGCGACTAGTTTGGTGGACACACATACCCTCTGTCGCTTTGATCTCTCTCTTTCAGGGCTATCTTGCCCTGCGTTTCTTCCCTTGGTACAATTCCTGTCTGGCGTCTGTGTCAGGGCAGAGGAGCTGTTCCTCTGCACTCCACAGCTTCACCTGTCGACAGGAATTTCCCTCTACAGGTGCATTGCACCTTTTGCTGGGTTCCCTCAAATTATATGCTTGTGGAGGATTTCCGCAGTGTCAGCGCACGTCTTGTGCGCTGATCACAGAGAGAATTCCACAATCGTTACACATCATCAACTGCTTCTCTTGTATCTGACAACTCACAAAAGGAAGCAGCAGTGGGTACATCATCATCATGACACCTTAGGTCCATGTGTGTAATGTCGCCTGACAGACATATCATGTGTAACATTCTTATCTCCATCCTCTTGCAATAATGCTTGCACATCACTAATTTCCTCAAACTAATGTGTAAATAACTCCTCTGACACATCAAGTGAAGCGGCTGTCACTATGGTGCTAGTAGTGGTGATGGTAGTAGTGGGGCAAGTCGTAAGTCGTGAGGTGCCCAAATGAGAGCTGGAGGAGGATGGTGCGGCAAGGTTCCGAGAGGAAACTGTAGAAGATGGGGTGTCCTGTTGTGTAAGTCAGTTAACTATTTCCTTAGCATTTTGGGAGTTTAGGGTACATTTCCCCTTAACAATGGGCATTATTCTAGGGCCACAGGAAATCACAGCAGCATGACCCCTGCAGTGTGGCCTGCCTCTGCCATGTATTTTTCATTACCCAATATTAAAATATCAAAAAATACCCTAAAGTTAGGAAGAACTGGTTGACTTCACACAGGTCTGCTATATATCAATATCAAAAGAGAACAAAAATAGCACTTATGATGGAGTGTGTTGTGCAAACTACTTTACCAATAGCAGCAGTGTGCACAGTGCACACCTGTATCAGTGCACTGTGGACAATAAGACACACAGAACTGCGATAGCACCATAGTAAGAAAACCTATGTACCAGTACCAGCTCTTAGAGGGGCTCTTTGGGTGCCCAGGACGCTGTACTAACAAAACCTTTGCACCAGTACCAGCCCTTAGAAGGGCTCTTTAGGTGCTCAGGATGTTGTACTAACAGCAAGAAAGTCAGTGGGGACACAGAACAGAGGCCTAACTAACGCTTTCCTTATCTGCAGATAGCACTCTCCCTGCTCTCACTCACAGCACAGCTACAGGCAGACTGTAAAATACCTGCTGTGCTGGCATTTATATGGGGGGGGGGGCAGGAGGGAGTGCTAGCTGATTGACTGCCATGAGCCTGCTGATTCTGGAGTGAGGGGTCAAAGTTTGGCTCCATGATGAAATATAGGGGGCGCGCTAAACATGCCATGTGTTCGCCTGAGGAGGCAGGTGCGAACAACTATTCTTTGTCATGAACTATTCACCATTCCTCAGCTAGAAATCCTCCAATAAGGAGGCAGAAATGGGGCAGAGTGACAAGGGAATATGGCCACTGGAGAGAAAAATCTGGGGCATGTACCCAGAAATTATTGGGATTTTTACAACTTTTATTACAGAATTCATTGGATAAAATTGTTGGCTATGGCTCTGTAATTGTTTCTTTCATTTAATGTACCAGGGAGATATTTGTTGGTTTGGTTTCTGCAGTGTGCAGCACTAGTATATGGGGGTTCCTGCTCGGTTCCCTAAAGTAGACTAGCACCAGAAGTTATGCTCCACAGCAAACCGTAAGTTGGCTGCAGATGCAATGTCATCATGTTTATAAGAGGCCGAAGCTTTTCACCACCTCTCTGCAGTTCCAAGCAGTAATTGGAGCATCAGAATATCTTTAAGGATGTATAATTGTAGTGGCTCCAAAATAGCAATCTATCCAATGACTGAGGACACCTCCCTGACAGTGAGTCCAACAGCATGCACAGTATGCATTGATCTTTCAAGGACAAACGAGGTGACATGTGACATGATGAGATAGACATGTGTATGTACAGTGTCAAGCACACAATGGACTATGCTGTGCTCCTTTTTTTTTTCTTTGTATGTCTGAAAAAGTTAAACATCAGGTATGAAAGTAACATTTTCTGTCCGGGTTGGGACTGGGTCGGACTATAGCATAGCCCTCACTGATAAGAAAATACAACCATAAAACACTTTCCTGTCAGTAAATGGCTTCTGTGAGCAGGATAAAACTGGATTTAAATATAAAATAAAACTGTGTTATATCTAAAAAAAAAAAAAAAAAAAAAGTCATTTTTAGGAGAAGGAAGATAGATACTATAAATTATCTCATCAGTTTATTTTCACCTCACATGTCCTTTAAGGAAGTTGAGGTTATCTGACCTAGACCTTTTATCCTGATTTCCACAGATAAACACTGCATAGGATCCATATGAAAAAAGACTGCAGGACTTGAGTGCTCAGTTCTAGATACTACTGCACTTCTCTCGGCAGTGGATGTAGAGACTCAGGGCACCTCTTCTTCTCCTGGCCTTATGACATGTTTTGTTTTATAAAACAGATTCTGGGATACGATCCTTTATATTGTGGAGGATCAAAAAGCCACAGTCCTTTTTTGGGGCAATCCACCTTGCCCTTCAACATTTGTTTATATCTTTGAAAAGGACTAAAGGGATTCTTTATTCGGTTTCTTTCTTCATCTTGACACATACTCTTGATATCCACTTTTCTATCTATATCACATACTCCATTTTTTGGAATTTTCTAGGCATGTAGGTTCTTGGATTGAACCAGGTGAAAACATGCTAAACAACTTCACTTGGTGGTGGTTTTCTCTCTTTTAAATTTTATTATTCGCAATCGATGAATTATAATTTGTGATTTTAATATGTTGTTATGTATTGTTTTTATTCATAGAATTGGGCAACACGGCCTGATGAAGGGCGCATATCATTCTTTACAAAAGCCCGAAACGAGCATGTGTCGTTGCCTTGAAGTGTAAATGCCCACAAAGCTACAACCATTGTTGTTTCATACCAACCAATGTGATTCTAAAGACCTACTATTTGTGATATTGAAGAACCACTTTTTCTATTTTTGTATATGTGTCAAAGTTTTTTCAGAGACTTTTTTGCCTGTCTGAGATTGCATTGCAATATACTTTAGTCCTTTTCAAAGATATAAACAACTTATGACATGTTTTGTCTCATTCCTCTACTCCCCCCCCCCCCCAACATCCTCTTCTTCTATATAATTTCCTGTCTTGTATTTGAACATTGCCTGTAAAAGAGCACGCCATCTTGTGGTGAATAAACAGTCCTACAAGCTTACAATATAAATAGCAAACATGGTGGGTGCTACGTGTGTAAAGAAATACACATTTTATTAACATGAGGTATTAGGTATGCTCCTGGACCTTTTACTTCTATCCCCGCATTTGCTCTCAATCTTTTTTGCATCGCACATATTGTGATCTGTTTTCCCTGCTGCATGACAATTCCATATGCTAGCAATCTCAATAGTAAAGCTCAGATTAGTCACTATAAATGTTTCATTACACATTTTAAGTTTGCTTGCTTTGAATTATTAGGGACAATCTCTATTTTGTGTGTCCTTGAATGACATCATTTTTGTTCATTCCTTTAATGAACAATTTTATTGAACATCTTAAATATTGTCTTCATTGTTTTATACCAGCAAAAACAGCATATAGCAAGAACTAAGACAAGTGACATGCAAGAAGAGTCAGGATGAATTAGCAGCAGACATTGCTTAAAATAAAAACAGGGCTGGAAGGAAGTGGTGCTGTCCCAAGAAACCATTTAGCATTCAATTATTCTTCAAAGTTGCTGTTGGCATCTAAGGGCAACAATGTCAGCTTATTTTAAAAGGCCTTACCCCTTTAGTTTAAAAAAAAAGGTCCCCTCCGAGAGCCATTTCCAGTGTGGAACAAGTGATTCCCTCATTTCACTTTTGGTGCTGTTGCATCATCACTGGAGTGGAGTGGAGTATGAACACTATACCAAACAACAAACATTTGATGTTCATTTAGAGCCAGTGTTTGCATGGCTGTTTCTGGCCATTATGGTGCCCCAGGTGCTCCACAACCAGCATTGATTGAGCATAAGGATTCTATTGAAATGTCAAATCATCTAAGCTGGCATTCAGACAACAGCAGTGCATAATTTGTATGGTAGATACGGCCATGCATGGATGATGGTGTTCATGTGTATGCATGTTTCTTCAGGTGGTCGACCCCTGTCATGTTCAGCCATATGGTTTAAATGTTTTTACTGAGTGATAAAGAGCAATTGTAGTGCATTTTTTCTAATAAAGGCTGACAGTAGGGATAGTAGGAAATGCCGATTACCAAATCCGCGTTTTTTCAATTTCCATTTTCCGATTTTCATTTGCGATTTCAGAGGAATCTTTTTTTGGTCATTTTTTGCATTGACTTTGCATTCTCTTATTGGTCCAATGCTTCAGAGTTCTGTGATTGGGCTAATATTACCAAGCTGCCATAATACGGTATTTCTACAGAAATCCTTATTCTGAAGAGTCTTTTCTTGAACATTTTTTTGCATTTTTTGATTGGCCAAATACTTCCAATTTGACTCTGCATTCTCTGATTGGTTCAATGCTTCCAAGTTCTGCGATTGGGCTAAAATTACCAAGTTGCGATAATACGGTATTTCAGCAGAAAGCCAATTTCTACTTTCTGATTGGAAATGCTGTTTTCTGATTGGAAACAGGGACATTTTATTTCCGGAATATATGAATGAGCATCCCTACCCGTCATCACCTTTTTCTACTAGTACTGATTGTGGCTAGCACCATTTCTTTTTCTTTAGTGATTTTGCTCATTATGGTGCCTCAGACAAGGCACCTATTGCCTGGCCCCATCTTATCAATAGGTAGACTGAACCCTTTGTTAGCTTTGCAGGGACAAATTGATAGGTTAGATACAAAAATGATATTGTTTCTCAAAAAAAAAAAAGTCTATAAAGAATATGCACATTATAACCAGGCCAGTTGAACCTCACAGACCCAAACTCTTGGACCCCATTAATCAAATCTTTTATTGCTATAATGCTTGTGAAGACACTGTGTGCAAAAATGCTGTTTTTATACAGCCTGTGTCTTATCAGGTTGGAATTAGATTTGGTTAGTATTAATTAATGCAACTCCAGAAGAGTTGCATTAATTAATACTAACCAAATCTAAAGCAATTGCAACTTAATAAACACATTAATAGCACCTACCATTCATTTCATGCTTTCAAGCCGCCTTTGTTACCAGTAGTACCCATCCATGTGTTAAAATACCTCCATACCTGTCTTAATAGAACTAGCAATTGTATATAAGAATTCCATAAAGTACAGTGGCCCATATGTGATTAACTTTTTCTCCTGAGTTTTCTTCTAGGAGATCATTTTTCATCTTGTATTTAACCTCTTCTGAACCACGGTAATTGAAATGTACGCCCTATTTGTGGCTGCTTATTCCTGCCAGGGCGTAGATTTCAATTAGCACACTGCACGGACCTACCGCTCCCGCCGATCTCACTCTTGCCACAGGCCCCTCGCTCTGCCAAATTTTGATGACAGGTGGTCTATGAGGGGCCGAATTTTGTGGAACAAGTCATAAGCAGGGTGGCCTCTTAGATGACAGGTTGTATTGGCACTGAAGTGCAGGAAGCGCAGGATGTTCTCAAATCGTGACCTGGACATGGCAGCAGAGAACATGGGCATGTGATGTATTGGGTGCGTAGACCAATAAGACCACAAAAAACTATTTTTGAATAGACCCATGTTAAGGAGAAGGCCCCAAAAAATGTTACGTTCGGAAACTTGGAGTGGCTTCCACGGAAAACGGTGGGCATAATAGCTTCTTGGATTGGCGGTTGCGTATTGTGTGGCATTACAATTAAGTCGTACCAGCAGTGATCAGAAAAAAAAATTCTGTCACTGCGGTGGGGTGGGTGAGGGTTTGGCTGGGTGATCAGAAGCCCGAAGGGGGGCAGATTAGGGCCTGATCTGATGGATAGGAGTGCTAGGGGGTGACAGGTGGTGACAGGAGGTGATTGATGGGTGTCTCAGTGGGTGATTAGAGGGGAGAATAGATGCAATCAATGCACTGGGGAGGTAATCGGAAGGGGGATCTGAGGGTTTGGCCGAGTGATCAGGAGCTCACACGGGGCAAATTAGGTCCTGATTTGATAGGTAGGTGTGCTAGGGGGTGACAGGAGGTGATTGATGGGTGTCTCAGGGTGTGAATAGAGGGGGGAATAGATGCAAACAATGCACTGGGGAGGTGATTGGGGGTATCTGAGGGCGATCTGAGGGTGTGGGCCGGTCATTGGGTGCCCGCAAGGGGCAGATGAGTGTCTGATCTGATAGATACTGTATGATGGGTAGCAGTGACAGGGAGTGATTGATAGGTGATCAGTAGGTGATTACAGAGGAGAATATATGCAAGCAAAGCACTGGCGTGTAGAGATGTCATGAACCTCCGATTTTCAGTTTGCGAACTTTCGCGGAAGGTTCGGTTCGCGCGAACTTTCGCAAACCGCAATAGACTTCAATGGGGAGGTGAACTTAAAATTTAAAAAAAAATTCTACCGGCTGGAAAAATGATAGAAAACATGTTTCAAGGGATCTAATACCTGGAGGAAGACATGCTTGAGTGAAATACACATCAAAAGTCCCAGGCAAAAATCTAGATTTCACATAAACCCACTGTAATGAGCGGCGAGGACACCGCCGCAGCGGAGAGCGGCAGATCCGCCGCTTCCACGTCCCAGCTGGCGGCAGTCCCCGCTGCTCTCAGTGACAGTGTGCCCACAGGTCCTTCGGCCGCGTATAGAATGCGGGCTGCGCCCAGCGGCAGGACCTTTATGCTTCCAGAAGGGAAGTCAGCTGATCCTCCGGTCAGCTGACTCTGGCAGCCCTTCCGATTGGCTGAGCTATCCTCAGCATATATAGAGCCCTGCTGCCAGTTCTTCTTTGTCTGTTGTTGCGAATACACGGTGTTAGCGCTCAGACCTAGATAGATCCTTGTGTACTTTGATCCGGCAGGAACCCAGGGATTTCACACTTAGATTAGGATTATTATTATATTGTGATTATCTGTGTTTGACCCTTTGCCTTTCCTGACTACTCTCTCTGCCTTGTGATTTTGTACCTCTGCCTATCTGATCTCTTGCTGACCTATTGCCTGAACTTCACTCTGATTCTGCCTAACGATTTTGTACCGTATCTGCCCATCTGTTGCCAACTCGATCTGTCCGACCTCTCTCTCTCACCAGTGAGCCCTTGTCACTGGTGAGGGGTGCTCTGCTCTGCTATCAGTAACCATCAGCTCCGCTGGTGAGCTTACTGCTCAGTATCTATCAGTAAATTAATGTTCGCACCAATCACTACACTCTGTGTATTAAAGTAGTGACTAAGGTCACATATTTTCCTTAAGTGTTTGCTATTTTGTATTATTGGTGATTCTGCAGATCACCGTATAATCAGATATAGTATCTGCATTATTGGTGATACTGCAGATCACCAACTAATCAGAACTCTGATATATGCTAACACTCATCGTTACATAACAACAGACCCACCGTTATGGAGGCGCTGTGTGACCAGGTTCGAGCCTTGACCGAGGCAGTTAACACTCTTACTGTCACAGTCAATACACAACAGAGACAACTTGATCAATTGTCTAACGCGGTACAGACTTTGCAGAACCCCACAGTACCAGTGCCACGGAAGCAGGAGATTTGGGCGCATGAGACAAGTGGACAAAAAAGGGTGCCCCATTCACTCCCATTATAAATATCGTTTACCGGGCGCCGAACAGGGAAAAAAAGGCGCCGGAGATTATTAACGTTTTAACAAACGGCGCACGGAGATTTTTAAGGATTTATAACTATGTTTGTGATGATTTAACTAAATGAGCCCGTGACGAATAACGTTTATAAAGATACTAAATCACTATTTCTAAAACATTTCAAAAACATTATTATTCACCCAAAAAATTAATTACATTTTTTTATTTACAATTTTTATTTATTAATGTCTGTAAAGCAGTATTATCCACAGGGGTCTTAGGTTTAGGCACCAACAGGGGGGTCTTAGGTTTAGGCACCAACAGGGGGGTCTTAGGTTTAGGCACCAACAGGGGGGTCTTAGGTTTAGGCACCAACTGGGGGGTCTTAGGTTTAGGCACCAACAGGGGGGTCTTAGGTTTAGGCACCAACAGGGGGGTCTTAGGTTTAGGCACCAACTGGGGGGTCTTAGGTTTAGGCACCAACAGGGGGATCTTAGGTTTAGGCACCAACTGGGGGGTCTTAGGTTTAGGCACCAACAGGGGGTCTAGGGGTTAGGGATAGGCACAGGGAGGGTTTTAACAAACGTAAATATAAGTTTCAGTTTACAAATACGGAAGATTAACGTTTTAAGAATTGACGATCTCATACACATTATTTAGTGATTTATAAATTCTTAAAACACTATTTCTAAACGAAATTCTATACAATATTTCAATAAACGATAATACTGTTTATCGTTTACACCACGCGCCCTTTTTTCCCAACGCCCTTTTTTGATGTACGCCCGTGCCACCCCCTCCAGTAATGGAACCGAGAATACCTCTGCCTGAGAAATTCTCGGGTCACAGGTCAGACTTCAGCAACTTCAAAAATCGTTGCATGTCTTACTTTGAGTTGTGGCCAGGGGCGTTCCTAGCGCTGTTGGTTCGTGGCCCGTGCCACGAACCTGGCGTAGGGTGCCCCTGATCTGTGTTATGGGGGTGCCCAACACAGGTGCCCCGAATGTTTGGGCACATCCGCACTGCCCGCACAAGTTATGAGTCAGCGCGGCCGCCGTTCGCTCGATACGGCGGCCGCTCACATTCCCGACTCCCGACCCGACATCATCTTGACAGGCAGCATACGCTGCCTTGATCCGCCCCCCTGCACGGGGCGTGCTCCAATCAGAAGCGGAGGAGCACCTGGCAGGGGGCGTGGCGTTCCATTGAAAGGCAGGGGGCTGGAGCCATGGAGCGTGACTAGCTCCGCCCCCTGCACGGAGTCTGACCCAGGCAAGGCAGCGCATATGGCGTCATATTGGCGGCGCCGGCTTCCGCACCCACGGCCAAAGCATCCGCTTGCCGCCAGACTGCTCCTCCACGCCTCCACCACAGAGCAGCAGACCACCACGACACCACCATCTGGCCGCCGCCTCAGACTTCGACTGACGACCACCACAGTACACCCCTGCTCTCCCTGGCTTGCCGCTGCCTGCCATGTTTGCAGTCCAGACCACCTCATTCCAGACAGTGGACAGGACAAGGAAGCAAGGTGCCTGCAGCCAGAGACCACCCACCACAGCCTGCAGCCAGCAGAACACCGCAGTCATCCTTCACACAGTAAGTGGCAGCACCCAGCAAATACAAGTGGTGGGGGTTTGGTGGGGAGGGGGGAGATGAGAGGGTGCAGCACTGGGGGACCTATCTAACGGCGTCCCTGTCACTATCTATCGGGGGTCCCTGTCACTCACTATCGGGGGTCCCTGCCACTCACTAGCTAACTGGGGTCCCTGTCACTCACTAACTGGGGTCCCTGTCACTCACTAACTGGGGTCCCTGTCACTCACTATCGGGGGTCCCTGTCACTATCTAACTGGGGTCCCTGTCACTATCTAACTGGGGTCCCTGTCACTATCTAACTTGGGTCCCTGTCACTATCTAACTGGGGTCCCTTTCACTATCTAACTGGGGTCCCTGTCACCCACTATCGGGGGTCCCTGTCACTCACTATCGGGGGTCCCTGTCACTCACTATCGGGGGTCCCTGTCATTCACTACCTGGGGTCCCTGTCACTCACTACCTAACTGGAGGCACCTGTCACTCACTAGCTAACCTGGAGGTCCCTGTCACTCACTACCTAACTTGGGGGGCTACCATATTAAGAGGGCATTCTGCCTATTTATGTGAAATGCTGTCTATTTATGTGCCTCATGACTGCTGAATTTGTCTTGTTGGGGGCCTTATGATTTGTTGGGGGCCTCAAGATTACTGAATTTGTCTTGTTGGGGGCCTCATGATTTTTTGGGGGCCTCATGATTGCTGAATTTGTCATGTTGGGGGCCTCATGATTGCTGAATTTGTCATGTCGGGGGCGTCACGATTGCTGAATTTGTCATGTCGGGGGCGTCACGATTGCTGAATTTGTCATGTCGGGGGCATCACGATTGCTGAATTTGTCATGTCGGGGGCGTCATGATTGCTGAATTTGTCATGTCGGGGGCGTCACGATTGCTGAATTTGTCTTGTTGGGGGCCTCATGATTGCTGAATTTGTCTTGTTGGGGGTCACATGATTGCTAACTGCGAGACTATGGGAAAAGCTGAATCCTTATCATATGAGACAATAGCATTAAACCTACTTTTTTAGCTTTTTAAAACAGAAAATAAAACTGGGAGGTTCTAAAAAATTGAATACATTTTTCAGGAGTAGGATGGATGAAATTGTTTATCTTCACAGATTATTTTCAACTTGGATTTTCCATAATGTTCATGTATGAGTTAAAACGTTTGTACAGTATTTAGTTTAAATTGCTGTTTGCACTTTGCGATAGATAAGTGACTTTTGGGTTGCAGTTTGGGCACTCGGCCTCCAAAAGGTTCGCCACCACTGTCTTAATCTAATGTCCCACCATTGCTAGGTTCATGTAAATTTGTCTCCACCCGTTACCACACCTACATTCTGGTCCATGGCCCACCCATTTTTCGGTGCGGCGTGATAAGCGCGCCGCTCAACATGATCCTCATATTTTTGGCACGCTAGCTGCAGTGTGCTGAATTCTGCTGCCAACAGTATGTACAGTATACGCTGTTCTCTAGTGCCTGCACTGTGTGCTAATCTACCTCCAGTGTGTACAGTATAAGGTGCTACTCTGTGCCTTTACTGATTGTAAACCAGCTGTATTGTATGCTGATCCCTGCTACTTTCAGTATGTACAGTATTAGCTGTAAAGCCTGGTACACACATACAATTTTGATTAGCCAATTTTAGCTCTGTTCATAAAATTAATTGTCTGTTGGCCCACTTACTGCACGGGGGTGGTAAAATTGGTGGTCAGTGATTGACCAATCAAAATTGTATGTGCGTATACATCTTTGATCTATGCCTATACTGATTGTAAATTATCTAAATAAAGGACAGGGGGCTCCATCAAATATTTCGATGGGCAGGCCCATTATCTGTAGCTTACACCACTGCTAAGTTTATGTACATTTGGCCCCACCCATGACCACGCCCACTCACCTCATGGCCACGCCCATTTTTTCCCGCGGCATGCCCACAGGTGCCCCCGATCTCCAAGGACCCTAGAAACGCCCCTGGTTGCGGCCCACTTCATCAGGTTCAGAATCACAGAGGGTCACTTTTATTAAGACTCTATTGTCTGGGGACTCCCAAACCTGGGCCTACAGTCTTTCAGAAGGTCATGAGGCAGTGTCATCAGTGCAAGATTTTTTTCAAAACTATTGCCGTTATTTATGACGATCCAGATATCGCAGTCACTGCAGAAAGGAAATTGAAAACACTGCGGCAGGGTCATAACACGGTAGAGACATATGCTGCTGAATTCAGGAAGTAGGCAGTATCAGCCAGGTGGGTACACTTTGCATTATTAGATTGTTTCCTGACTGGTCTAGCAGACCTGGTTTTGGATGTGATGCTTAGTCATCCTGAACCGAAAACACTGGATGAAGCGATCTCCTTGGCGGTTAAGATAGATCACCGAATCCGCTTTCAAACACAAAGGAGGTCCAGGTTCTCCGTCAGAACTGCTCCCATCACTGTTCCCTCTCCTCCTCCTCAGGATGAGCCGATGCAGATCGGACATTCTAAACTGATAGAAGTAGAGAAGAGCCAGAGAAGGAAGGAGGGGCTTTGTCTGTACTGTGCGGAGAAGGGGCATCTGGTGCAGAATTGTCCTAAAAAGTCGGAAACTTCTCCGCCTAGGCGTAGTTAGAGGTGCTACCCTAGGCAAACCAGTTCTACCTCTACCTGACAAGAGATTATTACTGTCTTTTTCTATAACTTGGGGAGACCAAGTTTTGTCTACCCAAGCATTTATAGATTCTGGCTCTGCAGCCAATTTCATTAATTTGGATTTCGCTAATAAATGGGGGATTCCTGTCGTTCCACTTGACAGGCAAATTTTTGTCACTGCGGTGGATGACTCTCCTTTACAGGACAGACAGCCCCTCGCTCAGACCCCTGTTCTTTTATGTCGTGTAGGTGTGCTACACAAGGAGGAGATACATTTTTACATTCTGAGAATAGCCACCTCCACCGTGATTCTTGGTATGCCTTGGCTACATAAACACTCTCCTCAGATAGACTGGAGCTCTGGCCAACTGCTTAGCTGGTCTCCATATTGTCACCATCATTGTATGGAGAGTGTTGCTGTATGTGCCACCAAGATTCATGTAGAGGGGTTGCCACCACAGTTTGCTGACTTTTCAGACGTATTTTGTCCTAAATCTGCAGATAAGCTTCCCCCACATAGAAGCTTTGACTGTCCAATTGAATTAAGGCCTGGTACGATGCCCCCTAGAGGACACCTCTATAATCTCTCGGGTCCTGAAAAGTTTGCCATGCAGGAGTATATCAAAGACAATTTGGCGAAAGGTTTCATCCGCCCTTCCAGGTCACCAGCAGGAGCGGGATTTTTCTTCGTGCAGAAGAAAGATAGTGGGCTCAGGCCGTGCATTGATTATAGGGAATTAAACAAGATTACCATAAAAAATTGCTACCCGCTTCCCTTGATTGACGACCTGTTCTCACAAATTTCTGACGCTCGTATATTCTCCAAATTGGATCTGAGGGGGGCATATAACCTGGTTCGCATCCGACAGGGAGATGAGTGGAAGACGGCATTCAACACACCCGACGGGCACTACGAATACCTTGTGATGCCTTCCGGGTTGTGCAATGCTCTGGCCGTCTTCCAGGAACTTGTTAACGAGGTTTTCAGAGAGGTTTTGGGACGTTTTGTATTGGTGTATCTTGATGACATCCTGATTTATTCTAAAAATCTAGCAGAACACCGTGAACACGTCAGATTTGTGTTACAGAAACTTAGACGTAATTGTTTATACGCTAAACTCGAAAAATGCCTTTTCGAGGTGCCGGAGGTCCCCTTCTTGGGGTATATCATTTCCACCTCTGGCCTCTCCATGGATCCCCAAAAAGTGTCCGCAGTCCTGGAGTGGCCTCAACTAGTGTTGGGCGAACAGTGTTCGCCACTGTTCGGGTTCTGCAGAACATCACCCTGTTCGGGTGATGTTCGAGTTCGGCCGAACACCTGACGGTGCTCGGCCAAACCGTTCGGCCATATGGCCGAACTAAGAGCGCATGGCCGAACGTTCCCCGAACGTTCGGCTAGCGCTGTGATTGGCCGAACGGGTCACGTGGTTCGGACCCGAACGCGCTCTGATTGGCCGAACTGTCACGTGGTTCGGGTAAATAAATACCCGAACCACGTCATATCTCCGCCATTTGTCTGTGGGTTTAGCTTTGGGTAGGCAGGCAGGGTAGTTCGCGCTCCAGCCACGCTAGCCAGGGTCCCCCCCAGTCATTGTGTGTCGCTGCTGGGAATAGTAGTACACCGCTCGCTCAGCATTCTGTTTACTGCCACTCTGTGTACCTCGCTCAGCCACACTATATAGCATTCTGTTTACTGCCACTCTGTGTCTGCTGGGAATAGTAGTACACCGCTTGCACAGCCACACTATATAGCATTCTGTTTACTGCCACTCTGTGTACCTCGCTCAGCCACACTATATAGCATTCTGTTTACTGCCACTCTGTGTCTGCTGGGAATAGTGGTACACCGCTCGCTCAGCCACACTATATAGCATTCTGTTCACTGTTCTGTGTCTGCTTGGAATAGTGGTACACCGCTCGTTCAGCCACACTATATAGCATTCTGTGTACTGTTCTGTGTCTGCTGGGAACAGTAGTACACCGCTCGTTCAGCCACACTATATAGCATTCTGTGTACTGTTCTGTGTCTGCTGGGAACAGTAGTACACCGCTCGCTCAGCCACACTATATAGCATTCTGTTCACTGTTCTGTGTCTGCTGGGAATAGTGGTACACCGCTCGCTCAGCCACACTATATAGCATTCTGTTCACTGTTCTGTGTCTGCTGGGAATAGTGGTACACCGCTCGCTCAGCCACACTATATAGCATTCTGTTTACTGTTCTGTGTCTGCTGGGAATAGTGGTACACCGCTCGCTCATCCACACTATATAGCATTCTGTTCACTGTTCTGTGTCTGCTGGGAATAGTGGTACACCGCTCGCTCAGCCACACTATATAGCATTCTGTTCACTGTTCTGTGTCTGCTGGGAATAGTGGTACACCGCTCGCTCAGCCACACTATATAGCATTCTGTTTACTGCCACTCTGTGTACCTCGCTCAGCCACACTATATAGCATTGCGTACTCTGCCAGTCAGTGTGTATATTGCTGGGATCAGTAATACTCCACTCACCGTCAACCACTATATGAGCTCAACATGAGTTCCCCAGAGACCTCCGCTGTGAGCAGCACTCCCAACAACAGCAACAGCCAACGCCCCACGCAAGCTATAACATCCACCCCAGCAGCCAGTGGTCAGCAGCAGCCCTCCCCGGAGGAGAACGTTGTGTCCATCAGTCCGTCGCCAGAGCGATTAATGAGGGCTGCCATTGAGGAGATGATGGGGCCTGATGTGGAGGAGGAGGTCTGGCTCAGGCCAGCATCCCAAGTTAATGTTGAGGACGATGAGGGGTCTGTGTCTGGGGATGTTGGGGTGGCAGAGGTGGTGGGTGGGTCAGACTCAGGAGAAGAGTTGTATGATGAGGATGATGATCGGGACCATCTGTATGTGCCTCAGAGTCCGACCCCGGAAAACATGTTGTATCGTGTGTTTAGGTACTAAAATCTGCGTTCCCTCCCAGTAGTGTTGGGCGAACAGTGTTTGCCACTGTTCGGGTTCTGCAGAACATCACCCTGTTCGGGGTGACTATATAGCAGACTATATAGCATTGTGTTTAATGCCACTCTGTGTACACGGCTCAGCCACACTATATAGCATTGTGTTTACTTCCACTCTGTGTCTGCTGGGAACAGTAGTACACCGCTCACCCGCCACTGTATAGCATTGTGCTCTGTGTCACTGCTGACAATAGTGGTACACCGCTCACCCACCACTGTATAGCATTTCTGTACTGCCACTGTACTGCTGCCAGTCAGCGTGTACTTTAAGGATAAGTGAAATGAGGAAGAAATCCGGTGAAAGAGGGAGGGGCAAGGGAAGAGGTGTTTCCCCTGACGGTTCACGTACAGGCCACAGGGGAGCACCCAAGAAAACCCACTCAATACTGCCCATGTTGTCCAGGACAACAACCCTCACAGATCCAAAAGAACAGGACCAGATAATTACTTGGATGACCTCTCAAGCGTCCAGCAGTGGGTTAAGCAGCACCAGCACATCACGCACGAGGTCCGAGTCCTCAGCCAGTTAAAGTCTGGGCTTTCTTTGAAGACTGCACTGAGGATGTTACCATGGCGATTTGCAAGGTGTGCAAGACCCGCCTGAGCAGGGGGAAAAGTATTAACAACCTCTCCACCACCAGCATGAGCCGCCACATTCTATCCAAACATCCCACTCTGTGGGCAAACGCGGCAGGACAGGGTACCACCAGCAACACTGCCTCCCTTGGGTTCACCAGACTCACCACCAGACCCGCCTCAGCAGCAGCAGTAGCCCAGCCATTGCGTGGTTCACAACATTCACAAACATCAGACGATGCTGACACTGTCACTTTCCGGACTAGTGCTCTTGAGGTCTCCCAGTGTTCATCAAACACAACAACCAACAGCCCTTCGGTGTGCAGCGCTACGGTTGAGTTGTCTGTTTCTGAGATGTTTGAGCACAAGAGGAAATTGCCAGCAAATGACCCCCGGGCCGTGGCAGTAACAGCCAGCCAGCATAGCCAAGCTTCTGGCCTGCGAAATGCTGCCATATCGAGTGGTGGAGACAAACAGCTTCAAGGGCATGATGTCAGTGGCCATCCCACGTTACGTGGTTCCCAGCCGCTACCACTTTGCGCGCTCTGCAGTGCCTGAGTTGCATGAGCACGTGGTCAGCTAAATAACCCGAAGCTTGAAGAATGCCGTTGCCTGCAAGGTTCACCTCACCACTGACACCTGGACGAGTGCGTTCGGCCAGGGTCGATACATCTCCCTTACCGCGCACTGGGTGAACCTTGTGGAGCCTGGCAGCGATTCCTCACCTGCTACGGCGCGGGTGTTGCCCACGCCGCAAACAGCTGGATAACAACAGCAGCACCTACCTCTCTGACTCCTTCTCCTCCAACGCATCTCAAAGCTGTACCTCATCCGGAAATGCTAACCCAGCACCAGCAGCAGTAGGATCGTGGAAGCAGTGCAGCACAGCTGTTGGCATGCGTCAGCAAGCGTTGCTGAAGCTGATCTGCCTTGGGGATAAGCAGCACACAGGGGAGGAAATTTGGAGGGGAATAAAGGAACAGACGGATTTGTGGCTGGCACCGCTGGACCTGAAACCGGGCATGAAGCTAGACACCTGGCACGAACTGGCAATGTACGCAATAGAGGTGCTGGCTTGCCCGGCAGCCAGCGTTATGTCGGAACGCTGTTTCAGTGCTGCCGGAGGCATCATCACAGATCGGCGTATCCGCCTCTCCACAGAAAATGCAGACCGTCTGACTCAAATTAAAATGAATCAATCCTGGATTGGAAACGACTACGCAACACTCCTGGACCCCAACCAAGTAACATGACCGATGAACATCTGGGATGGTTTAGCGTTTCCGGTCCCTGTTTATTGAACCTCTCATCTGTATTACATTTATGACTGCATGGCGGCAAAAAGCATTGCTGCTATATCCGCACGCTTTTTGTCCTCATGCAAGGCCTGGGTTGTTGTGTCTCACAAAGCGTGGCCTTCTCCTCCTGCGCCTCCTCCTGTTCCATCACGTGTGCTGCTGCTGCTGCTGCTGCTGGGTTAGCGTTGCCGCGTGGTCCCTGTTTATTGAACCTCTTATCTTTATTACATTTATGACTACATGGCGGTACAAAGCATGCTATCCGCACGCTTTTTGTCCTCATGCAAGGCCTGGGTTGTTGTGTCTCACAAAGCGTGGCCTTCTCCTCCTGCGCCTCCTCCTGTTCCATCACGTGTGCTGCTGCTGGGTTAGCGTTGCCGCGTGGTCCCTGTTTATTGAACCACTTATCTTTATTACATTTATGACTGCATGGTGGTACAAAGCATGCTATCCGCACGCTTCTTGTCCTCATGCAAGGCCTGGGTTGTTGTGTCTCAAAGCGTGGCCTTCTCCTCCTGCGCCACCCTCCTCCTGTTCCATCACGTGTGCTGCTGCTGGGTTAGCATTACCGGTCCCTTTTCCTGGAACCTCTTATATGTATTACATTTATGACTGCATGCCGACAAAAAGCATGTTACCTGTGCAAAGAAAACAGACATTTCCCGCATTTAAAAGACAGTTTTCCCTTTGAAACTTTAAAATCGATTTTCTCAAAAACTATAAGCTCTTTTTGCTAAATTTTTTTTTCCTCTTGTACCCACTCCCAAGGTGCACATACCCTGTAAATTTGGGGTATGTAGCATATAAGGAGGCTTTACAAAGCACAAAAGTTCGGGTCCCCATTGACTTCCATTATGTTCGGAGTTCGGGTCGAACACCCGAACATCGCGGCCATGTTCGGCCTGTTCGGCCCGAACCCGAACATCTAGATGTTCGCCCAACACTAGCCTCAACCCACGGGGTTGAAAGCGCTCCAGAGATTCCTGGGATTCGTGAACTATTACAGAAAGTTTATTAAGGGCTTTTCCTATGTGGTGTCCTCCCTCACAGACCTGACCAAAAAAGGGGCTGACACTTATAACTGGTCAGAAGAGGCTCATTCCGCCTTTTCCTTGTTGAAAAAACTGTTTTGCTCGGCTCCTATTTTGCGTCATGTTGACGTCACCTGCCCTTTCATTGTGGAGGTAGACGCTTCTGAGGTAGGGGTTGGGGCTGTATTGTCACAACATTCTGGTTATCAAGGCATGTTGCACCCCTGTGCATTTTTCTCTAGAAAGTTCTCTCCAGCCGAGAGAAACTATGACATTGGAAACAGAAAACTGTTAGCTATCAAATTGGCGTTTAAAGAGTGACGTCATTGGCTTGAATTGGCTTAAGCATGTCATTACAGTTTATGCAGACCATAAGAACCTGGAATACATCGAAGGAGCCAAAAGACTCAGTCCCAGACAGGCTCGTTGGTCCTTATTCTTCTCTAGATTTAGATTCATAATTACTTACAAGCCGGGTAACAAAAACATCAAGGCGGATGCCTTATCGAGATGCTTTGAATCTGAGACAGTACAGCTTCCAGCCCCTGTTAACATTCTGCCTGATAACATTGTATTGGCTGCCACTGAAACATAGGAGGATTGGTTGGTCACTCTCAGACCTTATCAGCAAGGAGGGGTTCTGTTTATGCCCCTGCACTTACGTCTGCAGATTCTGCAGCTGTTTCATGCTCATAAAAATGCAGGCCATCTGGGGATTTCTAGAACGCAAGAATTGTTATCAAGGTGTGTCTGGTGGCCTTCACTTGGGTTAGATTGCAGGGAATTTGTAAACGCCTGCTCAGTATGTGCCAGAAATAAACCCTCCAGACAAGCTCCTGCAGGTACTTTACAGTCCCTTCCTGTGCCTGTAGAACCATGGACCTACATTTCCATGGATTTTGTAGGTGAGCTTCCCAGGTCTGAGGGGAAGACTGTCATCTGGGTAGTGGTTGACAGATTAAGTAAAGTGGCCCACTTTATTCCGTTGCAAGGATTTCCATCTGCCCAGGAATTGGCAGACCTGTTTGTCCATCACATTTTCCGTTTGCACGGTATACCTGAAGATGTGGTGCCAGTTCGTCTCAAAGTTCTGGCGAGCATTTTGTCACCATCTGGGAATGAACTTGTCATTTTCATCCGGGTACCACCCACAAACTAATGGCCAAACCGAGAGGGTTAATCAAGCATTGGAGCAATTCCTTCAGTGTTATATGGCAGATGCTCAACTCAATTGGGTGAAATTCTTGCCCTTCGCCGAGTTTGCACACAACAACCTCAGGAGTGCCTCCTCAGGATTTTCCCCCTTCCAAGTAGTTACGGGCAGGTCTCCCAAATTCTCTCCTTTGCCAGTGGTATCTTCTCCGTTCCCTGTTCTGGAGAATTGGCAGAGATCTCTAAGGGAGATCTGGAACACTGTCAAGAATAATTTAAAGAAGGCCTTTGAGTACCAAAAAGAAACATGCTGATAGGAAACTATCCCTGGAATGGGAATTTGTCCCCGGGGATTTGGTGTGGGTCTCCACCCGCCATATGACCTGAGGCAACCCTCAACTAAGCTGGGACCCAGGTTTATCAGGTTTATAGGCCCATACCCGGTGTCTAAGAAAATCAATGATGTGACGTACACTGTTGCTCTTTCATCTAATATGAGAAGTGGGAAATCAATCCATGTGTCATTATTGAAGCCCGCTGTGCACATGGATTCCTCTCCCCCCCCCCCCCACCCCCGTGGTAATTCATGGAAAGCCTGAGTACGAGATTGAAGAGATTCTGGACTCCCGTTGGGTGCAGAACTCACTTCAGTATCTCGTTCATTGGAAGTGGTATGGGCCTGAGGAGAGGTCATGGGTGCCTAACCATCGTCTGCATGCTGAGGAGTTGAGACGGAAGTTTCATGATTTGCATCCTGAGAAGCCATGTAAAGAGTGTCCGGAGTCCACTCCTCAAGGGGGGTACTGTAATGAGCGGCGGGGACACCGCCGCAGCGGAGAGCGGCAGATCCGTCGCTTCCGAGTCCCAGCTGGCGGCGGTCCCCCGCTGCTCTCAGTGACAGTGTGCCCTCAGGTCCTTCGGCCGCGCATAGAATGCGGGCCTCCGGTCAGCTGACTCTGGCAGCTCTTCCGATTGGCTGAGCTACTGGGCGGCTCTGCTGAGTTGTCTTCAGCATATATAGAGCCCCACTGCCAGTTCTTCTTTGTCTGTTGTTGCGAATACACTTTGTTAGCGCTCAGACCTAGATAGATCCTTGTGTGCTTTGATCCGGCAGGAACCCGGGGATTTCACACTTAGATTAGGATTATTATTATATTGTGATTATCTGTGTTTGACCCTTTGCCTTTCCTGACTACTCTCTCTGCCTTGTGGTTTTGTACCTCTGCCTATCTGATCTCGTTGCTGACCTATTGCCTGAACTTCACTCTGATTCTGCCTAACGATTTTGTACCGTATCTGCCCGTCTGTTGCCAACTCGATCTGTCCAACCTCTCTCTCTCACCAGTGAGCCCTTGTCACTGGTGAGGGGTGCTCTGCTCTGCTATCAGTAACCATCAGCTCCGCTGGTGAGCTTACTGCTGAGTATCTATCAGTAAATTACTGTTCGCACCAATCACTACACTCTGTGTATTAACCACTTGAGGACTGCAGGGCTAAACCCCCCCTAGTGACCAGGCCATTTTTAGCAAAATTGGCCACTGCAGCTTTAAGGCCAAGCTGCAGGGCCGCACAACTCAGCACAGAAGTGATTCCCCCCCCCCCCCCCCTTTTCTCCCCACCAACAGAGCTCTCTGTTGGTGGGGTCTGATCGCTCCCCCATGTTTATTTTTTTTTTAAATAAATATTGTTTGTTTTTTTTCTTTAAAAACCCCTGTTTCTTTAAATTTCTTCCCTCTCTCGCTCCCTCCCCACAGCCAGCCAATTATGGCGATCGGCTGTCATAGGCTTCTGCCTATGAAAGCCGATCGCTCTCTTGTCCCCCATGGGGACAGCCGTGTCACACGGCTGTTCCCAGTGCAGCGCTGCTGCTCATCGCAGCGCTGCACCTAGTAAATAGATGGCGTGATCGCCGTCTAACAGTCTCTCGAGCGGCAATAGCCGCTCGGAGACTGAAGGCGGGGCGGAGCTCCTCCGAGCATGAGACCGCACCATGCGCGCGATCTCATGCAAAACAGAGCCCCAGGACTTTACGCCAATTGGCGTTAGGCGGTCCCGGGGCTGCCGCCGTGGCCACGCCCACTGGCGTGACGCGGGCGGCAGAAGGTTAAAGTAGTGACTAAGGTGACGTATTTTCCTTAAGTGTTTGCTATATTTGTATTATTGGTGATTCTGATCACCGTATAATCAGATATAGTATCTGCATTATTGGTGATACTGCAGATCACCAACTAATCAGAACTCTGTTATTTGCTAACACTCATCGTTACACCCCTATTTTAAGGTCACAAATCCTTATTCAATGTTCAATTATAGGCCTACACTGCTTTACAACATCAGGCAGTGTATCCCTCTCTCGCTCCTCCCTCACTCCCTCCTCCCTCTCTCCCTCTCCTCTCTCTCCCGGAGGGAGGAGGGTCTCATCTTCCAGGGAATTGTAGCATTTCAAAAGCCAGCTTATATACCTTGGCCGGGAATTGAACCCAGGTCTTGGCCGGGAATTGAACCCAGGTCTCAGTGCGTGGTAGATAGCTCTCTTAACCGCTATACCACCACCAACACTACATGCTGAAGGCAGCTTAGCATGTACCATTATGATATATCCTAAAGAAAAATTAGCTTGCTAAAGATTTGTAGGCTTTCAAAAGCCAGCTTACACATACCTTGGCCGGGAATTGAATCCAGGTCTGAGTGCATGGTAGATAGCTCCCTTAACCGCTATACCACCACCAACACTACATGCTGAAGCCAGCCTAGCATGCACCATTATGATATATCCTAGAGAAAAATGAGCTTGCTTAAAGATTTGTAGGCTTTCAAAAGCCAGCTTACACATACCTTGGCGGGAATAGAACCCAGGTCTGAGTGCATGGTAGATAGCTCCCTTAACCGCTATACCAATACCACCACCAACACTACATGCTGAAGCCAGCCTATCATGTACCATTGTGATATACCCAAGAGAAAAATGAGCTTGCTCTCTCTCTCTAGGACTTGATGGTTTTAAGCTGAAAATTCACTTCAATGGCATAACGGATACCAGCACTAGAGTTGGGCCGAACCTCCGATTTTAGGTTCGCGAACCGGGTTCGCGAACTTTCGCGGAAGGTTCGGTTCGCGTTAAAGTTCGCGAACCGCAATAGACTTCAATGGGGATGCGAACTTTGAAAAAAAAAAAAATTATGCTGGCCACAAAAGTGATGGAAAAGATGTTTCAAGGGGTCTAACACCTGGAGGGGGGCATGGCGGAGTGGGATACACGCCAAAAGTCACCGGGAAAAATCTGGATTTGACGCAAAGCAGCGTTTTAAGGGCAGAAATCACATTGAATGCTAAATGACAGGCCTAAAGTGCTTTAAAACATCTTGCATGTGTATACATCAATCAGGGAGTGTAATTAAGGTACTGCTTCACACTGACACACCAAACTCCACTGAACAGAACAGGTATGCAGTGGCGGGTTCACTGAACAGAACAGGTATGCAGTGGCGGGTCCACTGAACAGGTATACAGTGGCGGGTCCACTGAACAGAACAGGTATGCAGTGGCGGGTTCACTAAACAGGTATACAGTGGCGGGTCCACTGAACAGAACAGGTATGCAGTGGCGGGTTCACTGAACAGAACAGGTATGCAGTGGCGGGTCCACTGAACAGGTATACAGTGGCGGGTCCACTGAACAGAACAGGTATGCAGTGGCGGGTTCACTAAACAGGTATACAGTGGCGGGTCCACTGAACAGAACAGGTATGCAGTGGTGGGTTCACAGAACAGGTATGCAGTGGCAGGATCAATGAACAGGTATGCAGTGGCAGGATCACTGAACAGGTATGCAGTGGCAGGATCAATGAACAGGTATGCAGTGGCAGGATCACTGAACAGGTATGCAGTGGCAGGATCAATGAACAGGTATGCAGTGGCAGGATCACTGAACAGGTATGCAGTGGCAGGATCAATGAACAGGTATGCAGTGGCAGGATCAATGAACAGGTATGCAGTGGCAGGATCAATGAACAGGTATGCAGTGGCAGGATCAATGAACAGGTATGCAGTGGCAGGATCAATGAACAGGTATGCAGTGGCAGGATCAATGAACAGGTATGCAGTGGCAGGATCACTGAACAGGTATGCAGTGGCAGGATCAATGAACAGGTATGCAGTGGCAGGATCAATGAACAGGTATGCAGTGGCAGGATCAATGAACAGGTATGCAGCCAGGGACAAGCTAAGGCTAACTAATCTTTCCCTATGAGAGACTGCAGTAGCTCGCCCTACTCTAACTAATGCAGGCACACGAGTGGCCACGGCCGCCGCTGCCTGCCTATATAAGGGGGGGTGGGGCTCCAGGGGCTAGTGTAGCCTAATTGGCTACACTGGGCCTGCTGACTGTGATGTAGAGGGTCAAAGTTGACCCTCAGTGCATTATGGGGCGAACCGCAATGGGGCGAACTTTTCCGCAATAAAGTTCGCGTGCGGTACCCGCACGCGAACCACCTAGGTTCGCGCGAACCAGGTTCGCCGGCGAACCGTTCGGCCCAACTCTAACCAGCACAATTTCACAGGCAATTTCGGAATTCTGCCGGATTGAAAAAGCAATTCCATTCCGACCAAACGGAATGGAATGACCAATTTCCGCCCAAAATTGTGGAAAATACAATTCCGTGGAAAGCGGTGACCATCCCTACTAGAGAGTGAGAGAGAGAGAGATGAATCTACATGGCTATCTGGGGTTCTCTTAGTACAACTGTTGAACACAAAAGGCAAGGCCATGCCTGGGTGGGGTTGAACCACCAACCTTTTAGTTAACAGCCAAACACGCTAACCAATTGTGCCGCAGAGACTGTGTACCACAAAGACTGTGCACGCAGTTGCTGTTGAATGATTTTATGGAGATGTATGTGTGTCTTTTGGAGGGAGGAAGTAAGTCTGCTCCAAGAAGTTTCAGCATGTAGTGTGGGTGGTATAATGGTTAGGATAGCAGCCTACAGAGCAGGACGCATGGGTTCTATTCCTGGCCAATGTGAGTTGGCTTTTGACATACTACACATCCTTAAGCAAGATCATTTTTCTCTTGAATATATCATAATGGTACATGCTAGGCTGGTTTCAGAATGTAGTGTTGGAGGTGGTATAGCGGTTAAGAGAGCTATTTACCATGCACTCAGACCTGGGTTCAATTCCCGGCCAAGGTATGTAAGCTGGCTTTTGAAATTCTACAAATCTTTAAGCAAGCTCATTTTTCTCTAGGATATATCATAATGGTACATGCTAGGCTGCCTTCAGCATGCATTGTTAGTGGTGGTATAGCGGTTAAGAGAGCTGACTACCAAGCACTCAGACCTGGGTTCAATTCCCGGCCAAGACCTGGGTTCAATTCCCGGCCAAGGTATATAAGCTGGCTTTTGAAATTCTACAATTCCCTGGAGGGAGTGAGGGAAGTAATATAAGGAACAAACAATTAGCTAGGAACAAGCCTATAAGAGCCTAACTAAACTCTCCCTAGCAGTGTCTGTCAGCAGCTGTCCCTTAACTAATTAGTGTAGGCAGACTAGTGAGTAAAACGGCACAAGGACCTTGCCTTTTATACGGGGGGGGGGGGCTCTAGGAGTGAGTGCAGTCTGATTGGCAACAATGTGCCTGCTGACTGTGATGTAGAGGGTCAAAGTTCTGCTCAATAGATCATTATGGGGCGAACCGCCCGAAGTTTGCCTGGAACCGTTCGCCGGCGAACCGTTCGGGCCATCTCTACTGGCGAGTTGATCAGAGCGGGTCTGGGGGGCTATCTGAAGGAGTGAGCGGGTGATTGGGTGCCCGCAAGGGGCAGATTCGGGTCTGATCTGATGGGTAGCAGTGACAGGTGGTGACAGGGGGTGACGGGGTGATTGATAGGTGATCAGTAGGTCATTACAAGGGAGAATATATGCAAGCAATGCACTGGCGAGTTGATCAGAGCGGGTCTGGGGGGCTATTTGAGAGTGTGGCGGGTGCTTGGGTGCCTGCAAGGGGCAGATTAGGGTCTGATCTGATGGGTAGCAGTGACAGTGACAGGTGGTGATGGGGTGTTTGATGGGTGATTGATTGGTGATCACTGGGTGATTAGAGGGGAGAGCATATGTAAACAATGCACTTTCGGAGGTGATCTGAGGGTGGGTCTGCGGGCAATCTGAGGGTGTAGGCGAGTGATCAGGTGCCCACAAGGGCAGGTTAGGGTCTGAGCTGATGGGTAGCAGTGACAGGGGGTGATTGATTTGTGATTGACAGGTGATTCACAGGTGATTACAAGGGAGAATAGATGCATACAGTACACAGGGGGGGGGGGATCTGGGGGGTCTGGGGAGGATCTGAGGGTGTGGGGGGGGGGTGATCAGGAGCCCCCAGGGGGCAGTTTAGGACCTAATCTAAAAAATAAAGTTGACAGATAGTGACAGGGGGTGATTAATGGGTGATTAGGGGGGTGATTGGGTGCAAACCGGATCTGGGGGTGAGCAGGGGGGGTCTGAGAGGTGCTGTGGGCGATCAGGGGGCGGGGGGGGCAGATCAGTGTGCTTTGGTGCAGACAGGGAGGGCTGCAGCCTGCCCTGGTGGTCCCTCGATCACTGGGACCACCAGGGCAGGAGGCAGCCTGTTTAATACACTTTGTATCCATTACAAAGTGTATTATACGCTTTGTAGCAGCGATCGAAGCGTTAACAACCCGCCGGCTCTTCCGATCATCCGGCGGGTTGATGTCGCGGGTGGGCGGAGCATATTACAGCATTACAGCGCGCGATCCCCAGCCACAACGAGTCCCAGGACCCGACGCCCATCGGCGTTACGTGGTCCTGGGCATGCCACTTTGCCGCCACCCATAGGTAGTGGGCGGTCGGCAAGTGGTTAAAGCAGTAGGATTAGCCATACTATGCCAAGGAAAAAAACACATATATAAGTAGATAGATACTTGAACTTCTTACATAACACATGTATTGTACTGTCAATGTTATATAGTAAATGAAAAGAATTCTGTTCCTGGTGGGGGCCATGTCTTTTGCCCACAGTTTAGGCTAACTCGTGATGTCATTTCTGCCCTTTACTTTTTTTCTTTTCTCCTCCAGCCGCTGAGTTACCTCAGCCTTGCTTGTAAACCCAAGTGAGCAGGGGATCAGGTTTCAGATAAGCAGCTGGCAGGGAAATAAAGGGAAGATGAGGAATATATTATAGATAAAAAGAACCGCCAGCATGCAACTGTTTGGCACTGACTACTAAAGGGCCAGTGCTCCTTAAGTATGTGATAACTCCAAATAATAACAGCAGAAAAAGTTTTGAAAGTTTTGAATGCAGGATTAGCATCTTTATCACTTAATTCACTCAGACCAGTTGCTGTTGAAATTTGATTTTTATGGTGACACTCCCGCTTTAAGGCTGCTTTCACAGTGGGACATTAAAGTTCCAAGTTACAGCAGCCTGTAACGCAGCCCACCTCACTGCAATGAAAAACCAATGGGCTGGTTTACAGTGCCCACGTTGCGTTGGAGTATAACGCAGCTTGTTAAATGACAGTGCAGCATGCTGTGCGTTATACTCATATTTGGCTGCATTAGACTGTTTGCACATGCTCAGTAGTTTTGTTTTGTTTTTTTTAAATGTGCCGCATGTGCAGTTTTCGTTCGATCCGTATGCGTCAAAAAGTATGCATCACGTACTCATCAAGAGCCGCATAACGCAGTGCAATGTAACGTCCAACTTCAAAGCTAACATGCGTTGCGTTAGGGGCACGTTATGTGACCTTAACGTCGCATCAAACGCAACATCCAAGTGTGAAAGAGCCCTAAGGGAACAGAGACTGCTGGTACGCAAGTGGTTAAAATAACTTTTCATCATTTTGCAATTGAAAAAGTAACAAAAAGTAGTTGAAAAACTTCTACCAAAATTATTTTGAGTGCTTTCTTGCTTACTGAGGATTTAAAATGCATTGTGAAAATATCACCTAGGAGAAAACTCAGGTAAAAAATGTAATTGCATGTGGTACAGTGTGTAAAGGATATCTCTGTGGTGCTCCCATCTGCAGCTTTCACCACAGACATCGGTTTGGTTTTCTCATGCCTAAAAACAGCCCTTAGTGTTTTCAAGTGATATGGCACGTTCAAGTGTCGCGTAAGTAGTTGAAAGGCATTTTTGTAAAGAATAAGTTGGCCATTCACTATTTAATTGCCAATCGATATTACGAAGGATAATAGTGTTCAATCATTTCACAACATTGCGGATCAATCTTTCAAGCGATTATAGCACTTAACCACTTGCCGACCACACACTAATACCGTGCGGCGGCAAAGTGGTAGCTGGAGGACCAGCGACGCAGATCTGCGTCGCCAGGTGCCTCCCTAATTAATCAGGAAAGGCCGCTTGCGCAAGCGGCCGTTTCCTGTTAGATCACGAGCGGGTCTCCGTGAATAGCCTGCTGATCGCGTCTCGCAGACTAAATGTAAACGCAGGAGACATTTGTCTCCTTTGTTTACATTGAACGGCGCTGCTGCGCAGCAGCGGCGTAAGGCAGAGCGGCAATCCCCGGCCAATCAGCGGCCAGGGATCGCCGCCATGTGACAGGGGAAGTCCTGTCACAGGCTGCACAGGACGGATAGCGTCCTGTGCAGCCCGGATCACCAGGGGGGACAGGTAGGAGAGGGAGGGGGGAATTTCGCTGCGGAGGGGGGCTTTGAGGTGCCGCCCCCGCAAACCTCAGGCAGGCAGGAGCGATCAGACCCCCCCCTGCACATCATCCCCATAGGGGGGAAAAAAGGGGGGTGATCTGATCGCTCTGCATGCACCCTGATCTGTTCTGGGGGCTGCAGAGCCCACCCAGCACAGATCACAAAAAACAGTGCTGGTCCTTAAGGGGGGGGGGGGGGTAAAGGCTGGGTCATCAAGTGGTTAATATTGATCATAACATCAATTGCAAACGTTTAAACCCGCTTCAATTTACAATTATTATTATTATTATCAATTAGACATTATGTCTGACTGAATGTCTAAATGGGCAATACAATTGTACAGTGCTTGGCTGCGTACGTGTTTCCAGTATTATCTAACATAGGTGTTTAACCATTTTCTTTTATCATGGCAGAGCACTACAAGGCAAATAAGAGACGGCAGACAGTGGGAGATAACTGAAAATATTATTGCACAGTCACTCAATCTACCCTTTAGAAGAAAAAAAAGCCGTCAAGTCAGTCGGCCAGGGTGTAACTGAAATAGCCGAGCTTCACTTGCCCTTTTTATTAATGGAACACGTTGGGTAAAATCCTTTTGCCAAGGAAATTAAGTCCTGGGCCCCACAGGCAAATATTTTGCTTTGTGTGTACGCACCTAAAGTCACAAACTAGAGTGGTTTCTTTGATCTATTAACCAGGGACAGGCTGGGATGAAATTCTGCATAACTGTAATCGACTAAGCAGGGTTAAAAATTTGTTTTAATTTATCGAACTCAACTTTAAGTAATACCCCAACTTTAAGAGTAACTGCCGGTCATAAAATCAAACATCAATTCTTTATTTCTGCTCTGGGAGACATCTCGAGCTCGCTCCAACCTGAATTATCGCAAATTCTTTCTGTTTTAGGAAAGCAATTTTTTCTTTTTCTTAACATCTTAGTAAGGGGGCTTTTAGGACCATTGTAGTCCCTTACACACTCCAATGAGTTCTGGGTCACCATGAGCTTGCTGGTTAGTCTGCAATTCTTTATTTGTATCAGGTAAACAAGTAATAAGGAAGCTAAACAGGCAATCCAAAAATTAAAAATTCACATATTTTTCTTCTCCATAAAACATCGTCCCCCAGTTTCCTTTGCTTTTATTTGGCACATCTGCCAAACAAATGGAGTTGCAGGGAATGCTGGGTTTTCTTTTTTTCTTCTTTACTTTCCCCTCAGACTTAACTTATTCAGCCTGATTGGCTGAAGCTTCTTTCCCTCCTACCCCCCCCCCCCCCCCAGTGCAGGCCAAAGGGCCGGTCTTTATGATGTGGTGGGCTGTATGCAGCCCGCAGTTTGAGGACCGCTGCTTTAGATAGCAGCAGCCTGTTATTTCTCTGCTAGTCCACTAATTGAACAGTGTAAAGTCTTTTCATGTATTAAAGGGAATCTGAAGTGAAAATAAACGTATAATGATCTGTATGTGTAGTACAGCTAAGAAAAAAACATTAGTAGCACAGATGAGTCTCATATGGTTTCCAGTACAGGAAGAGTAAGCAAAAAAAAAAAAAAACTTCAGTTGTAATGTATGCAAAATAGCTTATCTGACTGAGCTCTCCAAATAATTTAGTCAGAGAGCAGTGCTCTTTTCTGAAGCACTTATCTCAACCTGCATTTCACTGTTTCTTACTGCAGATCTAATGACCTTTTGAACTTTCCTGCTCTGTATGGGCCAGTGCACATCAAAAACTGTGGATGCACAAACACTAGCGGTTTTTGAAGCTGTTTTTCAGAGCGATTCTAGGCATGTTTAGAGAGATTTCCTAAAGATGTTTTTCTAAAGGTGTTGTCATGGGTGGAGCCAAATTGAGGCACCATAGCTCTCTGCATGATCCCCCTAAAGGCATCACAGCACCCAGCATGCCCCCATAGAGGCACTACAGCACCCAGCATACCCCCATTGGTGAACCACAGCTCCCAGCATGGCCGCCATTGAAGAGCCACAGCTCCCAGCATGCCACCATAGAGGCTCCACAGATTCATGGGGTATGCTGGGAGCTGTGTTGTCTCTATGGTGATATCCTGGGAGCTGTAGTGCATCAATGAGGGGCATACTGGGTGCTTTTGTTCCTGTATGGGGGTATGTTGGGTGCCATGTTGGGTGCTGTGGTGCCTCAATGGGACATGCTGGGTGCTATGGTGCCTCTATGGGGCATGCTGGGTGCTATGGTACTACCATGCTGGGTGCTGTGGTGCTTCTATGGGGCATGCTGGGTGCTGTGTGGTGCCATGCTGTTTGCTGTGGTTCCTGTGATGAGTGCTGCGGTGGAGCAGTGAAAAATGACGTGATAAAAATGTTGTCGCATTCACTTTCATTATCAAACGATATTTATCGTTTTAAACGTTAAAAAATGGTGCAGACCTTGTGAACGTTATTTATTATTTTAAATCCTCTTTTTTTGTCCTGTCTGAACATTATTAATCATTTTAAGCCCTGCTTTGCTGGCATTTGAAAATATCTCTGCCCGCCGACTTTAACGTTTAGTAGCAAAGCCCCCTTAAAAGCTAGAAACACCAAATTTGCAGGTTATGTTAAGAAGAGTGGGAACAAGAGGAAAACTTTTTTCAAAAAGACCTTATAATTTTTGAGAAAATCGATTTGAAAGTTTCAAAGGAAAAAAGTGACATTTAAATGCGGTAAATGACAGTTAATAAAGTGAAACCTGCCAACTTTAGCAGTTAATAGCATAGCCCCCTTACAAGTTGCAGGATATGTTAAAATACGGTGACCATACGCCCCGCATTACCCAGGACGCGTCCCGCCTTCAGGGTCCGCTGTCCCAGGCTGCATGAGGTCCCGGGAAACGTCCCGCTTTTAGCCGCGGGACGTCCCGGCCTCGGGACTCTGGCCACCGTACTGAATGAACTGGCCGCAGTGTCTACCAGACCCTGCGCCAGTTCATAGCCTGCAGCCCCGCTCCAGCCTGCAAAGTCTCCAGCAGGCAGAGGCCAGGGCTACAGGAAGATGGCTGCTGAAGCCCTGTACTGGAGACTATTTGTGTCTCCAGTACAGGGCTTCGGGTGCCATTTTCCCGCAGCCCTGCTCTGCCTGTCAGCGCGGGAGACTGTGCAGGAGCAAGATCGTCCGGGGAGCAGCACACAGGAGGCCAGCCAGGAGCGAGAGGAGACGTCTATCAGGTGAGTAAATGCTTTTTTTTCCCAGGTGAAATTTTTTGCTAAATGTTGCCCACATTGCGTTTATTTTGTGCTGACATGTTGCCCATTGCGTTTATTTTGTGCTGAAATGTTGCCCACATGGCGTTTACTTTGTGCTGACATGTTTGCCCACATTGCATTTATTTTGTGCTGAAATGTTGCCCACATTGCGTGTATTTTGTGCTGAAATGTTGGCCACATTGCGTGTATTTTGTGCTGAAATGTTGCCTACATTGCGTTTATTTTGTGCTGACATGTTGCCCACATTGCGTTTATTTTGTGTTGACATGTAGCCCACATTGCGTTTATTTTGTGCTGACATGTTGCCCACATTGCGTTTATTTTCTGGTGTCTGGGGTAACTGTTGCTGCATTTATTATTTAATGGTCATAGTTGGCTATGTTTGCTGCTTTGGGGTTACGGTATACTATTAAATAGCATCACATAGTTTCTGCACACCCATGATGCGAATCCTTGTTTGACCACATCATGGCATAAACACTACTTTCTTATGCCTCGCCGTTACATCATTATGTCAGCTCCGCCCATACAATGTCATGCCCCCCCCCCCCCCCCCCCCACACACACACACACACACACACTCTCTCCCAGGTTGAACCCACAACAATCTGGTCACTGTAGTTAAAAATATAGTGGGGAAAAATATTCATTTCCTATTTTTCTTTAATTTTTTTTATGTTCAGAGTGTGGGAAATTTAAAAAAAAGAAATGACGTGGGGTCCCCCAGAGCCTCTTTAACCTCTTGTCCCCCATGCAGGCTGGGATAGCCAGAATGGGGCTTCGCACCCTGAGCTGTACCAGACCGCATGGTACCTTGTAAGGGTACTTTCTATTAATTGCTTAAGTTGGCGGGTTTTGCTTCATTTGTCGTTTACCGCATTTAAATGTAACTTTTTTCCTTTGAAATTTAAAATCGATTTTCTCAAAAAGTAGAAGGTCTTTTTGAAAATGCCTCTTGTTCCCACTGTTCTTCTTAACATAACCTGCATATTTGGTGATTCTAGCTTTTAATGGGGCTTTGCTATTAAATGTTAAATTTCAAAGATGTTGCTGCGCTCTCCACTCCTGTAAGAAAACAAACTCCACATAGGGCAATATCGTTCAGTCTGTATATTGAGCTAATCCAGCTCCCACTATCACCAGTGATTTGTGCTCCAGGTGGTTTATCAATCTATTTCCCTCAGTCTATGGACTTTCATTTCACCTTGGGTAACGCAAACTTTATCCTTTGCATAGAAACGCAGAAAATCTGCCCTAATGTGAAAGAGCCCTGAGAGGCCTTTTTTAAACTACTGAGGATCGTATTCTTGATTGGTCACAGCATAAAGCGCAGTTTCCACCTGTGATAAGAAAGGTGGGCTACATCTGGTGAGCAGTGTGGCTTGGAATATGTTGGAGTGGCACGTTTGATGGGTGTTAACACAGAGGCACAGTGATTGCAGCATCTTGATTGTCCTACTGTTTGAACTGTATTACCCTATGTGGAGTTCCCCTTTTTTTCTCTAGAAATAACTGGAATTGGATTTAGCATTGACCCAGAATCCATCTGAAAGTATAATCTGGTGAGCATCTAGTGAAAGGGGTGAGGGAAAAAGATTGATAAACCACCTGGAGCACAAATCACTGGTGATAGTGGGAGCTGGATTAGCTCAATATACAGACTGAACGGTATTGCCCTATGTGGAGTTTGTTTTCTTACAGGAGTGGAGAGCGCAGCAACATCTTTGAAATATATCATCCTAATACTGGACTTTCTTGCAGCGAGCCCATTGACTGTATATGTAAAGTGGTAATCGTTGTATGACCTGTGGCGCAGTGTTTTAAAATTTGTATTAAATGTTAAAGTCGGTGGGCAGACATATTTTCAAACCGGCTGCAAAGAAGGGCTTAAAAACAAATAACATTCAAGCAGGACAAAAAGCAGGATTTAAAACGATTAATATTGTTTTATACAAATATCGAGCGGAAGTGTGCGCCTTTATTTAACCGGTGCCATTTTTCTGATCTCCTCCATCTACTTTCCAAGTCTGGAGACATGCACTGTAGCTGGCGATTCTCCACCTAGCATCTGAGAATTAGACGCTAGGAGCTCTAGAGTCTAATTTTCTGCAAACTCCAGAGACCAAGTGGCCGAAGGTGAGTACTGTCATCTGCTGCCTTACTCTGCCTGGATATCCGGAGCTTCCCAGAAATAGATCTGGGGGACATGATGCCACTGATCTTTGGGGCTAGCAACGCCCCTGGCCCCACCCAAGTTATCTCATTTAAGATAATTTAGGGCAGCTGCAGCCGGCTAAACTTGGTATTACATAGTAATATCATAATCTGCTTATTATAATCACTGCTAATTTTTTCAATTATGACCACATGTAATTATGATTTGGAAATTCAATTGACTTTGCGTAATCCATTCATAATTTTGCATAATATGGTGTGTATTGCTTAATTTTTTTTTATAGTAGGTTTGTACAAGCATCCCCTCTCCCCCTTACTGCCATCCCGGTCCCCCCCCCCCTCTCCCCCCCAACCCTGAGGAAGCCAGAAAGAGGTGAAACTGTCAGGAACTCTGCTACTGACACATGACATGCCACACCATCCCGCTCACCACTCCCGTCACAGATCAGCAAGATAAAGTCGCAGCCACCCGATGGAGGGTCTGACACGTGTGTCGCCGGCCAAGTGCCGGCTTCCTCAGAGACCAGGCGTGGTCTCTGAGGAAGCCGGCAGTTGGCCGGCGACACACGTGTCAGACCCTCCGTCGGGTGGACGCGACTTTATCGGTGCACTTATCTTGGGTGACCAGCAGGTAATATTGGCGGCGGCCTCATGCTCTTTGCATCGCTCACATACTGCATTCTGTACCTAGCTCGCTGGTCCAGCACATCCACGTTAGACTTTGGGACTGTTTATAGTGTCAGTACTTTACTTGAGCATTACCAGGCATTGGTTGATGGATGGTGTGTTTGTTCATGCACTTTACATTGTTGTTATTGCTTTTATTGCATACACTGAGCTATCTAATGATTTTTGTCATATACTAAAGCACATTACATATACTTGCACATTTTTGCACTAATTGTTTCTACATCTTTTTGCCCTTTGCTAGAGCGTGAGGGACTGGCTCCGCCCACATGTTTGATATGTATTTTTTGCTGGCCCCATTATGTATATACATTATTGTTCCACGGCCACCCTACCCTTATTATAGGGTATTTTTAATACTTTTTGGATTGTCTTTGTCTCCCTACCTTATGTATGTTATTGTGATATTGTGGTTTTTACTTCCACTGATATAATATGTGTTCTTTTTGATATCAATAAATACTACTTTTATACACAAATATTCTGACAATCTGGTGCGTTGTGAGATCTTTTTTCTTTAATTTTGTGCATTTGATGTTTGCTCTAGATACGCACATTTTGTCGATAATTATTATATGTATTAATTGCAGTGCTCTCTGGTCTTGCCATTTTCTTGTTACAGATCAGTAAGAAGGCATCAGTCACGCAGCATGGAATCAATTCATAAAGTATTACTGGGCTCTCCCTTGTGTATACGATTCTTGGCTAGCCCTCAGTTCAACTTGTAGCATAGATTAGGGAGGGAGGAGCTTGCAGCGCAGACTAAGGTCAGCCGGGTGGCACATACTGTACATGGGGTGTGTGCAGAGGCAAAGGCTCAAAAGTGCTGCTGACCCACATAATTGAGGGGTCAATTTATGCAGTGAGTATGTCACTATTGAGGTGCAATGGAGATGATCTCTATATGAAAAGAAATCCACTGCTTCAAACCTGCCTGGTTTTCTCAGTGTGGAGGTTCATTCGTGTGGACTGGAGAACTTTTTGACAGTTTCTTGACACCTAATCCATATAGTGTTTTCTTGGGCTGTACTAGACTACTGTGCACTATCTATTTGATATAAAAAGTAAAGGGGGTATAGGTTATGGTCTCTTACAAATAGGGACACCCCAAAAAATGGATGTTAGGCCAGCCCTGTCCTTACTTCCAACAGCATTTTGCTGCTTCCTCTTACTATTTACTATTTTGTTTACCCACAAAATTGCAGGATCCTTTGTCCAGACTTCTACATTACTTTGTTGGACTCTTGCAATCATTGGAGTACCCTAACCAACCTGCAGTTCAGAGTTGTATAACGTTTAGTGCCAGCTGCTTGTACTCTCCTTACTGAAGATGTAACATATTTGTGTTTTTTTGAAAAATATATGGTCATTTTGAACGTTGTGCCAACAATACATTTCAAATAAGTTGAGGCAGAGGCATGTTTATGACCATGTTGCATCCTCTCTTCTTTAAACAACACTTGGAAGTTTATGAGACCATCTGTTGTGGTTTTGAAAATTAAATGCAGTTCCATTTATACTCAATATGGGACAGTTGATATTTTCAACAGTTTGGGGCCGTCTTGGCTGTTGTTTCATCTTATAATGCACAAAATGTTTTCAGTTGGTGACAGGTGTGGAGTGTGGGACTTTACCAATGTGGCCATGCTGTTGTAATATGTGCAAGATGCAGTTTTTACATTTTCTTGCTGAAATAAGCATGGTCTTCCCTGAAAATAAAATAATTTGCATGGCAGGTAATGTAATTATTATTATTATTATTATTTATTAAATAACTCTAACACATTAAGCAGCACTGCACAATAGATAAATAGGGTTAACAAACAAGGTAGGAGCTCTCTCTAAAAAACAAAACAAAACAAAAACAAAACAAAAAAGCAAGATCACATGAATGTCTTTGTAAACAATAGTTCAATTACTATGGTAAAAATAGATCAAATGAGTTCTAGTCTGCGTCTGCGAGAGGGGTGTCTGACAGTGAGGATGCATGCCCTGCCAGAGGCTTACAATATAAAGGGTGTGGGTAGAGACTCAAAAAGTGTGTTTGTTGAGAGGGTGTTCAGTAGAACGGGAGGGGGGGGGGGGAGATAGGCAAGCAAGAAAAGGTGAGTCTGATGGCTGGTGGGAGTGAGTTCCAGAGTGTGGGTACAGCCCCAGTGAAGTAATGCAATCACTCATGGGAGGAAGTAGTGGGTGCTGCAAACAGGCACAGATCATTGGAGGATCAGAAGGGGAGGGATGGTATGTGCCTGTGGACAATATCAGAGCTGTAGATTGGACAGGTCCTGTGCATCAATTTGTAGGCCAAGAACAGTATTTTGAAATTGATCCTGAAGTGGAAGGGGAGCCAAGATGGCGCTGGACGGCTGCCACGGCACAGAGCTCCGCTTTTTTTCTCCTCTATTCCCTATTTTTCCTTGCATCACAGGCAATTGATGCACATAAAGGGCCGGCACACATGCTCCGGCTCCCCTCGGGCAGGTTGGCTGCTGCAAGAGCCAGGAGGGCGCATCTCGATCAGGCCACCCACGTGAAGAAGCCACCGGAGCATCACCCCCGGAGCACTATCGCGGATCAGGCCACCCACGTGGAGAAGCCCCCGCTGTACATCCACCCATCGGAGGAGAGCCTTCCACGAAGTGAAGTCCCCCAGACTACTCATCAGAGTGCCACCCACGTCGGCAAGCTCCGGATCACCCCTCCTCGCAGTGGAGTAAGCAGGCCCAGCCCGTTGCGCGGCCGAGCCTCGTATCCCCCGCAGCTGGCGGCAGGCCAGGCCATCGTCGGCCAGTCACCCAAGGGCCACGAACCTCTGCGAGCAGGAACCGCCGGCTGCACTCTGCACCCATCCACAGCACACGCAGCCGGGGAAGTCCCGACTGCATCCACTGCTGCCCCCGCCTTGGGTCTTCTAGGCCTCCCACGTGGGGAGGTGGAAAACAAAGAGGGGCTACACTCACCGACCCCACCGTGGACACTGTCGCACCAGAATGCCCAGACCATCCGAGCAGCCACTCAGCACTGGTAAGAACCCTGCTCCCATCACCTGTGTGCTGCCTGCACACATTGAACTGTTACTGCTGCCGCTGCTGCCTATCCTGACCTGTCTGTGTTATGATTGCTAGGGTTGCTACTATCACTTTCTGCTGACCCCAGGAACTGCTGACTAGTACTGCTATGCTTGCTAGGGCTACAACTGTTACTTGTACTATATATACATTTGATGACCCCAGGAACTGTTTGTCCAGCACTGTATATCTTATGTTCTGCCACTGGCATCTGACCTGCCAAACTGCCTGATCTGTCCTGCTAAGCAGATCAGTGCCTGATTCCTTACTGCTGCATCCACCGATCTGTTTCCAACCTGTACTATATCTGATCTGTGTGGCCGGCGACCCTGTGAAATGCCATGCTCCTCCACCCGCCGCTGGCGCCCCACTCCCACCACCGGGCATGCCCCCCACGCCACCACACGCACCATGTACTCCAGGGAGCAACTTCTTTGGTGGGAACAACGTGGCCCATCACTCTCTGAGGCCAATTTCCTGCCAAACCTGGTCCAGAAGTACATCCAGCAAGTCCTGGTCTCTGCTCCTTGGCCCAGTGCAGGCTGGCGGCGAAGGGGCTGTCGAGCTGGGGCTCGCGTGAGACTTAAGAGGAGGGGACTAAGGTCAGCCATCCCTGCGGTTCTCTTGGCAAATGTCCGCTCTCTCCCTAACAAACTGGATGAACTACGTCTCCTCTGTGGCAGGTGGGAGCTCGGGAAGAACACCCCAGTACTTTGCTTCACGGAGACTTGGCTACATGAGAACATCCCTGAGAACGCCCTACACCTTCCAGGCTTCAGCCTCATACGGGGGGATCGCGACCCTACCCTCTCCGGGAAGAAAAGAGGTTGTGGCATTTGCTTCTACATCAGCTCATCATGGTGCCCCACCCCACCAGTACTCGACAGGAGGTGCTCCCCAGACCTAGAACTTCTACTCGTGAATTGCAGGCCAGCATACTCACCACGGGAGTTTTCCTCCTATGTCGTTGTTGGAGTGTATATCCCCCCTGATGCTGACGTCAAATCTGCCCTGAGTACCCTCAGCGACACCATCTCACAGTGGGAAACATCCCTCCCAGACTCACTGTTCATCGTCATGGGAGACTTCAATAGGGCAAACCTTCGACAAGAGCTTCCACGCTACCATCAGCATGTTGTTTGCCCTACCAGAGGCCTGAACACCCTCGATCATTGCTACACGCCACTGAAGGATTCCTACAAGGCTATCTCTGGGGCGGCGCTTGGCTCTTCTGACCACTGCCTTGTCCATCTCATCCCCACCTACAGGAGGCTCCTGGAATCAGCAAAACCGGTCGTAAAGTCCTCCAAGGTATGGTCAAGCGAGGCCAAGCTCCACCTTCAAGCCTGCTTTGACTGTACGGACTGGGAGACCCTGGCGGCCCCAGACCTGGACGAGTGGGCGGATAACGTCACCTCATACATCAGTTTCTGTGAGGCCTCCTGCGTCCCAACCAAATCCTTCAAGGTCTACCCGAATAACAAACCGTGGTTCTCCAACAAGCTACGGCTATTGCGGAAACGCAAGGAGGCAGCACACAAGGCGGGAAACCAGGAGGATTTCAGGATGGCGAGGAACGCGCTGAAACAAGAGCTGAGAGCCGCAAAAAAGGAGTTCGCTGAGAGGATGAAGCAGAACCTGCGCTCAAACGACTCAAGAGCCGTATGGCAGGGGCTTAAGGCTGCCACCAACTACAAGCCTCCCCCGCAACATGCAACACCCAGCTCTGAGTTAGCTGAAGAACTAAGCAGATTCTACTACAGGTTTGAGAATCAGGCTGAGCCTGGGGGACACCTACCACCTCCCACTCTCCCTCCAGCCCCCGTGATCAGCGACCCAAGTGAGGACCCACCCACCCTGGAGGTGGGTGAGGCAGACGTTCGGCACCTCCTGTCCACGCTAAATGCCAGGAAAGCCCCAGGCCCCGACGGCGTGTCCCCAGCCTGCCTCAAAACCTGTTCGTGGCAACTTGCCCCCATCCTCTCTGCCATCTTCAACAAGTCACTAGCAGAGGGCAGAGTCCCTGCGTGCTTCAAGAGGTCCACCATCATTCCTGTTCCTAAGAAACAAGGCATCTCCGACCTCAACAACTTCAGGCCTGTGGCCCTGACATCTGTCATCATGAAGTCCCTAGAGAGAGTAGTCTTATCCACCCTCAAGCTATCCACCATGCCCCTACTAGACCCTCTCCAGTTCGCCTACAGGGCAAATAGGTCCACTGACGATGCTCTTAACATTTGTCTGGAATTCATCTACAACCATCTTGACAGACAAGATGCGTACGCCAGAGTACTGCTACTAGACTTCAGCTCAGCGTTCAACACTATATGCCCACTCACCCTCCTGAATGTTCTGGCAACGCTTGGGGTCCACCCCACCCTACGCCTATGGATCGCGGACTTTCTCTCTAACAGATCCCAAGTTGTCAGGCTGGGGGACATCTACTCGCGAGAAATGATAACCAACACAGGGACACCCCAGGGCTGCGTCCTGTCCCCGCTGCTGTTCTCCCTCTACACAAATAATTGTAGATCCACGGTTGACTCTGTCAAAGTCATAAAATTTGCCGATGACACCACCATCGTCGGCCTCGTCACCAAGGACAACATCCAGGATTACCAGCAGCAGGTGGAGAGATTATGCCACTGGTGCAAGGAGAACAGTCTGGTGCTCAACGCGGCCAAAACCGTCGAGCTAATAATGGACTTTAGGAAGTCTGCTCCCACCCCACCTCCTATCTACATCGATGGCACCGAGGTGGCCAGAGTGCCATGCGCTCGCCTTCTGGGCACTACCATCTCCAGCGATCTTAGTTGGAGGGCCAACATTACATCAACCCAGCGGAAAGCCCAGCAGAGACTCTTCTTCCTCCGCCAACTGCGGAAGTTTGGCATGGCACAGGAGATCCTAACTTGTTTCTACTCTGCCACCATTGAATCAATCATCTGCTCCGCCATCTTGGTCTGGTATGCGGGAGCCACTGCCAGCGACAGGCACAAACTACAGAGGACCATCAGGTCGGCAGAGAGAATCATTGGGAGACCTCTGCCTCCACTTGACCTTCTGTACAATACAAGACTGTGTGCCAGGGCACTGAGGATCGCAAGTGACCCCTCACACCCGGGCTACTGCTTTTTCACCCCACTTCCATTGGGCCGGAGACTCCGGGCTATCCCCATCAAGACCACCAGACACAAGAACTCTTTCTTCCCTATGGCCGTTAGCCTCCTAAACTCCCTTAATATTCTCCCACCCTCCATCAGTGCCCTACCACCTGCATAGCAATGAACTGGAAAATATCCGGCAACTTTGGTAGACGTCAGCAGCGTTTCCTTGAAAGGCGCATACCGATGTGAATGCATATTTGATTTGATGTTGATTGTTTATCTGTGTATGTAAATATTGTCTTGCTTATTCTGACGCTTTGTCCTGCCTTTCTGTCTATGTACCGCTCAGTATTGTGCCAAACCCAGTTCCGGGCATGACCCAGTCATGCTTGGCGAAATAAAACGATTCTGATTCTGATTCTGATTACAGAGGGAGGTTGTGGAGGTGTTGAGATTGAAGGAGTTTATCAGTCTGGCTGCTGCATTCATTACCTATTAAAAGGGGGCAATGGGGCTTAGAGGGGGGGTCCAATAAAAGGGAATGGCAATAATCAAGGCAGGAGATGTCAAGGGTATGGATGAGGAGTTTGGTGGTGTCAGGGGACAGGTAAGGGCAGATCCTGGAGATGTTGGGGAGGTGGTAGTTGCAGGATCAGGTAATACTTTGGATATGGGGAGCAAAGGAGGAAGTGGGCCTAGGAAGTGGGCCTTGGGGGTTATGGAAGATGGTAGTGGTATTGATTGTGACATGCATATCTGGAAGGGGAGCAGCTGTGCAGGGTGGGTTCAGTCTTCAGATTATGGTTCAGGAACCTGGTGGCCAACCAATAGAAAATGGATGTGAGGCAGGAGGAGACCTTGTCCATGGTGAAGGTGGAGAGATCCAAGGTGTGGAAGTATATGTGGGTGTCGTCGGCATACAGGTGGTAGTTGAATACCATAGAGATGATTTTACCTATTGAGGCAGTGTAGAGGGACAACAATAAGGGTCCCAGGACACGGCATTGGGGAACACCAACTGAGATGGGTGTATTTAATACAGTTGCACAATCAATAAAAATAGGTTCATATCCACTTAAATACTTAATTCAGTTACACAACCCCCTGTACAACAGCATTCTGTCTGGTAAAGGGAGGGCAGACAGCTCCTACTACATAACAAAGTCCAGCCAGTCAGAGATTGGGAACTTGATTTTTGGAGAGAAAGTAGAATAGTGTGTGTGTGTGTGTGTGTGTGTGTGTGTGTGTGTGTGTGTGTGTGTGTGTGTGTGTGTGTGTGTGTGTGTGTGTGTGTGTGTGTGTGTGTGTGTGTGCGTGCGTGCGTGCGTGCGTGCGTGCATTGGTGGAGGAGGAGTTGGAGGTCAGCTGGCAGAGCTGGACCGGATGGCAATGCTGGTTGGCTGTGCTCACTGCATCACAGGACTGTCTGGAAACATTGAAATATCTTTAGGAGATATTTCACATATACTGTATTTCCAGTTTGTATCTATGTGTTTGTCTGAAGCGAATCTGCACAGCTTAATCACAGTCTGATATAACAGATATACACAATAAAAACCTGTTTCCAAACTCCTTGTTGCCCATATAATTTTCCTACCTGCCTGTATGCCAAAGTAATACAATTTCTAGAAAAACACGTCTCCCATTTCACACTTCAGTTACTGCTGACAGCAGAATTATTCATATCATAAGCTGTTTAGAAGAAGCTGTGCATGAAAGAAAAATGAAAGCTTTGTGTTTGAACAGCAATGAAAATTCTACTTATATGTCGATAAGAGAGCAGCACATTTTATGTCAATAAATAAGGCACCTTGGAAAAGTGAATGTAAATGTGTTTTTTTTTTATATGATTCTCTTAAAGAAAACTTGTACTGAAAAAAGTTCCCCTGGAGGTACTCACCTCAGTAGGGGGAAGCCTCTGGAACCTATTGAGGCTTCCCCCATCCTCCTGTGTCCCACGGCAGTCTTGCTGCAGCCCCCGGAACACACAGGTGACAAATCCGACAGCCTGTGCAATATTTACCTTTTTGGGCTCCAGTGGGGTCGCTGTTGCAGCTCTTCTGACCGAGATAATCGAAAATAGCTGATCTCCATCGAGTCCGCTCTACTGCGCAGGCACAGGAGACTTGCGTCTGCGCAGAAGAGCGGCCTGACGGAGATCGGCTATTTTCGCCTATCTCCGTGGGAAGAGCGGATACTGCGCCTGCGCTGGAGCCGAAAGGTAAATATTTACATCGCCGCCGCTCCGGGAGGATTTTCTCCGCTGCCGTGGGCCCGAGAAGGACGGGGGAAGCCTCAATAGGATCCAGAGGCTTCCTCCACCCGAGGTGAGTACCCCCAGGGGAGTTTTTTTCATTACAAATTTTCTTTAACCACTTGCCTACCTGCAGTCTCTGGCCCCTTAAAGTGTAACTGTCAGGCATAAAATCAAAAATCAATTCTTTATTTGTATCTGTTAAACAAGTAATAAGGATGCTAACCAGGCAACTCAAAAGTTAAAATCTCTATTACTTTTCTTGTTTATAAATGATCATTCCTCAGTTTACCTGACTCTTATTTGGTACGTTGCTGCACAAAGGAAGTTGCATGGCATGCTGGGTTGTCTTTTTTGGCTTCTTTATTTACCCTCAGACTTAACTAATGTGCAGAAGCAAAAAAGGACAACCCAGCATGCCCTGCAACTTCCTTTTTGCGGCAACGTACCAAATAAGAGTCAAGTAAACTGGGGAATGATCATTTATAAACAAGAAAAGTAATAGAGATTTTAACTTTTGGATTGCCTGATTAGCATCCTTATTACTTGTTTACCAGATAAAAATAAAGAATTGATTTTTGATTTTATGCCCGACAGTTTCACTTTAAGGACCAGACTTTTTTTCTCCAAAATGAGGAGTGATCACTGTGATTGGCACACCATAATCATGAGGTCAGGAGCCAATGAAATTGGCCACTGACAGAGATACAGAGCTCTGCACTAAGTGTGACACTAGAGCGGGAGGGCTGCAGTGTCACAATATCAGCGTGAACGAGGGAAACGGCTGGTGGGTGCAAACGTGGACATTGCAATCTGCCCCCTTGTAGGCTTAAGAAAACATAAACAGGGAGTAGATTTCAACTGTAGTGGTCCGAAAGAAGTTAAGCTCGTACACACTTTAGACTTTTGTCTCTCAAAACAATGGTATGTGGTTGTCTCTGGCGAAAATCTAGTGTGAGTACAGATGTTCCTTTCAGTCATCCTGCTCACTGTTACTGTTACTGTTTTGCTATTGTAGACTCCACTGCTCCTTCCAATCATCTCTCATACAAAAGAGTGGGTTGCTTGTGTGAGGCAGATGGCCAGAATGTTTGTACGGAAATCTTTCCTGCCACTTGAAGCAATCACTAAGGGCTGGTGCACACCAAAACCCGCTAGCAGATCCGCAAAATGCTAGCAGATTTTTAAACGCTTTTTTTTATTTTTATGAGGCGTTTTGCTAGCGTTTTGCGGATTGCTGCTGCGGTTTTCAGTATAGTAGATTTCATATATTGTTACAGTAAAGCTGTTACTGAACAGCTTCTGTAACAAAAACGCCTGCAAAACCGCTCTGAAGTGCCGTTTTTCAGAGCGGTTTGCGTTTTTCCTATACTTAACATTGAGGCAGAAACGCATCCGAAATCCAAAAAATGCCTCACCCAGGCATTTTTCGTTTCTGCAAAACGCCTGCCGCTCTGGTGTGCACCACCCCATTGAGATACATTGACCAAGCAGATCCGCAGCCGCAAGCGGATCTGAAAACGCCCAAAAAGCCGCTCGGTGTGCACCAGCCCTAACAAACATTTTAGGTTTGTTAGGAATCTGGTCATGCCACTTCCTGCCTGCTGGTGGCAGCATTGTGCTGAACGTTCATGAACTTCCGTTATTCCACCAGCAGGTAGCTCTGGGAACTTTGCATAACCTGAACTTTCATTGTTCCACCACTAGGTGGCTCTATGCTGGCTGGAGACCGCTCTGCCACTGCAAGGGTTGCTCTCTATGGACTTTGATAACAGCTTCAGAGATTATACAGCGACTTGTGCACACAATGAGGCCTTGTGGGAAAACAGGTGCAAATTTGAAACCAACACAGCTCTTGCAACTTCTCTGTGCCTCCACGTTTGAAAAACAACAGTCCAATCTTATTCATCACAGGCAAAGAAAAACGTGGGCACCAGTAAAATGCACACCACTGTGTTTAATGATGCATTGCAGCAAACATTCCAACAGATTTGACAGTAAAAGACCCCTCGGTCAACAATTGTTTCACTTCAGAGATGCATCATCAAGGACGCTTAGTGATCTTGGCAGCGTGGGACGGAGCTCCACGCCAACAGGACAGCGCTTCCCTTTAAAGAACTTCCGGGTGCGCTCACATGATCCCGCCGGCCAATCAGGTTCGCCTGTATGCATGACGCAGTCACATGCGGACAAAAGTACGCATGCGCGTACGACATATGCGGGCTAGCTGCCTCCCATGGCTGAGCGTCGCATTCCATGCGTCCATTCATCCGTGTGGGATACATTATGCTGCTAGACCCTGGCAAAAACCTATTGCCTCCTTGTACAGGGTTACTAATCGACCAGGGGGAACAATGGCCAGGCGACCCATGCATCAAACCTGGAAGAATCATTTATATAGGAGACACAGTAGTTCATACATGTAAATAATCACAAGAACCAATAATAAAGAGTGAAAAAGGGTCACCAAGTGTAATGAAACAAGAAAGACAACGCCAAAGATTCAGCCCCTGAGGGAGATCCATCAAGAAGATCTATATTAGAATTGAATCAATTATTCACATTCCCCCCCCCCACACACTTAAATAGCCCCTCCTATACATAAACCCTACCCCAAAAATTCCCTTACAGCAAATTTATAGATCTGAGTCTAGTATTTACATTAGGAGCAAAGAGCCTGTATTATCTTATATCTACCTTTCAAGGAACACAGCAAGGTCGTTTTTGTCATTAAAACCTAACGGACCCATGGCCTCGGTTTTGGAAATAAGATATGCTTCTCGCTGCAACAATATTCTCTCATGGTCCCCTCCCCGTTTGGGATTCTGGACATGCACCAAACCTACGATCCTCAGTAGTGAAGGATTGCTGTCGTGCGCCGTACTAAAATGCTCGACCAGCCTAGGTACTCCTCCTTCACCTTTTCTTATAGACCTGATGTGTTCCACAAGTCTTTCATGCATAGGACGCGTGGTTTCACCGATATAATATCGAAGACAGGGAGAGAAGATGGACTTTGCTTGTCAATCATGCTGCAGGTATGTCCTCCTTATATAAGGGCCCTGCAAGGAACAACCTTTGCCAGAACTTTGTGCTCACTAGCTGGAGTATCTGGACAACCCTGGTTCTCTGGTATTCTGTATTCTTGTATCTGTTACCCTGTTACTGAACCTAGATTCTGTCTGACCTCGTTTACTGCCTGCTCCTTTTGTACCGTGATTGCTCGATTGTTGCCGACTTATGATTTGTTCTGACTGTGATTTTGTGCCTGCCTTCTTGTACAGCGATTGGTGTATATATTGTATATATTTGTCAGTAGTGACAAATATACTTTTCAGTCAGGATTCAGGAAAAGGCACAGCACTGAAACGGCATTAGTCCGAGTAATGAATGATCTACTTACTGCAAGGGACAAGGGTGGTTGCTCAATTCTGATTCTTCTTGACTTGTCTGCAGCATTTGATACTGTGGATCATGAAATAATAATCCAGCGACTGAAGAATTATTGTGGCCTAAGGGGTACTGTTCTTAGCTGGTTTCAGACCTTCCTATTTGGCAGGACACAGCAAGTATGTCTGGGCACACACTACTCTAATCCAGTGCCACTTGCCTATGGAGTTCCACAGGGTTCTGTACTATCACCATTACTCTTTGCAGTCTACATGCTCCCACTGGGCAAAATAATCCAGAACTATGGCCTAGGATACCATTGTTATGCAGATGACACACAACTGTATCTGTCCTTCAAGCCTTGCATCCAGGACCCATCAGCATCCATAAATGCGTGTCTAGTGGATTTACAAAATTAGATGAACACCAGCTGGCTGAGGCTGAACTTTGACAAAACAGAGGTGTTGGTGGTAGGTGGTCCACACATGATGGATAAAGTTCAAGACGCTCAGCACCTCAAACTAGCAATTGGGGGAGATACTGTACAGTATAAAGACTCTGTGCGAAACCTTGGGGTGATCCTAGATGGAAATCTAAACCTCAAACAGCAGATATCAGCTGCTGTCAAGTCTTCCTTCTTCCATCTAAGAAATATAGCGAAAATCAAACACCTTATTCCAGCTGAAGACCTACCGACCCTGGTTCATGCATTTGTATCCTCCCGTCTAGACTACTGCAACACCCGGATCTACAGATAAGGTTCTGCGCCACTTACAGCTAGTACAGAATGCTGCAGCCAGACTCCTAGCCAATGCCCCCCGCAGCTCACACATCACCCCAGTACTGCAAACTCTTCACTGGTTGCCAGTAAAATGGAGAATCAATTTTAAGATCTGCCTGCTGACATTCAATGCTCTACACTACATGGGACCCAAATACATAGCGGATCTATTGGAACTTTATGCCCCTCCACGCACCCTCCGCTCTGCCAACAAGAGCTGGTTATTCCCAGGATACACTTAACATTTGGTGCTCGGGCCTTTTCCTATGCAGCCCCTACTCTATAGAACTCACTTCCACAATCAGTACGAGAGGCTCCTTCTCTGGACAGCTTTAGGCTTCTTGCACACCAAGACGTTGCATTAGGTGCCACGTTAAGGTCGCATAACGTGCACCTAACACAACGTATGGTGCTGCAAGAGCCGACGGTAGAGTGAGCCGCGTTAGGCGGCTCGAGTCCTATAATGTCTCCCAGAGTGGCGCTGATTGGCCAGCGGGACCACGTGATGCGGAGCGAGACACTCCGCATCACGTGGTCCCGCCGGCCAATCAGCGCCCGCCAGTGCAGTGAATATTAAGTAGCCATGTGCGCGGCTACTGTAGCTGGCTCTCCCCGCCTCCTCTCCGCCCCCCACTGCGCATGTGCAAACAGTCTAACGCGGCTATAGCCGCTCCAACGCCGTAGCATGCTGCACTTTGCACAGAACGTGCAGCGTTACATGTAACGCAACGTGGGCTGTGTAAACAGCCCACTTGTGATACATTGCTGTGCGTTGGGGGAGCGTTACAGGCGCACTAACGTGCGCCTGTAACGTCTTGGTGTGTAAGCAGCCTTAAAAAAAGGCTAAAAGCTCACCTCTTTTCCCAAGCCTTTGAGACTGCATAATGCAGGGTCACAGCGCTTTGAGTCCTCAGGGAGAAAAGCGCTATATAAATATTATTGTTATTGTTGTTATTGTTATTGTCCTGTGTATATGTGTATATATCCTGTATATATTTAGGTAGATAGATAGATAGGGTATTGGGGGTTTTGCACCTTGCTTTGGTTGTATGGTGTGTATGCATGTGGTGGTTGCGTCCTTGTATATAGTTGCCACCATATTTTCTGACTGCTGTACATAGTTTTTATGCATGCAGCTGCATTGAATTTGCATAATACTGTATGCACGATTGTAAATAAACCTTTCTGCACAGTAAATTCCTGTCTCAGTGTCTGTGTTGCTGCAAACTGCGATCAATCCCAGTTTCTCCGTTTAGGCTTGTAACAAGGTTATTGTTTTTGTAAGATATAATGGTGTAACAAATATGTTAGCAGAGAGCAGAAAGTTTTATTGATTCGGGAAACACCCAAATCTGCTCAACCACCCACTAAAACACTCTTGACTTCTGTCTGCACACGGAATATGAACTTACCTGCTAACCATTCACTGCTGGTGCTGACTTGAAGACAGATTAGCTCCTCCAAATGAAGACAAAATACAATTTGTGATAAACCAGATCCCAATGTGATTTTTTTTTTCATGGGGAAAAAATGTACAGACCCTTACTGCAATTGGATGGAGCACTTGGATAACCAGTTTAGTATGAACAGGACAGATAGCTTAATCTATCCAAAACACTTATAAATGACATATTGATCACCAGTCATGAATGATACATTCTTGCATTATTGACAAAACTAACAAATGCTTCATAAATATAAAGAATAAGATCCGATAGGGTGCTGAGGCTAATTCTGGATGATGGTTGTAATACTAATGCGATAGACCTGTATTTATAACATTGATTGCTCACAATTGCCTGACATAAGGATGTGTCATAAAATATATGTACAAGAAACTGAATTAAATGGTCATAATTGTGCATGAAACATATTTAGAATTTAGCAGGTGACTGAGGTGTTCCACAAGGATCAGTACATAGGCCAGTTCTTATCTTGATATGCAGTAACATTTTCTGATAATCATTCAAACTATAGAGAGTTAAAAGTAAACAGACAAGTGGCACATACCAATAAACTCTGTACAAAATAGTAGATGTGGTCTTATCATTATCTCTTATATTTTAAATAAAATTAATTTTGGAATTGGAAAACACAGCTGGATTAAAACTAGAGAACACTGGTCAACATTAAATTATTCCAGCAGGTTCTCTTGTTTGATAAAATGGCAGTAAGGTCCAAAAAAATGTAGAGAACACTACATACTGTAGGTCCTCTTTTTCTTGTTACACTGGCACACCCTCTCTGGACCTTACTGATCAGCCTGCATCAGGTGGTGTATTATACTCTCTTGAAGGGATATATTTCCACTCAAGGTTTTCCATTTTATATGGTTGATCCACCAATCTAATCAGGATATCCTGTCATTAACATATAACCTTACGGTCACCATTATTTTAAATACACAAATGTTTACAGTATATTGTCTATGTACCATTGCGCTCTTGTATTGATGTGGGATGAAACTCCATATTAACTGAAAAAAATAAAATAAATCATCCAATAAAGAAATTATGTATTTAGCTTACCTATCTTGTTGTTTTAGTGTTCACTGTCAAATTTAAGAGAACTGTGATATGAAAAAAGAAAATAATATTTCTGATGCTTACTGTTTCTCTGCAATGTCAAAAGTGTGCAAAGGCACACCATGCCAGGTAAAAAAAACATACATATATATTTACATATATTATTGAGGCACTAACTATTTTAAGGCAATTTTTTTTTTATTTTTGGATGTTACAACCCACTTTAACCACTTCGAGACCGGGGTATAAATGTAAGGGTTTCACCATTATAGATAGCCAGGCATAGGTATCCCTGATATAGAGAGCAAGGCTTAGGTATCCCCAGTAGAGGTAGCCAGCAATTACTCACCTCTCCTGATCGTCGCTCCCCCTCCGCTCTGTACGGCATCTAGCCTTGCAAAGCCTCGCTAAGTTCCGGGTCCCAACTTGATGACCTCATCAAGCTGGGACCCGACACTAGAGGCAGTGCGAGGCTGGATGCTGGGCAGAGTCGAGAGGTAGCGACGATCGCCAGAGGAACGTCAGGAGAGATGAGTGGATCCTCTTCTTCCTCCGCCGCCTAGTGATCACTACAATCTGCGGCAATTGTAGTGATCATGTGATCAGGAGCCAGTCGCCATGGCCCCTAATCAGTGAGGGGAGATATCAGCTGTCATATGACAGCTGAATCTCTCCATTCGGCTGGACGCAGCAGGACCAAGGGATGTTACAGTTACGTCTATTCAGCAGCACAGGACATAACTGTAATGTCCTTGGTCCCAAAGGGGTTCAGCAATAGCACTCTTACCGAACCTAAGCTCTGCCAGGATCAACGGTGAATCTCAGGTTGGAATCTTTTATAACATTGCTTTTGATCAAAAAGGAATTTCTGAATGTTGATGTTACATGCTGTGGTGCAATAATATGTATGTTGATGGTTATTTGTGTGTGAGTTTCTGTGTGTCCACATGCAGGTTTGCATATGTGTAAAAGTTTTTGTGATTATAATAGGACTAGAGAAGTAGCTTTTGAAGGCCATCTCCTTACTTTTCTAATTTGAATTAAAACTGTTGAGTGCTACAAAATGGAAGTGCGAGGAGGTATAAAGGGAGACATGTGCTCCTAGTCCAGTGTGTTTTTCTGAAAAGACACTGTTATTTTGACCTGAAAAAGCAAGTAAGGCCGGTGAAACGCATTGTCATTTGTGTCCAATAATTTTTTTTTAAATTCCATTCCTCAATCAAGGTAAGACCACTAATTGTTTCATATACCTTACAAGAGCAATATACACTCTAGGGTGCCTCCTCCCACATAATAAAGTGTCTATCCCCTATATACTATAGTGTCTATAGTTAGGGGCCAATCACTGTGATTTATCCAGTTTTTGTTTGTGTTTATTGGTAAGCAACTGATCACCTCATAGAAAAGAATCCAGACCTATCCGAATGGAGACAATATTTTTCACAGGCTTTTGATCGTAGTTGCCCAACAACCAACCTTTGTAAGTAGCATTCTTGTTGCTCCTTATTCCAGTATACTGAAATATACACTATATTGGCACTCCTGGTTTTCTGTTTTTTTGTTTTTTTTTACTTTCCGGCTCTGGAGTTCGTCTGCGGAGATCCCCTCACCAGGCTTGCTTTGTTTGTAACAATAATTATTTTTATATTTTGATAATAATAACTAGAAAACTGACCAAGATCAGTAAAATTTACAGTGATCGATACTGTATTAGTCAAAGTTAAAAATCACACTCAGTAAAAAGGCATCGCTAAAGTGCACCTTACATTCACAAAACCCCTGACGAGGTGTGCAAATACCAAAATAAACAGTTTACTTTTGTAACTCCTCTGTATTGTGCAGACATGTTGCTTGTTAATCAGGGGGGTTGGAACCTCCTCCTAGTGATAAGTGTGGTGCATGTGCCCCATTTCTCTGCAAGTAAAGTCTACATACCAAAAGTGACACCACTCTCCCACCATTCATTCTTTGGAAGGACATTTTTAAGATCACACAGCTACTGGCAGAATGTCTAGCTAAAGCCTGATACATATGTCCAATTATGATTGGTCAATAACAGATTTTGAATACTAAGAACAGATTGTGTAGGTAAGCTCTTATACTACATGGTAGTGGTAAAATTAGCCAATCAATGTATGTACTAGGTTTTACACAGTAAATGATCGCTGACAGTAGTGATGTATCGCAATGCTTAGAAAATACTAGGATAAAACGTCATCATTCTTAATGAGACCAGTTGACATTACAAGCCAGGTACTGGCTGACTTTATTAAAAACTCTGCTGCAGATGTTTTGGTTGGCATAACTTAGGCATTTGAATCCCCTAGGAGTCAAACAAAAATGTCTGGTGAAAATACCAGCAAAATCATTAGCAAGTTTGAGTCAGCACCAGTCAATGCCTGTTAACTCCTGTCTGGGTCAAACAAATGAGCCAGTGAGGATGTGCTGTAAGATGCAAGGTACATAACATTATTTGATTGTAAATATAACATATCAATTCTAGTACAGGGAGGAAATCTGTAGCTGTAACAATAAGTTTCTGTTAGGATTAGAGATGAGCCGAAATTTTGAACTGCTTTTATTACGCATGCGAAATTTAACATTACGACCCAAATTCGTAATTTCGTAATTAATTTTCAAATCGTAATTTACAATTTCGTAATCGAAATTTCACTCCCGTAATGACGAATTTCGTGTCTCCAACCGAAATTTTACTTTTTCAGGTTTGTAAGGGTTTCTATCCCTCTAGATGCCTAAAATGAATAGCACAGCCAGCCTCCTCCCTCTCCCTCTCCCTCTCTCTCTCTCTCCCTCTCTCTCTCTCCCTCTCTCCCTCTCTCTCTCTCCCTCTCTCCCTCTCTCTCTCTCTCTCCAGAGATCTGTAGTATTTCAAAACCATACTCACATTCATGACATGTCCAGGGATCAAACCCAGGCCAACCACATGGAAGACAGCTATGCTCACCACCATACCACCAAACACACACTAAATAGACTGATAACCTAAATCTTACTTGTAGACAGTCATATGAGACACATGCTGGGTGCAGGGCTTTGTGATTGGACCATGGACCATGCGATAGAGTGAGGTGCAAAAATGAAATCATGCCTAGCAGAGGATGGTTTCACAATGCTAAATGCTAGGCTGGCTGTGGTGCAATTGGTTAGTGCGTCTGGCTGGTAACAGCAAGGTTACAGGTTCGATTCCATCCAGGCATGTCTTTTCCTTTTGCGTTCAACAGTTGTCCAAACAGAGCCAACAGAGCCCCAGATAGCCATGTAGAGTTAGGTCACAGCTAGCCTGGCTGTGGTGCAATCGGTTAGTGTGTCTGGCTGGTAACAGCAAGGTTACAGGTTCGATTCCATCCAGGCATGTCTTTTCCTTTTGAGTTCAACAGTTGTCCAAACACCGAGCACAAAGTTTTGCATGCGTAAAGTTTTACGCACGCAAAATACCCCATGGGGTTCAATGGCGCAGCGCGCGCACGCAAAAGGAAAAGACATGCCTGGATGGAATCAAACCTGTAACCTTGCTGTTACCAGCCAGACACACTAACCAATTGCACCACAGCCAGGCTAGCTGTGATCTAACTCTACATGGCTATCTGGGGCTCTGTTGGCTCTGTTTGGACAACTGTTGAACGCAAAAGGAAAAGACATGCCTGGATGGAATCGAACCTGTAACCTTGCTGTTACCAGCCAGACACACTAACCGATTGCACCACAGCCAGGCTAGCTGTGACCTAACTCTACATGGCTATCTGGGGCTCTGTTGGCTCTGTTTGGACAACTGTTGAACGCAAAAGGAAAAGACATGCCTGGATGGAATTGAACCTGTAACCTTGCTGTTACCAGCCAGACACACTAACCAATTGCACCACAGCCAGCCTAGCATTTAGCACTGTGAAACCATCCTCTGCTAGGCATGATTTCATTTTTGCACCTCACTCTATCGCATGGTCCAATCACAAAGCCCTGCACCCAGCATGTGTCTCATATGACTGTCTACAAGTAAGATTTAGGTTAGCAGTCTATTTAGTGTGTGTTTGGTGGTATGGTGGTGAGCATAGCTGTCTTCCATGTGGTTGGCCTGGGTTTGATCCCTGGACATGTCATGAATGTGAGTATGGTTTTGAAATACTACAGATCTCTGGAGAGAGAGAGAGAGGGAGGAGGAGGAGGAGGAGGAGGAGGAGGTTGGTTGGTTATTCATTTTAGGCATCTAGAGGGATAGAAACCTTTGCAAACTTTAAAATACTAAATTTCGTAATCGTAATTACGAAAATTTGCGTAATTTGCGAAAATTACGAAATTTCGATTACTGCTAAAATCGTAATTGTAGTAATTTCGCGAAATTTCGGAAATTCGTAATTAGGTCATTACGCTCATCCCTAGTTAGGATTCCTCAAATTTATTTTCAAGGCTAATAAAATAAAACTAATAATGTAATAAATCAGTCCCAAATGCCTCTAATTTTACATCCCCCTTCCCAAAGAAAAATGAGCTCTTGTGCCCCTAGTATACAATAGGCTCAATTCAGTTAGCACGCCTAAAAGCTTTGGGCGTGCTAAACAGGGTGCTAAGCAGTTAGCACGCCCAGAGCTTTTATCGATCGCTCAAAGTTTAGCGCTGCGCGGTGCGCACGAAACAGAACACTGGGTGCCCCTAAATGTTGCACCGGGTGCCCCCATAATGTTGCGCCATGCGCCATTCCGGTGAAACGTTTTAGGGGCACCTGGTGCGATATTTTAGTCGCACTTGGTGCAATATTTTAGTCGCACCCGGTGCAATATTTTAGTCGCACCCTGTGCAACGTTTCGCTCGCACCACGCAATGCTAAACATTGAACTCTAACTTAGCGCGCAAAACCTTGCGTGTCCTAAAGGGCTTTAGGCACTTTAGGCATGCTAAGGGGCTTTTAGGCATGCTAAGTAAGTTAGCACCCTTTTGTGAATCAAGCCCTATATCTATGCCTCCTCAATAAAACTTTATTCACATGACAGCTGCAGATACATTGATGTATGTACATGGATAGGGAACTGGCTAAAGATTACAAGGCAAAACTTATTAGGATTATTATGGATTATACTCAAGGAGTGATGAAGTTTCACAAGCCTCAGTATTGGGTCCAGCTCTCTTTAATTTATCTAATAGGCTAATTGCAAACATGGTTCGAGTTTCCTGTGGCAGTAGAGCCCATCGCAGGACAATGGCACTGCTCTGTTTTGTATTTTAATCACCCTGCGGCAAAGTGTTTGATAATGTAATTTGTATAGCTCCGACCCCAACTCAGAGATGTGCTCCCTACTGGATAGAAAGTCCATCACTGGATTTCAAATGGTGCCATAGACTGCAATTCAAGTGTGTGTCGAGCTGTACTGCTTGTATACTCCTGCAATGCACTGCAGCGACTATGTCATCTCTGCATCGACCGAAGCACTTGCGTCGCATCACTCATAGAGACTAATAGTCCATTGCAACGTGGGAGCGGCAGGGAGAGTACTGCAACACAATAGTATGCAAGGGGCCTTAATGACCTAGTAAATTAAATAGATGGTAATGTTGCCATCTTTGTAGATAATACAAAATGATGCATAATTATCGATACTGAAGTGTAGTGACATACTACAGAAGGATTCTCACAGGACAGTTACAGTATATATGGGTAGGCAGATGACATTAATGTTAAGGTAGTGGCATAGTAGATAGTTGTTTGCAGATTACAGGAAAAGGCCCATGGCGCAGCAGGGTGAAGAAGTAGTAGAGCTGTTGTACAATGTAAACAGAATAAAGGCTGCTGTGAAGGCCAAGTCAAACCGGGGATTTCTCTAATCACCTCAAAATAGTAAGGAATTATAAAAACATTACCTGTTACATTACCTGTATATACTGAACTCGAGGTATTTTTTTTCCATTCAGGCACCAGACTGACTCAAGTATAAACCTAGGGTAGAAACCAAGGCTGCTGCTTTTAACATCTCATACCCATATTGCTTATCTAGTGGTCTAGTGGCACCCCCCTTCCCCCATATAACATTCTCTAGAGTCTAGTGTCCCCCCCCCCTCAAACACCACTACCTGGTATCTAGTGGTTCCTCCTCCCTCCTCCATGCCTAGTGTCTAGTCAGGTGAGATTGTTCTCCCACCACCTTCATTGCCATTACTCTGCAATTAGGGGAAGTGGGGAGGGAAGGCAGAGACTAATCCACCAGGGAACACTCTATGGGAGACAGAGGGGGGGCACTAGGCAGTAGGCACCAGGTAATGCTGTATGACCTGAGTATAAACTGAGATTTTGCTTTGGGGTGTATTTTAAGTGCAAAAATTATTGGTTTATACTCCAGTATTTGCAGTTTAGGGCTGATGCAATAAATCTCGTTGTAAGTATAATCCTTTAAACTGTAAAATGCACTGCTGCATAAAGCAACAAGTATTTCTCCCACCCGTATTAGTATACAGTGAAATTACTATGGAGAACATGGAAATATTTAAATCCAGGGAAGACATTAAAATCACTGAGGATGCATGAAGGGATTGTTTTGTTGTTTTTTCTGTAGGACTTTCTGGGCATGCCTTGCATGAGGCTTGCCTTTCACTAGACTGAAACTGCTGAAATCTTTTGAAGATTGAAGTAGATGGACATGTCTTTTTTCAACCAAGTTGAAAAGTAAAAAAAAAAAAGCTATAAAGGCATTCTTGAATATTTTGAAAGCTTTAAGGAAATCACTTAGAAATCACAACGGATTTTGTGGAGATTCAACAATCAACGTAAAATTTCTTACAAGTCAACGTCTCAGACAAATATTGACAAAACATGGGAGAATAGGTGACACAGTGAGGATGGTGCAGGAGCCACAATTGTTACTGTACAGGGATCTTATAGCACACTGTTTGTGGGGATACAGAAGAAAGTATATATGATGTGATAAGTATGGTGTGATAGATTTATTTATATGCATACATATAAACATGTTGGAGCTTTTTTCATAACAGTGGGAAGTATTTATAAAATTACATATTGATGTTAAATCACTATACAGGTTTAAGCTTATTTATTCTATAACCTACTCTAAAAAAAAGACAGATGAAGCTTAACTGGCTATTTGTGCTATATTTCTTCTTTATCTTGCTCTTTCACATGATATACTAGCTTTGTATGTTCTTTTTAGATACCCGTTTGGTAGAAATACTAAATACTGTAGTTCTAATAATATGTTATTCTTTCTATGTCCTTATAACATTGTTGCTCCATATAGTTGTACTTAAAGATGGCCTTGTGGCATCAATGGTTGTACTTATCATATGAATGCATGTAGCTTTAGGTTGTACTACAATCCACTCCACAAGCATTGTAATTAGTTGCAACACTAGCGCAAATCAGTTGTACTGAATAGAGTGCAGTGGAACTAACACAGCAATAGTGCAATACTGTACAACAATATAATGTACAATGCTTTGGTGAACATCAGACGTAGGCCTTGATTCAATAATTTTTTTCCTAAGTGTCCTCACAGGAGATGTTGTATACATTATCAATAAAAAATATTTTCAAATGCTAACAAGCACAAACTTACTCGGTATAAGTAATTCCAAACGTGTGGACATTTGATATTACTTCTCTCACCTACGTTTTAGTATTATGTTACTAAGGACCTGATGCACGAATGTCTGGTAAATTTGCCATGTGCGTGAAAAGCGCATGGCAGTTTTACTGGTACTTCTGCAAGGGTAGCAGCACCCGTTACACTATAAGTGCCACGTGTGTTACCGAGGTAACATGCACATTGCTATGGTAATGCACGGTGCATCGTAGCTATGCGTACATTACCACAGTAACATGCATTGTACTAATAGTGTAATAGCTGCTGTTCCCCTAGCATTCGTACCAGTAAAATTGTTGTGCATGGCCAATGTGCAAATTTACCAGACATTAGTGCATCAGGCCATAAGTGCCATTAAGTATTATGCGATATGATGAGAAAATATTTCCTGTAAGAAAACACAGGAGAAAAGATAATTGAATCACAGCTATTAACTTCAATACTACGTCTGATTGTGTAGTGCTTTCTAATGTTCTACAGCGCACATAGGAGTTAATTCACAAAACTCATGATTTATCTAACCCTACTAATTTTTCACTTTAACTTTAGAGATAATTCATGAGATAAAGAGTTAATGGGCTATATTCAGTAAACAGCAGTGAAAGTGCCATTGCATGGGAAATTTTACTGGTGTTTACGCAAGTAGCGTATTTAGTGTTGTGCAAATAGCATAATGCATGTTATAGAAGCAACACAAGTGTTGCACTATGTGCGCAATGCAAGCTAGACTACTTGCATAAACAGCAGTAAAATTGTCATGCATTGCCTGCTCATGGCAATTTTATCGTGAATATGTGAGTATAGCCCAAGGTGAGATAATTTTAGACATAAAACAGATTAAATAAATTATGAATAAAGGCAGATAAGGAGAGATAAAGCGGAAGACAGATAAGAAATGAGAATTAAAGAGATAAACAATAAATAAGGTGATATATTTGACAAAATAAAACAGATAAAGAAATAAACTGTGAATACAGATGGAAAGAAATAGACAAATAAGGAGTTTAAATTGATAAGGTGAGATAATAATAAGATAAACTTTGTGAATCAACCTTATTGTATGAAAGAATCTTTACTATTCATCCCTCTCAAGCTAAATCTTAGGTATCTGTATGTCAGCTGCATTTAATACTTAGTACTTTAATGCTTAGTATCCATTTCTGATATTGTCACTAAGGAATCTGAAAATGTGTAAGGAATCTGAAAATGTAAGGATAGAATCAATGATTCCATTACCGGTAAATCAAATCCTATAGAACACAATACTTTTCTAAAGCAGTTCTAAAAACAAAAATGCACTTCTAATTGTCTGCTTGTAATTAACAATTAACACCAAATCAGTTTTGACGTAGCCATGTAGATTTGGTAAAAACCCATATGAAGCAGATCTGTAAATTCAGTTGTTTTGGTTCCCAGGAATAAAAGCTCAGATTCTCATAAATGTTTCTCCTAAGGTTTTGTGCTCGAATGTTATAGATGAATATAGTTTTAGTAAATGTTTAAACTTCAACCACATTATCAAAGAAGCCCCATTGTGTTATATTATATACATATTATGGAACACTGTCACAGCTATGATATACTTCTGAAACTTTTGATAGGGTAGTCCAATAAAATGACTCTATAATGTGCTTTATTCAGATGAGGCAATAAAAAAACAACTCCTTGTACAGTGGAGACCAGGGTACACTCAATCATAAAGAGGCAATGTTAGACCTTTAAGTGCCTTATACCATGTACAGGTAATATAAGGTACCTCAGTTTAACACTGCACACAAGGCCCTTCAACACTGTTTGCTTTGCAGTTTGCTTATTTTGCATAGCCGATGTCCACATTACGTTTCTCGTTTATTACTACAGTAAAATTACTTGTAACTGGTCACATGAGCAAACACCATTGAATGTGATCTAACAAAGTTCCTCTCCTAGTTACCACTGTAGCAGGTGCATCAACACGGAGAACATGCATAATAGCCAACGGTATCTACACAATGAAGGAGCCACAGAATACATTTTACCTTTTGGGCCTGAGGGAGCTGGAAAAAAACAACAAAACAAAATTCATTTAGTGTAACTAAAGGGTGTTCCAAAGCGTTCATCTCAGCCTTTGCTTTTCCCTGATAGATGTGATGCTTGGTCAAAACATTCATCACACAGCTCAGGAAGCCATTAGAATCAATGCTCACTAGACTGTAGCCTCTAAATACATTAGCCTATGAAATCACTGAGACATCAAATAATAATAATGAAAACAATGTATTTCAAGCCATTAGTTTCTAGGTTATAGGCTTCCTTCTCCATGCCAGTGGGTTCTGTCTACAAAATGGCTTCCACAGCTATTGGGGAATAAAACAGATGCCACATTTCAGATAAAATGACTGCTGTAAAGCAAGGGAGTAAAATTGTGTCTGTAAACACTGTTAATAATTACTTCCTCCCTTACACAGGTGTTCTTCAAGTATTTATTGTGCCCAGTGGGAAGGTCAGAATGTGCTTGCTGAAATGAGGGAACTGGGAACTGTATATTATTTGGCATCTATGGGAGCTTTTTATAAACCACTTTGGAAAGATATAGACAGTTGAACTCTTCACATAAGGCACAATGTATATTTCAAAAGCTTGTAGACTTATAATGAAAAAATGCAATTACAGTAATAAAATGAATTATTCTTCATTAATGGGTCTACAGTTGAAGAGGTGGCCATGTTATTTCGTATGATTTGCTTGGTACCAGTGGTGTTATTTGATGATCGTACATGTACTGCTGACTGCAAATTGCTGATATTCAAACCGTGCATTAAGACACTATCTTAGCCATATCTGCAACATCAGCATCTATCACAACATCATGGTTTCGAATGGAATAAAGGTGACTGTTAAGATGAATGAAATAAAGGTAACTTCTATATCTTCCCCATTGACAGGCTCAATCAATAAAGCAGTGTAATGAGAATCAAAGATTCCTTAAATACAGTAACCCTTGGAAAAATGATTTATATTAACAGTCAGAAATGATTGGTTGCTTTGTTCCTATGCATTATTATTTCACATCCTCATTGCTCAAAGTGCTTATTCAAAATGAAAAAAAAGCAGAATAGTAAAATGTCACACATCTCAATGCCCATCTTTGTGCACCCACACTATGACACAGAACCCCCCAAACTGCCACTGCTTTCCTTACCTGACTGAGTACTCCGATGGGTGCCCTGTATTATGAGGTTCCTTCTATAATTTGGTGAGATGCTATTTGTGCATGGCAAAATCGAAACCACACCGCAATGCACCATTACACACACTTTAGTATATGCTGTAAACTGCATTGACTAGGAAATTGGAGGCAAACAGCCTTTAAAAAGTTGCACCCTTCTGCTCATTTCCTGTGGGTTATAAAGAGTGCTTTTCACGATCCTACAATGGTACGATGCTGTTTGGGGGATTAGCTACTTGGTTTTGTGGCGACTTATGCTTCAATCATGCTCTAAATTGCAAAAGGTCTATTTATACTGGTGGACAGAAATCACATCATTAAAAATTGGTATCAGCGCATGCACAACACAAAATTCAAAATTTGCAGGGAAAAATTCAAAAATTGTAGGGCAAAATTCAAAATGTGCAGGTTACGAATGACTCTCATTGCTTCCGGTGCCGCGCTATGAGCGGTAACACAATGCAGCTTCTGTGTCAGCAAGAGCACTTCTGGCACATCACAGTGTGTCATGTTCCATTGACTTACAGTGGGTTGCAAAAATATTCAGCCCCCTTGAAGTTTTCCACATTTTGTTACATTACTGTCACAAACATGAATCAATTTTATTGGAATTCCGTGTGAAATACCAATACAAAGTGGTGTACACGTGAGAAGTGGAACGAAAATCATACATGATTCCAAACATTTTTTACAAATAAATAACTGCAAAGTGGGGTGTGCGTAATTATTCAGCCCCCTGAGTCAATACTTTGTAGAACCACCTTTTGCTGCAATTACAGCTGCCAGTCTTTTAGGGTATGTCTCTACCAGCTTTGCACATCTAGAGACTGAAATCCTTACCCATTCTTCTTTGCAAAACAGCTCCACCTCAGTCAGATTAGATGGACAGAGTTTGTGAACAGCAGTTTTCAGATCTTGCCACAGATTCTCAATTGGATTTACATCTGGACTTTGACTGGGCCATTCTAACACATGGATATGTTTTGTTTTAAACCATTCCATTGTTGCCCTGGCTTTATGTTTAGGGTCGTTGTCCTGCTGGAAGGTGAACATCCGCCCAAGTCTCAAGTCTTTTGCAGACTCCAAGAGGTTTTCTTGCAAGATTGTCCTGTATTTGGCTTCATCCATCTTCCCATCAGCTCTGACCAGCTTCCCTGTCCCTGCAGAAGAGAAGCACCCCCAGAGCATGATGCTGCCACCACCATATTTGACAGTGGGAATGGTGTGTTCTGAGTGATGTGCAGAGTTAGTTTTCCACCACACATAGTGTTTTGTATTTTGGCCAAAAAGTTCAATTTTGGTCTCATCTGACCAGAGCACCTTCTTCCACGTTTGCTGTGTCCCCCACATGTCTTGTGGCAAACTGCAAACGGGACTTTTCTGCTAACAATGGCTTTCTTCTTGCCACTCTTTTATAAAGGCCAACTTTGTGCAGTGCATAACTAATAGTTGTCCTATGGACAGATTTCCCCCACCTGAGCTGTAGATCTCTGCTGCTCGTCCAGAGTCACCATGGGCCTCTTGATTGCATTTCTGATCAGCGCTCTCCTTGTTCGGCCTGTAAGTTTAGGTGGACAGCCTTGTCTTGGTAGGTTTACAGTTGTGCCATACTCCTTCCATTTCTGAATGATCGCTTGAACAGTGCTCCGTGGGATGTTCAGGAAATCTTTTTGTAGCCTAAGCCTGCTTTACATTTCTCAACAACTTTATCCCTGACCTGTCTGGTGTGTTCTTTGGACTCCATAGTGTTGTTGCTCCCAAGATTCTCTTAGACAACCTCTGAGGCCATCACAGAGCAGCTGTATTTGTACTGACATTAGATTACACACAGGTGCACTCTATTTAGTCATTAGCACTCATCAGGCAATGTCTATGGGCAACTGACTGCACTCAGACCAAAGGGGGCTGAATAATTACGCACACCCACTTTGCAGTTATTGATTTGTAAAAAATGTTTGGAATCATGTATGATTTTCTTTCCACTTCTCGCATATACACCACTTTGTATTGGTCTTTTACGTGGAATTCCCAAAAAAATGATTCAAGTTTGTGGCAGTAATGTGACAAAATGTGGAAAACTTCAAGGGGGCCGAATACTTTTGCAACCCACTGTAAATGCTCATTGTGATGAGGTGCGTTCGGTGGAAGCAACACAATGCGATAAGTGCAAATGGTGGGCCAGTAAAAAAGGGCGAACATGGCTAGTGGACAAAAAGGGCGCCGCCATAAACTGCAATGCAAAATATCGGCTATTGGGTGCCCGACAGGAAAAAAGGGCGCCCGAGAAATAGCGGTTGCAGGGATCGTGTAAACAAAAGTTTTCATTTACAGAATAAGGTTTAAAACAAATATCGTTTACAAGTTCGTTTTGACTTTGTGTTATACTTCTTTTTCATTTTTAAATTTCATTTATAGGCGCTTTTACTTATTTTCCCGGTTTTAAATTTCGCTTAAAGGATTGTAACAAGTACATTTTCATTTACACTTATTTTGTCATTTGAAATTCCTTTTAATACGTATAATGCTTAAATATCATTTTCAACCCTATTGTATTAGAAATACATCGCTTTTGGTATTAACTTTGTTTTTCACTCTTATAATGCGTCGATTATAGTTTTATTAACTTACTAATAGATCCCTTTTAATATTACCGTTATTTTAAGAATTCTAATGCGTACGTGATTGTAAGGCTATTTATTCTATTATATATACTGTATATATACGTATATATATATATATATATATATATATATATATATATGTACACATACACCTTTTTCTATTTATAATATTGATGTGTACGTGATTTTAAGGCTATTTATTCTATTACAAATATATAAATTATTCTATTCATGTTATTTATAGTGAAGTATTTTAAGGATTAAATATATTATTGTTTATATGTGTGTAAGGGTGTTTGTGCAGTGGGGATGGTTAGGGTTAGGCACCACCAGGGGGATGGTTAGGGTTAGACACCACCAGGGGGGTGGTTAGGGTTACGCACCACCAGGAAGGTCTTAGGCTTAGGCACCACCAGGGGGGTGGTTAGGGTTAGGCACCACCAGGGGGGTCTTAGGGTTAGGCACCACCAAGGAATTTTTAGGGTTAGGCACCACCAGGGGGGTCTTAGGGTTAGGCACCATCAGGTGGGTCTTAGTGTTAGGCACCACAAGGGGGGTCTTAGGGTTAGGCACCAGCAGGGGGTGGTTAGGGTTAGGCACCACCAGGGGGGTGGTTAGGGTTAGGTACCACCAGGGGGGGCTATAGGTTAGGGATAGGTACAGGGAGGGTTCTGTGTGAGAGTAGGGTTAGGTATAGTTACAGTACAATATACACCCCCAGGGGGGTGGTTAGGGTTAGGCACCACCAGGGGGGTCTAGGGGTTAGGGATAGGTACAGGGAGAGTTCTGTGTGAGAGTAAGGTTAGGTATAGTTACAGCACAATATATGTAATTTAAACAATTTATTAAATTATGTATATTTAAACAAAGAGGGGTCTAGGGGTTAGGGATAGGGATAGATCTGTGTGGGCCTACAGTTAGGTATAATTGCATTAAAATATCTGTAAAATCTACCATTGTATTTCAATGTTTAATACAAGTATAAATATCATTTTTTTGTTATAGACACTATTTGACGTTACATTTCAGAATTCGTGGTATTTTGCCATTTAATTTCCATTTATTTAACCTATTTAGGACTACATTTTCGCTTACAAGCTATAAACAAAATTATTGTTTTACATTACAACCTATAATTTTGTCTATATCCTGCACCTTTTTTTCCAGGCGCCCTTTTTTGATACACGAGCAAATGGGGTCTGAGACAATACAGGTTCACAGCTACTTGTGTGCACTACATCATCAGTGCATCAGCCCAAATAAGGACCGGGAAGTTCAAGTACATTCATTTACACTACTGCTTATGCAGCACACCTATAAGGTCATGAATCACTGCCACACTTTAAAAACCAGAGTGTATCAAATGATCAATATCCAGATCTTGAATTGTAGGGGTTTCTTTTCCTTATTTATGTGATTTTGCTGAAAGTCTAAATCTGTATATGCAAAGTAAAAAAAACAAATGTAAGCTCCATTCCAGATGCAGTTTCTGAATACATAGTTTAGTATCTGAAGGTCCGATTGGTTTGTGTCAAAATAAACTTCTGCAGCCAGAAATCTTGTTTTTTAAAAGTTTGTTCATGTTAACAAAAGCTCCTCAGCTGAAGTAGATAACAGGTTGCCGTGTGGGCGAGGCTGTTGCTTCTTACTAGAGCTATATGGGAGGTTCACTGCATGCAGCTCTGTAAGTTTGGACTGCAGAGAATGGCTGGAGAAGGGGATACTGGCCACTACTGCTACAACTACAGTAATGTATTTGGAATCACCTAAATAACATATTATTTACACAAATAGATCTTTGATGCGGAAAGCTTACATATGGTCTACTCTAGATGTCAGATGTGTGTGGAGTTGGGATTTAACCTTTCTCAGATGTATTCTACTTTACCCACTGCACTGCTCAGAAAGAAAAGCACAGAGGTCTGGCAATGGGGGTGCGAGGTAAAGAAACATGAGTATAGATCAGATATGTTTGTATTATTAAGCTGTCACCTTTTATAAGCCAAGACTAGATGTCACACATTAGAATGTAATAAAATCTGCCTGCCCTGCTAGATGCTCCATAATATTTTTAATTGTGCATGCAGGCAGCTTATTCCTTCACTGAGTTTGCTGGCTGGTTGAGAAAGGCTGTTTGGAATAATCAGTCATATGTCAGGTAAGGACTGAGTGTAGTATGTACTATAAGTTTCCCATTCAAAGGAATTGTCTGAGAGCAATGAACCCTGAAGATAGAGTGGCACAAGAATCCAGTGCACAGCTTGCTGTGGGCAATTTTAAAAATGTATTAAAGTCATATCTGTTTGTTCTAGGAAGTCACTTTGATTCTCATCTTTGCACATCAGCATGTCACAAAGTCACTGAAGATACTAATCTGCAGCAAAGATGACCCTTTATGCTCCTCCAAAAAGGGAAGAGGAAAGAGATATGTCTACAGGTTAAAGATGTATGCAGACTCACAATTATGCTTTGCATCAAGTTATGTTTCATCACAGTCTGTATACAAAAAAACAGAAATATTTCCAGGAGGTTAAAAAGACTGTAAATTTGAGCCTCGCATTATGCAGCACATTAGTAGAGATGGCCGGAACAGTTTGCCAGTGAACATGGGTTGTTTAATGCATTTATAAAAATACATTTGTGTCTACATTTTTTACTTTGAAGTCACTGGCCGCTGAATTTAGTGGTTAATAGTAAAGCCTCCTTACGTGCTAGAAACGCCAAATTTGCAGGATATGTGAAGGAGGACAGTGGGTACAAGAGGGAAAAACATTTTTCAAAAAGATCTTATATTTTTTGAGAAAAAGTAGCAAAGTTTCTGCGTGTTTTATATATATATATATATATATATATATATATATATATATATATATATATATATATATGTTCATATGTTCAGAGTGTGAGAAATATTTTTTGAAAAATGGCTTGGGGTCCCCCCTCTCAAGCCTCTTTAACCCCTTGTCCCCATGCAGGCTCGGATAGCCCAAATGCAGAGCTCTGGCCGTTTGGGGCTTTGCACCCTGAGCTATACCAGCTCCCATGGTCCATGGTATGGGGGGGGGGCTCCAGAGGAGAGGAGCAGCAAAACCTCCCCCTCTCCCCCAAGCTCTTGTGCATGGACAAAGGGCTCTTCCCCACCTCCAGTGCCCCAGGAGGAGGTGGGGTCAAGGACGCCCTGGTGGGGTTCATGGTGGCATCTGGAAGTCCACTTTAAGAGGGGGACCCCCAGATGACAGCCTCCCTCCCATAGTACCCCTTACCCATTTCCACAAAGGGTTAAAAAGAAATAAAAGCAACCACAAAAAAGTATTGTATTATTCGTAATTAGAAATACTTACCGTTACCTTTTAAAAAAAGTCCCCATGCCAATATCCCTGGAAATAATCCCACACCAATATCTTCTAACTTGAAATCTTGATTGAAGATCTCTGCCGCACCCGCCGCCACTCTTGATGGCTCTAGCTATACTATGTATAGCTAGAGCTCAAAAGCATCTTTATATTTTGCCTTTAAGGCTCCCCATTGGTCTAATAACAGACCAATGGGTATAAGGAGGCTCCCCATTGGTCTGTTATTAGACCAATGGGAAGCCATGGAGCCAAAATTTAAAGATGCTTTTATGCTCTATCTATACATAGTATAGCTAGAGCAGCTCCGTGTTATTAGACCAATAGGGAGCCATGGAGGCAAAATTTAAGGGTCTTTTTGAAAATATTTGTTCCTCTTGTTCCCACTGCCCTTTTTAACATAACCTGCAACTTTGGTGTTTCTAGCACGTAAGGGGGCTTTGCATTTAACCGCTAAAGTCGTCGACCAGAGAAACATTTCCCACACTCTGCATGAGATCTTTAAAATCGATTTTCTCAAAAACTATAAGGTCTTTTTATTTTTATTTTTCATTTTATACCCACTGTTATCCTCCACATACCCTGCAAATTTGGTGTTTCTAGCATGTAAGGGGGCTTTGTTATTAACCGGTAAATTCGGTGACTGTTCACCTGCCATTTAAGTCTTTACAGCCCACTGCGAACTGTCGTCTCACGAACATTTGCGGTAAATTAGCATTCGCGAACTGAATATTTGATGTTCACTACATCAGTATGGTTGTGTCTTTCAAGCAGATCCAGGGTAGGAATTCTTTGGTGACATCATCGTACTTTGCTTAGTTTCCCAGATCCAGGAAGTGCCCAAGAAGTCCAGGTTTGAGGTAGATAGCAGTTTCACACAAATGTATGGTTTCCTTGTTGACAGGAATACCTCTGACAATTGCTACCAGCAGGGCCATTTTTAGGCACCTTAGGTGACACATGCATCTGGAATCCAGATTAAATGGTATGTATTTATTATATAAACTTTGCTCTTAGATTCAGTATATAACTCTGTATGTGAAAAAAATGGACTTAAATGTACAAAGCAGATTGGCTTGCTGCATTGCTTCTCTGTTTAGTACTTGAGTTCAGTCATAAAGGGAAGTGCTAATTAATTGTGCCAGTGGTACGACATATTACCGTAGTAAGGCAATGAAACAGCCAGCCAAATGTAGCATTAGTAGAGATGGCCCAAATGGTTCCCCCGGCGAACGGTTCCCGGCGAACTTTGGTGGTTCTCGTTCACCAGCGAATGCAAACTATCCCAGAAGTTCGGGTTCGCCCCCATAGTGCATCATGAGGGTCAAACTTTGACCCTCTACATCACAGTCAGCAGGCACATTGTAGCCAATTAGGCTACACTCTCTCCTGGAGGCCCCCCCCCCCTTATAAAAGGCAGGCAGCGTCAGGATGCAGGATGCAGTAAGATGTTGCTGGATAGCAGCATAGCAGGTGGATGAACAGTAAGGAACTCCAGTGAGAAGAGTGTCTTTCCGGGGTGCCTGGGGTGGTGTGCAGAGGGGGGCGCTGCAGCGGATAGGGGACCATGCCCACCCTCCCCCGCCAGATTGTGGGACCCCCGTGGTAAACTAGCCAAAGCGTCTAATAGACGCCATACCAGTTCACCCCCGCAGCTCACCGCTACAGCCTGTAGAGTCTTTCAGCAGGCAGAGCAGGGCTACGGGGAGATTGCATCTGAAGACTATTTGTGTTAAAAGTACAGGGCTTTGGGCACCATTTTCCCATAGCCCTGCTCTGCAGTATCAGAGCGTGGGACTTTCGCAGTGGCTGGCTGCAGGCAGATCATCGGGAGAGCTGCGCCCAGGGAGAGGAGTCTTCTGTAGGTGAGTCAATGCTTTTTTTTTTTTTTACAGGTGAACATTATTTTCTGGTGAAACGCTGCCCACATTATGATTATTTTCAAGTGAAACATTGTCACATTACGATTATTTTGTGGTGAAACACTGCCCACATTATGATTATTTTCTAGTGGAAATTGCTGCATTACAATTATTTTATGGTAAAACCCTGCCCACATAATTATTTTCTGGTGAAACATTGCTGCGTTATGATTCTTTTCTGGTGATAGATTGCTGCATTACAATTATTTTATGGTGAAATGCTGGCCACATTATGATTATTTTCTAGTGAAACACTGCCACATTACGATTTTTTGTGGTAAAACATTGCTGCGTTATGATTATTTTCCGGTGAAAGGTTGCTGCATTATGATTATTTTATGGTGAAACTTTGCTGCGTAACGATTATTTTCTGGTGAAAGAGTGCCGCATTACAATTATTTTATGGTGAAACATTGCTGCATTACTGTCACGATTCCGCGAACGCCATTGCGGCAAGCGCATGTAATTGCGCACAAAATCGGTTCTGGAGTACCCCTTTAAATGCCTTAGCCTGCTTTTAGAAAAATGAGTGTTCTTCCAGCTCACCAGCCCTGCAATGAGGAATGTGAGTGCTTATTTACACTTCCTGAGGATCCCCAATAAAACCCAAGAAACCAGAGCATTCACATAGCTCACAGATCTACTACAAGGAATTGCTGATAAGAAGCAGGATACAGGAACGCATCGTAAAATCATTAGGTGACATTCCTGCCTGTCCTGAGAACACCCAGAGACATGTCCCTGGCTTAATGAGCTTTTGATATCTCATTTCATAGTAGTCCATAATTCGATGGATATTGCGGAACCGTTTGGGCCCAGCGGTCCACAACTCACAGTACGCCATGCGACTAGCGCAGCCCACCTTCTGAGACGTTAATCGATCTCCTAGTCATCTCACAGCCTGAGATATCGATTACATAGGCAGGGAAGGTGGCACTCCAAGCGAGTTTGATATCGATTGGTTCAGCGCATGCTGACGGAATGTAAAATGTTGGGTTTTATATGATATGTCAGATATCTGCTGAGTTATGGCATACTTGGAGAAACTGCCAATTCTGTCCCTCAGACAATAGGGGCGGACTTCAGCAGCCTGAGGTCACATTGTTAGGGGTGGAAACCTTTCTTGTTACCAGCCACACCCTCTGGCAGAGAAAGAGCTAAAACTGACTGACCCCCAGCCTGGAGAGAGAGTCTTTTGCCCAGCCATCCTGTACCATCACGGATTTGGGCTGGATGATAAAAGGATTAATACCTATTCCACAGAACTTTCCAGAATTGGACTATATATCTCTGTGGGACCTACCGCAAAGGACACGGTAACTTGACAAACTGCTCAGACTATAATCAGCTATTATTTACATATTGAACTCTTATTATTTCTGTATCAAATTGTTTCTATTGCTATATTTTGTTTTGCATTATTTCTTTAAATAAACGATTTAAAAATCGTTCGTCTAAGTGCTGTTCTGAAACAAATCTCCGCCAAAATAATTCACATCTTCAGAGAGACATGTTACCATAACTGTTTTGATATTAAATATTGTTAGTTTTGCTATCTCTAGAAAGGTTGTCTAATTAACCCTTTTTCCTACAGGATTTAGCAAGAGTTAGAATTAGCGCATTCGCACGCTTTTATTGCGGATTGGTGGCAGCGACCTGGCCTCTATATGAGAGCACAGATTGTATCGATTGTATATACAATCGAAATTGGACTGTGTGTGGACTCACCAACCAATCCAAAAGGTTACTTTGCCTGCAGTTCTGACTGTCTTCAGGATTCCCTCAGGGTCTGAGGCTTTATGGTAAACTGCAGCAAAGGGAACAGGAATTGGTGGGTGACTGCGCATACGTCACATTGGTAGGCAGCGTGGGGCGGAGCCCAAATTGCTGTTAGTTTTGCAGTTGTTTGGAGATCATTTTCAGAACAATAGAACATTGTTATTTAAGTAACTGTTCTACAGAGCTTAAGCTCTGAGCACATAGACGGTGCATCTTGATATAGCATAGAACCAGATTGTTACAGTTTTTATTTGGCTATGTCTGAGCAAGTCAATTACCAAAACATGTCCTTGCCCGACCTACAAAACCTTTGTCAGGCTCGGGGCATCGATTTTCGGGGAAAACCCCAAGCCACGCTGAGGACCATCCTCATGGAAGCCGATGGCCAGGGGATGGATGCCTTGCCACAATCCAGTCCAGAGAGACAGGATTCTCCTGAGCCGGAAAGTGCTGATGATGCAGACGCAGCTCAGGAAACTGAAAGTACCCACAGGAACTTTGATGCACCCAGAAATGCGGCCGATGACCCTCACAGAGGGACCGACAGCCCTGTTCCATCCCTCCCTGTCCCTGATCCGGTGGAACAGCAGCTGCTGCAGCACCTGAGAGACACTGGCGACCAGGCATACCTGCAGTTCCTTCTCCAGTCCCGGAGAGAGGAGCGACAGTTCCAGCTCCAGAGAGAGGAGCGACAGTTCCAGAGGGAGGAGTTGCAGCATCAGCGTGCCCTTGAACTGGCCCGGGTGAGACAGGCAGAGCAGACTTCCACCCCTAGCCCTCTTCTTGCCGGGGGTACCCCGATGCCTGTGCCTGTGACCCCCAAAGCAAAATTTCCTGTCATGGAAAAGGGGGTGGACATTGATCTCTATCTGCGGTCGTTTGAGAAAGCGTGCCGACAGTTTCGCATCCCAGAGGCACAGTGGGCCATCCATCTGACACCCCAGCTGACTGGTAAAGCGCTGGATGCCTATGCCGAGATGCCCACCGATCAAGACGGTGATTATAAAGCTATCAAGGAGGCTATAATCGCTAAGTTCCAGTTAACGCCTGAAGTTTACCGGAAAAAGTTCCGTGCCCTGCAGAAGGCACCCACAGACTCTCACACAGATGTGGTTAGCCGCCTGGGCACCACCTTCCATCAATGGGTTTGAGTCCTTAAAGAAAAGACTTTTGAAGCTATTGCGGATCTGATGATCCATGAGCAGTTCCTTGCTATATGTGCTGCAGAGGTGAGGCAGTTTGTGCTGGAGCGTAAGCCTCCGTCTGCCAAAGAAGCTGCTGAGCTGGCAGACATGTTTGTTGCCACCCGGGTGCCGGATCTTCGCAAACCCGCGGCCCCGGAGTCCCGCAGACCGGCGGTACACGATAGCCGCAAGTCCCTGGTACCTGATGGCCGTAAATCCCCAGTACCTGACCGGGACAGAGCTATGTCCCAGAACTGGCGAGAAGGCCGGCCTGCTGGCCCGGCAAACCGGGAGTCAAGGAAGCCCTGGTGTGAGCTGTGTCACAGGCCCGGACACACTAAGCAAAACTGCTATTCGAGGAAGTCAGCTCAGCCATCTAGCCCACAGGGGGCTAGCAACTCCACACCACCATCTGGCCCAGCCAGGGTCAGCAACACCGCAACTACATCCAATGTGCTGCTCGTCGGTGGTCCCCAAATGCAACAGGGATCCAGCAATCACCAGCCTGTTGTTGTGAACGGGCAGACCGTCGTCGGATTCCGTGATACCGGAGCAGATATTACCCTAGTTCGCTCAAGTCTTGTTAAGGAGGAGGATATCCTCCCAGGAAAGTACCTCACCCTGACAGGAGTCGGAGGTACTCGCACCCATGTTGCCCAGGCCCGAGTTGCGATCGACTGGGGAGTTGGATGCCAAGAGCGGGTTGTTGGGGTCTTGGATGATATTCCTGTTGAAACCGTGCTTGGCACGGATCTGGGCACCCTTGTGTGCCGTTACGAGTACCCTGCGGACATGCAGGAGGCCCAAGCCGGACTCCCTGAACAAAACCAGGTACTGTGCAAACCTTTGGGAAAACAGAGGGACAGGGACACTTTAACTGTTTTTTCTACCGTGCCTAACGCAGCTAGGCGGGAGGTATCAGATGTAAACTTACAACCCACTGATTGTCATTTACATGTTTCTACACCTGTCATTACTGATGAAAATGCATGTGTCCATGATAACTGTGATGTGAGTTGTATTGTACCTGTTCTAGCCATTACCCGGAATATGGCTAAGAGCCTGAGCTCAGAGCCACCAGAGGAGGTCTCGGCCTACTCTGATCCCTCTGACCGACAGGCCTGTGATAATGTTGAAAGTGATATATTGTGTGATGACAATGTATGTGTAAATGTGCTGGCCAACACTCCCAGTGTGACCAGTGACCTGAGCTCCGAGCAGGCCCCTGCGCCTAACTCTGACCCCAGGGAAAGTACTTCTCCTCAGCTGACCTCCTATGCCACTGGTCAGCTAACTGAGACTTGCAGTCCTGCATTCCTGCAGGCCTTGCAGGATGACCCCAGCCTGGAAGAGCTTAGGGCCCAGGCCGCTAAGCCACCAGCTGAGGGGGCTCAATTCAGAGTGTATTGGGACAATGGCAGGCTGTACAGCGAAGCTGTACAGAGTGACACAGGCGAGAACACAAGATGGTTAGTGGTACCCAGTGAGTTCAGAGGGCATGTGCTCAAGACAGCACATGACATCCCACTGGCGGGGCACTTGGGCATACACAAAACCCGAGCACGTGTTCAGAAACACTTTTACTGGCCTAAGATACGAGTAGATGTGACTAATTACTGCCGATCTTGTACCACATGCCAGAGGGTAAAAACGGCCGGGAGTACCCGAAAAGCTCCCTTGTGCCCCCTGCCAATCATTGACGAGCCCTTCCGGAGGGTGGCAGTGGACATAATAGGCCCTCTGCCCATTGCAAGCAGGTCTGGCAAGCGGTACATATTAACGTGTGTGGATTATGCCACTCGTTATCCAGAGGCAGTGGCACTGTCTTCCCTTAGATCTGAGACAGTAGCAGACGCCTTAATTGGAATCTTCACGCGTGTGGGCTTCCCAGCAGAGATGATCTCTGACCAAGGCTCCTGCTTTCTGTCTAAGCTAATGGAAGCCCTCTGTGAGAAAATACAAATGACACATATGGTCTCCAGTCCCTACCACCCACAGACCAATGGTTTGTGTGAACGATTCAATGGCACGTTAAAGCAAATGCTGACAACGTTCGCTGAATCACAAGGTAAGGACTGGGAGCGCTACTTGCCTCATTTGCTATTTGCCTACAGAGAAGTGCCGCAGGAGTCCACAGGGTTCTCGCCCTTTGAACTCCTGTATGGAAGAGATGTCCGCGGGCCATTAAAATTGATTCGTGAGGCCTGGGAGGGCAAAAGAGACCCCTCAGAAGTCTCAGTAGTGGATTATGTCCTTAAATTCCGGGACAAAATGGAGTCACTCGCTGCCATGGTGACTGAAAACATGACCAAGGCCCAGGCCAAGCAGAAGGCCCTGTATGACCGTACTGCCTGGGACCGATCATTTGCAGAAGGCGACATGGTGTACGCGCTGCTTCCGGTGCGGCAAAACAAATTGCAGGCCGCATATGAAGGGCCGTACACCATCCTGAAAAAAGTAACCCCAGTCACTTACCTGGTGAGTTTGGGAGGTAAGCGACAGAAACTGTTCCATGTGAACATGCTAAAAGCCCATGAGGACCGAACCCAATATGTGCTAGCGGTGTGCAGTCAGTTAGAACAGGGAGAGGCCGATCCACTGCCAGACTTGCTAGTGGGCATACGAGAAGTGGCCGACGACTTGCATGTCAACCCCCATCTTTTGCACTCCCAGCAAACCCAGCTGGGAAAAGTGCTAAAAACCTATAGGCACACATTCTCGGGAACCCCTGGGCAAACCTCTTTAGCAGTCCACAGGGTAGATACGGGGACCCACGCGCCCATAAGGCAATTCCCCTATCGGACCTCTCCGGAGGTGCAGGCACAGATGAAGCAAGAGATTGAGGAGATGCTGCAGTTAGGAGTCATACAGAAATCCTCGAGTCCATGGGCTGCCCCGGTCGTCCTTGTTCCCAAGAAGGACAAGACCACGCGGTTCTGTGTTGATTACAGGAGACTGAATGACATCACCACAACCGATGCGTATCCCATGCCTCGAATTGATGAACTGTTAGATCAGCTGGCCTCTGCCAGCTACCTAACAATCATGGATTTGAGCCGTGGATACTGGCAGATTCCCCTCGCGCCTGACGCACGAGAGAAATCGGCGTTCATCACACCCTTTGGCCTCTATGAATTTACTGTGATGCCTTTTGGTATGAAGAATGCTCCAGCCACCTTTCAGCGGGCTATGAATGACCTGCTGGAAGGGATGCACGGTTTTGCGGTTGCATATCTGGATGATATCGCCGTATTCAGCCCAACCTGGGAGGACCACCTTGACCACCTAGCGCAAGTATTAGAGAAACTGTCCACTGCCAATCTGACTGTAAAACCCAGCAAATGTCAAATTGGCATGACCGAGGTACAGTACCTTGGACACCGAGTAGGAAGTCAGCAACTGAGGCCTGAGACAGGAAAGATCGGCGCCATCCTGTCATGGCCGAGACCTGTCACCAAGAAACAGGTGCAGGCGTTCCTGGGGACGGCAGGATACTATAGGAAGTTTGTTCCCAACTATAGTACCCTGGCCAAACCCCTGACTGACGCTACGGGTAAAAAGCAACCCCAAACTGTCCAGTGGACACCCCACTGCGAAGAGGCCTTTCGGGCCTTGAAGGAGGCGCTGGCTAGCGCTCCCATCCTTCAAGCCCCAGACTTTAGTCGTCGATTTATAGTGCAGACCGATGCCTCTGACTTTGGTCTAGGGGCCGTTCTCAGCCAGGTGGATGCGACCGGAAACGAACACCCTGTCGTCTACCTGAGCCGAAAGTTACTCCCCAGGGAAGTAGCGTACGCTACAACTGAGAAAGAGTGCCTGGCGATTGTGTGGGCCCTCCAGAAGTTACAATCGTACCTTTATGGTCGGTCCTTCACGGTCATCACTGACCACAACCCCCTTAACTGGCTGAATCGCACTGCGGGTAGCAACGGGAAACTCCTACGTTGGAGCCTGGCGCTACAGCAGTACGATTTCACCATCCAGCATAAGGCGGGGAGTCGCCACCAAAACGCAGATGGCCTTTCTCGCTGTGGTGAACCCTACAACACAAAGGAATAAGTTGCTCAGTACAACGCATTGTGGGAATGCCTAGCCCCACCGCAACGAGTTCGGGGGGAGGTGTCACGATTCCGCGAACGCCATTGCGGCAAGCGCATGTAATTGCGCACAAAATCGGTTCTGGAGTACCCCTTTAAATGCCTTAGCCTGCTTTTAGAAAAATGAGTGTTCTTCCAGCTCACCAGCCCTGCAATGAGGAATGTGAGTGCTTATTTACACTTCCTGAGGATCCCCAATAAAACCCAAGAAACCAGAGCATTCACATAGCTCACAGATCTACTACAAGGAATTGCTGATAAGAAGCAGGATACAGGAACGCATCGTAAAATCATTAGGTGACATTCCTGCCTGTCCTGAGAACACCCAGAGACATGTCCCTGGCTTAATGAGCTTTTGATATCTCATTTCATAGTAGTCCATAATTCGATGGATATTGCGGAACCGTTTGGGCCCAGCGGTCCACAACTCACAGTACGCCATGCGACTAGCGCAGCCCACCTTCTGAGACGTTAATCGATCTCCTAGTCATCTCACAGCCTGAGATATCGATTACATAGGCAGGGAAGGTGGCACTCCAAGCGAGTTTGATATCGATTGGTTCAGCGCATGCTGACGGAATGTAAAATGTTGGGTTTTATATGATATGTCAGATATCTGCTGAGTTATGGCATACTTGGAGAAACTGCCAATTCTGTCCCTCAGACAATAGGGGCGGACTTCAGCAGCCTGAGGTCACATTGTTAGGGGTGGAAACCTTTCTTGTTACCAGCCACACCCTCTGGCAGAGAAAGAGCTAAAACTGACTGACCCCCAGCCTGGAGAGAGAGTCTTTTGCCCAGCCATCCTGTACCATCACGGATTTGGGCTGGATGATAAAAGGATTAATACCTATTCCACAGAACTTTCCAGAATTGGACTATATATCTCTGTGGGACCTACCGCAAAGGACACGGTAACTTGACAAACTGCTCAGACTGTAATCAGCTATTATTTTCATATTGAACTCTTATTATTTCTGTATCAAATTGTTTCTATTGCTATATTTTGTTTTGCATTATTTCTTTAAATAAACGATTTAAAAATCGTTCGTCTAAGTGCTGTTCTGAAACAAATCTCCGCCAAAATAATTCACATCTTCAGAGAGACATGTTACCATAACTGTTTTGATATTAAATATTGTTAGTTTTGCTATCTCTAGAAAGGTTGTCTAATTAACCCTTTTTCCTACAGGATTTAGCTAGAGTTAGAATTAGCGCATTCGCACGCTTTTATTGCGGATTGGTGGCAGCGACCTGGCCTCTATATGAGAGCACAGATTGTATCGATTGTATATACAATCGAAATTGGACTGTGTGTGGACTCACCAACCAATCCAAAAGGTTACTTTGCCTGCAGTTCTGACTGTCTTCAGGATTCCCTCAGGGTCTGAGGCTTTATGGTAAACTGCAGCAAAGGGAACAGGAATTGGTGGGTGACTGCGCATACGTCACAATTACGATTATTTTCTGGTGAAACATTGCTGCATTATGACTATTTCAAGGTGAAACATTGCCGCATTATAATTATTTTCATGGGGGGCACCATGGGGGGGGGGGGCACAGGTTTTCTTGCCTGGAGTGACAAAATGGCTAAGGGTGCCCCTGGTGTCTTTTGATGGGGCTGGAAGCAGCTTGCTTGTGACCAGAGGGGTTTGTATAATGTATCAAAGCAGGGCAGTTTAATAGAAGTTTTGGTGCCACAAACGGGATATCCCGCTGTGTGAATATAAAGAAAATATAATGCAGAGTGGTAATGCTCCATCATAACTAGGTGGTGCTCTGGGCACTTTCCTGAACGGCCTGTGCCAAAAATCAGCCCTCGCTGAGGGTAGCACACCACGGCATATGTATAAATACACCCAGGAACCCTGTTAGTTCTCAGCAGGGAATTAAAAAGTCAAGATGGGCATTCACAATTTCAGCATGAAGACCTCAGATGATTTCAGTCAGAGTAAAGAAGGTGCAAATATAAGAAAAACAAAGGCCCCAGGGAGACATAGTAAATGTAATTTTAGGCCTCCTTCACAGTAGGATGTTGCGTTTTGATGTGACGTTAAAGTCGCAATGCAAATTACAATGCAACGCCCCCAAAAAGTCGCAACGCAACTTAATGCCCCGTTATTGTCGCATACTGTAGAGCATACAGGAAATTAAAATTATGCTTCCAAGTTATTACTGAGCATGTGCAAACAGTCCAGCGCAGCTAATAACGTGTATAACGCACAGCATGCAGCAATTTCTAATAACGCTACACGTTACACACAAACGCGAATTGTGCACTGAATTGTCGCACAGACTTTGAATTGCTGTGCGACTTTTTGGGAACATTGCGTTGTAATTTGCGTTGTGACTTTAACTTTGCATCAAAACGCAACGTCTTACTGTGAAAGAGGCCTTAAACATACTAGTCAGGTTTGTTCCTGGAAATGAACTGCTGTGCTCAGGGCCGGAGCTACCATAGGAAAAAATGGGCAATTGCCCTAGGGCCCCAGAGCCTGTAGGGGCCCCTAAGGTGGCCCTCCATCTTAACTGTTGCTCCCCAGGGACTCTGCAGAGTCTTTGGCAGAGTAGCATCTCATCTGTGCTGGTGGACACTACACTGACATAGACACTGCAGTGGTCCTAGGGAGCACAGTTAAGTTGGGAGGTGATTGGGGGAGGGTCACCAGCCAGCTCAGGGGCCCAGTAGGGAAATTTGGCTTCAACAAAAGGGCCCCTAATGATACTTTTTGGTCGTGGTGTGTCTGTTAGGGGGCCCGCAGGCTAATTTTGCCCTAGGGCCCAATTGTTACTTGAACCGGCCCTGGCTGTGCTTGCATATCAGAGTTCCAGACTGGTTGTGTTTGGGTGAAGAGTTTTCCCCCCAGATATAGTCATTATCTTACTTACAAAATAACTTTTCAGCACCTAGCCACTGACAAAGTACTAAAACGTAGGTAAAGTGGCAAAAACAAACTTATTTTGAACATTTTCTTTCTTTCTGGATGCTTTAAAGGTACCGTATTTTATTGGCAAGGTGTGAAAAACTCAGAGGAAAAGTAAACTGGAGCAGGGAGCACTGCAGTGCTGTCCATCAGTCTTATCACCTGCCTCCTGCAAGTGAAAATGTAGTCCAAATGTGTAATTTTTCAAATAAAAACATCACCAGCAGATGAAAACATACAATTAATCCATTTATAAAATCACAACACAAAGGTTTTGAACTTGTTTTCATACGAGAATACTTGTGAGAAAAAAACGTCCCTAATGTTTCTCATGTGTAACCGCACAAAAACATCTCTAAACATATGTGAAACATAAGTGACAACTCTTCCTGCCCATTCAGTCCATTGTCTCCTACTGCAGAGCTGATTTTTCCCTGTTACAATGAAAAGAGAATAGCCATTTCCTTGTATTCTTCTAAAATGAAATAGTAAAAAGAAAAACAAGATCACATAACTCATCATTCCTCGACTTCCACTAATAATTAAAACATTAATGGCTCGGAATAAAAATAAATGAGTGTAATATTTATAATCCGAGCCAGAGATGTAATGACTCAGGGGCGCGGTGTGAAGTGTCGCAGTACATTCCACATGTGCTCAGCGCTGTTTCTGAAGGCTCTGGAGGCTATTAAATTTAATGAACCCATCTGCTATGAAAAGAAGGGCCAACCATAATCAGCTCTCCCAGTGCCATTTAATACAGATGGCAATGTGTGTTTCGTATACCCAGCAGGAAGCGCTATGTTCCCCTCTATGTGCATGTTGCATCTACTTGATGTTCTGAGAAGCTTTTGCATCTAGTGCACTTTTTTCCTTGTATTTGGGAATAAATAAATAAGCGCTGTAGACGAAGGCACAGATGAAAAGTGCCATCTCATTAAAACAAATATTGATGCTGCTTTAAACTATCTCATTGTACTTTGACATTCTGCAATGAATTCAGCCAGCCAGTGCTCTGAGGCTGTGTGCAGTCAGAGAGAACATTGTGTATCTCATTGGTTCCAGCATGTGTAACAGCAAAGGAAGGGAAATTAAATGTGTCATTTATCAAACATAAAAGGGAGTTTTGGTGCAGCAGCAGGGGATTGGCATTGAGCGGTCAGTTGTAAACTTGCTGGAAAGCTTATTCTGCTGTCAGGGGCGCACTGCAGAGTGCCATTTTAAATGACAGAAACAGCATGAATGTCACATGGAATTAACTTCTATCATTAGAAATGTAAAAATCTGCATTTACTTATACCTTACTCATGTAGACACGCATTGCACTGTGGATGTTTACACAAACCATTTGATTGACAGATGTAGAGATTATGACTATTGTCCATTAAAATACTAAAAGCTGAACTCCAAGCTTAATAAATATATACAGTATGTACTAGTAAAAAGGCCCGCCCGTTAAAAAACGGGCGCTAGGCCACAGCCGCTATAAATGCGCACACAGACATTTCCCACTTGCCCATCCCCCACCACTGTCCGAAGTATATGCACACAGGGAGATGTTGCTTGCTTGGCAGTTGGAAAAAGCTGTCATTTCCCACAATGCAATGAGGTTCACAGACAGCAAACTGTCAGGTCTGGAAGCAGGGACACACACACACACACACACACACACACACACACACAGGGACAGGACGCAGAGACACAGGATTTATTATATAGGATTATACATATATATATATATATATATAAACACACACACATATATTTACTCTCTCGCTCGCGCACTCTCTCTCTCTCTCTCTCTCTCTCTCTCTCTCTCTCTCTCTCTCTCTCTCTCTCTCTATATATATATATATATATACAGTGGGATGCGAAAGTTTGGGCTACATTGTTAAAGCAGACCCAAACCAAACAAGTTTTTAATTCAAAATATTTAGTTGCACCACTCTGACACATACAGTACAAACAAAGATAAATAAACACTCCTTCAAGCCTATGAGCATTTCAGTGCATGCTTTTCACCCTTCTCTTTTCATTACTAGGGTTATACAGGTGGCAGCCATTAGCAATTCCTCTATTGCCGGACACCACCTACTCCACCAGTTTGCCGGATTCTGTCCAGGCAATATGAAAGGAAGGGAGGGGTTCCTCCAATAAATGTTAAATATTTTATATTTGTCATCATGCAGCTGAAAAAAGGCTGCTATTTATTATTGTAATTTAGAAAATAGATTTTATTTCTGAAATCTTGTATTTTTAACCTTTTCGGGACCGCGTGCATTAGATTCTACGCCGCACTTGTGGCTGTTCTAGCCTGATGCAAGGTAGAATCTACACCGGCCCACAGTTTCCGCTCCCGACGCGATCGTGCGCACCCGGAGGGGGAGATCAAGCTGTCATATGACAGCCGACATCTCCCCCAAGTGATCAGCAGCCATCGCGTATGGCTGCTGATCACATAATCACTACGATCGCCGTCCGATCATAGTGATCAGTTTGACAGCTGTGGCGGCAGGGGGGAAAAGAAGAGTATCCACTCACCTCCCTGCCGTTCCCGCGACGATCGGCGCCCCCCTCCGCTCTGGCCGGCATCTCTGCTCTGTCTGACGTCAGCCCTGGGTCCCGGCTTGATGACGTCATCAAGCCGCGACCCGGAACTGATCGTCAGACAGAACGGAGATGCCAGCCGGAGAAGAGGGTCCCGTGTGGCTCATCGCTGGAGCCTGGAAGGTGAGCGAAGGCTGCTTGCAGAAGGGGGGGCACAGGCCACTATGGGGGGACACAAATCCAGCCAGCCACAGATGGGATCCGGCCGCCTGACCCCCCCCAAACGCGCGCACCCCCCTCCCAGCGCAAAATGTCTGGTCCTTAAGGGGGGGTAGGCGGCCAGTCCCGAAAAGGTTAATTTGGGTCCACTTTGTCATGATTTTCCTGTATAAATCATTGATTGTTATGATAAAAAATGTCAGTTAAATATATCATATAGTAGACACACACAGTGATATTTGAGAAGTGAAATGAAGTTTATTGGATTTACAGAAAGTATGCATTACGCAATAGTCATTTTATTGATTACAATACCTTTAGAATGAATTATTGGAACTCAACTTGGCTTGGTAAGCTCGGTGACCCCTGACCTACATACACAGGTGAATGCAATTATGAGAAAGAGTATTTAAGTGGGTCAATTGTAAGTTTTCCTTTTCTTTGAATTTTCTCTGAAGAGAAGCAACATAAGGGTCTCAAAACAACTCTCAAATGACCTAAAGACAAAGATCGTTCACCATCATGGTTTAGGGGTAGGATATAGAAAGCTGTCTCAGAGATTTCAGCTGTCTATTTCCCCAGTTAGGAACATATTGAGGAAATGGAAGACCAAAGGCTCAGTTCAAGTTAAGGCTTGAAGTGGCAGACCAAGAAAAATCTTGGATAAACCAAAGCGACAAATGCTGAGAACAGTCAACAGTCAACACACAGACAGATCTTAGTGCGCATGTGCGGCAGGGCTTCAGGTTGTGGATGGGTGCAAGTGGATAGGCTCGCGGTGGGTCGTAGTCATGTGTGTAGATAAATAATGTTATGCTTTATTGTGTCTCAAAACATAGGTAAGCTGTATTTCATAGATCATTCTATGGTCATTCTATGATGGCAAGACTCCTGGTCTACATTACACTATGGCATAATCCTATACTCCACACTATCTTTAGACTTGGGAATATATTATTTGCATTCTCGTGATGAAGCCCTTTAATGGTCAAAACATGAAGGAACATATGTTTCATGCGTAAATGTAGTTAATGTATTGTCTGCACTTCATTACGTTATAACAGCCGTATAATTTAGACAGTATAGACTATGTTATACACACTGACCAACCTATCTGCCTTGGTGCATATAATAGTGGGTGCGATTACAATAAGTAGCCCAGTGACAAATTACATGCGAGGTAGGTATGGTGGCATAGTGAGCTAAGACACTCTCTGGGGGGGGGGGGGGGGGGTTTAAATGTTCTTCCATATTTATAATAATAATTCTTCTCTGCTCCACTTTCTTCCTACTTTCCAGGAACATACATTTAATGAAAAAAAAGTTGCTTATTTACAACATTTATTCATAAATTATTTAGTTGATATCTACCTACCTCACGTTAATTTACATTCTTAAAAGAGATGACGGCATCTTTTCTGCTGGCAAAGTGAATCACTGTTGACTGTGAAGTGAGCTAGAGCATCACATAATCCCCCAAAGTGTTCTGGAGAATAAGGCTGTATGACATCGTATTCTAGAGAAAACATCCCTGGGAGGGCAGGCTTACATACCAACACACAGCCATATATAGATATAAAAAAACTTTTATAAATACATTCAGGTTTATTGTCTTGAGACATTTGCTCAGTAAAGATGGCTCAAACTGTTCACCCGGCAAACAGTTCATGGCCAACAAGGCATGTTCGCGAACGCATGTTCGTCTATTTGCGAATATACTGTATCGTGTGTTCGATTTTCCCCCTACACATTATAATGGAGCTACAAATTGAGCCCTCACCTCAGAGTCAGCAGACACATGGCAGCCAATCAGCTATCCTTCCCACCTGATCACCCCCCACCTATCAGAAAGCCAGCACAGCAGCCATTTTACACTCTGTAGCTGCTGTGGAGGAGAGTAGGGACAGAGCTGTATTCCTAGGAAAGTGTTAGTTAGGCCTGTGTTCTGTGTCCCCAGTGGAGTTGCTACAGTACCAATTCAACATCTACATAACCTCAAGAGCCCCTCTAAAGGCTGGATTTTGATCTTGTGATATTGCTGTTCAGTGTGTCCACACAGTGCACTTTAGCTGTTGCAGACAGGTACAGTCAGTTCTTACAGTAGTTCACCCTTCTAAGGGCTGTTTTTCTTTTTCTTGTTATTGTTATATTGCAGTTTTGTGTGTCCAGTGCACACATTAGCTGTTGGAGACAGGTCTGCTGGTCCTAGTAGTGCCCAGACCATAACCCAATGGTCCTTCACCACCACTCCTGTAATCTACTATCCACTTCTGCTACCTATATAAGGCCTCAGTGCAGAATCAGTGTTTTTTTGGTCACTTAACTGTCATTGAACTACCTCAGCCCGACCATAGGGTCTGGAAAAGCGCAATCGCCTACACTCCCCTGAACGTGCGCACAAGCACAACAGCCTCTACACACCACTACACAAAGACTGCCGCCGAGATGACTAACATTTATGTCTTGGAGGTGTCTGAAAGGAAGTGGACACTCCTAAGACCAACCAAGGTCTAACAGTCAGAGGATTCAAGCCTCTTTTACTAGGCCTAGTGAGCTTGCGTGTGAAAGAACACACACACACAGAGTATAAAAAAGTCAAGTTGAGTTTTACTAGAAGCTTTCCTGGCCAGCTGCAAGCAGCGGAGTTTCCCAAAAAACTAACATTTTGCAACCTTTACTTAATACAGAGTAATACAGATTAATATCAGAAATGTATTGATTAGATGAAATGCACATATGATTCTAATACACACACACACACACACACACACACACACACACACATATATACACACACACAGTTTGGGCAAGCTTGTTAATCTTCATGATTTTCCTGTATAAATTGTTGGTTGTTACGACAAAAAAATGTCAGTTAAATATATCGTATAGGAGACACACACAGTGATATTTGAGAAGTGAAATGAAGTTTATTGGATTTACAGAAAGTGTGCAATAATTGTTTAAACAAAATTAGGCAGGTGCATAAATTTAGGCACCACAAAGGAGAAATGAAATCATTATTTAGTAGATCCTCCTTTTGCAGAAATTACAGCCTCTAAACGCTTCCTGTAGGTTCCAATGAGAGTCTGGATTCTGGTTGAAGGTATTTTGGACCATCCGATTTACAAAACATCTCTAGTTCATTCAGATTTGATGGCTTCTGAGCATGGGCAGCTCTCCTTAACTCACACCACCGATTTTTAATTATAAACTGGAAACAAACCTTATGAGATATTGTGTGGAAGGGGTATGGCCCGATTGAATACAAAAAATATATATGTTATTTGTAATAATACAAAACTTTATTAATCACTTGCAAAAGACAATATCCAAAATTAGCTTAAAACCATGTATGGCAGCGGAAAACCCCATACTCCCCACAACCCCACACCCCAAAACCCGCTATACCTAGGACCCTCTGATTCAAAAAAGATCCAACCGGTGGACTTAGTGCACATAGATAATGAATGAAAGCTGCGCAGCTTAATGACCAAAAAATCAAACAAAAAAATCAAAATCAAAAAGCAAAAGAGTCCAATCTAGTCACATGACTATAGCCAGAGTTCATTGTGGATATTCCAATGTGGAGAGAGGCCAAACAAGGAAAAGCAGGTATCCTCAACTCTCATCAAACCATGCAGACATCACCTCAGATGTTAACAGCTCATTAATATTCACACGTGCTCAATTGCTTATTGGCTCTTCATGATATCCATACTGACATATGCATATTGATTCTTGTGTCACTGAAAACCAATGCCTATTGCACATACACAGAGAGCCAAATAGTGCAGCATTTAGTGGAAGCAAAAGTCCATGCGAGCACAGGCAGATTGACAGGTGTTAGCAATGTTGGCATTGACAGTTCTTTGCAGATAAGCACATTAAAACTGAAAACAGATCAAGCAGCCAGTGGAGACAAAGCAGCAGCAGCCATGGAGCATGATGGCAGTGTGTGTCAGCCAAGGCGTGTGGATTGCATAAAGTTGCCCAGTAGGCTCTTACTCATCCGGACAGGATTCCTGCAGGTGTCAGCAGCGTTGTCCGAGAGGAGGTGATGTCCTGTTGGAGCATGGGGAGTCAGGCACCAGGGGGGTCCGCCACCATAAGAGAGGACGGCGTCCTCGATCGATTTCGCCAATTCGCCAATTTCAATTATATTCAGGTCTGGGGACTGAGATGGCCATTCCAGAACGTGGTACTTGTTCCTCTGCGTGAATGCCTTAGTGAATTTTGAACAGTGTTTAGTGTTTTTGTCTTGTTGAAAGATCCAGCCCTGGCGCAGCTTCAGCTTTGTCACTGATTCCTGGACATTGGTCTCCAGAATCTGCTGATACTGATTGGAATCCATGCGTTCCTCAAGTTTTACAAGATTCCCAGTCCCTGCACTGGTCACACAGCCCCACAGCATGATAGAATCACCATATTTTACTGTAGGTAGCAGGTGTTTTTCTTGTAATGCTGTGTTTTTCCCTCCATGCATAACGCACCTTGCTATGCCCAAATAACTCAATTTTAGTTGCATCAGTCCACAGCACCTTATTCCAAAATAAAGCTGGCTTGTCAAAATATGCTTTAGCATACCTCATGCGGCTCTGTTTGTGCTATGGGCAGAGAAAAGGCTTCCTCTGCATCACTCTCCCATACAGCATCTCCTTGTGTAAAGTGCGCGGCGAATGGTTGAACGATGCACAGTGACTCCATCTGCAGCAAGATGATGTTGTAGGTCTTTGGTGCTGGTCTGTGGGTTGACTTTGACTGTTCTCACTATTCGTCACTTCTGTTTATCTGAGATTTTTCTTGGTCTGCCACTTCAAGCCTTAACTTGAACTGAGCCTTTGGTCTTCCATTACCTTAATATGTTCCTAACTGGGGAAACAGACAGCTGAAATCTCTGAGACAGCTTTCTGTATCCTTCCCCTAATTCATGTTGGTGAACAATGTTTGTCTTCAGGTCATTTGAGAGTTGTTTTGAGACCGCCATGCTGCTAATCTTCAGAGAAAATTAAAAGAGGAAGGAAACTTACAATTGACTCTTTCTCATAATTGGATTCACCTTTCACCTATGTATGTAGGTCAGGGGTCACTGAGCTTACCAAGCCGATTTGAGTTCCAATAATTCGTTCTAAAGGTTTTAGAATCAATAAAATGACAACAGTGCCCACATTTATGCACCTGCCTAATTTTGTTTAAACAATTATTGCGCACTTTCTGTGAATCCAATAAACTTCATTTCACTTCTCAAATATCACTGTGTGTGTTTCCTATATGATATAATTAACTGACATTTTTTGTCGTAACAACCAACGATTTCTGCAGGAAAATCATAATGATTAACAAGATTGCCCAAACTTTCGCACCCCACTGTATACATATATCTCATCTGATGTTATCAGTAAAGCTCTTTGCAGTTGTTTGAAGTGAGTTAAATGTAGCATTTCATCTGTCAGTGTGAACTGGGTCTAACCCTTACACTACCTTATCGCAGTGTATGTACGCCGGATGTTTTAAAGCAGTTAACTCCACAATTTAAGAAATGTACTGTGATATCTGCCCTTTAGAGATTAAAACATGACTCTGCGTCAACTACTTAATGTTTTATGGTACTTTTGCCATAGATCTCTCCCCCCCCCCCCCCCTGGCATGCCACGGTCCAGGTGTTAGACCCCTTGAAACAAATTTTCCATCACTTTTGTGTCCAGAAACAATCCCTCTAGGTTTTACAATTCGCATGCCAAATGACGTCAGTATCAGAATCTTTATTTCCCCAAGCACAACTGGGTCATGCCCAAAATTGGGCTAGGCACGTACAGGATACAAGTAGGAAGGAACACACATACATCAAAAGGAACAGAACACCATATCACATGCAGAGAAAAGAAAGGTGGCATAATTACAAAAACACTCAAATTAAATGCAGAACTTGGGCACAACTATGTACAGTATGTGCATCAACAAGCATGATCAAGTTTCAATGTGAAGTGGCTGTGGAAGGGGGGTGGGGTGCGTGGAGAGAGTTCAGAAAGTTGACAGCTGAGAGAAAGAAGCTGTTCCTGAGTCTTGAGGTCCTTGTGGAGAAGGACCGCTAACTCCGGCCCAAAGGAAGCCGGCTGAAGAAGAGGTGGCACAGGTGTGAGGGATCGTTGGTGATCCTCAATGCTCTGGAGCACAGCCTGGAGGGGTAGAGGAGGTCCAGAGTGGGATGAGGTTTCCCGATGGTCTTCTCCACTGATCTGATGACCCACTGCAATTTGAGTTTGTTGCTGGCGGAGAAGTCGGCATACCAGACCAGGATGGAAGAGCAGAGGACAGTTTCAACTGTGGCAGAGTAAAAGCTTGTCAGAAGTTTTGGTGGAACTTCTTCAGTTGACCGAACTTCTTCAGTTGGCGGAGAAAGAATAGCCTCTGCCGGGTTTTACTCTGGGTGGAGACATTGTTAGTTTTTCAGCTCTTGTTGTTAGAGGTGGTTGTGACCTGAAGGAAGACACAGGGAACTCTTTCAACTTCTTTGTCATCAATACAGATTGGAGGTGGGGTGTTGGCGTGAATTCTAAAATCACCTCAACAGTTTTTGCAGTGTTTAGGACCAGCCCGTTCTCCCTGCACCAGTGGCAGATGCTCTCGACCTGGTGGCGGTATGCTTTCTTGTCATTTTTAGTGATAAGTGACTATGCCGGTGTCATCAGAGAATTTGATTACTTTGATGGAGTCTACTGTGGATCTGCAGGTGTTTGTATACAGGGAGAACAGAAACAGCAACAGAATGCATCCTTGTGGAGCCTCTGTATTGGTGATCAACTCGTGTGGAGCTGGTGCCTAGCTTGATGACCTGGGATCTGTTGGTGAGGAAGTATTTTTGGGGCTGATGGTATTAAATGCCGAGCTGAAGTCCAGAAGGAGGATGCTGGTGTATGAGTCCGGTTTGTCCAAGAAGTGATCACGGACGAGCTCCAGGCAGATATTGATTGCGTCATTGATGAACCTGTTCGCTCTGTATGAAAACTGGTGTGGAATCAAGTCTATGGCGGTTCGCCTGGTTTGCCCATTCGCAAACGTTTGAGGAACGTTTGTGTTCATGAACCGAAAATTTGTTGTTCGCTACATCACCACTGCAGCACTCAGTAGTCAAAATATATCGTAGGCATTTCATCTCTAAGGTGCCTCTGCCATCTGTCATCACATGCCAGACAGCAATCCACATCCTGGAGAGGTGAGTTACGCCCCCCCTCTGCTGCCTACTCTCTGACTGCCTATATTGAGGGGGTTTCTCTGACTACCTATATTGGGGGGCACTCTCTGGCTACCTATACTACCTATTCTGGAGGTAGGAGGGCTTTCTAGCTACCTATAGAAGGGGTGCCCTCTCTAGCTTTCTTTACTGGGGCACCATATCTAGTAGTATAAAGCCTTCGGCATCTAACAATACAAAGAAGCTAGTTTATTTATTAGTGTGACAGGACAGGTCATCACATAAAATGACCTACTAAAATATTTGTAAGGAAATGTTTCTGTTCTTGTGCTACACACAATCCCAGAACATTGGATATGTATATAAGTGTGGTTGGGCTGCGGGCTAAAAGAGGGCTTGTGTTGTGTATGGCAGTGCTGGGCCGAAATTACGCATTAGCGTAATTACGCATCGTAATTCACTACAAATGCACCGTAAGCGTTACGTGTAAGGTTACGGTATTACGCGTAATTAATTACGCGTAGACCGTAGGGTAACGTTTTACGCGTAACAAATTACGCGTAAGACAGTAAACTCCCATTGAAATTACACAGTCTGCCGTAATCGCGTAATATTACGCTCCCGTATAATATAAAAAAGCCGCCGACTTTAAGGGTTAATAGCAAAGCCCCCTTAAGTGCTAAGAGCCTCAAATTTGGAGAATATATTAAGGAGATCAGAAGGAATAAGAGGAAAAATTTTTTTTTCAAAGAGACCTTATAGTTTTTGAGAAAATCGATGTTAAAGTTTCAAAGGAAAAATATATACATTTAAAAACCCGCCGACTTTAACGGTTAATAGCAAAGCCTGCTTAAAATTTAGGAACACCAAATTCACAGGGTATATTAAGGGGATCAGTGGGAATAAGAGGAAAAATTTTTTTTTCAAAAAGACCTTATAGTTTTTGAGAAAATCGATGTTAAAGTTTCAAAGGAAAAATATATACATTTAAAAACCCGCCGACTTTAACGGTTAATAGCAAAGCCTGCTTAAAATTTAGGAACACCAAATTCACAGGGTATATTAAGGGGATCAGTGGGAATAAGAGGAAAAATTTTTTTTTCAAAAAGACCTTATAGTTTTTGAGAAAATCGATGTTAAAGTTTCAAAGGAAAAATATATACATTTAAAAACCCGCCGACTTTAACGGTTAATAGCAAAGCCTGCTTAAAATTTAGGAACACCAAATTCACAGGGTATATTAAGGGGATCAGTGGGAATAAGAGGAAAAAAATTTTTTTCAAAAAGACCTTATAGTTTTTGAGAAAATCGATTTTTAAGTTTCAAGGGCGAAAATGTCTTTTAAATGCGGAAAATGTCAGTTTTTTTTGCACAGGTAACAATAGTGTTTTATTTTCATAGATTCCCCCAAGTGGGAAGAGTTTTACTTACTTCGTTCTGAGTGTGGGAAATATAAAAAAAAACGACGTGGGGTCCCCCCTCCCAGACCTCTTTAACCCCTTGTCCCCCATGCAGACTGGGATAGCCAGAATGCGGAGCACCGGCCGCGTGGGGCTCCGCACCCTGACTATACCAGCCCGCATGGTCCATGGATTGGGGGGTCTCGGAAGGGGAGGGGCAGCCAAGCTTTCCCCTCCCCCTCCAAGCCCTTGTCCAATCCAAGGACAAGGGGCTCTTCTCCACCTCCGATGGGCGGTGGAGGTGGAGGCCGCGATTTCCTGGGGAGGGGTTCATGGTGGCATCTGGGAGTCCCCTTTAAAAAGGGGTCCCCCAGATGCCCACCCCCCTCCCAGGAGAAATGAGTATAGAGGTACTTGTAGTACCCCTTACCCATTTCCTTTAAGAGTTAAAAGTAAATAAACACACAAACACATAGAAAAAGTATTTTAATTGAACAAAAAACATAACCACGAAAAAAGTCCTTTAATATTCTTAATTAACCATTAATACTTACCTGTCCCTTTAAAAGCCAGTTCCCACGCAATATCCTCGGAAATATACTAATCAGTTACAATGTAACAAAGTTATTACAATGTAACAACTTTGTTACATTGTAACTACGCCGCACCCGACGTCACTCACCACCGCCGCCGCCGCGTCTGTGCTGCAGGACCCGACAGAGCTCTGAGCTATAGCTCAGAGCTCTCAAAAGCATCTTTGTATTTGGGCTCCAAGGAGCCCCATTGGTCCTTAGCAGACCAATGGGGTTCCTTCTGATTTGAAAGAACCCCATTGGTCTGCTAAGGACCAATGGGGCTCCTTGGAGCCCAAATACAAAGATGCTTTCGAGAGCTCTGAGCTAATATAGCTCAGAGCTCTGTCGGGTGAAGGGACGCTAAGTCCCCGCCGGCTCCGCTGCCATCCCCGCCTCTCCCACATGTCACCTATATACATGCTGGCACCCATGGGTGCCAGCATGTATATGAGTGACAGGCGTGGGCGGAGTGGACGGCGGGAGCCGGCGGGGACTAGCGTGTATGCGGCGGCCGGCGGGTGAGCGGCGAGTGACGTCGGGTGCGGTGGTGTTACAAAGTAACAAAGTTGTTACATTGTAATAACTTTGTTACATTGTAACTGATTAGTATATTTCCGAGGATATTGCGTGGGAACTGGCTTTTAAAGGGACAGGTAAGTATTAATGGTTAATTAAGAATATTAAAGGACTTTTTTCGTGGTTATGTTTTTTGTTCAATTAAAATACTTTTTCTATGTGTTTGTGTGTTTATTTACTTTTAACTCTTAAAGGAAATGGGTAAGGGGTACTACAAGTACCTCTATACTCATTTCTCCTGGGAGGGGGGTGGGCATCTGGGGGACCCCTTTTTAAAGGGGACTCCCAGATGCCACCATGAACCCCTCCCCAGGAAATCGCGGCCTCCACCTCCACCGCCCATCGGAGGTGGAGAAGAGCCCCTTGTCCTTGGATTGGACAAGGGCTTGGAGGGGGAGGGGAAAGCTTGGCTGCCCCTCCCCTTCCGAGACCCCCCAATCCATGGACCATGCGGGCTGGTATAGTCAGGGTGCGGAGCCCCACGCGGCCGGTGCTCCGCATTCTGGCTATCCCAGTCTGCATGGGGGACAAGGGGTTAAAGAGGTCTGGGAGGGGGGACCCCACGTCGTTTTTTTTTATATTTCCCACACTCAGAACGAAGTAAGTAAAACTCTTCCCACTTGGGGGAATCTATGAAAATAAAACACTATTGTTACCTGTGCAAAAAAAACTGACATTTTCCGCATTTAAAAGACATTTTCGCCCTTGAAACTTAAAAATCGATTTTCTCAAAAACTATAAGGTCTTTTTGAAAAAAAAAATTTTCCTCTTATTCCCACTGATCCCCTTAATATACCCTGTGAATTTGGTGTTCCTAAATTTTAACCAGGCTTTGCTATTAACCGTTAAAGTCGGCGGGTTTTTAAATGTATATATTTTTCCTTTGAAACTTTAACATCGATTTTCTCAAAAACTATAAGGTCTTTTTGAAAAAAAAAATTTTCCTCTTATTCCTTCTGATCTCCTTAATATATTCTCCAAATTTGAGGCTCTTAGCACTTAAGGGGGCTTTGCTATCAACCCTTAAAGTTGGCGGCTACCTAACATTGATCCATGCGTCAACTTTTCCGCTTGGCAGCATGACCTTACGCATTAATTGCTAGTAGGATTTTACGTGTAAGCCTATAACGTAATAACCTGAATTACGGTATACTTACGCGTAATTGCGTAAGTGCTATGCGTAATTATAGACATGTACCGAAATTGAATGTCTATGCCGTAAGCGTAATTTCGTAATTCGTAATAGCGTAAAATTACGCGTAATGATCCGTAAGCGTAGCTTTCTCCATTACGACCAGCACTGGTGTATGGCTCCATTGCCCAAAGAAGATGACTATGCCTTATGGGAGATTGACTTTGCCACTGTCCAACATCTTGCTTGCTATATAAAGGCACACTGATGATTCTCAGCCTGAGCTCTCTTTCTCTCATCAGCTTACAAAGCAGGCACTACCAATACAAACTGTCTCAGTTATTAGCTGACATGTGACAATAATATTAATGTGTTTAAATTGCTGCTTGCATCATTGCCTCAGACCGAGATGAGATATAAAAGAGACAAGAAAAAGGTCTCCAGGCAGAACACCTTAGATGGCTTTTCAAAATGAAACCTGGAATTCAGCAGCACCTTATATTGTCCGCTTATCTGGCAAGAGAATAGGAAAACCTATATTGCATATAAAACTTATAGATGATGGAGTTGTGATCCGAGAGTGTAATCTAAAATAATGTGAATAGTACATAAGATTCTGTGTATAGGAGAGTATATATATATATATATATATATATATATATATATATATATATATATATATATATATATATATATATATATATATATATATATATATATATACAGGGAGTGCAGAATTATTAGGCAAATGAGTATTTTGACCACATCATCCTCTTTATGCATGTTGTCTTACTCCAAGCTGTATAGGCTCGAAAGCCTACTACCAATTAAGCATATTAGGTGATGTGCATCTCTGTAATGAGAAGGGGTGTGGTCTAATGACATCAACACCCTATATCAGGTGTGCATAATTATTAGGCAACTTCCTTTCCTTTGGCAAAATGGGTCAAAAGAAGAACTTGACAGGCTCAGAAAAGTCAAAAATAGTGAGATATCTTGCAGAGGGATGCAGCACTCCTAAAACTACAAAGCTTCTGAAGCGTGATCATCGAACAATCAAGCGTTTCATTCAAAATAGTCAACAGGGTCGCAAGAAGCGTGTGGAAAAACCAAGGCGCAAAATAACTGCCCATGAACTGAGAAAAGTCAAGCATGCAGCTGCCAAGATGCCACTTGCCACCAGTTTGGCCATATTTCAGAGCTGCAACATCACTGGAGTGCCCAAAAGCACAAGGTGTGCAATACTCAGAGACATGGCCAAGGTAAGAAAGGCTGAAAGACGACCACCACTGAACAAGACACACAAGCTGAAACGTCAAGACTGGGCCAAGAAATATCTCAAGACTGATTTTTCTAAGGTTTTATGGACTGACGAAATGATAGTGAGTCTTGAAGAGCCAGATGGATGGGCCCCTGGCTGGATTGGTAAAGGGCAGAGAGCTCCAGTCCGACTCCGACGCCAGCAAGGTGGAGGTGGAGTACTGGTTTGGGCTGGTATCATCAAAGATGAGCTTGTGGGGCCTTTTCGGGTTGAGGATGGAGTCAAGCTCAACTCCCAGTCCTACTGCCAGTTTCTGGAAGACACCTTCTTCAAGCAGTGGTACTGGAAGAAGTCTGCATCCTTCAAGAAAAACATGATTTTCATGCAGGACAATGCTCCATCACACGCGTCCAAGTACTCCACAGCGTGGCTGGCAAGAAAGGGTATACAAGAAGAAAAACTAATGACATGGGCCTCCTTGTTCACCTGATGTGAACCCCATTGAGAACCTGTGGTCCATCATAAAATGTGAGATTTACAAGGAGGGAAAACAGTACACCTCTCTGAACAGTGTCTGGGAGGCTGTGGTTGGCACTGCATGCAATGTTGATGGTGAACAGATCAAAACACTGACAGAATCCATGGATGGCAGGCTTTTGAGTGTCCTTGCAAAGAAAGGTGGCTATATTGGTCACTGATTTGTTTTTGTTTTGTTTTTGAATGTCAGAAATGTATATTTGTGAATGTTGAGATGTTATATTGGTTTCACAGGTAAAAATAAATAATTGAAATGGGTATATATTTGTTTTTTGTTAAGTTGCCCAATAATTATGCACAGTAATAGTCACCTGCACACACAGATATCCCCCTAAAATAGCTAAAACTAAAAACAAACTAAAAACTACTTTCAAAAATATTCAGCTTTGATATTAATTAGTTTTTTGGGTTCATTGAGAACATTGTTGTTGTTCAATAATAAAATTATTCCTCAAAAATACAACTTGCCTCATAATTCTGCACTCTATATATATATATATATATATGATTTGTGCTATGTATGAAGGATTACTATGGCTCTGCACATTGAAAAGGGTCAGTGGCGTAGCAATAGGGGGTGCAGAAGTTGCGACTGCACTGGGGCCCTTGAGCCAGAGGGGCCCTCTAGGTTCCCTCCCTCAACCACAGTATTAGCTCTCTATTGGTCCTGTGCAGGTAATAATCAATTCTATAGATGATTAAAGTAGTAGTAATCATTATCAAACTGTTCCCCACACCCTTCTTGCAGCTCTGACACTGTGTAAATCCTTGGCAGGTTTTGGTGCGCTGTATTAATTGTTATGTTTACAGGGCTTGGAGGGGAGGGGGGGGGGGCAATGTAAAACTTGCATTGGGGCCCATAGCTCATTAACTGCACCACAGGGTATAGGAACACTTTGCAAGCCAATAGCTTTGGATGTGTTTCCAGCTTTGTAAAGATGTACTGTAGAACTGAAGATAACATAATAAAAAGAAAAGGCTTGTTTTTTTTACAATATTCATTTATAAATTATTTAGTCAGTATCATTTTTTTTCCTCACCCTGCTTAACATTCTAAAATGTATCACAGGTGGCGACATCTTTACAACTGGCAGGTGCATCGCTGTGGAATGTCTCTTTACTCTGTATTTCAAAGCCAATAGAAATAATACCTATTGACCCCCCGCCATGCTCCACAGTAGGCAAGGTGTTCTTTCCTTCATAGGCCTTATTCTTCCTCCTCCAAACATAGCATTGGTCCATGGGCCCAAACAGTTCTAAATTTGTTTAATCAGTCCACAGAACACTACCACAAAAGTTTTGATCAAAATCAATGTCAAACTGGCCAAAACACTCAATTTCAGTGGGGGTTGAATCATTTGGAACACAACTGTAGTTAAACACAGGACTTACAATTTCCCTGCAGAGAAAACTGGAGGACACATCTGAACTGGAGATAATGTTATCTTGTGTTTACATTCCTCACTTAATACAATTAAGTAAATACTTCTCTGACACTGCAGACTCTCCTGAACACAGTCAGATCCCGAGAAAGCATTTCTGCTTATATTACAAGATGAAAAACCAGTTATGAATAAAATGCAAAGGCAGCTCTCAGAGCAAAAAACCTGTACTTTGGGAACTTGTAATTTCTAAATGAATAATAATACTTATGCACAAAAGCAAATGTGATAACCGTATGGCATAGAAAAAGTAGGAAAACATGTTTTTATTGATTATTATGTCAAGGTTTTATACCGCTTTAACATATGTTGCAATTTGGCGGGCAGGTATAGGGGCTTGGTTATTAACCAGCACAAAATTACGCGAACATTACGTTAAATTGCTAAATTACAGTTCCTGATTACATTTACAAACAAATTAATTAAGATTTTACCTGAAATAATGCATTACAATTTTGCATCAAAATTGTAAATTATGATGCAGAATTACGATTATGTGAAATTGGTGCTCATCACTACAATCCAGTTCAATGTCAGTGGATCCTTTCAGGCTCTCTAGGACACCAGCGCTTCGCAAAACGTTTGGTAGACATAGTTATGGCAGCATGATTGGCTTTGATGACTGATACTAACCTGTTTAGCTCATTCTCCAACAATATGCACCCAACAAATGACCACCATAGGCTAAAATGTGACGTCTTGCCAAGTAATTGCCATCTTTTCCTTAGTTTTTCTTGTTACCAATTTAGGTAAAGCACTTTTTTTTAATTTCCTGTAGATAAAATGTACTTCATTTTTCTTGATGTCAATTTTCTTGGGGAACCGAGAAGATTAGAAACAGAGCAGAATTATCTTCTAATAGTTACGCTGATGTGGACGCCTGGCACAGCACCATTTTATGTTAATAAAGTATATACATATCTATTTGGGGCTGTTGTTGAAATGTAAATTGCCCTCAGCTTTCTTTTGCATTGTGTTCTTTTGTTCCTAGTGATGTTATTTTAATTTTAGACAAAGCATGACCTATGCGAGTCAGCACTATTCACCCAGTGCTTTCTATCGGTCAAAGTCTGTGAACTTATGAATGCACCAAGGGATACATCTATTGAAGATTTACAACCCGTTCCTAAGATTCCATCATATTAACACTCTCCAGATGTTTGGTTCCCATCATATCACACTGACCCGCCTGTTACCTGGAATGAGTCAATGGTTTGTAAGAAGTAGAAGAACTAAAGCTATTTAAGTGCAGTGTAGAGCAGCCTTAAAAGAATCTACTTTTTTTTTTTTTAGAAAATGTTTTGTTTTTGAAAAAAAAAATACAAATAATGTTAACAATATTTTTCAGTCACAAGCATAAGTAATATTGCAAATTCATACATATTTTTGGAGACCCAGCTGCACTTCCACCTAGTGACGCTTTGTAAGGAGAATAGAGTGTTGTGTTATTGATGAAATAAACATTTCTCTTACATGACAAGTGCGATTTCCCTAGATCTGATGGCTGATGACTAAGGAAGGACTACTGCTTTCTATGGAGCTATCTCATCTTTACTGCACTAAGGGCCCATTCACACTAGGGGGAGGTTCTAATAACCAAAGCGCTAGCGCTTTTTAAAGCACTAGTGCTATGCTAACCTATGTGTGAGAAAACGCGGAAAAGCCGCCGCAAGCACTCAGGATAGGGCGGCTGATTCCGCGTTCAACATGGCAGATTCCGCGTCCGACGCGGCGGTTTGCATGCATAGCCCTACGTCTGTCCGCATGGCGGAACGCGGAGAAACCGCCATGTGCTCGGATGGCGGTGCGGCTGGTTCCGCGTCCTGCACAGCAGATACATTGCAAAACAGATCTGGTGTGGCTGGGACTGATAGTCCACACAGGTTCAGAAGGACGCGCGCGCGCGTTGAGAGGCAGAGCTTTTATGACAGCCAGAAAGGTGTCAGCTGACCAAGCCGGTCAGCTGACAATTTTACCACTTCCCATTGGTCCAGCACTTAGAGGAGGCACTGGAGAGCGCTAGGGTATATATACTGGAGGTTGGTCATTTCTCTGGTGTCTGCCGTTGCGATCACTACGTGGTAGCACTCAGACCTTTTGCTTATCTGTGTCGTGATTCTCTGTTATACTTCAGGCCAGTTCCAGGGTGTTGATGATCAAGGAACTCACACCCAAGACTAGGGAATTGTATTATCGTTCTGTTATACTTCAAGCTAGTTCCAGGTTGTTGATGATCAAGGAACTCACACCCAAGACTAGGGAACTGTTTTATCATTCTGTTATACTTCAGACTAGTTCCAGGGTGTTGACGATCAAGGAACTCACACCCAAGACTAGGGAACTGTATTACTATCCTGTTATTCTTCAGACTAGTTCCAGGGTGTTGATGATCAAGGAACTCACACCCAAGACTAGGGAACTGTATTACCTCTCTGTTATATATCAGACTAGTTCCAGGGTGTTGATGATCACAGAGCTCACACCTAAAGAATAGGCATTGTTTATCTCTATTATGACTACCTGCTTTCCTGACCACTCTCTTGATCTCTGAATTGGTACTTCGCTATATATGATACTCTGTTGCCAAACTCTGCTTGTCCTTGGATTCCGTTTCTGTCTCCTGTCTTTGTACCTGATCTGTCTGTCTGTTGCCGACCTGGCCTGTCCGACCTCGAGAACTCTTTCCCCTGTTGGGAAATAGTTCACAGTCCTGTCAGTGACACTTCACCTCGGGTGTCACTCACACTCTGGTCCTTCCCACTCACTGCCTGGCTCCGCCCCTTGGGGAGTTCAGGCCATTGGAAGGAAGCTGTTCTTTAGGCAGTATCTCCTACTGCCTTGCACCCCCTGTACGGGTGCTTTCCTCAAAGTATTACTGTTGCACCAAACACTCAGTTATTACTCAGGTGTCCAAAGGTTAGAGATATATCTGATTATCGGTGATACTGCAGATCATCTATAATCGGGTATATATCTGTATTCTCGGTGATACTGCAGATCACCGGTTATCAGATTCTCTCTGTGTTACACCGATCGTTACACTATGGCTGTGTTCTCACTGCCGCGATTGGCGCCTATCACAAAACGCATTACCTGCAGCATTTTTGCTGCAATTCTGGAGTGATCGTGGTAAAGTGCTTAGTAAAGTGCTGATTGCGATTGCTCTGAATCATGGAAGAGTCCAGTGATTTTTACTGCACTAATTACGGTAAAACCATCTAGCGCTAAGCGCTAGCGTTTTGCAATTTCAGATGTGAACAGGGCCTAAAGCAATATGAGGCCTTTGGCTCCATTTACATGTATCAGAATTTGCATTCTTTTTACATTTTGTGATTTTGCGTTCAACGTACATTTTTTCCTTTCAATGGCATCACATTTTTCAGCATTTTCCTGTCTTTTTAGGGTTTGTGCATCTTAAACTTGTTATCTTTTCAGCAGCCTTCCTGACAACCTATTCTGTGAAGCCCACTGTTAAATCACTCTGTAATTTTGGAGGCAGTTTGGGCAGCTCATATATAAGCATGGGTGTATGCGCATAAAGATCCAACCAGAGGGAAGTAGCTATGCTGACCTACTGTTTTAATATTAATGCAGATTTCAAAACAGGAAGTTTGTAGCAGCCCAACGAGTGGTTGGGCAGAGCACATACATTAGTTTGTCAGAAAGGAAGCTGGGAATGATTTTTTTTACAAATGGTATGGAGGTATTCGGTTGGACCTAAGAATTTACCACCAAAGGTGGAAATATACTTTAAAAAGAAAGTACACATTAGGGACTTCCATGCTCTTCTCATTTCAAAATAAAGAGAAGGGACAATATAAGGGGACAGCAAAGGACATTTTTTTATTTCACTAAAGTCAGCCTGTTCAACAAAGAAATTTGTCTCAAAATAAAGATTCAGATACCCACAAATTGATGTTTCTGATTGTTTTGTGTTAACATTTCTTTCCTGTGTAAAAATGCATGGCTTTATTGAGGGGGGGGGGGGGGGGTATGCCTGCTGAATTATGATATCAGATCCTGGAAGTGATTGTTATTTTCTACAGCATATATATCCTGATGATTTGTTGACTCACCTACAAAATTACTTTTCTGCACCTGATAATTGCAAAAGTACTCAATAGTAGTTAATAGAATAATACAAAGTCTGAGTCTTAGTCTCAGTATTTGCTTGCTTGCAGGGGACTTGAAAAGTATTTTATTGATTAGTAGTGAAAAGATCTCCTGCGAGAAAACTCGGAAGAAATGTAATTTGAATTTGGGCCTATTTCTCATGGTAGTTTGAACAATAGTTACAGCCTAATTTTTTCTTTGAGGAGTGAGGGTTTCATCCAAAGAAAGCTAGGGGGGATGGTTGAGCCTATGTTTTGTAGTTTAACACCTGTTAAGCTTACACATATTATTTAGCTGAGCCCACATAATGTCTTAACTACACCCACTTTTTGCCACCACAAGCCACAGATATCACATAGCTCTCCCTGCACTGCTGCTAAGAGCTGTCCTGGATCTTCCGGGATTTGCATGCAAGTGTGCGAAGGGTTACTGTTTTTTTGCTTTTTTTTAATTTTGTTAAGGATGACATCAAGCAAAGGAAGGCAACAGTCAGTAGAATACACTTCTATGATAGTACTACAAAGTGATTTGTGTGTTTAATGTTAACATTACGTAGTATACCACTATTATAAGTACCTCTAATACGGCCGTATCTGATGAGCTGCCAATTCTTTTGGATTGTTATCTTTAAAGTCTTCCTACAGGCTCTCTTTACATGAATATTTTTTGAACATAATGTAACCCTGGCTTAGTGGCCTTTAAAATTCTTTGTGCATAATAACATATGTATACAACATATGTTTTGTATATCCAATGCCTTTGTAATTTACAAAAGATTTATTGAAAAATAAACATGGGAATAAATCTTACCAAAGCATCCAGTGCATTTTAACTTGGTTAGTAATGAATAATATAGAAAAAAAATAATAACGACTATCATCCAGTTGGACGGGTGAAGAATTTTTGCAGATGAAATATGTCTACTTATTTCTTCCATACTACTGAGATAGTTAGTGGCAGTCACATGCTGAGATGAAGGCTTTTTCTTTGAAACATTAACATTAACTAGTGGCTCATGGGGATTGAAATAATGGTTCTGCTAAATGATCTGTTTCATCATACTGTACAGAATCAGCTTCACTACTATCCAAGTAGGAGCAAAGTGGAATGGAATAAGAGGTCATCAATGTCGGTTCTTAAAGCTCACTAACTTCCCTTTTGCTAACTTGCATTTCAGCTCCACCAAAGAAAAGGCTCATGTTGTTGTAATGAATTAAAAAGAACCCGAGGTGCATTTTCTAAATCTTAATAGAACACAGAGGCATGTTCTCTGCACAATGACATGCCTCTGTCATTCTGGTGCTGCCACCAGTCCCTCCTCGGCTCTGCTGTCCCCCCTGAATAAAAGTGCCAGGCTAGCAACATTCTGCTTGTTGCTAGCCTTCCGTTTACCTTGTATTTGTCAATCACCATGCGCCTACGCTGCCTCCTCCATTGCATAACTCTCACCTCTGTCCCCTTGCTCCCTGCCTCCGTAAGCTTCCTCCAATAGGAAGCTAACCCGTGACCCAGAAAGTACTTCCAAAGAGAAGAGATGGTTTTGAGTGGAAGGAGTAATTTGTTGACTCGCGTGGGTGAGAAAGCACATTCTCATAGGAAAACTAAAGTGAGAGGAGTATGAAGGCTGCCATTTTTATTTTCTTATAAACAGGGAAAGTTGCCTGGCTGTCCTGCTAATCCTCTGCCTCTAATTTAGCTGTAGACCCTGAACAAGCAAGCAGATCAGATGTTTGATTAAAGGAGTTATCAGGCAAATTTAGTAAAATGAGATTTACTCACCTGGGGCTTTCTCCATACCCTTGCAGCAGACTGTCCCACGCTGACCGCTCTGCTCCCCGCCGCTGTCCCATCCTCGCTGCACGGTGCAAAGGCTGACCGCGGGGTTGGCCTTACTGCACCTGCATGAGCAGACGCTGTCAATCATTGCCACGTGCCGATGATTGACAGCAGCGGCTCACGCAGGCACAGTAAGGCCAACCCCGTGGTCGGCCTCTGCATCGTGCAGCGAGACTGGGACAGCGGCGGGGAGCAGAGCGGTCGGCGTGGAACAGTCTGCTGCAAGGGTATGGAGAAAGCCCCAGGTGAGTAAACTTCATTTTACTAAATTTGCCTGATAACTCCTTTAAAGAGGAACTCCAGTGAAAAAAAATAAAAAGTGCTTCATTTTTACAATAATTATGTATAAATGATTTAGGCAGTGTTTTCCCAATTGAAAAATGTTTCCTCTCCCTGATTTACATTCTGACATTTACCACATGGTGACATTTTTACTGCTGGCAGGTGATGTCAGTGTAAGGAGTTGCTGCTTGCTTTTTTGGAATTTGGACCCAGCTGTGAACAGCTGCTATTTCCCACAATGCAATGAGGTTAACAGACAGGAAACTGTCAGAACCATGGTCCTGACATCAAACTGTGGGAGGGGTTTCACCACAATATCTGCCATACAGAGCCCCCTGATGATACGTTTGTGAAAAGGAAAAGATTTCTCATAGGAAAGTGGGTGTCAGCTACTGATTGGGATGAAGTTTAATTCTTGGTTTCTCTTTAAAGAGGAACTGTCGTAAAAATCTTAAAATTTAAAACACATACAAATAAGAAAAACTTTTCTTCCTGAGCAAAATGAGCCATACATTACTTCTCTCCTATGTTGCTGTCACTTACAGTAAGTAGCAGAAATCTGACATTACCTACAGGTTTTGGGCTAGTCCATCTCTTCATAGGGGATTCTCAGCATGGCCTTTATAAAGACACTCTCTGAAAAAGATTTATACAAAGATGCTGACCAGCCTCCCTGCTCACTGTACACTTTTTTTTGGCTGTTGGACGTATGCAACTGTCATTCACTAAGTGCATTTTGAAAATAAAAAAATACATGTGAACCCCCCATGAGGAGATGAGCTAGCCCAAAACCTATCAGTTCTGTCAGATTTCTACTACCTACTGTAAGTGACAGCAACATAGGAGAAAAGTAATTTAAGGCTCATTGTACTCTAGAAGAAATGTACTTCTTAATTGTATAAGTTTACATGTATTTTAAATTTTAGGATTTTCACGGCAGAGATCCTTTAAGTTTGACTGCTTTTGCAGCATGCTTGTTTCAGGTATGTGAATCAGCCACTACTGATGCATGAAAGATCAACAGGATGCCAGGCAACTGATATTGTTTAAAAGGAAATAAATGTGGCAGCCTCCATATTCATCTCACTTCAGTTGTTTTTTAAAGCACATTTCACTTAACTTGGCTGCAAAATGATGAGATTGCTGTTGCAGTCCAGAATTATCAGATATTATATTTAGGTGTACTGAGCTATGTAAACAATGCAAAGAGGTTTCTGCTGTATTCATGGCGAAGCAGAGAACATTCTCTTCTTTATTTGCTCATTAATTACTTAATTACATGTCAGTCTAATAATTTGCCCAGAAACCAGCAATATTATCTATTTCTTATAAGTGAAGTAGAACAAAGCCTTAACACCAGCCTTTCCATATTTTTGGTAGTTTTATGCTATGTGAAAGTTTTCAAACGTAAAGTGTGAGCTTTATTTCACTTTTTTTTAAATTATTATTAATAATTATTGTTAGACATTACACATGTACACACATGCTTTTGTTTGTTTACTCAGTCATCAAAGAGCCCAATTACAAAGTGCTCTGCAACTGTTGAACTCAGTGAAAAAATGAGCTGTAACTAGACACTCTGGCCAATATGCAATAAACTTTTTCTACTGAGCTTTCTCCTAGGTGATATTTTCACCTACAATGCCTTTTAAACCAGCAGCAAGCAAAAAAATAATTTTGATTGTAATTTTCCACCTGCTTTTTGGTACTTTTTTAAAATTGTTAATGCTGAAAAGCTATTTTAAAGAGAAGATGAAAAATGATCTCCTTGGAGAAAACTCAGGAGAAAAAGGTGAATTGAATAAGGGCTTCTCACTTACTCCTACAGTCAACCCTTAATTTTTCCTTACATAATAACTGAATAAGCCTAACAACTAGGTGATCACCTTGCATTATCTACCAGTACAGTCATTTTAATGATTCTCCTATTTAAATCTTGGTGTATGGCTGGTCAGTTTACACAGCTTAGTTCTGAAACCAAAATGACTTTTTGAATGCAGGTTAGCACCTTTGCTTTGCGTCAAGTACCCCGCAAAAAGTAAGAACATATATAAAATCATACATTCATTTTTCAGGAAAACAAACAACACAGGATTTCATAGAAACAAGTAGGAAAACACTCAGTGCACTGTAATCGGTTAAATGTCCAGGATGTTCTCTTTTGTAGCGAATAAAGTCAAAAATTTGTTTCATGGTTTATGTAAACTACAACAGAATGTCCTATTTGATGTTTTGTAAATGAGGGGATTCTGATTTGATCTGATGTAAGATACACATTTTTATCTTTATACTGGGGAACTGTTTGTAAGAAGCATGGGGGGATATGTTCTGAAAGACCGATGCTAGCAATTATCAGCACTGCCTAAAGGGATGACTTAATCAGGATCATATTTTGTTAAGGAATGATTTAAAACAAATAGCATCCACAAAACTTTTTGGGGATATTTTTTCTAACAGGGCCTAAAGAAAACAGCTAATGAGCTAAGGGAAGAGGTTTGTTAACTCTTTCTGCTCTGTACATGAGCTTAGATAAATAAGATTCAAGCAGAGAGCTGCAGAAGGGCATCAGTGGGCCCATCACAAAGAACTCATAAAAAGCTCTTCCATCAGGCATATCTAAAAATGTATATACTGATCAACCAAAACAGTTAAACCGACTAGAGGTCCCCCCTGGTGCCACCAAAATAGGACTCCACAAGACCTTTGGCCCCTTTCACACTAGGATGTTTTCATTATGTTGTGTTACTCTTTTTTTACCACTACGTAATGCTAAACCAATGAAAGTCTATGGGACATTTCATACCTGATGCTGTGTGATGCACCGGAAGTATAGTATCTGATGCAAACGTATAGGCACGTTATGGGTCATCATCTGCAGGGATGTGCGTTGATTGGAAGTCATGTAAGTCAATGGCGCTGCAGATATTTTTAATATTAATATTTAATATTGTTTCGCATTCACGTTGCGGTGCGCTTGCGCGGAAGCATATTTTTTTAATACACTTCCTTGCAATCTGTATTTCGGCCACACAAAGTACGTACTAGAGAGCCTCACTTATAGTTTGGTTTGCTGACAAAAATTACATTACCGTGCATCAACATGGGTGAGCACTAGGCTTCTTTTTAGCGTTGCACCGCGATGCGATCATCTGATCACACCGCAATGCAAAAGCAGGCTGCTAATGTGAAACCAGCCTCAGAAAGGTGTGTAAATTTGGGCGCCAGATGAAGTGGTAAAGAGAATATCGTAGGGGTGTGTGAAAATGTTGTTTATGTTAAAAACACTATTACAGTACATCAAGAATTAAATAGCCACTATAACTACTATCACCTATCTTATCGTATTCTCATGCTAACCTTCCCTGCATCTATGCCTAACACTAACCTACCTCCTACCTATGCCTAACATTAACCTACCCCTACCTATAACTAGACAACCTCCCTCCATACCTAACACTAACACCCCCCCCCCACACACACGCACACACACACAAACAACCTGACACTAACATTATCGCTAACCGTTGCTCTTAACCCACACAAAATTTCAATACAGAAATACTGTGACCAAACAGCCGCTATTTAGATGTACAACCGTTATGAAAAAGTAGCCACCAAATAGCCACTAAGGAACTCACTGTAATGGAGGGTACAGCCGCTATAAAGAAGAAGCAGCCAAATAGCTGCTACTTAGATGGCACATTAGCTAGACAAACGCTATATAAAAGTAATGGACAAAATAGTTGCTATTTAGATGGTACAGCTGCAATAACAAAATATTGTGGCCATGTAGCCGTTATTTAGTTGGTACAACCACTTTACAGAAGTATTGTGCCCAAATTATACAGGCTGTGTCAACAAATCTGTAATACAACTAAACTTGCATTGAGAGTATAGCCGCAAAATTCACTATTATTCATTTTTCCACAGTATACAGCACATACATGTTAGCAGCAGATACTTTAAATCATATGAAATGCAACATGGAACCCAAATGCAATGGACTTATTTTTCTTGGAAAGCCCACATGATTGAGATCTAGGGAATCTGAAGCGAAAGTAAATGGTATTCACCAGATCATTTCCTTTCATGGCTCCATGACCCAGTTCTGCGGCATTAACATCCACCATAGGCACTTTCAGTGGGAAACGGATGTCAACATGAACACTATAACTGGTCTGTGGTTACACACCCCCATACACAGCAATATTTTCATAAAGTAATGTAATTAATTTTAAATATTTTCAGCACACCAGCTAGGATTCCTTTAATTTCTTTATTCTCCTTTTATAAGAAGAAAGGGAACATTTATGACTGATACTATTTTGTCAACTGCCATGTACATTAACCACTTCAGGACCACAGGCTTACACCCCCCTAGTGACCAGGCCATTTTCACAAATCAATGCTGTGCAGCTTTGACAGCTTGCTGCACAGCCCATACAACTTAGCACACAAACGAGTCTTTCTTGTCCTTAACAGGACATTTTTTTGGAGATCTCTGATTGTTGCTGCAATCATTTATTTTCTATTTAAAAAGAGAGCATTTCCCCTCTCTCCCTTCTCTCCCCCCCCCCCCCCTCCTCAAATTGACATAGGACGTCGGTCTATCCTCTTCCCCGCCTCTCATAGGTATCAGCCTATGAGAGGGCTTTCAATGTAAGCCGCTCTGAGGGACAGCCAAGCGTCCCCTGTACATTGCTGCGCTAGATCGCAGCGCTGGACAAATGTAAAAAAGGGGTATTTTTTCCCCCTTTCATTTACTAACAGCCTGCAGATAGCAGGCTGATCACGGAGGCAGGGAATGATCACGCATGTGCGCATTCTCTACTAACCTATGCCCCAAGGACTTGATGCCGATAAGTGTTAGGCGGTCCTGGGGCTGCCACCCTTCTGACGCCAATCGACGATAGGTGGTCGGTTGGGAGGGGGTTAATCTTTGCTAAGGGCACCAAACGGAATGCCAGAATCCACAGCTACCGATGGCAAAACCATTCGCCGGGCGAACAGTTCCCAGCAAACAGTTGCTGTTCACCCTTTTGCGACTGTCGTAAACTATATGGGCCACTCCTGACTGTCCCATACTTTCCCATGGAGCCATTTTTGACCCTTCACTCAGATAGGATCACAACCCGGGACACCTGCCTCCATAAAAGGTATGATCCCAGCGGCCATTTTCTCTGCTGCTGCAGATACAGAGAGAGTTAGATAGGCTATATGGTGGCTGGATAGTGTAATGTGGTGGCTGGATAGTGTAATGTGGTGGCTGGATAGTGTAATGGTTAAAGGATACCCAAGGTGACATGTGACATGATGAGATAGACATGTGTCAGTGTCTAGCACACAAATAACTATGGTGTGTTCCTTTTTTTCTTTTTCTGTCTGAAAGAGTTAAATATCAGGTATGTAAATGGCTGACTCAGTCCTGACTCAGACAGGAAGTGACTACAGTGTGACTCTCACTGATAAGAAATTCTGACTATAAAACAATTTTCTAGCAGAAAATGGCTTCTGAGAGCAAGAGAGAGATAAAAAGGGGAATTTCTTATCAGTGAGGATCACACTGTAGTCCCTTCCTGTCTGAGTCTGGACTGAGTCAGCCACTTACATACCTGATATTTAACTCTTTCCGGCAGAGAAAGAAAAAAAGGAACACAGCATAGTTATTTGTGTGCTAGGCACTGTACATACCCATGTCTATCATCATGTCACATGTCACTTCGGGTATCCTTTAAGGGCTCTGTCTCTGACACAGGAGACCTGGGTTCGAATCTCGGCTCTGCCTGTTCAGTAAGCCAGCACCTATTCAGTAGGAGACCTCATCATGTGATCTGACAGCCTTTATTAGAAGAAATCTAAGTGGCAATGGTTACTATGGGTTACTATATATGTGATTTATTTAACCTGCATGTTCTCATTGAATAATCTCGGCAATGCACTAACATAAAAAGGCCTGTGCTATCTGGGGTATAGTATTAACTATAGTCATTTTTCAATCTTATTTATTTATAGTTCTGTAAGAAACTTCCCAGTTTGAAGTATTCAAGATAATAGATCCCATACCTGCATATATTATATCTGCTATTTGTATGTAAACACAAGGTTACATGTGTGACGCTCTGAAAAATATTAAATGACCACACTTCAACCAGCAACAAACTTCTCTTTGATGGGCTCAGCTCATTGCTTCTTCAAATCACAGTAATGCATCATCAAGAGTGATGAAAGAGCAAGAGAAAAGCCATTTCTTTCCAAGATCATTACTTTAAAATATGTAAAATTGCCATTTGGCATCGGTGGAGAAAAGAATGTTGCAGTATTACAGAGGATGAGTATTTTGCAATGTGCTGTTCAGAGAAGTGAGGACAGCATGAGGAATAGACTGAGCCAGAGGGAAGACCTAACAGAGTGCTCCAAAGAGAAACATAGTGTAAAAACAGATTTCACCTCTGTGCGGTTTGAAACAAATAGCAAAGCACTAAACACAAAAGTTGGACAAAATTAAGTAAAGTTCAACATGGCCAGTATCCATATTCACTGGGAACAAAGGCCATAAAAGGAATATTCTGTACTGGTAAGGTACCATGAGCACATTTTGCCAAGAACCTGAATTTGTATCTCAATCAGACGATTAGAGAAGTATTAAAATAAATGTAAATAAGATTTCCATTACCCAGTAATAGGATCCAAAATAGCCACATAGGAACTATGATCTTCTGTACTTCCATTTCAGCCACCCGGACGTGATGCTCACGCCTAGGCGGCTGCTCTGCTGCAGTGCCTCGCTCCCGCGCGCAATCGCGGGTGCGCCCCCGTGCTGTCCCGCGGTAGCCCTGGGATCAGTGAACGGGAACATGGTTCCTGATCACCGATCCGTGTCCCCAGCAGAAAAACCGAAGTGCTCTAACTAGAGGCTTCAGTCTTTCTGCAAATAAAATTTTCTGCGTCCCCCTTGTGCTTCCGGTTAGCGAGAAGCACAAGGAGAAAAAAAACTCAAATAGTAAAACTACATCTACATATTTTTTACATTACAATTTACACTTATAATAATATTACAAATTAACTGTTTATTTCCCACACCAAAATATGGGAAAGGGCAGCACGAAATCACGTCAGCACGACCTCGAACAGACCTGCCGGGTGGCCTGCTTCTGGGTCTGCCTGTTGTTTTGTCCATATCGGGGGAGGGGGGGGGGTGAAGTGAAAGGTATGCACTGACTTGACTAATACAATGTGCAGTCACACAGGTGCAGTGAAAGGTATGCAGTGACTGGTATAAACAATACAATGTGTAGCTGTCACACAGGTGCAGTTAACAGGTATGCATGGACTGGTATATTACACAGCGTGCAGTCACACAGGTACTGTGAACAATTATGCAATGACTAGTATTACAAATGTGCAGCTGTCACACACACAGGTACCATGAACAGGTGCAGTGACTGGTATATAATATCACACTGCTTGCGGTCAGGTAGGTAGGTGCACTACTGAACAGGTATGCAGTGATTGGTATTACAAATGTGCAGCTGTCACACACAGGTACCATAAACAGGTGCAGTGACTGGTATCAGTGGCGTAGCTAGAAACCTCTGGGCCCCGATGCGGAATCTGGATGTGGCCCCCCCCCAACACCCCCCCCCCCGGCGACAACAGCCTCCCCCCTCCCCCGGCAACACCCGACACACACACATATCCGAATCCCTATAGCCAGCTACAGGTCCCCCCAGTATAGGTAGCCAGGCATAGGTAAGCCGGTATAGTTTCCCCCGGTATAGGTTAGCCAGGTAGGTGTCTCCAGCATAGGTAGCCAGTATAGTTGCCCCCAGTATAGGTTAGATAGGCAGGCGCCGCCAGCATAGGTTAGATAGGTAGGTGCCCCCAGTATAGGTTAGTTAGGTAGGTGCCTCCAATATAGGTAGCCAGTATAGTTGCCACCTGTATAGGCTAGCTAGGTGCCCCCAATACAGGTTAGATAAGTAAGTGCCCCCAGTATAGGTTAGATAGGTAGGTGCCCCCCAGTATAGGTTATATTAGGTAGCTGCCCCCCAGTATAAGTTAGATGAGGTAGGTGCCCCCCAGTATAAGGTTAGATGAGGTAGGTGCCCCCCAGTATAAGGTTAGATGAGGTAGGTGCCCCCCAGTATAGGTTAGATTAGGTAGCTGCCCCCCAGTATAGGTTAGATTAGGTAGCTGCCCCTCAGTATAGGTTAGATTAGGTAGCTGCCCCCCAGTATAGGTTAGATAGGTAGGTGACCCCCGGTATAGGTTAGATTAGGTAGGTGCCCCCCAGTATAGGTTAGATTAGGTAGGTGCCCCCAGTATAGGTTAGATTAGGTAGCTGCCCCCAGTATAGGTTAGATTAGGTAGCTGCCCCCCAGGATAGATTAGGTAGCTGCCCCCAGGATAGATTAGGTAGCTGCCCCCCAGGATAGATTAGGTAGCTGCCCCCCACGATAGATTAGGTAGCTGCCACCCCCAGGATAGATTAGGTAGCTGCCCCCCCAGGATAGATTAGGTAGCTGCCCCCCCCAGGATAGATTAGGTAGCTGCCCCCCCCAGGATAGATTAGGTAGCTGCCCCCCCCCAGGATAGATTAGGTAGGTAGCTGCCCCCCAGGATAGATTAGGTAGGTAGCTGCCACCCCAGGATAGATTAGGTAGGTAGCTGCCCCCCCCCAGAATAGATTAGGTAGGTAGCTGCCCCCCCCCCCAGGATAGATTAGGTAGGTAGCTGTCCCCCCCCAGGATAGATTAGGTAGGTGGCTGCCCCCCCAGGATAGATTAGGTAGGTAGCTGCCCCCCCAGGATAGATAAGGTAGGTAGCTGCCCCCCCAGAATAGATTAGATAGGTAGCTGCCCCCCCGGGATAGATTAGGTAGGTAGCTGCCCCCCCTAGGATAGATTAGGTAGGTAGCTGCCCCCCAGGGTAGATTAGGTAGGTAGCTGCCCCCCCAGGATAGATTAGGTAGGTAGCTGCCCCCCCAGAATAGATTAGGTAGGTAGCTGCCCCCCCCCCCCCCAGGATAGATTAGGTAGGTGGCTGCCCCCCCAGGATAGATTAGGTAGGTAGCTGCCTAATGTCAGCAGGTTCTCTCCCTTCTCTAATTACTGCAGCGACACGAGTGAGTGAAAAGATTGACGCTGCCTGCGTTTTATAGGGGGGGGGGTGCTCCAGGAGGGAGTGTAGCCTGATTGGCTACTCTGTGTCTGCTGACTGTGATGTAGAGGGTCAAAGTTTACCCTAATGATGTAGTATAGGGGGTGGGTCGAACTCGCATATAGTTTGCGGTTCACCGCGAACACGAACCACCGAAGTTCGCTTAAATAAGTTTGCGGTTAAACCGTTCGGGCCATCTCTAGTTCACCTTTTGCCACCAATGCAACCCCTGACCCTGGCTTATACTCGAGTCAATCTTTTTTTCCCTGCTTTTTTTTCCCTTTAAAAGTTGGGAGAGTCGGCTTATACTGGGGTCGGCTTATACTCGAGTACATACAGTATACTATGCTATTTTTACTATTTTTACACCTTATCTGAAGGACTTAGTTTAACCACAGGAGGCCGTTTATCAGCTTGGATTTTGTCTCTGATCATCAGGTATTCCCTTGCAACCACATAGATCTCCTATTTAGGACTGTCCCACACCTTGCAATGTTGCCAGAACTTCAGTTAGGGCTGGCTCACACTACAAGAGCTTTCTAAGCGCTAGTGACTTGAAAAGCTCTTGCTAATGCAATGCTATGGGTGATTTTTATAAAATCAAATTGCTCAAGTAAGAAAACACACATAGCACTTGATAAGCAAGAGCTTTTAAAATCCCAAATGCTTAGGAAAAGCTTTTACAGTGTGAACCAGCCCTTAGATTGGTTTCTGTTGCTTGTTCACATCCCTGTACTCTGCCCTGTTCTTCCTTTATCCTGATCTGTTTTTGACTTTGACTTGTTTCCTGACCTTTTTTTTGTTATCAGCTGAGGTACTGCAATTATCGGAGTATCTTGATGATGTATATTTTGTATATACTGTATACTACCGCATATAAGAAGACTGAGCGTAAAAGACGACCCCCCCCCCCCAACTTTTTCAGTTAAAATATAGAGTTTGGGATATACTCGCTGTATAAGACTATCCCTCTTCCAACGCACATCAAATAAAAAAAATCATATACTGGTGCTATGTATGAGTATGAACAGATACTGGTGCTGTACTGTATGTGGTACCCAGTATATAACAGTTATAGGCGAGTGACTCTTTGAATTGGTCAATTTTCCCTCTCCCTAAGTGGACTGGTCAGCTCTCCTTTTCTACCTGTTTATCAGAGCGGTATGGAAGAATAGATTGCACTGTGCCCAGAAAACACGCCTCTTTCACCCTTCTGGCCCACCCTTGTATCCTATTTACCTCCTTCTCTACCTCTCAGATCTCACACATCTGCACCTGCACCACTTGACTACAGTCCTCAGTAGCGAGATCTGAGAGTCTATAGCAGGACAGGGCGTATCACTCGGGATTAGAGATAGCCCGAACGGTTCGCCGGTGAACGGTTCCCGGCGAACTTCCGTGGTTCGTGATCGCGGTGAACCAGGAACTTTTCCGGAAGTTCGGTTCGCCCCCATAGTGCATCATGAGGTTCATCTTTGACCCTCTACATCACAGTCAGCAGGCACATTTTAGCCAATTAGGCTACACTCCCTCCTGGAGCCCCCCCCTTGTAAAAGGCAGGCAGCGTCAGGCAGTGGACTCACTTGCTAATCTTGTTGCAAAGCTTGGAAGCTTTTATTCAAATGTTTGATGCACCATTTTGATAGTACACAGTTTAACCTTTTAACCCTCCTGGCGGTTTGCAAAAAAATCGCCAGGGGGCAGCAAATCTTTTTTTAAAATTTTTTTTTTTTTTTTCATGTAGCGAGACAAAGTCTCGCTACATGATAGCCGCTGCTCAGCGGCATCCCCCCAGCCCCTCCGATCGCCGCCGGCGATCGGAGATCCGGAGATCCCGTTCAAAGAACGGGATCTCTTGGAGGGCTTCCCCCGTCGCCATGGCGACGGGCGGGATGACGTCACCGACGTCATCGACGTCGTGACGTCAGAGGGGACTCCGATCTGCCCCATAGCGCTGCCTGGCACTGATTGGCCAGGCAGCGCACGGGGTCTGGGGGGGGGGGCGGCCGCGGCGAGAGGAATTGCGGCGGATCGGCGGGTAGCGGCGGCGATCGGGCACTGCACGCAGCTAGCAAAGTGCTAGCTGCGTGCAGCAAAAAAAAAAATTATGCAAATCGGCCCAGCGGGGCCTGAGCGGTGCCTTCCGGCGGCATAGCCCGAACTCAGTTCGGGCTTACCGCCAGGAAGGTTAAAGTAAAGCCACATACACACACTCAACAGCGGTCTTTTATTCAGCACAATTATAAAGCAACAGTTGGAATGACGTCTTATCAGTCTTATCAGTTCTTTGAACAATAGCAAGCAACTTTTTTTTGGTTGTTCAACTTGTTTCACAACAAAAGTTGTTTGATAATTGTACTGCACAAAACACCGCTTTTGAGTGTGTGTATGGGGCTTTACTTTAAAAGGTTAAACTGTGTACTCATCAATATCTCTCTGATATTATTATGACATTGTACTCCTACTTCTTAATAGACTATGTGAATATTTCATCAACTATAATAATTTGATATTGATGAACCTCTGTAGTACTTGTACATCTATTAGCACTGCAATTATTGTCTAACCAATCTTGCTAGTACAGCATTAATTCTCCATAAAATAAAATTCTAAGCTGTAATTATTTGTGCAGTTTTGCAATCTTACTAGATTTGTTTACGTGTACATCATCTTTATTACCCATTTATCATGGACAATCATTACATTTTGAATATTATTCTTTTAATATGCACTTCTAGTGAAACAAAGGTTTTTCTAAATGTAAACCTTTTTATGATAATACATGAATAAAACAAAATACATAGGACACCCCACATATGTGAAAAACAGACAGACAGGAGAGTGGTGAGGCAAGGGTACATAGATAAATTGAGACCCACTTAGCTTTTCAGAAAAATATTTTTATTGCAGATGTTATTGTAGCACCCAAAGTTTATACTACTTCTATTGTGAGGCTATATTATTAATTATTTGCCACAAGATGGGGCTCTCTTTTACAGACTATGAACAAGACCTGGAAGTCAGGAAATGAAAAACTGAGAATAATGAGGAGTTCATCAGGCTGAACCTGAAGGAAGGTTCTGGAAGTAAGTGAACTGTGAAGAGATGCTCTGTGTTCTCTCTCCATTCAACGCAGAAAGGGAATTATTAGGGTTCAAGACTGAGAACTTGGGAAGTTGCAGTATGCCTGCTGCTACCTGAGGACCTTGTCTAGTGGAGCCCTATAACTAGTGATGTCGCGAACCTCTGATTTTCGGTTCGCGAACCCTGTTCGCGAACCTCAGCAGAAAGTTCGGTTCGCGAAAAAGTTTGCGAACTGCAATAGACTTCAATAGGGAGGCGAACTTCAAAATTTAGAAAAATTTCTACTGGCTGGAAAAATGATAGACATCGTGTTTCAAGGGTTTTAATACCTGGACCTCCACCACCCTCCCCCCTACCCTTCTACCTATACCTCCCTTCCTCCTACCGGAGGGAGGAGGGTCTCATCTGCCAGGGAATTATAGTATTTCAAAAGCCAGCTTACATACCGTGGCTGGGGATTGAACCCAGGTCTCAGTGTATGGTAACATATCCATTATACCACCAACACTACTAGCTGAAACTAGCCTAGCATGTACCATTTATTGGAATTGAGCCCTACACTGCTGGTTGTTATTCTGGTGGAGCCCACCTCCCTCACCTCTTGTCAAAGATTTTCCATTTATTACACTGAGCATTGCAAATTCCTGAGTCTCACATGAATTCCAACAAGAACCCAACATGCAAACATAGAAGTGTTAATAGCCTCTGGCTAGTGAGTAGGATGTAATAAATACCAGTGATATAATGAATCAATAGCAGATATGCCATTTATATTGTATCTGTGTTATTATTATCACTGTTATCAATGCTGTTCCATTACATTCTATAGTTTGGTAAAATTGTACCTGTCTTTCTACTTGCCATTTGCTTTGGAGCACACCTTCTCATAAAGCGCCAGGAGGTGAGATTGTCTATCATTTATATATTGTTACTTCTAAAACTGTTTCTTTACTGTTTTGCCAGTTCAGAGCAAAGTCCTTATTTTTTCTAGCGTGGCACTTTTGGCCTAACCAAATAAAGCAGACAGACTCTACCTGTACCTTCTGCAGGGCTAGGCTTTGTTAGAGAAAAACTTTATTTATACAGAAAAGCATGCACTGGATATTGCATCATACCTAGCTTGTGCAGCTTTTTACCAGAACACTTCCATTATGTGACAAGAAACAAGTATAACTTTGATAAAGTTGTTGATAATAAAGTTGTTGTTCATAAAATACAAACCTGTACTTAAAGGATACCTTAGCGCAAATGCACTACGTAGTTGTGACATAGCGTGCTCCTGGGTGCGGACACGCAATCAAGAACGTGCACCACTGGTTAACGCCTTCACAGTCCGCACCGACTCTTTCCACCAGGACGTAAGTTTGGGGAGTCAGTGCACAGTAATGGAAGGGGTCAGAGGAGAACAGGGGGTGGGGGTGGATATGAGGAAAGCCCACTACACATGCCTGCTCCTCCGGTTTTACATTTATATTTGACTGAACCTGCATATGTGAGTCACATTTGTGATCTAAAAATCTACAAATCTTTTAGTGCGTGTGGCTTGGTCATAGTTTCAGCATTAATTTTATCAGTCTCACAGTATGCAAATATATTCGCTTGCTACTCAACCAAATAATTAATGTAGTGGTGTCTGACATCAATAGGTCTGATCAATGGGATGCATATAGTTCTGAGTTGTAGCAGAATTATAGACAAGTCAAATTAGTTGGAATTTGAATGGTACTTTTTCAAGCTGCATACATTTGCTTTAACATTTGTGTCTCATTATCCATGCTTAAACATCATGTGCTTGTTTTTTCGTACTGATCTCACACGTTGCAATCTTAACGCATCCCTGATTTAAGACCGTATGCTGGTATACTGTTTTTTCAAGATCATTGAGTTACTGCCATAACCAAACAACTTCTTTACAGGTATAGGCAGCAGGGTTCTATTATTGTGTCTTCATAGAAAACAATGGCACAGAGACCTTTAACTTGCTGGACCAGGATTTAGAACGGTTTTCAAATTTCAAAAAATAATCATCTGTGGATTTGCAGTATCACTATCACAGTCCATATATTCTGTGGGGTTTCAGTCACCACTTACTGACAGTTTCAGACTCAGATACCTCATAAATCTTTTGATTGATTTACACTTTTGTTGATGTGCTTTATTCTATGCATTGAGTACTGCTGTTAACTTAAAAATTTAATACTTTTGTGAGCAATGATCAAGTCACCCACATAGATATCAAGAGATACATCCATTCAGAATGTATACTTTTGGAGAACAACCATTGGTTGGTCTTGCTTCATTCAAATCCTGCATCTAGCAGAACCTGTTTTTTGATTTTTGAATTCCACGTTGGAGCCAATTGTTATAGTCCACAGAGAGTTTTTGGCACTTTGCAAACAAGATCTTTTTTTTACTTTTTGCATATCCTTCTGGCTGTAGATTTTTTTCTTCTAGATCACCAATTGGAAACGCTGTCTTGGTATTGTGATATGTTACAATCTTTTTGTATAAGGCTGCCGTTGTTATCTGTGTTCTGATGTTACTTTCTTTATTAACTGGAGCAAAAATAGCATTGTAATCCTTGCTGACTTTTTGTGAGCATCTTCTTGTGACTAACCTTGCCTTGTACTTTATACTTCGCCTTAAGAGCTATGTTTATCCTTAAAAAAATGTACATTCTATTGCATTTTTGCCTTGTTCTCTGAAAGTGTCTATGGGCTTGATTCATCAACGCATCAGCGCAGATTAATAAGAGGAGCATGAGCTCAGTGCACGCGATGCTGCGGAAGTGCAGCATAGCGTGCACTGGTAACTTATGCGCACTACTTGTAACTAACGGCCTCTCCACTCGTCCTGCCCTGAGCTAAGCGGGACCAGTAGCTGTATAGAACATGATCCCCACACATTAATTGGCCCAATCGGCTGCCTGTCAAGTGACAGGCAGCCTATTGGGTCAGAGTGCTGGAATCATGTCCATTAAAACCACTGGAGCCGCCGGGGCTCAGGGCGGGATGAGTGGAACAGCTGTTAGTTACAAGGAGCGGGCATAAGTTACCAGCGCATGCTAAGCTGCACTACCGCAGCATAGCGTGTACTGAGCTCATGCTCCTCTCGTTAAGCTGCGCTGCTTCAGCAGCACAGCTTGATGAATCAAGCCCTATGTGTGGTATTCATCATGTAATATAATCTTCACATTGGCAGCTCGGTTTTAGCTTTGCTTTTTTCTGGGGTGCTAGTTTCTGCAGCTCTTCCTATGAACTAGGCTCAGCCTGAACTGCTGTGCAAGGTATGCAAGACAAATGTTAAGCTGGAATAACCATATTGTTTCTTTCTGATTGCAAGACAAATGTTAAGCTGGAATAACCATATTGTTTCTTTCTGATTGCAAGACAAATGTTAAGCTGGAATAACCATATTGTTTCTTTCTGATTTTCTGACTAAAGTCACTTATGGTCCAACTTTCCTTTTTTCTGTCTGCATTCATTTACATTTTTACATCACTTAGTTTTTTTTTCTTTTTGTCAAGGTTGTGGAATTTTACGTCTGTCTATTCAGTTGGTGTTGGCTCTTAAAACTTACAAAACACACAATCACACTTCTGGTGATTGTCAACTTGATTGTGCCTGGATGTAAAATGTTGTATCCTTTTTAGTATGCTCTGTAACTCACAATACCTTCCTTTGCTCATACATCACAAATGTTTTCCCTTTCCACTGTGCTCACATGTTTTACTTTCTAAATGCTGACATGTTTGAAATCACATACATGTAATAAGAGCTCCGGTTAAAAAAAGGTGGCAGATATTAACAATATTGTTTAGTAAAATGGGCACCAGGATGTGCCATAAAATATTACGGTATGTATAATACTGATCTTCTACTATTCCCCACTGTAACCTCTATTTTTACATTCAGTAAAATAGACACCAGTAAAGGTGATACAATATTGTTTAATTACCATAACCCCCCCACTGGTGCCTAACCTTAACACCCCCCCCCCCAGTGGTTACTAACCTAATTCCCCTGGAGGGAGCCTAACCTTAATCCCCTGTTTTGTTTGTGTAATATAATTTAGTATATGCTTGTTTATGGCTTTATGTAACATCAAAAAGTGAGGTGTCAAAACATAAAATTGAAATATATATATAGTCAAAACATAAAATTGAAATGTATATATATGAATTCCTTTTTTGTAAAAAAAAGATAATATGTAACATACTGTAGGTGAGAATTGCAGACGTTGCTTGCTGTGGTGCAAAAAGGTTAAAACAGAAAAAACAATATTTTTTTCTGAGAAAGCATATGGAACAATTTTAGAAACAATTATACAGTTTTAGAAATAATTACTATATATTCTTGTGTATAAGACTACTTTTTAACTCTTGAAAATCTTCTGAAAAGTCAGGGGTCATCTTATACGCCAGGTGTTATTGTTGCCAGCCCGGGGTGATACGCAATGCTGATACTTGATGCTCCTATGTGACATGCTGATGTTTAATTACCAGGTGCAGGTGATTCCGCGGTCGCCGGGGGAGCTCAGTGCTCATGCTGCAAGGTCTGGGACGCCCAGGGTATGGAAGTAAGAGATTGCATTGTGCCCATAAAACACGCCTCTTCCACCAGTCTGGCTCGCCCTATCCTGTTACCGCAAGTGCAAGATCTGAGAGGCAGAGAAGGAGGTAAATAGGATACAAGGGTGGGCCAGACGGGTTAAAGAGGCTTGTTTTATGGGAACAGCACAATCTATTCTTCCATACCGCTCTGATAATCAAGGAGACAGGGAGAGCTGACCAATCCGCTTGGGGATAGAGCTGACCAATCTACTTAGGGAGAGGAAGAGTTGACCAATCCAACCATTCATATACTGTTATATACTGCGTACCACATACTGTACAGAACCAGTATCTGTTCATACATAGCACCAGTATATGATGTTTTTTTAATTGTTCTTTGATGTGCATTGGAAGAGGGGTAGTCTTATATGGCGTGTATATCCCAAACTCTATATTTTAACTGAAAAAGTTGGGGGGGGGGTCGTCTTATATGCCTAGTCATCTTATACACCAGAAAATACGGTATTTGTTAAATAAGCGGTTATTTTAATCATTGAAGTTGACATGGTTAAAAATGAAATAAGTTAAACAAAACAAGTAAAACAGTTGTTTTATATTTATGCATTGCCTTTTTTTATACACTAGGTGCCAATAGAGAAAAGATTTGCATTGATGTGGAGGGACACCTTTTTTGATAGATGCCATTATTATGTTTTACCCTGAAATCTGTTTCACAGTTCACAGCGAGGTCTTTTTGCTTTTCCTGGCAACTAATTTTGGAAATATAGGCCTCAATTCACTAAACAGTTTAGACTAGTCTACTGATGGTTTTTAGTCTACTGATGGTTTGGTCAGTTGAATCAAAGGGGAATTCACTATTACCAAATGTTTAAGACCTGTTTTTAGACCTGTTATAAAACATTTGGTAATTAGGTCGGTAAAGTAGGGGAAGTGATCAAAATATGCAATTCACAAACAAGTAGCTATGACTAACACCCTTCTCATCTGATCTCTCCTCTGCATACAATTAAACTCCTGTATGATTAATTCAAAAGGTTCCATCTTTACATCTAAAATACCTCACAGAATTACTTTACCTACAGAAATCAGCTGGTCTAATCTCTGCCAGAAAAAGTGGGCGTGGTTACTCCTTGCTTGCCTTTGTGAATTGTGTAATTACTGAATGTTAGACTAGGTCTAAAAACAGGTCTAAAACATTACACCAAACCATCAGTAGATTAAAAACCATCTGTAGACTAGTCTACACTAGACTAGTCTACAGATGGTTTTTAGTCTACTTATATGTCATTCATATAATATTGGTATTAAAAACTAAAAATTAAAAACCTTTAGAGATTATTGTGAAAAGTGAGGGGGGAAAGGGGGGGGGGTGTTGATGGTGTGGACTAAGGTCAGGGTTTAGAGTGGGAACTACACTACTTTTTTATTTATTCGACCTTGAGTTATCATAGCAACCAAATCAAATCTTTATATTGCCATAGGACCATCAATGAATGACCATTATATACACAAGAGGAAAAAAAATACCATAAAAAATTTGTGAAGCGAACATTCACAGTAAGTCCCATGACTTAAATGGCAGTCGAACATCTAAAAATTTAAACGGTTAATAGCAAAGCCCCCATACATGCTGGAATCAACAAATTTGGAGGGTATGTTAAAGACAACAATTGCAAAAGGGATTTTTTTCCCCCAAAAGACCAGTCGTTTTTTGAGAAAATTACATTTTGCAGCAGAACTCATAATGCCATTGCTCTGGGGCTTACTATACTTAGTATAGCAAGTCAAGGGCTGGGAATGGAATTTACTTGTGGTCGTCAGGGTAGGAATTGACATGTGCAGAATTCTACACATGTGCTTGATCATTTCCAAAGATACTGTCGTAAAGGACCTTTTTCATGGTGGTAATTCCTTGTGGAAAAAGGTAAAGGGTACGTCAGTACCTCTATTTTAATTTAACCTGGGGAGGGGGCAGGTATCTTGGGGTCCCCCTCTTAAAGAGGAATTCCAGATTCCACAATTAATTTCCCCAGGGCATCGACACCCCCACCTTGTCCTGGGAACAGGGGACGGAGTAAGGCTTAGTCACATCACCGACACTTATATGAGGTACCATACCTTGGGGTGGTCTAACAGGACTGCTAAATTATACTACTGCATAGAAAAGGTAAATCAGCTACTATGAATGGCATTAAAATGATTTTTATTAAAAACTATGAATATAACTTTTATGTATGTATGAGGATATTATGTATTTTGTGGACAGTGGCTGAATAGTTATGCACTTGTTTTTAGGCACTTGTCTGAATTGACCTAAGGAAGCAGGCAAGGACCAGGAAACGCGTTGTCATCTTTACAATCATGCTTGAATAAAAATTATTTCCAATTTATTGTTGTTTTGCATCAGAAGAGGTAAGATGCTTCTCTTTTTTCGTGTAAGACCTGGAGAACCGAGCAGGGATGGTAACTTTACTCAAAGGCCCATATGGTGGCTGCAGGTTGTGCAACCCACCTTTGTGAGTATTTTACTCCCAATTCTGTTATTTACCAATACCACCTAACAACACTTGCCCCATTAGACTCCTGTTCCCCCCTTATAGGTTGCCAGGTTATATCACAAACCTCAGTAACGTAGACCATACATAAATCATAGATGCACTCTAAAAAGCATTGTGGGAAATGCCAAAAATGTATGGAAAAGAATATTAAGAATAACTAAACAAAATAATAATAATCAACATAAAAACATTTTCTGATGTTTGATCAAAGTCTGGAAGAATACCAAGGGTGGAGATGGGTCCCTAATTTTCTCTGCCTGCTATTATTAGTTGCATATACACAAACCATTTTAAGAGTAATATTCTACTTCCATATTTTATTTTTGAGCCAATGATCTTACAATACTAAACTACTGTCAGCTCCCTGTGTATAGTCTCCTGTTTACCTTTTCGGTTCATCAATACCTCTAAAAAAAAATGAAACGGCGCTTATAGTTTTCTTTGGTTTGTATTTAAATATTTATTTTGCACTAAAATTATATTTTTTATATGGCTGCATCTAATCGTTCCTAAAAGATTTCCTTTTACACTGTTGGTCCAACATGTGAAGCTCTCTCTCTATCGCTCATGATATTTTATAGACATAAAATATGATGTTAAAAAGAAAGTAAAACCTGTTGCTAATACAATTTTAAAACAAGACACAGTGATGATAAACTCAGACAGCAGATGCCACAATGGCAGGGTTGGTGGGTTGGCTATCCAAAGACATTTAAACATTTCACTAGGAAACACAAAAATAAAAGGTCATATTTATTGGTATTTAGCCTGTGGAAATATTGCTTAAACCAGAGGAATTTGTCAGTTGAAAATCAGTTTTGAATGTATTCCTTGAGATACTTTTTAAGAGTCAAAGACATATCAGGCTTATAAAAGTAAATGTAATATTTTTAAATGAAATATATGAAAAAAAAATATAGCAGCACACATTTTTAGTAGGATTAAAAATGATCTGAACTGGGTCATATAACTGTGTTCTTGGATTTCTAAAGGATTAAAGTTAGGTAAGGATCTGTTACCAGCAAAAGTCTGAGATGTAGCATTTTTATGTTCCCTGTTCAGAATCAGAATAATTTCACCAAGTACAAAGGGGGGTTGTACCTGGAATTGTTTTTGGCTCCTACAGGTTCTAGAAGGATGAGGGGATAATGTCTGAAAGCCAAGAGCTGAGGCTGCCTTACTATGACACCACCAGTCGCACTTGGCAATCATCTGCCTTCCCTAAGGAGATATCAAGGGGAGGGCGGGGGAGGGCAAAGAGAGGCTGAGTTTCAGCAGTGATAGCCCAGTTCTTCATGAAAGAAACTTGCAGTGATGGCTGGCGCTGCTGAGGATCCCGATTTCTGACATCTGGCAGTGCTGGCCAAGGTGTTCTAGTTCAAAAGGTGCATTAGTGCTTATTTCTGTGGTGGGTCCCGACTCCTGAGTAGTGTTGGGTTCACAGGTAGAAAACTATCCAAATCCGTGATTGTAATGAGGCATAATTGCCTAAGGTGTGTGCATGGAGGACAGGGGGTTAATTACCCAGATGTCTGGGCGCTTCAATGCGTATCAAACGCTCGCATGCGTCCAATGGGACGCGTCCCACGACTTAATACTGCACACTTCCTCCTTCCAGCCAAAAGAGGAAGTGCGCGGTACTGAGTTGTGAAACGTGTCCCATTGGACACGTGTGAGCGTTTGATACGCATTGAAGCGCTCGGACATCTGGGTAATTAACCCCCTGTTCCCCATGCACACACCTGAGGCAATTAAGCCTCATTTTACAATCATGGATTCGGATAGTTTTCTACCCGTGAGCCCATCACTACTCCTGGGCAGCATTCAGCAGGGCTGGTCAAGATAAGCTGGCTGTCACAGAAGCGTCAGCTGGGGCGGCCCTTACTTCCAGATTAGTGGCTGGCATCATGGAGGAGCTGAACCAGAGGTACCCCTGCTGCAGTGGAACAGCAGCAGTCAATGGATGGATGGAGCTGGCATCCAGCGAGGTCTTAGGTTTCCCGAACAAAGCGGTGTCTTCCTACCTCAGTGGAGCCGTGATTCCTGGATAGCAGCGGAGGACTCCACTCAGCCTATAGCTGCTCACACAACTGACTCAGGCAGCTGCAAGGCAGAAAAAAACTCTAGGACTCGGACACGGAATCGTGAATTGATAGGAAAAAGGGAAGAAAAACAAAAACAAGCCAGAATCCTGTGGCATGGCTGCCAATTAAGGCACCATCTTCCTGATGGGAAGATGCTTCATCAAACAACAAGATGGGATAAAGTGTATTGCTTGGCAGCCATTATTCCCACCTCCTAGATCTGTGTGCAGTTGCATAGTAACACATGAAACTGTCACCCATTTAATAAGTCTGTGACTCCAGCAGCTGTGAACTGAACTTGATCTGACAAAGAGGAGTAACATGAAGATTTTGTCACTTGTTGCTTGATTATATTAGTGTATAAATGATGAATCATGGAGAATGTATGGTGGATTTTTTCTGCTTTATCATTAAACAGACCAATACTTTTTTCCCCACGTTGCACCATTTTTGATGCTCGTAGCCAGTAAATCAGGCTCTTTTAACATTTAATACAATGTTTTAATTAATCATTTAGCTATTTCTCCATGCTCTGAAGTATACAGAAATATTTGATCTCTGCCTCTGTATTGCTACCCATAAAATGGTGTGTGTTTGCAACTCTGCTTCATTGGGACAAAACTACTGAAGTGCTGCAGACCTTGTTTGAAAAATTTTAGGATCACAGCTACACAGTTCAAGTATGCGTTGTGTTTCCATAAAAAAAAAACACTTAAAGCCAGATGCCTGTATGCATGGGTTAATGTCTATAAGTTGGTTATTATTGTACATGATGCTCCTCTAGCTGGTACTTAGATTGCTTTCGCAAATACTGGGAAATGTACAGGGTAAGTTTGAGATTATTACTGTCACTGGTATGCTGTCCTGTGAAGAATAATTAACTTTACTTTGTCTCTCTAAAGTCCCATTTCTCAGATATAAAACTTTTCCTGTACACTGGCAGCAAGTCTTAATGCAGAAAACCAGAATATCTGAGAAATAGAATAAATAGGTGTTTGCACAAAACCCTGCTAACCATGATGTGTGTAGGCAGCACACATTTACACTACTGTGGTTTATGCAAGATAGTGAAGACTATCTATGTAACCTGCATAATTTGTGTTGTATATACAACACTTACATTGCTTGTGTAACATGCAAAACGAGTTACAGAAATTATGTAACAGCTTATGTAATTTGTACAAACCCTGGTAACCTTAACTGTTTACGGATGGTGGTGATTGAAATCTAGGCCCTGTTTTGATACCCTAATACCTACCAGGGCGTAGATTTCACCTCACCACCACCACATGTTCTCGCTGCTGACGCCAATCTTTCGCTTTCTGCCCACTGCAGCCCTGTCATCTCTATGACAACAGAGCCCTGTGAGCCAGACAGGAACTGATTTAATTGTCTCCTGACCCTGTCATCAATGTAAGCAACTCCCATTGACTTACATTAATCACACGGCCAGGAGCCAATGAAAGAGGCTCCTGAACAGTTCACAGAGCTCTGCCGTCATAATGGCCCATACTCACGAGGGACTTTTGTCGCCTCAACACGCGGCGCGCGCGTGTTGCGGCGACAGGTCGCCCGTGAGTATGGGCCGTCGCACGCGCGCGCGCCCCCGAACTGTCGCCCGTCGCTATGTCGCCATGCGATTGAAACTTTCAATCGCATGGCGACAGTCGCCGCTGCCCCCCCGCCGCAACTGTCGCTAGTCCGCGTGAGTACGCGGACTAGCGACAGCAACCTCCATTGAGGTTCACAGACCTTCCGGTGAGCTTCCGGCGGGGGGAGGAGGAACGTCAGCGACAGCTTCCGCCTTGCCGCTGGTCCCTCTTCCGCATGTGTACGCGGAGGGACCTGGCGAGAAGCTGTCGCCGGCCTGTCGCCCACACGCTCACGTGTGCTGGCGACAGGCGAGTTTTGCAGCCCGTGAGTACGGGCCATTAGAGATGGCAGAGTGGGTGGCCTGAGCTTCTGGGTGTGCGGCATGGATGGCTGTTGTGGCGGGTATGTGCTGCGGTTTGTCAGTATCCAGTGGTTTCTGGTACCAGCGGTCTCTGGTCCTCAAGGGGGCAGAGACCGCTAGTACTTAAGTGGTTAACGTGTGCTGTTTGCACGCATTATGGTTACCAGGGTTTTGTGATGAATAAACAGCAATGTATTTTTTTTGACCCAAGAATACAGCAATGTATTTAGTCATACTTCAAATATGTTTTAAAAAAGACATCCAGAGTTCAGGTACATGTTAAGTATCGATGAAAGATCGGTATATCAGGTGGTGAATCAAGTATATACCTGCTTGTTTCTAAACACTGTAATTAACTCATAATTTATGTGGATTGACTGCAGAATAAAGAGTTGCTCAGTGTAGATGTGTGGATTGGACAGTAGATTGCAAAAAATAAACTACATCAAGGGCTATTTACACATTAACTTTTACTTATTGACCTGACAAATGGACAGGGAATGACAATGACCTCAGGGCCCAGATGTCACAGCTAGGAAGCTCATATGCTTGTAAAATAGATGGCTGAATGTTCAACCACCAATCCCAATTCTTGCAAGAGTGTGCTTGGATTTAGAACCCTCATGAGATGCTACAAGAAACGGTCACGTAAGCATGAATTGTACAAGCTGCATGCTGCAGCCAGGGGCAGTTCTTCTGCAAGCAATGTGAATCATGTGCTTCAGGGCAGCAACAATTAGTGGACGGCAAGAGGTGGCTTCCCTCCCCAAATGCCCCCCTCCTCACATTCCCCATCTCCCCCTCCCAAAATGATGGCGCCGCTTCACACACTTGCTATCAATGTTCCAGCAATGAGACCTCCATCTGCTCATCCAGTGTCCTGTATCCATTGCTACAGCGGTGCCTAATGTGACCTGTTACATGCTTCTGGGTTACATGAGTAGTCAGAGAGGAAGCAGTACTTTATGTGTGGCTGGTGATCCAATTGCTAATCTGCTGAGAGTGGGTGAGTGATGTGGCGCCAATGCAGCACATACCTGGCATCCTGGGGATCAGTGTCAGGATGCTGTAGGCCAGCAGGGAGGAGATCCTGCCTCGGAGGAAGCAGAGGGAGGTGAGCATAGTGCCAGTGCCTGCAATGCACAGCCTGATGTGTCTCTCCTCCTACACGTTGGGGGGCGTGGAGTTTCCTCACAATGTATTGATTCAGGCGGTAAAAAGTCTAGAACCAGCCCTGGCTGCTTCTGAGTAGCAACCCACTAAGCAGTCACTGGCAATGTTTGTCCATGTTAGAAGGCAAAGAAAGGATTTTTGCCCAGGGCCTGTGCTAGCTCACACTGTGTCAGGTTATAAAGGAGTATAATAAGTGAAATTGTATTTCTGCTAAGATTAGAGCAACATAGAATATCAACATCTTTTATTTTAAGCGTTTGTGTGTCTATTGTGTGCATGTACAAAATACTGTTACCGCACAGTGATTTTTACAGTAATTGTCATAGGAGTGTCAAAGCCTGCTGTTACTCATTTTTAATACCAAGACTAAGACAATGCTTAACAGTGGCTTCTGCAGCTGATTGGATATACAGGAGAATAGATCATTTCAGGCAGTCCACACTGCAAAGATATGATCTGCAAAGAAGTACGGTCTAAGATCACAGTTAGTTTTGGAAAAGCATACTTGGCTGCAAATTGAAAAAATGAAGGAAGATGATTTTTAACCATGTTAAACGACAAAAAAAATGTGCAGCACTGATACGATTTTACTGCATTTTTAAAGAAAAAAAAATGGAATTCCATTTTAATATGACACTGCTTGAGTTGCCGGCATGTAGAACACTGTGTGCAGAATACACATACCGTAATGTAATCCCAATATTTTGCTAGCTTTTTTTTACCATTGTAGTAAGCTATGTTATTGCTTGATAAAATTAAACTGATAAGTAATTCTTGTATTATTGTAAGTGAAATCATCTTATAGTAGTAAAAAGAAAAGTACACCAAGTAAATCTTGTCTCCGTTGGCTTGTCAAGCATACTTACTGTGTTGTCAACATATGCCTCTGTCCACACAACATCGTGTTCCTGGTCGATAACTTTGGGTCTGCTTAAGACATGGAGGTAGGCCATGACATTCTCTTGTACATCAGCTAATGTTGATATCTGAGTGAAAAAGCCTAAAGCAAAAACACAGAAAAAAAAACAACCTTGATATAAAGTTTGTCCAATGTTGTTGTATTCACAGTATTTAGAGTCAAAATTCAGCTCAAAATTGTATTATGGTTTTGAATTCAACACAGTAGGAACAGTGGGAACCTTTTAAAATAATTTAGATCACTTCCAATTAATGATGGAATAGGGTGATATAAATCCCTAAACGTAATACTAATAATTTCTTTAATTTTGCAATCCACTCTCTTTTTACTGATGTCCCTTACTTATCCTGTTGAAACCCAGGGTTCAAATTTGCTACAACGAGGACACAAGGCAGCAGTGAATGAAAATATGAAACCAATTAACCCTTGTTCACAAGGTTTTCACTCCACTCTAACATTTATGATTGCTATTTTCTCACTTTTGCAGTAAAAGGTGATTTTCCTTTTTGTGAAAAAGGAGCATCTAAGGTAGAAACATTTTCACAACTTTCATAAGTCATAAACCATAAATATTGTGGTGAAAAAAAAACCCTTTCTGAGAAATGATTTCACAGACAACCCAGGTACTAAATAAAGCCCATCTAAATCCAAAATTGTGGAGGGAAAAGTGGTGAGGGACTTATAAAAGATACTATGGATATCTGTGGCCATGTCATCTTCAGCTTAGTAATTGTGCATTGAACAGGTTTTTGGTGTATGTACAGTCAATTTGAAATTATTCACCCAACCCATGTCATCTGTGAGGTAGCACACTTGTAGTTCACAGGAAGTAGGTGGTGAACAATTCTAAGACTTTAACCTGCTAACAGAAAACCACTCTTTCCCTCATCTTTTGGAACCCTCCTGTTCACTTCATACTACCACTCTCACCTCCAAACTGCAGTTTTCTACTGACCCTCTGACCCTTTTTGTCTTGGATCAGTTCATTGCATGACTTCTCCAGTTTCTTTCTACTGAAAAGTCTTTGATTATTAGATGCACCCAGTTCTTAGAATCCATCCCATCTCACTCTTCACTTACTTCCACTCTATATAATCTCTTCTCTACTGCCATATCTGTTTTCCAATTTAACAACACATTATGGATGGCTCTGAATAATGTTATTCCAGCCACCTTACAGTCTCACCATTCTACTTATTACTCATCTGTGGCACTACAAGAAGAAATCTGCAAAAAAAGAGGTCTGCAAAAAACGACTCAATCTATGAAACGCAACTGGTAGAAAACTGCCCTCATTTGCCACTTTCCATAAATTGTACCTCTCTACTGGATAAACATGAAAGATATAAAATATTCTACCCCCACCAGATGAGGGGTTTAATGTGAAAAGGAATTATTTAGAAGCTTGCTCATTCAAACTATTTGTATTGTTTTACAACATCATGAGCTGGTTTGTGGGTGTAAGAAGATTGTTTAAGTTTAAGGCCTCTTTTACACTATTGACCTGCGAGGCCCTGCGTTTCAAAGTATCCAAAGTTACACAAAGTTTGCAGCATGTTGCCGCGGTATCCTTGCTTACCTTATGGATTATGCAGCAATGCAAGTCAATGGGTGATTTTAAACATTTCTTTTCAACTCTTTTGAAACTGGTTTGGGGGGCTCCGTACCCCTTTACTAATTTAACCTGGGGAGGGGGCGGACATCTGGGGGTCCCAGATGCCACCATGACCCCCACGACATCATTGACCTTCTCCTCCTTCTGGGTACCAGAGGTGGAGAAGAGGCCCTTGTCCATATATTGGACAAGGGCTCTGGGGGAGACCTCCCCTTCTTTTCCAGAACCCCCTATAGCATAGACCATGCAGACTCGTATAGCTCAGTTTTTACAAAATGTCACATTACTAATTTTGAATTGCAATTTATGATGCAAAATTATAATTATGCAAAATTTGTGCTCATCACTACTCTTACATAGTTACATAGTTATTTTGGTTGAAAAAAGACATACGTTCATCGAGTTCAACCAGAGAACAAAGTACAACACCAGCCTACTCCCTCACATATCCCTGGATCCAGAGGAAGACGAAAAAACCCTTACAAGGCATGGTCCAATTAGCCCCAAAGGGGAAAAAAAATCCTTCCCGACTCCAGATGGCAATCAGATAACATCCCTGGATCAACATCATTGGGCATTACCTAGTAATTGTAGCCTTGGATGTCTTTCAACGCAAGGAAAGCATCTAAGCACCCTTTAAATGCAGGTATAGAGTTTGCCATAACGACTTCCTGTGGAAATGCATTCCACATCTTATTTACTCTTACTGTAAAGAACCCTTTCCTAAATAAATGGTTAAAACATTTTTCCTCCATGCGCAGATCATGTCCTCTAGTCCTCTGAGGAGGCCTAGGGACAAAAAGCTCATCCGCCAAGCTATTATATTGCCCTCTGATGTATTTATACATGTTAATTAGATTCCCTCTAAGGTGTATTTTCTCTAGACTAAATAAACCCAGTTTATCTAACCTTTCTTGGTAAGTGAGACCTTCCATCCCACATATCAATTGTGTTGCTCGTCTCTGCACCTGCTCTAAAACTGCAATATCTTTTTTGTAATGTGGTGCCCAGAACTGAATTCCATATTCCAGATGTGGCCTTACTAGAGAGTTAAAAATATTATGGTAGCATCTCGAGTTTTTATTTCACTTTTAATGCATCCCAGAATTTTGTTAGCTTTAGCTGCAGCGGCTTGGCATCGAGTACGATTATTTAACTTGTTGTCGATGAGTACTCCTAAGTCCTTCTCCAAGTTTGATGTCCCCAACTGTATCTCATTTATTTTGTATGGTGCTAGACCATTGGTACGACCAAAATGCATGACTTTACATTTTTCAACATTGAATTTCATCTGCCATGTATGTGCCCATATAGCCATCCTATCCAGATCCTGTTGCAATATGACACTATCTTCCTGAGAGTGGATGATTCTGCCCAATTTTGTATCATATGCAAAAATAGCAACATTGCTTTCTACTGCATCTACTAGGTCATTAATAAATAAATTGAAGAGCACTGGACCCAGTACAGACCCCTGTGGGACCCCACTGCTAACAGTCTCCCATTTTGAGTATAATCCATTGACCAGAACTCTTTGTTTTCTGTCCATTAGCCAGTTCCCTATCCATGCACACAGGCTCTTCCCCAGTCCTTGCATTCTCAACTTTATACCTTCTACCTTAGCTAACCCATATCCTCTTTCAGCCTGTGTGCGGATGAAAAGCATATATTCCTGTCCAACCATGACTTCTCTACCTCAGTCTTGAACAAACTCTCATGCAACCTTATCATTTTGCATAGTTAAAGGATACCAAGGGTGACATGTGACATAATGAGATAGACAGGTGTATGTACAAAAATAACTATGCTGTGTTCCTTTATTTTTCTTTCTCTGCCTGAAAAAGAGTTAAACATCAGGTATGTAAGTGGCAGTTCCTGTCTGAGTCAGGGCTGGGTCAGACTACAGTACAGTGTGAGCCTCACTGATAAGAAATTACAACTATAAAATACTTTCCTAGCAGAAAATAGCTTCTGAGAGCAGGAAAGAGATAAAAAAGTCAATTGTTCATAGATTTTAGCTCTGGCATACTTCAATTAATGTGTCATTGAGCTAAAACGTAAAAAGTAGATTTAAATATAAAATAACACTGTGGAATATCTTAAAAAGTCATTTTTAGAAGGAGGATAGATATAATTGTTTATCTCTTTTTTTTAACCTCAGATGTCCTTTAACAAGGGCCTATAACCACTAGCAGCCAATCTCTGCCTTTTTTTTCCCCGCACATAATTTTGGTTTGAAATCAATAAGCTGCACCGGAAATTGCATGCACCCCCAAAAATATAGTGCCAGCTGCAGTTTTACATGGCACCACTATAGCGATTTGTCTGCTGCTTTCCAACAGCATGGATGCTGGGTCTGATTCAGAAATGGATGCGGCACCTGGAGGGAATAGGCTCTAAATAAATTAAGTACATTGGTAGTGAAACGCAGCGTGACCAAGCATCTAGGAGGACGTGAAATGGCCGTCGCTCGCTCTAACACACTGCCCGCCACTCCACCTCCACATCTGCCATAGGACACCCACACACAGGGCAATTCCTATGAGCGATTCGAGTGTTTGGATGCATGCACACTTTGGAAGATGAAATTCACCTTCACAATTAGGCAGATTGGTGCATGTTTTCTTTTCCTTCACATGGTCTATATAAATGAAGTTAAATTGTAAATAACACAGTTTTTTCCCCAACCCCACAAACATGCTGTCATACTTTTGACTTTGTTCTTTCCTTTACTCCATATATACTGAACATCTCTTACACCTGTGCAACACTTCTAAAATATGTCCTTCATATATCTATAACCACCAAACTCTTGGTATGCATTCTCATTATCTCTGATCATCTCCTATTTAGTATTCCTTGAAATTGACTCTTATCTCTACAATCCATCATAAATGGTGCTGCTACACAGCTGCTACTACATCTCTACACTTTTCACCACTCTTCACCTGCTGCTTTTCTCTGCAAATGTCTACTTTGGCTTCCATTTCACATCAGAATCAAACTCAAGCTACTGTGTTTTACCTTTAAAGCACTGCACAGTTGTAACATACTCATTTCTAATCTTGTACACATATACATCTCTAAGCGCATTCATGTAATAAAAGTCCCTGGAAAAAAGGGCTCAAAAATTTCCGCTAGTAGAATATCGGTAAAATTACTGACATGTTAGTACTTAATTTCTATAGTAAAATATTGGTGATATTTAACAATATTTTACTATGACTTAAAGAGAGCCCAAAGTGGGCTAAAAAAAAAAAGTAGGCTACCTGATCCGTGGGGCTGAGCGGATTAGGTAGCTGCAAACAAACCACCGCTCCACGCAGCTCCTGTGGTCCGTACCCGCCCATTTTCACTTTTGTGACCTATAGGCCACGAAGCTGGGATGAGAGATTCCTTCTCTTATCCAGTGTGCAGGGAGGTGGGGGAGCTGCAGGGGCGCGGCCAGGGAGAGAGAGTTGCCAAATGTCAGCTCTAAAAATCCTGCAGGAATCCGCCTGGCAGGCGTTTTGAACAGGGAATCCCTCTACCAGTGTTAACCTCCGAGGTGGCGACAAATAATGTTGCCAAACTCGGGGGGGGGGGGGGAGGGCTAGAGCGTAGTGGTGTGGGGACACAGAGGCATGTCATGAGGCATAGAACATGCCTCTGTGTCCCATCTGTCCCATTTTTTACTTAAAAACACACGATTGGTTCGCACGATGGCCAGGGGCCCCGGACCTCTCTCACTGGCCGGGGCCCCAAGGCCAATGCGCGATACCTGGAGGGGAGTGCAGGTGGGCCTGGACCTCTCACACCCAGGCTCTGGACCTCTCACATCCGGAAAACCCACCAACACTGCCTCCATACTGAATGCTAAATTCGACACACACAAGCAATAGAACACAGCAATACATGCATGCAGCTACATTTGAGTCGTCAGCAGGTGCTCGTCAGCCAATCAGGATGCACTGTCATACACCCTTTACCTGCCATACCACATCTAGCAGCCATTAGCATTCAGGTGGGAGGCTTCAGTTGGACGCAAATCGCAAGATTGCGTCGCTAGCAGGACCGCCCCGTGCAGGCATCCCTCCCACAGGGGTCCCTCCCTAACCGCTCACCTGTCCGCCATGTCCTAGAGCTGAAAAAAAAACGTTTAAAAACACACGATTGGTTCGCACGATGGCCAGGGGCCCCGGACCTCTCTCACTGGCCGGGGCCCCAAGGCCAACATGCGATACCTGGAGGGGAATCACATTTTGGCCAGAAACCCATTAGGAGTGATTTCTGATCGCTAGTGATTTGAAAAAGCTCTTGCAAATGCAATGCTATGAGGGATTTTTATAAAAGCACATCGCTGAAGAAGGGTCACACATAGCATTACATTAGCATTCACTATGGAGGCAGTGTTGGTGGGTTTTCTGGATGTGAGAGGTCCAGAGCCTGGGTGTGAGAGGTCCAGGCCCACCTGCACTCCCCTCCAGGTATCGCGCATTGGCCTTGGGGCCCCGGCCAGTGAGAGAGGTCCGGGGCCCCTGGCCATCGTGCGAACCAATCGTGTGTTTTTAAACGTTTTTTTTTCAGCTCTAGGACATGGCGGACAGGTGAGCGGTTAGGGAGGGACCCCTGTGGGAGGGATGCCTGCACGGGGCGGTCCTGCTAGCGACACAATCTTGCGATTTGCGTCCAACTGAAGCCTCCCACCTGAATGCTAATGGCTGCTAGATGTGGTATGGCAGGTAAAGGGTGTATGACAGTGCATCCTGATTGGCTGACGAGCACCTGCTGATGACTCAAATGTAGTTGCATGCATGTATTGCTGTGTTCTATTGCTTGTGTGTGTCCATTTTTTACTTAACCCTGACAGGGGTGAATGTAAAGTTTTCTAACGTTTATGCAAATTATGCAACAGGTGTTGTGCAAATAGCTCAATTAGCATTATATATACAATGAGCACCTTATTTGTATAACCTGCCATGAACATAATGTGTGCTGCACTATTTGTGCATGGTCCGTTATGTAGTTCGCATTAACTCCGGTCAACACTACTTGCAGTGTGTGTTATGGAAACGTAACCAATGTATTGTGCATCTGTCCCATATTGCCTTCATCACACAGTCCGAAACTTCTGACTTTACAATTTCCCTAAAATGATGTCTAACAAGGTTCACTCCGCTCTTTGAATAATGAGGGGTGCTATAAAAGCAATAATAATCAGCCAGGAGCAAGCTAAGCAGCCAAGAACCTGACTAATCTGTCCCTAGGAGAACAATCTGCAGCAGCTCGCCCTAGTCTGTCTAATAGCAGGCAGACGAGTGACTATAATGGCCGCCAGAGGCTGCCTTATATAAGGGGGGGGGGGGGGGGCTCCAGGGCTTAGTGTAGCCTGAATGGCTACAATGTGCCTGCTGACTGTGATGCAGAGGGTCAAAGTTGACCCTCATAGTGCATTATGGGGCGAATCAAACTTCCGCAAAAGTACGCCTGGTGCAGGCGAACGCGAACCACCAAAGTTCGCCTGGAACCGTTCGCCGGCGAACCGTTCGCTACATCTCTAATAAAGACTCCTTTTCAATCTACAAATCCCACCTCAGTATCTGTGACTTGGATCCTATTCCTTCCCAACTCCTTTTCTCTTGCTCTCTATGGCTGGCTGTAGACTTCACCGTGGAGATCTCAGCCATTTCTTAAGTTGGGACGGGGGCCATGAACTGAACTTCTCTTTGCATTGTTTCCTGCACTCAGTGGCTCCTGCTGCCTCTCCCATGGCAGATTTGTCAGTTTATCTCTGTTTCTGGCAGCATAAGAGGTGGACAGAGTACCACGTATAGTCAGTGTGGCTTTATCTGCCTTATGTCCTGTTAAGATCAGAGCCAGCTATACTGGCACTGTCAGTCCCAGTGTAAGTTGATGAAGTACAGCTGTCAGCTAAAGTCTATCCCAGCATGAGCATGTTTCCCCTGCTAGGTTCACACATCTTGCTGCTGTGCCTAGAGGCCCCTGCCTCCCCTGTTTCTCCATCTGTACTCATTGCCTTTCCATGTTTCTTGCACTACCATTAGGTTACAATAAGCTTCAAAGTGCAGAGCTTTCTCCATCCCTTAGTTTTGCTTCCAGTTTTAGTCTGCACAACAAGCAAAAATGAGACATGGCCACATGATGACAACTGGCCATTTAGAGACTTGTAAATCAGTCACATAATCAAATGAATTACATGCATATTCATGTGTGTTCATGAATTACAGCTACAATTAACTTATTACTCAAACTCTTTCAAAAATTACTGATAACCATTGGACTAAATCTACCCACTAAATGGTTTTCTGCACTATAGGTGCATTTTATGATACTTTGGTTGAATGATAATGCTTCTAGAAACTTGATACTAGGCCAAAATTTACACATGGCATAGGCTGCGATCCGAGACAGCATTATAAATGAGCAAATTGTATTTCCCCCCAAAGACACCAGTAACATAGATCATAGTCTCTGTTTTTGTTTTCCGAATGGAACTTGTTTTATTTTCACATATTTTATGAAGCTAGAGATTTGAACACGGGAACCAATTTTTCAGTACATTACTCAAATTATCAAGATCAGAGAATAAATCTATTGCGTTTTACACAGAAAATAATTGAAATTATTATCAGCTAGACAGCGTGAGGAAGCACAACAGAAGCACACTAGAGACACAGGTACACTTAAAGAAGCTTATTACATAAATAAATGTGTTGATAATAAAGTGCTATGAACAAAATTATCATATATTTAGTAAAACATTACATGAGAATTACTCCCTTCAATATATTCACATTTTGATGATTTGCAGTTTAATGAAGACAGATGTATTTAATCAGTGCTACTTATGAAGCCTATTGAAATATAAGATAGCAAAAGGTCAGAAAGTAAAAAAATAATAAAACCGAACCATTGAAATGGATAAAAGGTCTACAAAAATACTTGTAAACCTAATCAGGTGTAACTACGGTAATCACTTTTTCCACTGCATCCAAAGCTAACTGGCTTTCTCTTGTGCTCATTGGCAGTCAGCATAGAAGCAGCTATTCCTGCAACATTCCAGTTCTTGGCAGTTTAGCTTTAAAGCAAACATTCAACTATGGGTGGCACTGTAAAAAGATCCCAGGGATAAAGTTTTGAACTGACAAAGGTCGGTCAATGGATAAAAAAACATATAAAATGCTATATGAATCAGTATGCTAGGCACACAGTAAAGTATATAATTAAGAAGTGAAAAGTGTTTGGCACTGCTAAAACTTCTACCAGATTAGACTGCCCCTCCAGGTTGGATAAAAGAGTTTGGAGGAAACTGGTCAGAGAGGCCATTAAGAATTCTATGGCAACTATGAACTTACAGGAAATTACGGCAAAGAGTGTGCAAATGTGGCTTGTATGGAGGGTTTGAAAAAAATAAAAAACATCAAGAAAGGGCACGTTAAGTATTGTTTAAACTTTGCCAAAATGCTCCTTGAAATTTCAGGTCAGTATAAACTATGCATTAAAAAGTGTCTGTACGTGCGTAAGCGCCTCTAACTAGAGAGTACCCATGAAACATGTCTGATTCTGTGTGCTCAATAAAAAATGTTCCCAGTTACACTGGTATGTCATAGGTAAGGCCTTAGGAATCAGTTGAAAAGGGCACCTGAGCCATTCGTATTAAAAGGGTGCCTCCATAGACTTCAATGTTATTTCTGCAAATATGGGCTACAAGGTGGTGAAAAGGGCGCCAGAGTTTTTTTTTTCGGCTACAAGCTTTTCAATTTGGCTATAAAAGGGCGTCCCTTTGTAGCCTATATCTTTGATTCGGCTACAAGGTTTTTGGTTCTGCTACAAAAGGGCGCCAAGGTTTTTGATTTGGGGGTGCAGGGGGGGGTTAGGATTAGGCATCACAAGCGGGGGGGTGTCTTAGGGTTAGGCACCACTAGTAGGGATCTTAGGGTAAGGCACCACCAGGGGAGGGTTCTGTGTGAGAGTAGGGAGAAGTTAGGTCATAGCAATCACCAGTGGGGTCTTAGGGTTAGGCACCACCAGGGGGGTCTTAGGGTTAGGCACCACCAGGTGGGGTCTTCAGGTTAGGCACCACCAAGGGGGGTTAGGGTTAGGCACCACCAGGGGAGAGTTCTGTGTGAGAGTAGAGAGACGTTAGTTTATAAACTAAAACTAGCTTTATCGGCTACAACAGGCACCCTTTGTAGCTGAATTTGGCATATGGGCTATACCGGCCACCCTCTGTAGCCGAATTTGGCATATGGGCTACACCGGGCACCCTTTGTAGCTGAATTTGACATTTTGTCTACACCAGGCACCATGTGTAGCCGATTTCAGCTTATGGGCTACACCAGGTTCCCTTTGTAGCCGAATTTGGCAGATATGGGCTACCCCAGGCACCCTTTGTAGCCGAATTTGGCATATGGGCTACACGAGGCACCCTTTGTAGACAAATTTGCCATATATGAGCTACACCAGGCGCCCTTTTTTCCAGAACGTCCTTTTTTCAAAGGGATGCAGACCTAACCTCTCATATCCATTCTCAGTCAGAAACTTACACTGGGCGCCTCCACCCCAACTTTTTATTTTCCCTTCAGCAATCCCTTTTACACATCTTCAAGCAGGCCTCAACTTCACAACTAGTACTGCTGTGCAAAGCATTAGGTCTAGAGATGGCCCTAACGGTTCGCCCGTGAACGGTTTCAAGCAAACTTTAGGTGGTTCGCGTTCGCCGGCAAGGGCGAACTTTTGCGGAAGTTCGATTTGCCCCCATAATGCTCCATTAAGAGCAACTTTGACCCTCTACATCACAGTCAGCAGGCACATTGTCACCATTCAGGCTGCACTCACTCCTGGAGCCCCCCCCCCCCTTATAAAAGGCAAGGTTCTCCTGCTGTTTTACTCACTCTTCAGCCTACAGTAATTAGTTAAGGGACAGCTGCTGACAGACTCTGCAAGGGAAAGCTTAGTTAGGCTCTTGTACGCTTGTTAGCTTGCTCCTGGCTGATTATTATTCCTTATATTGCACCCCACCACAGCTTCCTCACTTCCTCCTCCTCCCTCTCCTCCTCCTCCTCTGGAGGAGGGTCTTGTCTTCCAGGGAATTGTAGGATTTCAAAAGCCAGCTTACATACCTTGGCTGGGAATCGAACCCAGGTCTAGTGCTTTGGTAGCTCTCTTCACCACTATACCACCACCAACACTACATGCTAAAGCCAGGCTAGCATGTACCATTATGATATATCCAAGAGAAAAATGAGCTTGCTTAGAGATTTGTAGGATTTCAAAAGCCAACTTACATACATTGGCCAGGAATCGAACCCAGGTCTACCGCGTGGTAGGCTGCTATTCTAACCATTATACCACCAACACAACACACTACAATGCTACATGCTGAAGCCAGCCTAGCATGTACCATTATGATATATCCAAGAGACAAATGAGCTTGCTTAGGGATTTGTAGGATTTCAGGATTTCAAAAGCCAACTCACATACATTGGCCAGGAACAGGGCCAGGCCGAGGTAGAGGCGAGAGAGGCTCCAGCCTCAGGGTGCAGTGTAGGAGGGGGCACACAATTCACTCAGCTTTCATTCCACTATTGTGTTTGACGCAGAGAAATAGGACAAAGGGATACATGGTAGAGACTGCAAGCCAGATAACTAGAGATTAAGGTGTTGGGGGCCCTGGGATGCCTCTTAGTCTAATAGCAATCAGTGTGTGATGGCTGGATTGGGAGGGATGGGGGGGGGGCGCACTTTGGTGTCTCAGCCTTGGGGGCTGGAGGACCTTGTCCGGGCACTGGCCAGGAATCGAACCCAGGCCTACCGCGTGGTAGGCTGCTATCCTTACCATTATACCACCAACACAACACACTACAATGCTACATGCTGAAGCCAGCCTAGCATGTACCATTGTGATATACCATATCACAATGGTACATGCTAGGCTGTATGTTTTTGGGATGTGGGAGGAAACCAAAGTACCCGGAGGAAACCCACACAGACACAGGGAGAACATACAAACTCCTTGCAGATGTTGACCTGGCTGGGATTCGAACCAGGGACCCAGCGCTGCAAGGCGAGAGCGCTAACCACTACGCCACCGTGCTGCCCATTACTAGCTTGATTATATTATTCGGTATATGTGTATAGCTTACTAACATATAGTTTACATGAAAAGATTAGGGCAAAGCTGCACCTGTTTAGTTTAGTGTAAGCTATATGTGAGATACCAATCTTCAATTACTGATCTGTTTAAAATCACCTAATTTTGTCATTTAACTTTCAAAAGTTTACTTGCTTACAGCACATTGGCAAAATGGAATGTCAATTTCATGAACGCCTCTGCTGGGATTTCTAGCTCTTGATTGTTCTAATGTATTTAAAATGGGTTGCCGATATGCGTCATTAAACACCCTCTCCCACAAGATATGTCCTACTTCTGCCTCAGATCTAGCGGAGAACGTGTACTGAAAGTGCTTAGCATATTCTTATTACAAAATGGAGCCACAATACAGACAAGGTAGATAGAGGCTCCCTAGTGATCTATTGCCAGGACAAGGACGGAGCTGTCCAAATGCCAGCGAGGTGGAAATTTTGCAAACCGCTGTGTGTTGTGCGGTGCACTCAAGGAAGAAATGATCCTTGAGTAAAATTGATTTTAGGACCAGTGACCTCTTTGACTGCTGTGTGTTTGGCCAACCCACTGGTGGATTAATGCCTGAACTCCGGGGCTGAGTTAGAAATTAGATGCACTTTAATTTCCCCGAGACACGCTGAATAACTCAGCTGCCTATAGACAACAGGACGGAGAACAGATGATTGATGGGGAGTGGAGAGAACTGAGGGATTTGGTGTTCAGTACAACAGCAAGGACTTGAATATCAGGAGTGATTTACACTTTACAGTAGCAGCTAAAATGACTTTACAAATCCACCTTTGTTTCTTCATTAGGTAAACAGTGTACATACCTGTACTCCCTAAACATAAACAGCTTTATGCATGATATTTAAAAAAAAATTTCAGAGGTGCCCAATTAAAGGTATAGACAATTGAATTCAATTAAAGGGAAGGTAAGTATAGGCTTACCTTGTATAATTACCTGCACATAAGATTTCAGACCTTTGTTCTGCACAAAAAATTGACAATGCATTTTATGGCTAGTGGATGCTTTATCAGGTAAATAAACAGTGCAAGGTTTATGGTGAGGTGAAGCGCATGGACAGGCACTCAGAACTTTATCTTACCAAGAACCTTGCTTTGTTTATTGACCCGATGAAGCGGCTGCTAGCCATGAAACGTGTTGTAATTTTTTTTTGCAGAATAAGAGTCTGAAATGTTATGTTCAATGAATCATTGAAGGTAAGCCTTCAATTACCTGTCCTTTAATTGATTTTAGATGTTTATACCTTTGATTGGGTGCCTCTTGCATTTTATTTATTTATTTATGTATTTGTTTTGTTTGATTTTACTCCAGATGAGGTTTGAATTTTTTCAATTAAAATTCATTTTCTGAGATCTGCGACCATATTTAAAGTTTCAAGGTTGAGTGGGGAGGATAATTTTCCACAAGTCTATACAAGTGGTTGCCAGATTAGCAACCTACTTTTGTAAATATTACTCCACTAAGTGTATCGTCTAACATCTCTTATTCAGCAATACTGCACCAGTTAGCCGCCCGTTGTCCTTGCGTTTTTTTTTTCTTTTTACCTCTCAATTATGTATGATATTGTTTAATATTGTGACCACTGAGTTTTATTACAACAGGCTGCTGTAGAGATAATTTTATGAATTGTCTCATGACAGATCACTAGATTAAATAGCTATTGTTTAGATGGAGCAAGACCACCAACAATCATCAGAGACCTGCTGTACAACATTACAACCATCAATATGAACAGTCTTCTGATATTCACATTATATATACAAATAATTGTTTCAAGAAATGTTTTATATATCAGTGTTCCAGAACAAATTCATTACAGTAACCTCTGTCTATTCACACTTAGTTAAATTGCACTGCACACAGTACAATGCAGATCCAATTGCTATGGAGCAAGATAATGCAAGATGTATATGTTTACTTAAAGAAGAACAATTCATCTAGCTTCCTCAAAGCTTACTAATATGATTGTAGGTTAAATGTATTTATAAATGGCATAATTCATTAGATTGCCTCAGCTTAGGTCTCCCATTATTTACTACATGAAGAAGTTGTACAAGGTTCCAACAGGAAGGCACTTTGCTATATAAATAGGAGGAAAAAAGAACATAATTGCAGCAGTTTAAAATGCAGGGGCGTAACTATAGGGTATGCAACCCCTCTTCAGCTGCAGGGGGGCCCGGGGCCCCTCTGGGGCTCTCCCGGGACCATTTTGGGGGACAGAAGAGCCATGTGCAGGGGCAGCGCTGCCGCCCGATTGCAGGACCCCCAGGTGATGAACTGTCCACGGCATCTAATAGATGCCGCACCAGTTCATTCTCCGCAGCCGGCAGCTCACCTTAGCCTGCGGGAGTCTAACAGGAGGCAGAGCAGGGCTACAGGAAGATGGCATCCAAAGCCCTGCACTGGAGACTATTTGTGTCTCCAGTACAGGGCTTTGAGTGCCATCTTCCCATAGCTCTGTTCTCTGACTGTCAGCGCGGGAGATTTGCTGCAGGAAGATTGTTGGGGGAGCTGTGCGCCAGAGGCTGGCCAGAAGAAGAGACTCACTGCCAGGTGAGTGATTATTTTATGGTGAAACATTGCTGCGTTATGATTATTTTATGGTGAAGCACTGCCCCATTACAATTATATTACAGTGAAACACTGCCCCATTACGATTATTTGGCACCTATGGCTGGGGGGGGGGGCATCCAGATTTTCACAGGGGGGCCCAGTGATTTCTAGTTACGCCCCTGTTAAAATGTCATACAATATGATCTCCACTACTGAGAACAACTCCTAAAAATGTTTAAATTTTGCAGTAGTGAAACAACTAGTAGTAGAAGTTGCCAAGGAGGCTGCTCTATGGAGAACAGCTGACAACTTTGGTAAGTTTTTCTTGTGGTGGTCATTTTTTTTTTATTTGGTAAAAATACAGTAATAGTTCAAACATCTGGTGAAGCCAACTGAATTGCATTGAGCTCTCCTTAAAAAAGCTTAAAGTAAACACACATTGAAAAAGGCAAAAGTAAGCAAGGTGTCTATATGTAGATACCTTAAGTGAAAATGCATACTACTCTAATATACAATATTTTTCTGCTGTGGCTCCCCACCCCCGGGTCCACAAGTAGCTATGCCATTGTCCCCTGTCCATGGCATTGGAGCAAAGGGTGGGGAAGCAGTGCCCACTGCCCAGAACAACATGTCATATGCATAGTTAATGATTTACTGACACATACAGTGTTTTGTGAAGAGCAGCCCATTGAGAAAAAAAAGTAAAGTTTTTGAGAAAATCAGTTCTTTCTTTCCTGCTTTTTGGAAGGTGCATCATTATGATGAATTATTTTTGCATTCTGCTGTTCATATGTGACTGAGATCAGTCACCTGTCACTGCTATAGAGACTCCTCATCCCACTCATGCTCATCTCAAACTCACAGATTTTTGAATAACACAGGATAACAGGACAGTACAACACCCATAAACAAAGCAGGACAGTAACTCAGCCTCTTGAAGTTATGGTTTTCTGTTTTCTGGCAGCTACTTTCAGAGGCACATTACATGGGGAACACAACTCTTATACTCCCTCAATTGCATTGTTGCTTACCCTCCCCTTTCCCAGCCTAATCAGTGGCAGGAAGTAGGTGTAAGTTGGCAGCTATTTGTCATTCGGTAACCATTTGCATATTAAATAAGCAGAAACTATGACGCTGAGCTGAGGGTAACTCTTTTGGTGCTAGATTAGTATTTGTATATTTTACATTATATATCAATGCTGTCTGCTGCAGGATTTTAGATTTTTCACATAAATATTTATTATTATTCATAATTACAGTATATCAGTAAAGCTATCTCTGTTTTACAAATCTGAGCTGTACATTGTTAATGCGTTAACCTTAAAACAATCCTAGCAGTAGGCTTCGCAGAAAGAGAAACTTGCTTCTTTTGTTGAGGAGAATTATATTGACCAATTAACATAAGCCATAGAATTGCTCATGTGTAGCTTAAGTATATGATTTGTTTTTCGGAGTATTATATTTTTAAGACTCTGATTACAAATATCTGACATTTTTAATCAATGTGTAGATTAAAGCAGGAAGTGATCACAGCAAATCCAAGCCCGACAAATCACCTAATCAAACTGACCCCATGCTTCTCCATGACTGAGAATCTGCAGACTACCATCGGCAGGAAGGGGATGATAATGTAGCCCACAGGGCAGGAGCCTGATTACCAGCATGGAATATGGAAGATGGGAGCAGACAACTCTGAAGATTCTCTGCCCCCCAGCTGAAGATGACAATGCCAGAGAGGGAGAGCAGGCCTGACTCCTGACAAGAAGGTTGTTTTATTCCTACAGGTTACATAAGCTGTACATACTACATTTTCACCACAAGAGTATAAAGCTCATCATTGCACTCATATTATACACGCTCTGATGGTATAATTCGACACTTATTTTTGTATTGTAAGTCTTTAACCTTTATTTATGACACACAAACAAAAATGACTCACCCTTATTGGCACATGCCATCCATTTTAGATTATCTGCAAAGGCAACTTCTCTTCCAATCAAGTATGTGAATATTCGAACCTAGAAGGCAGAAGAACAAGTAGGCGTAAATTTAACTGAGAAAAGTTAAGTATAAAGCACTGATTTTTATCTTGGAAAAAGGACATTTTATACCAAAGTAGTCACATATTTGGTTAGAGGCAGGTGCAGTGGCAGATCAATGGCAATGTACTTATATACAACATTAATCAGTACAAAGTTAGTGGGTGCAACAGCTCAACCAATTCCTAATCCTGATCAGATTTCTGATTAAAATCAAAATGGAGTGGCGCAAGGTGGCAACATTATCACTATTCTCTAATTGATTTCAGCTTTAGAATCATTTGCTCAACTAAGCTGCTATTGTATAATAGATGTTCATGTTTTAAAATTATTTATATTTACTATTGTTTCCATTTATGGTAGACTGGGGCAACAATCCAATTCCTGATAGCCTGCACTGAGGTTCATTAGATTGAATCTGTCTTACTACAAGTGCACATCTATGTGAAAACGGCTTATTGGGGCTAACTAAGCTGTACAATATATGCTGTCTGTAACCTTTTGATATACATTGCCTGATAGTTATGCCCACTTGCTCATTAAGGACTTCTTTCATCTTTACTGTACAGCGTTAGAACAATCATTTTTTTCTAGATACAAAATACCCAGTCATATTGTTTGAGGAAGCTTAAAAATTTGTAATATACATTATTTCCTAGTTAAGAAAAAAAAACTATTTTAGTACTAAATCTAGGAGATAAATAGCAGAAAATATGAAACAAAAATCTAAATATTTTAATTTAAATGTATTACTTAATGTCATCTTAATGACATTTTGGTTTTTAAACTAATCTAGTAATCATAAAAGACCAACAAGGATATAAATTTCACTTCCACAAATAACATTGAATTATTCTCCTTCCTTTTTTGCTGAAGTAACTGCCAGAGCGATATCTCTATTCAGCAGCAGGGATGGCAGAACTCTTTGCCAGCCGTCTAACACAAACTATATGGGCCAATCGTGACGTCCTTATTCTTTCCCATGGAGCCATTTTTTGACCTGAACTCACATCAGAGAGTCCTAATACGTGTTCTCTCACGGGGCAGGCCCCTATAGCACTAAAATGTAACTTTTATTAGTTCAGGATAAAAAATAAAATATATGGACAGCGAACAAACAAATATATATACAAAACAGACCATGTTGGTGTATGTCTCACCAACACATTTGCGTCATTGTAGGGTATGATGCCAAAGGGAGAAAAATTGCAGGTATATGCACATAGGTAAGGACCTAAGGACTATTGTAGTGGTCCTCCCCTATAATAATTATCAATCAAGGTGCATAAATAACCAGTCCCTTAGAATCTTCCTCCCATATACAAGACACAAATAAAGTGGACAGTGAGGGGGTACACGATACACCCTGTGCATTAACTAGACATACTCTACATATTTCAGCATTACGCCTTCATCAGGAGTGAATAAATGTGCAGTGCATTTAACACATAAACATATAAACCCCCTGTCACGATTTTTCGAACACCATTGTGGCAAGCACATGAAAATGTGCACAAAATCTGATCTAAAGTACCCCTTTAAATTCATTAGCCTGCTTTTTTTTTTTTTTTTTTTAAATTCATTAGCCTGCTTTTAGAAAATCAGTGCTCTTTCATCCAACAGCCCTGCTCTGGGGAATGTGAGTGTTTGTTTATGCTCGTGTTTATTGCCAAGCAATCCCTCTCCTTCCCAGGAAGAGCTTAGCTATCAAGGGGGGGCCATAAAACAACAAACCCACCTCACATGTCATGGTCCCCTAGGGAAGCCCCAATAAACCCTAAAACCAGAGCCATCCACATAGCACAGATCTACTAAAAAAGGCTTCTGATAAGAAGCAGGATACAGGGATACATCGTAAAATCATCCAGGTCCACATTCCTGCACGTAGCCTGACCAGAGTAGAGAAATTACTTTTGATTCACCTTGATATGAAGGAATAAGTCATTCAGACATTTTACTAAATTAATCAGTTTTCTTTTGATGCTAGCCATTTCAAAATTAGCAGACAATTATTAAATATGGTTTGTGTGCGGTTGGACCACTGAGCATGACAATTACACCTTCTGAAAGCTAGCAACAGTGTGCTCCGCAGTGGAATAAACAAATGCACACGTGTTTGGTACCTGTGTGACAGAGAGAACACCAGAAGCGTGCCTGTATCACTCGCTGCGGGCTATAGCCGGCTGTCGCCGAGTTATGACCATTCCCAGTTATTGCATATTCTTTCTGCTTGTCATGACAAAGGGCGGGAGAAGGCACACACCCCATCTCCTTTTCCAACTACGCCCTCTGGCAGAGAAAGAGTTAAAACAACACTGCTGGACACAGAGGGGAGTCTTTTGTCCAGCCATCCATCTATCATCAAAAGGATTGGCATTTCATTCAAAGACTTCTATCCATTCCACAGAACTTTCCATAACTGGACTTCATATCTTCTTGTAAGGAAACGTGGAAAAGCCGCGCGGCGGTTTGCACGCAGCAGCGTGCGTCTGGTGTGGCTGGGTCTGTTAGTTCACACAGATTCAGGAATCCGCGTGCGCGCGCTGAGAGGCAGAACATTTATGACAGCCAAGGAAGGATCAGCTGACCAAGCGGGTCAGCTGACCTCAGAGCAAGTGACTATTGGTCAATCACTGATGGGTGGCGCCGGAGAGCGCTGCTCTATATATAGTTACTGCTGCTCAGTCTCAAGTGGTCTGCCGTTGCGAACACTACGTGGAAGCACTCAGACCTTAGTCAAATCCTACAGTGTGTTTGAACCAGGAGGATCTGGAAATTCACACTGAGCCAGATTACTTCTGCTTATCATTGTGTTATTATTCAGACTAGTTCCAGGTGTCGAGACCACGGACCTCACACCCAAGATTATGGAACTTGTGTTATCACTGTGTTATTATTCAGACTAGTTCCAGGGTGTCGAGACCATGGACCTCACACCCAAGCTTAGGGACTTGTGTTATCATTTTGTTATACTTCAGACTAGTTCCAGGGTGTAGAGACCGCGGACCTCACACCCAAGACTAGGGATACTGTGTACCATCTTAGTATACCCCAGACTAGTTCCAGGGTGTAGAGACCACGGACCTCACACCCAAGACTAGGCATTGTTTGATATCTGTTATGACCTAATGCTCCTGACTATCCCTCTTCTCTCTGATTCGGTACCTACGCATATCTGATTATCTGTTGCCAACCCTGCCTGCCTTGGATACCGAATCAGCCTACTGTCTCTGTACCTTATCTGTCTGTGTGTTGCCGACCTGGCTTGCCCGACCTCGAGAGCTATCTCTCTCCTTTAAGAGATAGTCTCCAGACCTGCTAGTGACATCCACCTTCAAGTGTCACTCACTCACAGGTCCCTCCTACCTTCAGCCTGGGACTCCACCCCTTTGGAGGTCTCAGGCTGCTGGAAGGCTCTTGTACTTCTCAAAAGGCAGTATCGCCCATACTGCCAAAAACCACCTGCTCCTCGGGTGGTTTTACTCAAAGTCATTACTGTTGCACCAAACACTCACACTATCTAAGTGTCCAGAGGTTAGTTATACTTGGATTATCGGTGATTCTGCAGATCAGCAATAATCAGGTATATATCTGTATTCTTGGTGATACTGCAGATCACCAATAATCAGATTCTCTCTGTGTGCTGACACCGATCGTTACACTTCTGTTGGACTTATTACCGCAAAAGGACTCATTAGTTATTTTCCCATTTAATCTTTATTATTACTGTATCGATTTGTTTAATTTGCTATATTTAGTACTGCATTATTTCTTTAAATAAATGATTAAAAAATAGTTTGTCTAAGTGCTGTTCTGAAAATTTCCGCCAAAAGGATTCGCATCTCCTTAGAGACGTTATCGTAAAAGTTTTGATATTAATATCGGTAGTTTTGCTATCTCTAGAAAGATTGTAAATTTAACCCTTTTTCCTACTGGATTTAGCTAGAGTTAGACTTAGTGCATTTACACGCTTTATTGCGGATTGGTGACAGCGACCTGGCCTCTATATGAGAGCCCAGATTGTATCAATTGTATATCGAAATTGGACTGTGTGTGGACTCACCAGCCAATTTAAAAAGTTACTTTGCCTGCAGTGCTGACTGCCTTCAGGATTCCCTGAGGGTCTGAGGCTGAATGGTAAACTGCATGACAAAGGGAACAGGAATTGGAGGGTGACTGCGCATACGTCACATTCCTCACCCAACATAACATCAGACTGTCAGCATATGTAGCCCCGTCAGAGCTCTGTGTCACACCAACACTTGCATCACCTAACCTTACTATGAGTTACTGTTTGTGATATCAGACAGCCAGTCAGTGTGTCCTGAATACAGTGTTTTTGGCACCGAGTGATTAGCGTGCAGTGTTACACCAACAAAACTGTGTGTCTCCCTTTTTAATCCTCACAGGGGCGCACTCTTCCATGACCTGGTGCATGCTAAACATAATAACATGCACCAAGTTACAGAGGAGAAGCTCCCCTGTGACCATGAAGACCAGAGTGCACAGAGCCTCAGACATATGGAGGAGCTTGTAACCTGCTACGGAAGAGGCTTTGGGGATCAAAATAAAGTTGTGGGGAGACCTGGGGGGTGGCGGCAGCCCCTAATGCTGCTGTGTGAGTGTGTGTGTGTGTGTGGGGGGGGGGGTTGGGGCGGGGTCCTGTCATGGGGCTTCCAGGTTAATTTTCCCTGAGGCCTCATTGTACCTAGAATTAGCCCTGACTGACTGTTGGTGATATGAGACAATCATTGTGTCCTTAAAAAAATATTATACAGTGTCATGGACATTTGTGACACTGAGTGATTAGCGTACAGTGTTACACCAACAAACCAGTGTTACCTAACCTTACTGTGAGTTAGTGTCGGGAATATCAGACAGTCAGTGTGTCGGTGAAATGTCACAGACATTTCTGGCAATACTCCTTGGCTGATTACTCACTACAACAAACATGACAGGCAGAGGCTCTGGGGGTTGTGAAGTATTAGGTATCTAAGAGGTAAGAGGTACTCGGGGTTGTGGTGGTATGTCATTTCAATGGCCATGGCATATGTGATCTTCTGCAGAAGAACACTATTATTTCCCAGAATGCAGAAGAGGTGGTTGATTGGGTCACTTATTGTTTTTGCAAGTCATTAACTAAAATGTAAAAACTTGGCCTGTTACACCAGACCTCATGCCGGCCTTGGTCACCAGGACAGCCATCATTCACCCCACCTTCAACACACGACATTCATTTGTGCCTACTAATATTGGAGTATGCCCCATTATTCTTGATGTAAGTTGCAGCAGGCACTGTAGAATGGCTCAGGAGAAGGTGGCAGGCTGCAGAATAAACAGCTACCTCCATTGGCATTCAGAGGCCTGAAATATCAGGCATTGTATATTAAGGTATATATTTTTTTAATTTTAACTATTTTTTTTTATTTTGTAAATTTTGAATACATTACACATTTTTGTCTTGTGAGTCTGGAGTTCAGTTGTCTCTACTTTTTGTGTCCTGCTTAGACAGGCAATGTCCCACAGGGTAACAATCCATTGTACAAATAGATCTGTTAGCAATCAGACACAAGACAGGGGAAAAATATCCTCCCCTATACCCCAGATAAAATAAGAAGCTGCAGAAAACAGCATGTTCAGAGCGATAAAGAGGGACTTCAGGCTGAAAAAAATAAGGATCAACTGCCCACTTCTTTAATTATTCAAATATAGTCCAGATATTAAAGAGGCCATAAGCCCCTTTTCATTGTGGTGAGGCCCATAGCCTTTTCATAAGAATTGGGCTTGCTGTATGAAAGCTAGCTCAGCAGAAAAAAATAAGCAGCTTTATTACTTTAATCTCTTGCTAAGCCATATATATTTACTCGTATTTTTTCTGTCACTATCCATTTAGCTGAGAATGAAGAAAACAAGTTTCCAGGAAGATTTAATCTATATCCGTGTTTGGATTTTATGTGTCAGAGAGTAAAAGCCCAATTGTGGCCCCCAGCTAAGCGCTTATCTGTTTTATAATGACTCCTATTACTTAGAACAGGACATTCCATCTCCCATGTTTTATTTCTACAAAGAACATCAATGCTACAGTTTACGAAGGCATAAAATAAACTCAAAGAAATATGAACTTTGCTGTCAAACCTGAACCATGTAGACGAGTTAATGTACAGGACAGGGACAATGAGACAGTTTGGATGCATTCCTACGGCAGATCTAAACTCAATAGTTTAGGTTCACCATAGCAAAGTGTCCAGGTCAAAAAGGCAGGAGAACTTGGAGACTGCTTTGGAAAAAATGAAAGAATCATTTCATATTTTATCACATCAGCCAGAAGTGACAGTCATATCTTTATTTATTTTCTTTGGAGACTAAGAAGATTGTCACTTCCAGTGTCTGTAACTATGGGTTAGATAGAGTTGTTTTCAGATTCTCTTTCCTCTACATATAAACTATAAAGTTTTTCTCTCTGACAGCAACCCAGGGCTGCACCGATACTGAGATTAATCGATATGCACCAATATTGTCATAAACTTATATTCATTTCAGAATCAGAATCATATTTATTTTGCCAAGTACAACAGGGGTTGTACCCGGAATTATTTTTGGCTCATACAGGGTCGGAGATGGTACAACACATACATGCGGTCCAACACATACAATCAGGTACAGTATACACAGTAAGCATCTACCTATATATACATAACGCACATAACCATAGTGAAGGATGCGTGGGGAAGTCTGGAGTGCTATGTGAGGGGAGCAGCCTGCCAACTATCGACGGCACTCGCTCGCTCCACAGCAGCTCCAGATGCCCTGCAGTGTCCTGGAAAAGAGTAGATAGAGGAAGAGAGAGAGAGAAAGAGAGGAATAGATAAAGAGAGAAAAGAAGTGCAGAGAAAGAGGTGAGTCCTGGTGCCGCAGCAGTGACCTGCTGACTGGTGGTATGGCTGGCAGTTCCATGTGGCTGTGCTCCAAAATCCAGCTCCTGGCTTGCGGCCTAGTCCAGCGAGGTGGGTTGGAGGCCTGAGGCCGAAAGAAAGAAAAGGCCTGTATTGCAATGGTTGGCATTCGGCAGCAATTGAGTGGCTTCAGTGGCGGTAATAGCAGTGGTGCTGCCCTGAGTCACATACCTGGGCGGTGAAAAAAAGTTGCAGCTAGCGTTGTGAGGGTGGCTGTAGCCCACGTGGAGAGGCTAGAGTCCCAGATCCCCTGCGGCTGTGAACAGCGGCGTGGAGAGCAGCAGGCGTCGGTGAGGAGTCCGGCGCAGAGAGCCGGTGAAGCCAATAGAGGTGGGCGGTGAGCGGCAGTAGCCCTGAGAGCCGGGTCGGCCCCGCAGTCTCATGGCGGTTGCCTGTCTTGGCATTCCTCCGTCCCGGCAGCGGACAGTCCGGGGCAGCGGCAGAAGAGGAAGCCGCATCCAAAATCCCCCCCAGCCGAAGAGGAGCGCCGATCAGCTAGGAGGCGTCCAGGCGAAACCTGCGTGTCATCCCTCCTTCCTGCAGACAAGCCCACGGAGCTGGGCAGCCGGTGGAGGTCACAGCGGATCTTCTGCAGGTCAGCATGTCAGCTGACTCTCGGCGGATCCACATGGCGACACTGTGCGAGCCCGGGGAGCCAGAGAGCTGCACATGCAGCCGATGGTGTGGGGAGCCATGGGTGGTTACTAGATGTTCATTTCGGCTGGGGTCCAGGGGAAAAGAGGAGAAAATAGAGTGAGAGAGCCGGAGCCCTGTGGCTGTGGCTACCTGGTCGGCGCCACTGGTATTGTTTCATGTTTTCTCCTAAGTTTTATCCAAGATGATATTTTCACACTCAATCAATAAAATGCTTTTTAAACCACCACCAAGCAAGAAAATACTTTTGACATTACTTTGCTACTTACTTTATGGCACTTTTTAAATTGGAGAGTCCTGAAAAGATATTTCAAGCAGGTGAAAATTATATTCTGGAAGAAAATGTAAGAGAAGGAGTGAATTGAATAAGGGCCTTAGTGTCACTCTGTGACTGTGGAAGGGAAGTAAAAATACACATACTGTATCTTACCAAAGACAGCTGTGCCTATTGTTAAACACAGTGAAAACAATCAACGATATATTCATAAATTTAAAAATATGGCTACCATAGTCTCTAAGACATAGTAAATGACATCATACTTTGTTGAAAAAGGAGAACAGTAATATTTAACAGTCATCTAGTACCCAAAAATAAACTCTTGCTTAGCTGAGCTTCAGGCATGGATGAATGATAACTGGTTGAAACTGAACTGAATGCTGACAAAACTGAGGTCCTGTTTGTCCAAAGCCAGTGCCCGCCATCAAAACAGCTCTATCCTAAAGCAACACCAATCAGGATTGGGAATTCAGACATAAACAGCTCCAACCTTGTGCGCAGCCTTGGCGTACTAATCGATGGGGAATTGAGTTTCAGAAACCAAATTTCATCTGTAGTTAAATCTTCCTTTTTTCATCTGAAGAACATTGCAAAGATTAAACATCTGATTCCCCCAGAGGATCTTCAAACCCTAGTCCACGCCTTCATCACATCACGGCTGGACTACTGCAATGCCCTTTATGCTGGCCTCCCCAAAAAGGACCTGCGTCGCCTGCAATTAGTGCAGAATGCTGCTGCCAGATTGCTAACAAACCAGCCTCGCCACTGTCACATTACACCGATCCTTCGCTCACTGCACTGGCTACCAGTAGAATGGAGAATACTCTTCAAGATTGGACTGCTGACATTCAAATCCCTGCACAATCTGGGCCCTGGATACATGAAGGACTTGCTGAAGCTGCACCACACCTCTCACAACCTCAGATCAGCAAGTTCTATAAACTTGGTCACTCCCAGAGTGCACCTCAAAAAATCTGGAGACAGAGCCTTCTGTCATGCTGCCCCTACTCTTTGGAACTCCCTACCACACCCAGTAAAGACAGCACCATCCCTGGAGCTATTCAAATCCAGACTGAAAAGCCACCTGTTTAGCCTGGCATTTCCAGATTTATAAAATTCTTCCTCTGTACCACGATGGTCGGAGCCATGCTTATGCGCTTTGAGTCCCACGGGAGAAAAGCGCTTTACAAATGTTATTTGTTGTTGTTGTTGTATATGTAGCAGACATGGAGAATCATGCCAATAAAAGTGACAAAGTGACTGAAAGCCTGGCAGAAATCAGATCATCGAGGAAACCTGAATGATAATAAGTTTTAGGTAATAGATCATGAACCATTTTTGGAAAATATTTGCACTCCATCAACCATGTACATTAAAATCACCTCAAAGAATAACCACAGGTTATTTGTTTTCTTATTTATGAGCTTGTGGTAGTATCAACAAAGTGCCATCAACATCTTGCTCACTGATGAAAAATTAGGTGCGGAAGGCTGAGTGATTTCTGCAGGGTGAAAGCTATTACAATATGTCCATTTTCATCATAAAAAACACCATTATAAGATAGGAAATAAAATATATTTCTATTATGTAAGATATTTATAGACAGATGCTATGTGGTGGAAAAAAATTACTTAAAACAGAATTCTAGGAAAGCAAGTAAACATGAAGCTTAGCTGCATACAAGTGAGTGAAGACTGGCCACACTTCTTACTTGGGGGGAGGGAGTGGGCTGATGGACTCACTTCAGACAACAAAAATTCTAGAACCAGCCCTGGCTAAGAAGAAACAATTAAGGTGACACACAATGGCCCATACGCACTTGCAACTTAGATTTCCAAAAATGCCTGTTCATGCTATTATGGTTATGTACACGTATGTATGACATTTTTAAAAGCAGTAGAGTGTGTTCCCCATCAGTCAAAGCAATTTAAAACTTCTGACATTTCTAAATGATTGCTTATGTGGTACTGACATGCATACTTGCATAACTGATATATTGGTCGCGCTAGCGTTTTGCGCGTGTTATAACACGCATAATGTTTTGTGCACGATAACGCACGAAAACTTGCAAAACATTACGTGCATTATAATGTGTGCAAAACGCTAGCGCGACAGTGATATCAGTTATCACGGTTTAGTGAATCAAGCCCTTGCTGGGTTATCATCCCTGGAATTTTGGAGATGTAAAATATTTTCCAGATTTTTTTTTTTCTTTAGGCTAAATTTCTTTGTGTTTAGAGGGAATGCAATTTAAATGTTAACAAATTCATGAAATATTTTACAAAAGGACTGCATTCAGTTAACTTCTCATTTAGATTGCCACAAAGTTCAATTGCATCAACAGTGGCTGTTTCTGTTTCTTTGTTTAAAGGGAACCTGAACTGAGCAAAATTATTTAAAATAAACACATGACGTAGCTTCAAATGAATATTACATACTTACTTCGCTCTCGGCTCCTCTCAGAAGCTCACCTTTTTCTTCTTACAGTGATCCCTTCCAGTTCTGACAATATTTTGTCAGAACTGAAACATATCAGTTGCTTTCAGTTATATATCAGCTGCTGTCAGTTACAACTGAATGTGCAAGGTAATGTCCATGTTTCCCTATGGCTCAAGTGGTCAATATTACAGTTTAACAGTGTGCTGACCAGGAGACTGTTATGGAGTAATGGCCATTTTCAAGATGGAGGATGGAGAATTTTATCGATCACAGTGGACAAACAGGATGCGGGAGAGGAGAAAGAGATTGAGGAGTAGACTACACAGGAGGTAAGTATGACCTGCGTATGCTTATTTTGACTTTTAATTTTCAGTTCAGGTTCTCTTTAAGCGTTTCGAGTAGCGACTACATGGCAGTGAATTATTCCTGCAGTCATTAGCAGGATAAACTATTCAAACGTGACTGCAGTCACCTAGCCCGGATAATCTCCTCTGCACAATATCACATTGCTTTAACAATTTATCTGTTATTAAAAAATTAAATCTGACTTTTCAGACACTGCGGTCTGGCATCCTACCTGTTCCTGCAGAGAAATTAAGAGGGACTAAATATTTAATTCACTGGCGTAATTAGCTACAAACTGTTACCTGATTTCTATCTGTAAGTGAAAGTGAAAAGACTCCAGAGGCCCTAAATTAACCTCCATCTTTTCTACTGCCTACAATTTAAATTAGCGGCTGTAATTAGACTATTCAAATGGCAATCGAATAGAATTTCTATTACCACATTATTAAAAAACCAGAAGCCCCCTGAGACCGAACAAATTATCCACCCCAAGATAAGTTTGTCCTGAATCTGCTATATTGCTGCTGCCAAGCCAAGTGGGTAAGCTCATAGTTAAGATGAATTAATGACATCTCAGAGCAGGCCAGCCTTTGGTGCAGGATGGTGACAGAGCCAAGGCTGTCATGTGACGTGTGTAACCCAGCTGTCTTATAATGTCCGCTTCAGGCAATGCAGCTGCTGACGTGCCTGCTTTCTTTACAATAGGAAGTAGTGAGAGAACAGAAAACACACAGTACACTTCAGGAGGAAGATGGAACACTGGCAAAAGACATTAAAGCATAACTGCATCTTCCAGCCAGTCTCCAAGTCCTGTGTTTGTTTATGCTATGCATAAGCTGATTAGCAGATATCCAATTCAATTCTCAGTCAGACACCATTACATAAGCCACCTTCAGACTTCATGAACGTAATCTTTAAAGACAGATGTTTGCACACAGCTCCACTTTAGTTTGCACAGCACAATCTTGTCCAATGAACCTGTTTTTAACACCTTCAGCTGCACTGCTTCAGGACATGAGACTAAATTGTGAAAGCAGAGCTTTAGCTGTGTAGCTTTTCATTGACAAAGAAAGTTAGTATTTGGACACTTTGCTTACTAAATTACCAGATAATAATAATAATGTAATAATAACTGTGCCAGGATGAAACCTTTACTGAGTGTAACACTTTCATATAAATGTAAGTATTTATTTTACTCCCATACGGTGCAGTTTAGAAGTTGGCAGCAGCCTGATTGTTTGCATGCTTGCTTGCAATGGAATTTATGAGCACTTATCTGTAGCTTCATTTCTCACATTCTACAAATTTGCTGTTTGTTAGTTACTTGTGTACACAGTGAATTTTAGGCACATGTGGCTTCACCAAATATCCAATCTGCAGGTTTGCAAGAGGGTCATACTAAAATACAGGCAGGGCCGGATTTGTACCTTTTACCGCCCTAGGGCAACTATGACCAGCCGCCCCCCCTACCCCTTGCCCCCATACACACACGCACACAATTTTCGCCCGGCAAACATATGCAGTCTTAAAGTGGACCTGAAGTCTTGCTCAGGATAATAGGAAAAAATAGAGAAATACATCCTCTATGTACTCTATGCACTATGTTTTTAGCCTGTTTAATTGTGTCTAATCACAAGTTGTAATTTGATCTCTCCCCTGTCAGCTGACTGCCACAGCAGATCAGCTCTTTTGAAAGCACAGGATGTTAACAACATGGAAACAGGAAGTAGCCACTCTGCAGGTTTATTGCAGGATTTTTATCAGCTGTAACAAAAAATGAAAAATCACCCACCCCCGTCACAGTGAAAGAAGAATCAGCAGCTGCTCGGCTCCCCACTCTCAGCGTGGCGGTTCTGGCATGCTTTGGCATTGTGTGCACTGTCCGTGCACATTTAGCAGCCAATCGTTGTTCTCATATCCAGAGAGAGACTCTTGGGCATCCAATGACGCGCCTTGGGGGGAGTGGCTTGGGCATCATGTCCACCTCCAGCCAGTAAAATAACAGCGCTGGCCAAGCCACTCCCCTCGAGCAGCGCCATTGGATGCCCAAGCATCTCTCTCAGGGTGTGAGAACGACAATTGGCTGCTGAACGTGCAGTGCACACAATGGCAAAACAAATCTGACGGAGCTGCGGTGTGCTAGAGAGGGGGATAGCCGAGCAGCTGCTGATTCTCCTTCCACAGTCGGTCCACCACATGCAGAGCCCAGCCCGTCCAGTCCGCCCTGCTGCTAGCTAATGCCTATGTAATGCAGGAAGGCCGTGAACGGAACGGGGATGGCTGCACGCCGCAGCATATGTATTGTATGTTAACGGAGGAGGGAAACAGAGGAGGGAAGTGTGCAAGCTGCAGCTGGCGTGCGGCTGCAGCCCGATTGAATTAATTAACCAGATGCCACTCTCTGCCCTGCTCCATACAATTACAGCCCATTAGTCGCGCCAAAACACTGCTAAAATTCTGCCGACCTAGGCCTTGGCCTAGGGGGCCTTGCCAGAAATCCGGCCCAGCATACAGGAGCTGCAGAAATGTACACTTGTTAAATATAGTTTAATTTGTTCAAAGTACATAATAGGATAACAGAGGCGCCAATAGGATAAAAAACACTAAAAAAACTTAAAAACCCATCTTGGTAATAGAGGAGGCAGTGGTGGACTCACCCCCTCCAAGCAGAACACACGACTGTGGATTTTCAGTCAAAACAATTTTATTGGATACTCCAAATAAAGTGCAACGCGTTTCATGGGATACAAACCCGCTTCATCAGGCAATAACAGATAGGAGTAAACAGCATCTGCCAGTATCATCAACACTGAGCGCCTCTGTGTTGATGATACTGGCAGATGCTGTTTACTCCTATCTGTTATTCCCTGATGAAGAGGGGTTGTATCCCGTGAAACGCGTTGCACTTTATTTGGAGTATCCAATAAAATTGTTTTGACTGAAAATCCACAGTCGTGTGTTCTGCTTGGAGGGGGTGAGTCCACCACTGCCTCCTCTATTATCAAGATGGGTTTTTAAGTTCTTTTAGTGTTTTTTATCCTATTGGCGCCTCTGTTATCCTATTATCTACATCAAGTCCACCCTTGGTGGAGGGTTGTACCCTTCCTTCTTCAACTACAGAGAGCGACTTTTTAATCCTGAGTGGGGTCAGGGCAATCTCCCCACCTGCTTTGACAGTGGTTGCCTACTTGGTAACCCTGGTTTGTGAGTATTAAATTAATATTATTACTCTATCAATTATACCTTACCAGTACATACTACACTATATTGGGCTCTTGGTGTTCTCTCTTTTTCTCTTTATTTGTTCAAAAGCTGTTAACAGAGTGTCAGGACAGGCAAAATAAACATCTTTAACCACTTAAGGACCTGGCTATGTTTTGCAGATCTGTGCTGTGTGGGCTCTCCAGCCCGCAGCACAGATCGTGTGAAAGGCAGGGCGATCAGACATCCCCCCCTTTTTTCCCCGCTAGGGGGATGGCCTGCTGGGGGGGTCTGATCGCCGCCGCTCCGTATGGTCGAGTGGGGGGGGGCTCCTCAAAGCCCCCCTCCGCAGCGATTTTCGCGCTCCCTTCCTCTCGCTCCCTCTCCCTATGGGCTGCGCAGGACGGAAATCTGTCCTGTGCCGCCTAGGATAGGCTTCAGCCTATCAAATGCCGGCGATCCCCGGCCAATCAGAGGCCGGGAATCGCCGATCTCCTTTACGGCGCTGCTGCGGAGCAGCGTCGTATTGATGTAAACAGCGGCGATTTTTTCCATGCGTGTTTACAATTAGCCTGCGAGCCGTGATCAGAGGCTCGCAGGCTGTTAACGGAGACACCCTTCATGAACTGACATGGAACAACAGTCGCTCTAACGAGCGGCCGTTTGAATGTAAAACCCCAAATGACCAGCCGCCGCCTATCAACGTTAGCTGGTCGTTAAGTGGTTAAATGTCTCATTAGCTAAAACTGAGGGAAGTGTTAACAGCTGAATCTTAGTAATGGACTCTTCCAGAAAGCACCCTGTGTATTCCACTTGTTGGTTTTGTCTCCTCAGTGCAAAGATTGACTGTGGAAGGGGATCTGTGTCTGTTCTCTAAAGCTAAAGATCATTTATCTGTTGTAAAAAGTTATGATATACATCCATAATAGTTCTGTAGAATGTAAAGAGGTGTATGAGTGCTTTCTAGCAGCCTGTAGGCCCTGCAGTACATGCTATGCTGAGTAGATGATGTAAGCTAGAGAAGCCATGTGCCTGAAATGGCTGCTGTATGTAAGACATGCAGTGTTTCACATCTTACTGCTGCAATATCTCTGTAAATTGTTTTCTCTTGTTCCTTTTTCTGTATGCTTTGATATCTATCCATCTATCTATCTATCTATCTATCTATCTATCTATCTATCTATCTATCTATCTATCTCCTGTAACATGTATGTGGGAATGTAATATAATGACTGCCTGTTATGATATAGCTGGGCTGGTAGCCTGGCAGTATCCCAGATAGTGGCAGTGTTTCCCTGTTGTCTTACAGGCTCCAGCCAAGTGCACTCCACCTCAATAAAGCTTTAAGACACAGGAGGCCTGAGTGTCATCCCTTTCAGTCCACTTAAAGAGAAAATCCGTCCAAGAATTGAACTGTATCCCAATCAGTAGCTGATACCCCCTTTTACAAGAGAAATCTATTCCTTTTCACAAACAGACCATCAGGGGGCGCTGTATGGCTGATATTGTGGTGAAACCCCTCCCACAAGAAACTCTGAGTACGTACTCCTGGAAGTTTCCTGTCTGTGAACCTTGCTGCATTGTAGGAAAGAGCTGTTTACAGCTGTTTCCAACTGCCAAAAAAACATACAGCAGCTACATCATCTGCCAACAGTAAAAATGTCACCATGTAATCAGGGTCGGCCTTAGGTTTCACAGCGCCCTGAGCGAAACCTGATTTTTGTGCCCCCCCACCTCATCCTCTTCCCACGTGCATATACACACACGCACGCACGTATACACACACACAAGCCCATATGCAATTCCCCTTTTCTCCTGGGATATCTCCTAGAACAGTGGTTCCCAACCTTTTTGACGTTGTGACACAAATGCTCAGATCTCCGTGACACATCACGTATGTATAATAGAAAAAAAAATATTAATAACCACGAATGGATGGAAAGAGTGCATTATCCTGAATACACTTAAAAATGAAGGCTTGAACCTTTCAGGAATATTATTAAAAACAATCAGTGGGACAGTTAGCCGCCTCGCCCCCATTTAGAATGAAAGCACAGCACCGACAATTTGCACCACGCGTTAAAGCCGCTGTGCGCCCCCCCTCCAAAACGCCCTCAGACTCAGTATAGGTAGGTAGCCAGGTAGCCAGGTATAGGTGCCCCCAGTATAGGAAGTCAGTTGAAGGTCTCCATCCCCCCATAGGTAGCCAGGCGTAGATGCCTCCAGTATAGGTAGCCAGGTGTTGGAGCCCTCAAGTAAAGGTAGCCCGCTATAGGTGCCCTCTGTATAGGAAATCAGGTGTAGGTTCCCTCAATATAGGCAACCAGCTATAGGCGCCCCCTTGAAAGCTGGCGCCCTGAGCGACCGCTACGGTCGCTTATATCAAAGGCCGGCTATGCATGTAATAAATGTCAGAATGTAAATCAGGGATTTAAAAGATTTTACAATGGATAAACACTGACTAAATCTTTTATACATAATTATTGTAAAAATGAAGCAATTTTTTTTATTACATTATTTTCACTGGAGTTCCTCTTTAAGCAGGGAACACACTTGACTGTTTTCGTGCGCGTTTTCTGCACAGAAAAACTGAGAACTCATGTTAATCAATGGGCTAGTTCACATTTAGGTCTTGATTCACTAAACTGTGATAACTCATATCACGGCCATTTTTGTGTGCATTTTCGTGTTTGCACGCAGTTGTTTTCGCGTGAAAATTCTCAATTGCGCACGATAATTCGCAATCGTGCGCAAATGCAAAAATGCATGTGAAAATGGATATGAGTTATCGTGGTTTAGTGAATCAAGCCCTTAGTATGTTGTTTGTGCGCAGATAAAAAACTATGCACACTTGATGACTCCGCACACTTTGTCAGTATTCTCTATCAATTTCATCAGCTGCTGTGAAAAAATGCACATGTTTTTATGCATAGAAACACACCTGTGTGCAGAAAAAGTATGCAAAAAAAATGCGCACAGAAAACTAATAGACAAGTGTGTTTCCTGTCTCAGAGTTTATGCCTGGAGGAGCTGGTGGCCGAGTCAGTGCGAAAGCCAGAAGTGTCGCAGATGGTGTAATAAAGAGAGGGTTACACTTGTTAACCGTAGACAACAACCCCTTTTGCATTATACAGCAGTCAAGAATGACATGGTTTCTGTGTGGTTCAGCAGTCAGTTTAGACCTGCAACCCAATAATTATGCATTTAGAACTATACTGCACCACTAGAATCTACATGTGCTACTGTAAGTCCAATAAATTAAATGAATACCTCAAAAAAGAACAGACCAAAAATAGCACCCCTTCAAAAATTCCCATGAAATACATGAAGTTAGTCACATCGTGTATCACAATAGATGCACATCTATGCTCAGGAATAATGTACAATGGTGCAATAGAGCTACATATGAATATCTACATCCCCAATGTGACATACACAATACTGCATTAAATGACCCCTAAATGATGAGAATATAACATACCAAAACATGTGGCTGTACTATAACAGTGACAGAAAGAAAGAACCTGCCTACCAGGAGATGCACCACATTTCAGCAATCCAGTAAGTCTATCCGTATTCTCAATCAAGGTGAGAGAGTTATGTGGAGTGGAACAAGCTCTGCATGGATCGCAAGAATTGATCCTGCTTTCTTAAAAGAGCTGAGCGTGTGCTACATGATGCTGTACAGCTCCTTAACCCCTTGCCAACCGCTCCACGCCGATTGGCGTTAACGCGACAGCAGCCCCAGGACCACTCCACACCAATTGGCGTAATGTCCTGGGGCGGGGTTTTGCAGGAGATCGTGCTCTCCGCTTTGTCATCAGTCTCCCAGCTGTGATCGTTGTTAGACGGCAAAACCACTGTCTATTTACACCGTACAGAGCTGCGATCTAAGGCAGCGCACTACTGGGGACAGCCGTGCCACATGGCTGTCCCCTATGGAGTCTCCGGAAGTGATCAGATCTCATAGGCTGATGTCTATGAGAGCCAATCACTGTGATTGGCTGGCGGGAGGATGTAGGGTGGGGAAATAAAACAAAGTAAAAAATAGTATTATTTATTGTAAAAAAACCTCCAAATTAATAGTTATATAAAAAAGAAAATCCCAGGAGCGATCACAGCCCACCAACAGAAAGCTCTGTTAGTGGGCAGAAAAGGGGGGAAATCACTTGTGCGCTGAGTTGTACTGCCCTGCAGCGAGGCCTTAAAGCTGCAGTGGCCTATTTTGTAAAAAATAGCCTAGTCACTAGGGAGGGGGGGGGGGGGGGGAATTAAGCCTGTGGTCCTTAAGTGGTTAAAGAGAACCTGAAGTGGCCAGGAACACAAGACAGAGATACTTCCCTATGAAGAGAGAAGCCTATGGATCTTCCAGAGGTTTTCCGTGTCCTCCTCACAACTGCTGCTGGTGACCCTACTGAGAATCATGACCACATTCCTTTTTATGCAGGAGCATGCCCATGCTAGTGATGGGCGAACACCTGGATGTTCGGGTTCGGGAAAGTTCGCCGAACATGGCCGAGATGTTCGGCATGTTCGGGCCGAACCCCGAACTTCCCGAACATCCCGCTTTTGGGGGCCCTATGGGGTCGCAGGCATAAGGGGGGAGCATGCCCCGATCGCGGGGGGGGGGGTCGGAAATTCCCCCCACCCCCTCCGCTAGCGCTCCCCCCTCTGCCCGCTTCCCCATACAAAAGTTTAAGCAAAGTACCTGTAATAGTGAATGGCCTGGCAGTGGCACTGTGGAGTGAGGAGGAGGAGTCCGGAGAGTGACGCGTTGAGGGAGGCCGGGCAGCGGGCGTGAGGTCAGAGAAAGGGCGGAAGTACCACAAGGGTACTACCGCTGAACCGCCCGCTGCCCGGCCTCCCTCAACGCGTCACTCTCCGGACTCCTCCTCCTCACTCCACAGTGCCACTGCCAGGCCATCCACTATTACAGGTACTTTGCTTAAACTTTTGTATGGGGAAGCGGGCAGAGGGGGGGGCGCTAGCGGAGGGGGTGGGGGGAATTTCCAACCCCCCCCCCCCCGCGATCGGGGCATGCTCCCCCCTTATGCCTGCGACCCCATAGGGGGAACTACTAAATGGCCCTGTTCGGCGGCCATTTAGTAGTTCGGGGCGAACCCGAACTTAAAAGGCCGAACACCATCAGGTGTTCGGCCGAACTCGAACATCACCCGAACAGGGTGATGTTCTGCAGAACCCGAACAGTGGCGAACACTGTTCGCCCAACACTAGCCCATGCTACACCCTCAAGAATATGGCCATGCCTTTGCAGTAGCATGGAGCCACTCATGCATGAGCAGATCTGGTTTACTGTGCAGGCATAGCCATACATGCACATGCGCAATACATTTGCATGCATGAATGAAGAGTAGTGCAGTTGCAATAATAAATCCAACATGCTCTTTCAGGCGTCCATGCATGGCATGGTGGTAGGACTTGGGAAGCCTCTGCAGGACCCAAAGGCTCCCTCCTCGTAGGTAAGTATCTCTTTTTCCCCAATCTGTCTCAGGTACACTTTAAAGCGGAATAGAACCCTGCATTTCAACTTTGCTCTAAAACATTATTTACAGTATATTATATGCAACCAGCATTTTTTTTACTAGACCAGCATTGGAAGGGTTACACAGGGCTTTAAAGTTCCTGGAGATTTCTGCAGACGCATCCGAACTTGAGATAGATACATTTTGTTTACATAAATGTATCTAAGTGTTGAATGTGACTCATCTCTCTCACTGAGGAGTTGGAGGACAGCCAAAGAGTGTGTAACATTTCTAAATATATACATATAACTAAATAGAATGTAACTATCTGAACGTCTGCATACCTCTCCACGGAACTTAAAACCTCTGTGTTTAACCCTTCCAATGCTGGTCTAGTAAAAAAAAAAAAATGCTTTTTGCATATAATATGCTGTAAATAATGTTTTAGAGCAAAGTTGAAATGCAGGGTTATATTCCGCTTTAACACATGCATTGTGGTGTGGTGTGTTGTTATACAGTGTAGTGTGTGGCTGGCTGCATCACTATTCTAGCCTTCTGTCACTGTGCATAAGCTATTGATTGTCACTGAACCCCACACAGCATCACCCTTGTCACCTAACTGTGCATTATTTACAGTGTCCCGCACATTTTTGTTCTCATTTCCTGATTGATGATTAGCATATGTAGTTACAACAAAACACCTAACTATGCAACTGTGTGTTACTTTTAGTTATATCGACACCATTTGACATAAACTAACATATTTGAAATACAATTTTTTGATGACATACAATTTTTTACCACTTCAGCCCCACAGGTGTTTTCACCTATCGGACTGGAGCAATTTCCCCCTGTCATCGCTCCTTCGATTTATACGCCAATAACTTTATTACTAGTTATCACAACAAAATGATCTATATCTTGTTTTTTCACCACCAATTAGGCTTTCTTTGGGTGGTACATTTTTCTAAGAGTTATTTTATTCTAAATTCATTTTAACAGGAATTTAAGAAAAACATGGAAAATAATTCATTATTTCTCAGTTTTCGGCCACAATAGTTTTAAATAAAACTTTCTACTGTGCATACAACCCACACATTTTATTTGCCTATTTTTCCTGCTTATTGCAATGTTTCAAATATCTCCCTAGTACAATGTATAACGGCGCCAATATTTTATCTGGAAATAAAGGTGCATTTTTTCAGTTTTGCGTCCATCACAAATTACAGGCCCATATAGCCAAAAAAAATAGTAATATACCCCCACAACATACATATTAAAAAAGTTTAGTCCCTAAGGTAGCTATGTATTTTTATTTTTTTAGCTACGGGGGAGGATGGGGGGTTAATGAGGCTTTATTAAATGTTTAATGTATTTTTTTTCCTACTTTAACTTTACTTTTTGGCCACTGGGTGACGCTGAGCACTCTCCTGGAAGTTACCACCAGCAAGTGATTGATCTTTATTTATTTATTTCTTTTTTACATTTTGTGATGGTCCGTTTTTATGAATCAACATATGTTTTAGGCAAGTAACCACAGCGGCCATACTAAAGACCTGTATTTGAAAGATCTAGATATGGGTTTTTTTGTAAAATGCATAATTTTTGTGGAATATTTTGCCCTTGGATCCACCTCCGTTATGACTGAGTTTTGATATACTTTTCGCCAAATTAATTGTGGCTACAGAGATGCAATACATTTTTCAAATTGTTCCCCTGCTATTAAAGTCAATGGAGCTCACTGCAAACTACAGGCTCCTGAGCGTTCATGGTAATAAGATCACAGTGTTAGGCCATCACTTCTGCAGAACTTTAGAGTTGCAAAGCACTGCAGCCATCACAGGGAACATAACAGTAGCCGTTATTAAATTATTCACTCCTGTTGTCACCCCAAGAACAAACTCTTCCTACCGGTCACCAAAGGTTGCCACTGAAAAGTCAAACGACAGCTGCACATTCAGATTAGGCAGGAGCCCATCTCCCATGTGCCATGTTGTATCTACTAAGACACCTTAGTTTTCTGAAATAGTTAATTTTCTTCTTCAAAAGTTTTATGTTTCATTTTCACTTTCTTTTAGGCTGCTTTTTCACTTATGTGGTGCAATGATCCCACGGCAGAAGAGCCTGCCACTGGATCACGCACCACACAAATCCATTCTTTCTATGGCCCTGCAGCAGAGTGCATGGTTATATGGGTCCGCCACCGTTCAGTGACATCACTGGGATTCCCGTTGATCCATGCAGGACCGGATTTACCAAAAGGCACTAAAGGCACGTGCCTACAGGCACTTGATGATGGTAAGGCGGCTCACTCCTCTCCCCGAGTGCCTCCCTCCCTCCATCCCTAAGCAGAGTCCTGATGAGAGTGTAAATGAGAGGTCACTCACCCAGCTCCCTTCAGTCGGGCACCTCTAGCTACCTAATACTTGGGGGCACTGCTAGCTACTCAATACTGAGGATAGATTGGGCTACCTAGTACTAAGCGGCACCTGTAGCTACCTATGACTGGCAAGGGAAGTAAGGGAGAAGTGACAGCTAGGTCAGCCAGCACACTTGCAGTGCAGTTCGGTAGAGTTTTGTAGGTTCATAGAGGGCGATGTCTAGAGTGCCAGGACATCTTTGCCTATAGGCTCCTGTGGGGTAAATCCGTGCCTGGGTCTATGCATGTGTGCAGCATCGTACTGTGATCAGTTGTTTACACTTACTGCATCGCCATAGTCTTGCATTACTGCATAATCTGTGTGGATGGGATTGCGGTGATTTGACTACTTCCATCTCAACACGTCCCACTCCCATTAAGTATGAAAATCTCTATAGATATTCACTTACTTAAAAGTTGTTGCTAAGCCAGGTTACTTTATTGCCACAGTCATAAAAGCAAAGATACACTTAAGGTCTGGTATATACCCAGAAGTCTTCTCTCCTGTTGAATTGGATATACAGGGAGACAGTATTTGTTAACAACATAAGGTAAGGCAGTTGAAGATGCTGCAAATGTCAGACCTTAATTTCTGTGACTCCTTTCCAAATTTGTACGTATGCACATACAATGCACTTAAAGCTAAATAAAGTAGGGGGTTGGTGTATGCTATTTTCCCAGTAAGCCTATATATAATCTCATTTGTAACGGGTTCTCTTTACTACTTTTAGATTGTTAGAATCTTTTAATAATAAACATGTGAGTACTTTTAGTATATATCCCCAAGTTACCAGACATTCAAGTGCCTAACAATTTGTACAGAATTCCAGAGCAATGCAGCACCCGCTATAAGATAAGCAACCTTGCCACCAGCCATTTATTTATATCTCTCAAGGCGTTCCACTGCAGACATCACAAGATCTAGTTTCTGTTGCCGTCAACAAGTGAATATTGTTAACATGATATATTTGCCTGTTTGCTATAACTCATTGGTAATCTATATTCTGCTTTAAGAAAACTCACATTTGCTATCATTGAAAGCTTGCTTTTTTAATCTATTGAGTCAGCCAATAAGTTGTTCAAAACCTTCTGATTTAACTTATGGGTAACAGAATAATACTCTGCTACTGCGATTTAATGCTGCAAAATACACTATATTGATTAAGGGCCTTAGATCTGATTTTCGAATCGCATGCATTTTTCCAATCACAATCCAATTGCAAGGTCCCCACAGGAATAATGAGAATCGTGAAGCACTGTGCAGTGGTGCGAGTCCATGAAATTGCAATGTCTACAGTATTTTTTTAGGCATTTGCATGTGTCCATTGCAGTAAAAGCATAAAGCATTCAATTTTCAATGCGTTTTTTGGATCGATAATACAGGAGATCTTGCAATTTCAAGGAAGATGGCCTTCACAAATGAATTGTAAACGTAGGTACAAATAATAAAAATTGCATCACAAACGCACAAAAATGGCAAGTACAATTTTGATAAAAACGCATTGCATTTGCGATTGCGCTTGACAAATTTCAGTGTTTACAGACCCTTATTGTCTATATGTTGGCGCTTTATAAATCAATAATAATAATAATACTGTCACTCTGAGCTTTGAGCAGTCAGGACTCATATATGCTTGTGTAAAGATTCAGTCAGTAATACTATAAAACTAGAGATAGAAAATATGTAAAGCTGTTATTCTAAAATTATATAGTGAATACTTGCTTTGCTCGGCAGTCATGGGATGAATGCACTGCTTGGATACGAAAATGGCGGTCAATGATTCCCAGAACCCTTTTCACCCACTCCATCAACGCATACCTATTATAGGAACTCAGGACTCCTGTTGGCTGCCTTCCCACATACTGAAGTAAAAGGCATTTTTCCCGTCCTGCAGGCTCAATGTTTTTATTTAGTCAGTCCTCTCATTTCAATATATATACACAAATGATTCTTAGATCAGAACGTCAGCTATATAACATGTAATTATTCATATCTGCAATTATTCAAACTGTGCTAATTACACCACCGCTGAATGGTTCAGGGATTTCATTCTTTGCAGAAAGGAACATGCAGGGCCAAGATTTACAAGTTTCACACAGGAATTATTCTGCCCTCCTCCTTAAAAAAAGTTACATTTTTCAGCTGTGCTGAGATAAAAATAATAAGTCCATTTTCTTCTATGTTTAATTTTGTGGGAGTTTCCTGTAAAAATGTTTGATTTTCCTGTATAGGCTTCAAAAGTGTTACCCTTTCACATTAAAACAATGCTAATGTACAGCAAAGGAGCACTGGGGACATTCTTAGAGTTACTTGAACTCTCAGGGCTCAATAGATCTAAGCACGGATGAGATATTTTACATTTTAAAGAGACTCTGAAGTCTCTTAAAAATTATCTTTTTATTATAAAATCGTGTGTAACATTATTGCCCTACCTAAACCGCCACATCCACACCGCTGTAATCTAACTAAATCCCCCCAAACTCCCCGGGGGGGGGGGGCAATCCGTGCAGCGCTTCCCTGAGAGGCAGAGCTATGAGCCACAGCTCTGCCTCTCCCCTGCCCCCTCAGTCTTTCTTCACTGAAGAAGGAGGGAGGGGCAGATCTCCACCGCTGATAGACGCGAATGGAAGCAGAGCTGCACCTGAAAGCTCTGCCTCCAACAGCAGCAAAATCCACGACCAAGAAAGTCATGGATTTTGTGGGGGAGAGTTAGGGGGATTTAGTTAGATTACAGCTGCAGGGATGCAACGTTTTAGTTAGGACAGTAATGTTACACAGGATTTTGTAATAAAAAGATGATTTTTAAGAGACTTCAGTGTCTCTTTAAGGGAGTGAAGGCTGTGTGACTAAAAGACATTTGACTTGCTGCACTAACCAACGGTAATATTCCCATGTGGAGGCACTGCATGGCAATGTTACTGGTTCTAATGCCAGCAGTGTACTGCGAGTTTCGCTATTAGCTGTGGAATGTGATGTGGTGCTATGGTATGGTAACATGCAGTACGCTACTTCCATAATGCTTGTTACCCAGGCCTACATTTGCATCGCTGGAGCCTATAGGCACAGACGTCCTTGCACCCTAGAATTCACCCTCCATGAACCTACAAACCCTCACTGACCCACATCCACATGTGCTGGCTGGCTCAGCTGTCACTTCTTCCTTACTTCCCTTGCCTGTCATAGATAGCTACAGGTGTCCCTTAGCATAAGGTAGCCAGAGGTACCCTCAGCATTAAGTAGCTAGTGGTGCCCCCGACTGGAGGGAGATCTCATCAGTGGAATGCCAAGAGTTGGGTGAGTAACGACTTATATACTACTTATATATACCCTGCTCGGGATTCTGCAAAGGGAAGGACAGAGGCACTAGGGGATGGGAGTTAGCTGCCTTTCCAGCATCAAGGGCCTTTACGCGGAACACTTGGATTGCAGCACAGGAGATTTGGGTGCAGCACCATAGAACGTAATAGAAATGGCTATAGCAGCGCACAGTGAGTAACTTCAGCGCCGGCAGAAGACGGAGCTGAAGTTACTTTTAAAACATTGTAATTCAGCTGGCAGCCGAATTACATCATTCCCCACCATCCACGTGGACCTGGAGGAAGAATAGTAATTAACGCCCCTGGGACTTGTGCAGGAGCAGGGTAAGCCATATATATTGGCTGTATCCTGTGCCCAAGTCTCCCGGCGGCGATTTCATTCATATGCCCTTTAGGCGCTTACCTATAGTGCCTTACAGTACATCCGGCCCTGGTGTTACCATAGCAACACTTGCATTACTCAAGTGCCGCAGGCATACATTATTTAGTTACTAGGAATATTATTTCATGTTCCGTGGAATTTAAATTTCAGCATTTCCGATCAGAAATGGGCTTACAGCAATGGTAATTGGAAATTGGAAATCGGTCTTGGAAATTGGATTCCCAAGGAAATGGTGCATTACCGCAACTCTGTAATTTTAGACTAATTACAGAACGGCAACGCAGCAGCATTGGACCAATCAGAAAATGCAGATTTTTCCGCAAAATTTGGATTACCTCAGTAATTTTAGACTTGCATACTCCTGAGTATTTCTGACTCTTGTGATTCACCTAAAATGTCTGTGGTATTTCGAGTACCACAGTAAAATTCTGCATTCTCTGACTGGTCCAATACTCTGAAGAATTATACGTAACTAACTTTATTAACAAAATGACAAAAAAAAGTCTTTCCTCGGAAATCGGAAATACACGGAATCGGTAATCAGTATTTTCGGTAATTTAAATTTCTGCGGAATTGAAAATCGGCATTTCGGACCATCCTTGGTGGTTACACTCCTGCTACGTACCAATAGCTTAAGTGTAAATTGATGTACATAAACTAGCTGTTAAAGGGCAAATTCTGCAGTAGCTGATGAAAATTCATTGAGTCTAAGTTCACAGTGGGACGTTAAAGTTGCGCGTTAAAACAGCATTTAACGCAGAATAACTCACTGCAATGAAAAATCAATGCCCTGTTCACAGTGCACACGTTGCGTTGGTGCCTAACGCTGCACTTTAAGTAAAAGTACTGCATGCAGTGCGTTATACACGTTATTAGCTGCGTTGGACTGTTTGCACATGCTCAGTAATGACTTGGAACATACTTTTCATTGCCTGTATTTTTTACTGTATCTGCTGTATGCGACGGTAACGCTGCGTTGCCACTTTTTGGGCGCGTTGCATTGTAAGCTTGCGGTGCAACTTTAACGTGGCATCAAAACGCAACGTCCCACTGTGAATCTAGCCTCAGTGTTTAATTTGTGATTCTGTTATTAGCTATTCAGGAACATGTGATCATGCTTGACATTTCTTTATGATCATGACCAACCAATCAAAGAGGTACAAATTGGACATGGTGTTTACTGGGTCTCACAACCACACTGACTCGTACTAGAACTTCAACGCTCATTAGTTGGAGTTCTCTTGTTCTATTATAGAAAAGTCATTATTCTTAACTGGAAACAAGGTGTCCCTCCAACACTGCAATTTTTGAGAAAATTGATTAACAACTCGTTGCATTTATATAAAGCTGCCTGCATAGCTAGAGGATGCACCCACAAATTTGACAAGATTTGGAAAATGTGGATATCTAACAAAAAAACTGCTACATAATTACAACTATACGTACTTATCCTTGGTTATAGTATCAAACAGGTTTCTGTGCTTTCTTATTTTGTGTTACAGGAGGTGGGGGAGGGGGGAGGGGCAAGTAGGGTCTATGACAGGCTGAACTGTTTTATTTATGTTTTTACAATCCTGCACCTGCGTGTGACAGGATTGTTACCTGTTTCATTGTTACTTGCAAAGATCTATAGTAAGAAACTTAAATAAAAAAAAAAAGAGGTACAAATTGATCACTTGATAAATGGGTCATGTTGCTGTACCTAAATTCTCCTAGTAGAAGAAATTCTCGTAGGAAGAGAAGAGTTGATCATCTCTACCAAGGTACCAGGACCATGGTAACAACATTCAAGCATGCATACTTCATAATCCATAAACTTTTCTCCATAAACATCATGTATTATGGTACTGTATTGTTTTTACTGTTTCCATAACTGCCCTCTGCTGTCTATTTTTCTGCCACAAAGCAAAGTCCCTGTAAAAGCCATGTTTAGAGCACTTTTTTATAAGGAATCTTGTCATAAAAATGCTAGCAACGGACAATGCCTCCTACAGCAATTCTTCCCTGCTTATGCAGTCCCCTTTAGTTTTTGGATTGATAGCCTTTTACTGATTTCCAGACCAATATCCTCATGCATTATGAGTACAGTTGCAAAACTTTTTACACTTATTCGGCACATACCCAAATAGGTTACTTGTGCTTTTTTAAGCAATCCCACCCTTCATTCCCCTGCCAGCCAATCAAAATTGATATTATTATTGATTTATATAGCACCAGGTGAGTGGCAGATGTGTTGAAGGTGGGTGTTCCAGAGGTGGGAAAGGATCAAGAGAAGTCTTGTAAGTGGGAATGAGAAGAGGTGGCCAGAGAGGAAGACAGGAGAATATTGTTAGTAGAGCGCAGATTGTGTGTAGGATGATATCTGGAAATAAGTTCATTTAGATAAGAAAGAGCTAATTTGTAAAAAGCTTTGTACGTAAAAGTCAGGACTTTAAATTTTACCCTTTATGAAACTGGTAGCCAGTGATGGGACCGACAGAGCGGGCTAGGGCTGGAGAAGCAAGAGGAAAGGTGCAGCAGAGTTCACGATTGACTCTAGCGGGTTTAAATGGTTAGCGGGGAGGCCTTAGAGCAGGGAGTTGCAATAGTCGAGTTGTGAAATAATCAGGGCATGCACCAGCAGTTTGGTAGTGTCCTGTGTGAGAAAAGGGTGGATGCAGGAGATGTTTTTTAGGTTGAGGTGACAAGAGAAGGATAGTTTGGCAATAAGTGGTTTGAATAAGAGACTCAAGTTACACCTAGTCAGCCAGCCTGGAGGACAGGAATTATTGAAGTGCCATCAACAGAAATAGTAAAGTCAGGCAGGGGTGTTGAATTATCATTTCAGTCATATCCATATTGAGTTTTAAAAAATGGGAGGACATGAAGTTGGTTACATTGAGACAGTCAGGGACACAAGAGTATCCAAGTCAGGAGCTGAAAGGTAGATTTGGGTATCATCAGCGTATAGGTGATATTGGAAGCCAATGGAACTGATGAGCTGACCAAGACAATAAGTGTAGATAGAGAAAAGGAGAGGGTCCGATGACTGAGCCTTGGGGAACTCCGACAGTAAGGGGTAGTGGAGAGGAGGTGGTGACAGAGCGGAGCCAATCTGCAGGTCCTATCTGTGAGATAAGAGGAAAGCCAGGAGAGAACAAATCCCCAAATGCCCATGGATGAGAGGATTTGGAGAAGGAGAGGGTGGTCCACTGTGTCGAAAGACAGAAGAGAAATCTAGAAAGGTTGAAAATAGTGTAGAAGCCTTTAGATTAAGCAATTACCAGGTCCCTGTTTACTTTGAGTAGGGTAGTTTCGGTTTAGTGTCTGGGGCGGAATCCAGATTGAAGGTTGTCAAACAGATATTTTTGAGATATATTGTATACACCACCACTCCTTCAATTTTAGGAGTAAAACAATGAAACTTGGCATACATGGCTACATAGCCATGTAGGCTGCTTGTAATTCCACCCTCCATGCCCCTGAGACGGCACACCGAAGACCCCACTTTTTCCCATAGACTTTCAAAGGAAAATTTCAAACTGTCACCACTCGCACAGCTCTGAATCTAAACTCACCAAACATGGGTACTTAGTCATGTGGTAAACCTGAAATATTCTATCACATTTTGGGGACTTTAAAAAAGTGAGCAGGGCCAAAAATTACCAGATTTTCCCTATTGACTTCAATAAGAAAATTAAAAAAAATCTCACAATATTAAAGCCAGAGTCCCAAAACTTGGCATAGTGGGTTACTGGGTTACTGGAGTTAAACTTTTGAAAAATAAATGGAGCCTCCAGCAGCAAAAAAAAAATGTGAGCCGTTTCTTTTAAATAGGATAATGTAAACTGCCACAGCTCTAATGGCAGGGTCCTCAAACTTTGCACAATCAGTCACTGGAGAAAAAATGGGTATCCGCACCCCTGTGTATTAACGCTGAGTGTGCTAGGGTCAAAAACACAATATCTTCTTAAACTAAGAGAAAAGAGGCCCTTTAAAAAAGCACCAATCAGCTAATACTGCAGATTATCACAAAAAAAAAAATCACTGAGTGACTGGGTTTAAAATTTTGAAAAGTGGGTGGAGCCACATGCAGTCAATTAATTGCTTATACAGTCATGGCCAACATTTTTGGCATCCCAGGATTTTGTTTCCCAGAAAATCAAGTATTTCTCACAAAAGGTATTGCAGTAACACATGTTTTGCTATCCACATGTTTATTACCTTGATGTGTATTGGGACAAAACAAAAAAAGGGAGGAAAAGAAGCAAATTGAACATAATGCCACACAAAACTCCAAAAAGTGGCTGGACAAAAATATTGGCCCACTTAATATTTGGTTACACATCCTTTGGAAACAAATAACTGAAATCAGTTGCTTCCTATAACCATCAATAAGCTTCTTACACCCCTCACCCAGTATTTTGGACCACTCTTCCTTTGCAAACTGCTCCAGGTCTTTCTTTTTGGAAGGGCAACTTTTCCCAACAGCAATTTTAAGATTTCTCCACAGGTGTTCAATGGGATTTAGATCTGGACTCATTGCTGGCCACTTCAGAACTCTCCAGTGCTTTATTGCCATCCATTCCTGGTGTGCTTTTTGACGTACCGTATGTTTCGGGTCATTGTCCTGCTGCAAGACCCAAGATTTTGAACGCAGACCCAGATTTCTGACACTGGGTTTTAAAGTGTGACCCAAAATCCTTTGGTAATCCTTGGGTAATCCTTGGATTGCATGATGCCTTGCACACATTCAAGTGTGCAGTGCCTGCTGGGTGCCAGCAGAGGCAGCAAAACAGCCCCAAATCATCATTGAACCTCCACCATATTTCACTGTTCAATTCTGTGTTCTTTTCTTTGTAGGCCTCATTCTATTTCGGTAAACAGTAGAATGATGTGCTTTACCAAAAAGCTCTAGGTCTCATCTGTCATTTTCCTGGAAGGATTTTGGCTTAATCGAGTACATTTTGGCAAACTGTAGTTTTGCTTTTTTATGTCTCTGTGTCAGCAGTGGGGTCTCCTGCCATAGTGTTTAATTTCATTTAAATGTTGATGGATAGATTGCACTGACACTGATGCTCCCTAAACATGCAGGAGAGCTTGCATTTCTTTGGAACTTGTTTGGGGCTGCTTTTCCACTATCTAGACTATCCTGCATTTCAAGCTCATGGTGACCCAGAACTCATTGGAGTGTGTAAGGGGCTACAATGGTCCTAAAAGGCCCCTTACTAAAATGCTATGGGAAACAAAAGTTTACTTTCTTAAAACAGAAAGAATTTGCGATAATTCAGGTTGGAGTGAGCTCTGAGATGTCTCCCAGTGCATCACTGCTGAATATATGCAAATTAACCATTGTTGCCCTTAGAAGCTAAACACACCTCCAGAACCGCTGGAATGCAATGATGTGTCAGCGTGTTAATTTGTACAGAGCCATAACAATCCAACATGCATACAGACTGTTTCGGATTGGTTGATCCTCATCAGTGCATGGCATGGATTAATTTGGCTCTATGAAGTAGGGTTTGAAACAGCCAGAGGTACAGACTAACCAGAAAGCTCATGGTGAATGTAGACAAAGGCAAATCTAGATCTCTGGAGATGGACTTGTAGCCTTGAGATTTTTGATATTTTTCCACAATGTGGTTTCTCAAGTCCTCAGACAGGTCTCTTCTGCACTTTCTGTTGTCCATGCTTAGTGTGGCACACACAATGCAAAGACTAAGTGAACTTCTCTCCTTTTCAGGTTTGATTTTTAAATTGCCCACACCTGTTACTTGCCCCAGGTGAGTTTAATGGAGCATTACACACTTGAACCAATCTTATTTATCTGCAATTTTAAAAGGGTGCCAATAACTTTGTCCGGCATATTTTTGGAGTTTTGTGTGATATGTCCAATTTGCTTTTTTTCCTTCCCTTTTTTGTTTTGGTCAAATACACACACAGGGAATAAACGTGTATAGCAAATGTGTTACTGCATTACTTTTCTTTACAACATGTAGGATTGGAGCCCCAAGCAATTTCCAATCATTTTCCGATTGATTTCTCACCGTTTTTCATTCACTTCTGTAAGAACTAGATCAGACAACAATCGGAAATCTATCAGAAATCAAAATGGACATATTGGAAATAATCTCTCTTTTTTATCTGCTTCTCTCCTTTTTATCTGCTTTCAGGTGTGATTTTGAAATTGCCCACACCTGTTACTTACCCTAGGTGAGTTTAAATGAGCATCACATGCTTGAACCAATCTTATTTTTCCACAATTTTAAAAGTGTGCCAATAATTTTGTCCAGCACATTTTTGGAGTTTTGTGTGACATTATGTTCAATTCGCTTTTTCCCTCCCTTTTTTGTTTTGGTCCAATACACACAAAGGGAATAAACATGTATAGGGAAACTTGTCACTGCATTACTTTTATTTCCAACAAGTCCAATCTAATTTCCAATTGTTTTCCGATCTATTTTTCATTCACTTCTATAGGAAATCGATCGGAAATCAGATCAGACATGTTGGAAATAATTGATCAGACAGTAAATTTGCCAGAAAATCTCATAGTGTGTACCCAGCATTACAATAGATACAATATACTAATTTACCAACAAGGTTTGGCCTAGTCCATCTCCTCATGTGGCATTCTGAGGATTTTTTTAAAATTTTTTAAAATCACTCCTTGAATGGTAGTAGCATGGTCCACCTGCCAAAATAGTGTGCACATGAGGAGGCAGGCTGGCTGGCATATTTGTATAGGTCTTTTCCATTGAGAGCTTTGGAAAAAAATAAAATGACCTTGAGAATCCCCCCATGTCAATAACTACATAGGAAGTAAAATGCTGAGTGTGTGTTTCCTCTGGGACAAATATAGGTATGTATCAATTGGTATTGGTGTATTGGTATTTTTTTTTTTAAAAAATCAGTTTGTCACCTTAGAGCCCTTCGATATCTGGTAACATTAAATTACAAAATTGCCTGAGTAGTACAAAATATATACATTTTTCTAAAACGGTTTAGCTGTCCTATGAGAACCCGTGAGAGATCAGCCTTTTATATGTTTGGTTCATTTTTTTTATCTCATATGTTTGGTTCTTTTTTTTATCTCAAGCAAAAGCAATCGTATAGCAGAAATTCTACATACTGTAAAGATGTTCTACAAAAGAGTTAACATTCTGTAGGAAGTTAGATAATGTGCTTCTAAGCTAACCCATATAAATAAAATGTGCTAAAGAGAAACCTATCATGTTCTTTTGCTGTTCTTATCTCAAATTATATACTTCCCAGATTGTAGCTATTACAAAAGCTTTCCTTGGTAGCAGAATACATTGTTCAGCCGTGCACGTCCTCCCCATCTGCCATGCGAAGAATTTTATGTATCATAAAAAAAGAAATCAAAAACAAAAGCAGGCTCTAAGCTACAGTGAGTGTCCTTATTTTAAGGTTATTTTTTTCTGTTTAATTGTACGCCTTGTATGAAGGTGCAGCTCTAAACTGCGCAGTGTCTGGCGGTGCGCGTTACTGTACGCACATGGAACTATTACAACCATTCTATTCTGAGACTTCAAACATATGTTGCAAGTAATGTTTATGGGCTTTCAAGCCTCAGCTTTCACACAACATTAACCCACATGCTGACGGAGGGACAGCAGTGTGCTGCAGTGTGGGGTGCAGCTGTTGGGTGCATCGTGTGATTTCTCTAGGCGGCTGCATGATAGAGCAAAATTTGTCATAAAGGACACGTGCTGAAAAATACAGCAGGCTCTTATAGTGTAAGGCAGACAACAATTCCAGACATGAATATAAACCATATAAGACAGCTTAATTAGCAGAGGGACCAAATGTTAATAGTACTTGTACGCTAACATGCTGAGATGTGTTGTAATGGTCACTGTTATGCACTGTGTAACACTATGCCGTTCAGAGTACAGTGGGACCTTGGTTTGCAAGCACAATTTGTTCCTGAAACGTGCTTGTAAACCAGAGCACTCATATCAAAATGAATGATGATTCGATCCACAATTCAAAAACCCTTATAGAAAAATATTTAATACAAAATACAGTAATGTATAAAGTAAGAATGTAAAAAAAGATTGTCACTATAACCAACATCATTTTTGGAATCTGTTGGCTAATTCAAACTTTTTTTTCCTGTGTTGTTATGGATTTAACAAGGAACTTTTACAATGATGATTGCTTTTGTCTACTTTGAGGATTTCACGGAAATGTGACATTGTACAATATATAAATTCAGATTAATTACAATTCTAAAGCATCAAAGGGATCAGTAGTTCTGTATTTTGTATCAGTGGTTATATTTGATGTATATCGTTGTCTGTATCATTATGTATCCCTTGTTTGTTTTCTTACATTGTACAGCGCCACGGAATTTTTTGGCGCTTTATAAATAAATAATAATAATAATGATGTGACGCAAGCAAGTATACATTTTGTGCTAGTATATCAAGACGTTGCTTGTATATCAAGTCAAACTTCATAAGGTTTTCCTGTAAATAAACGATTCATTCTTCATCAGTTCATCAGTTGCACTGCGATGCAAATGATTCCGGAATTGCAATGCAGAACATGCAGTGCATTGCTAGAATTGCACACATTGATGCCTCATTGCAAAGATGTAGACCCATACAATAAGGTTTCTTTTAGCATTGCTCTTTAATTATCAGACGTAACATCCATCCATCAATGCAACATTTTGAAGCAACATGCTTCTTTCTGTAGGGGGGTCGGGGGAAAATGAGTTAAGGTTACCCGGGGCTTCTAATGGTCCCCCACAGACATCCTGTGCCCATGCAGCCACTCCCCAATGCTCCGGCCCCGCCTCTGGTTCACTTCTGGAATTTCAGACTTTAAAGTCTGAAAACCACTGCACCTGCGTTACCGTGTCCTAACTGCCGCTGATGTCACCAGGAGGGTACTGCGCATGCCCAGTATGGTCTGTGCCTGCGCCGTACGTTCCTGGTGACATCAGGGGGAGCGAGGGCACGGCAACGCAAGCGCAGTGGTTTTCAGACTTTAAAGTCTGAAGTTCCAGAAGTGAACCAGAGGCGGGGCTGGAGCATCGGTGAGTGGCTGCGTGAGCACAGGATGTCTGCGGGGGACCATTAGAAGCCCCAGGTAAGTTCAACTCATTTTCCCCCGACCCCCCTACAGTATCCCTTTAAGTTAGTTTGCGTGAAGACTAAACATCAACATGATTCACAAGCTTTAAATAGTACAGACACTTCAAGTCTGACCAATCACTAGGTTGCTAACAGCTGCACCAATGACCGAGGTCTGCGCTCATCCGGACCAGATGGGGAACTTCTATGGCCAGTTTGTGATAGGCTAGACTAACATAGCCCCAGACCAATTGCACACGTCATGAGTGAGAGGCACAATCTCAGCATGCTGTTTAATCAGGTAGCATAGCCATCAGTACCACCCGCTGTTTCACACACAAGGAGGACCTGATAGGGAACTGTGACAGGATGCATGTAGGGGGAAGCAGCAAGGTATCACCACTATCACACCCACAGCCTAGTGGCCAATGTGGATGCAGGTGGGAGGACCCCACATGCACACCTCATCGAGATGTAAACATAAGCAGTGTCGCTGATGGCCACCAATCCAATTTAGATGGCAATGTGACACATTGAAATTGCATATAAACATTTGCACAGATAGCCCAATGCATTAAACCACTTGAGGACCACATGTTTACACCCCCCTAGTGACTAGTGTTGGGCGAACATCTAGATGTTCGGGTTCGGGCCGAACAGGCCGAACATGGCCGCGATGTTCGGGTGTTCGACCCGAACTCCGAACATAATGGAAGTCAATGGGGACCCGAACTTTTGTGCTTTGTAAAGCCTCCTTACATGCTACATACCCCAAATTTACAGGGTATGTGCACCTTGGGAGTGGGTACAAGAGGAAAAAAAATTTAGCAAAAAGAGCTTATAGTTTTTGAGAAAATCGATTTTAAAGTTTCAAAGGGAAAACTGTCTTTTAAATGCGGGAAATGTCTGTTTTCTTTGCACAGGTAACATGCTTTTTGTCGGCATGCAGTCATAAATGTAATACATATAAGAGGTTCCAGGAAAAGGGACCGGTAACGCTAACCCAGCAGCAGCACACGTGATGGAACAGGAGGAGGGTGGCGCAGGAGGAGAAGGCCACGCTTTGAGACACAACAACCCAGGCCTTGCATGAGGACAAGAAGCGTGCGGATAGCAATTTGCATTTTGTCGCCATGCAGTCATAAATGTAATACAGATGAGAGGTTCAATAAACAGGGACCGGAAACGCTAACCCATCACAGATGTTCATTGTTCATGTTACTTGGTTGGGGTCCGGGAGTGTTGCGTAGTCGTTTCCAATCCAGGATTGATTCAACACAGCTACGCCATCTGACATGTAGTCCTTGACCATCTTCTCCAGGCGATCGGTGTTGGAGGTGGATCTGCACGCTTGCTGTTCTGTGTGCTGCTGCATGGGTGTCAGAAAATTTTCCCACTCCAAGGACACTGCCGATACCATTCCCTTTTGGGCACTAGCTGCGGCTTGTGTTGTTTGCTGCCCTCCTGGTCGTCCTGGGTTTGCGGAAGTCAGTCTGTCGGCGTACAACTGGCTAGAGGAGGGGGAGGATGTCAATCTCCTCTCTAAAGTCTCCACAAGGGCCTGCTGGTATTCTTCCATTTTGACCTGTCTGGCTCTTTCTTCAAGCAGTTTTGGAACATTGTGTTTGTACCGTGGATCCAGAAGGGTATAAACCCAGTAATTGGTGTTGTCCAGAATGCGCACAATGCGTGGGTCGCGTTCAATGCAATCCTAGGCCGAAGAGGTCATAGCCTAGGGTCACAAAACCTGTTTATTGGGCAATTTCAATGGTGGCGAGTCTGACGTACATAAATCGCAGCAATGGCCGTTAGCAACGTCTGAATCTCACGAAATGTCTCATGCAGGTAGAAGACATATTGTTAGACTTGGGCTCCAAAGATGGGTTCCCTACATCTCTGCAAACCAGAGTTACAGGGCTCCAAATTTGGTAAAATCCCCCATAGGCTTTCATTGGGCCTCCTATTTACAGTTCCAAAATCTCACATCTTTTCAAAGGGCAATTACTCAGCAGTGGCAAATTTTCTAGCATTGTAGGGACCCTTAGGGGGAACATGACTGCAAGGCCTGGGTTGTTGTGTCTCAAAGCGTGGCCTTCTCCTCCTGCACCACCCTCCTCCTGTTCCATCACGTGTGCTGCTGCTGGGTTAGCGTTACCGGTCCCTTTTCCTGGAACCTCTTATATGTATTACATTTATGACTGCATGCCGACAAAAAGCATGTTACCTGTGCAAAGAAAACAGACATTTCCCGCATTTAAAAGACAGTTTTCCCTTTGAAACTTTAAAATCGATTTTCTCAAAAACTATAAGCTCTTTTTGCTAAAAAAAAATTTCCTCTTGTACCCACTCCCAAGGTGCACATACCCTGTAAATTTGGGGTATGTAGCATATAAGGAGGCTTTACAAAGCACGAAAGTTCGGGTCCCCATAGACTTCCATTATGTTCGGAGTTTGGACATCTAGATGTTCGCCCAACACTACACGTGACCCGTTCGGCCAATCACAGCGCTAGCCGAACGTTGGGGTAACGTTCGGCCATGCGCTCTTAGTTCGGCCATATGGCCGAACAGTTTGGCCGAACACCATCAGGTGTTCGGACGAACCCGAACATCACCCGAACAGAATGATGTTCTACAGAACCCGAACAGTGGCGAACACTGTTCGCCCAACACTACACTACACTACTAGTGACCAGGCCTTTTTTTACAATTCAGTGATATTGGATTTGGGAGAACAAACAACAGCAAAAATCGCTGTAGGTGAACCACAATCACCACCACAACCATTATTATATAGTTAGGGGTATAACAGAAAATCATGATAATGATAAAGATAATCAGGCAGGGCCGGCCCGCTCATGAGGCGGGGTGAAACTTTTGCCTCAGGCGGCAAATTTCCAGGGGCGGCACCCGCCCGTCCGTGGGTGCGGGGAGCCGGCCCGCCGAGCTGGAGGGGTAGCTGGCAGGACGGGGGTATTGGGCCAGCGGCGGGGAGGGGGGTCGGCCCCCCCCCCTTCCCTCGCCTGGGCCCCCCGTCCTCCGCTCCCCTCCAGCCTAAATAGAAGCAGCCGTATGTGTAAGAGGCACGGGCGGGGAGACACTCACCTCCTCCTCGCTCCAGCGTGCGCTCCACTGACATCACTTCCTGCAGGACGCTGCAGGAAGTGACGTCAGTGAAGCGCACGCTGGGAAGAGGTGAGTGTCCTCCCCGCCCGTGCCTCTTACACATACGGCTGCTTCTATTTAGGCTGGAGGGGAGCGGAGGACGGGGGACCCAGGCGAGGGGGGGAGGGGCGGCAGTGACAATTTTTAAAAAATTTGCCTCAGGCGGCAAAAAGCCTAGGGCCGGCCCTGTAATCAGGAAACCAAAAATAGCAAAATATACTTTTCTTTTCATATTCCAAAAAAAGTGCAGACATTTGTATACAAAATCTTCAATCCGAACAAATATCCATCAAGAGAACACATCACGTGGTACAGTGCATATAAATGGTAGACAAGGCAACAACATCGATTTGTTTTGGGTCAATGACCCTTCTTCAGGCCTTTATACATACAATGAATATCTGCACAATCTAAGTGAACAACTTAGTCTCACCTGGACAAAAATTAAGTCAGGATAGACCACCAACAAAACACTAGAAAAGAGGCTGCATGGGAGCAGGGTGTCCAGACCAGGTGGTGACCATAACAACCAGCCAATCACGGCAAGCGACGTACCTTACCGGCAATTGGCTGGTTGTTGTATACAAAGCCTGCTTAGATTGGTCAGCTATCCCCATCTCCAAGACTATGACAGTGGCAGCGCAAACACGCCTCTTTCACCTGTCTGGCCGGCCCTTGTATACTATTACCTCCTTCTCTGCCCCTTGGATCTTGCACCTGCGCCGCTTCACTGCAGTCCTCAGGAGTGAGATCTCAGAGGCAGAGAAGGTGGTATGGTAATAGGATACAAGGGCGGGACAGACGGGTGAAAAAGGCATCTTTTTCTGGGCTCTGTTTTCCATACCCCGGGCGTCCCGGACGACTGCAGCTTGCTCCACCCTTAACTTACACCTTCCCAGTGAGATGCCCCCTCACCTCGTCATTGGGACCGTGTTAAGTCAATTCACTTCACAAATCCTGGTGAGTGGATTTTCTAATACTTGTACAGCACTGTCCTTGCTGTTTTTCATATGGTCACCGCATACATCGGAGATGCAGCCACTGAAGTTTTTTGAGCTCTCCCACCATATGCGGCAACCACGGATTCTCCAGTCCAGCTTGGAAGTTTCAGCACCCGCCCTATAAAACAACACCTGGCATATAAGACGACCCCCGACTTTTGAGAATATTTTTCTGGGTTAAAAAGTAGTCTTATACGCCAGAAAATACAAATAGTAGTATAGATAGATAGATATCATCTAGGGGGCACAATTTGTTATTTCATATGTATGTGCAGAGAGGTGAATTTCTCTTTTGTGTAGTCCAACCGACATACATTAACCCACAGGGGCACGTTAACACATATACTAAATAGAGGGTATATATAAAGAGAAGGATAAATACACATATATAACACCCATTAATCTTACATTTTGTGCCCCAGTAGGGTGAACAGTTTCATTGCCCTTAATCACAGAATTGCAATCAACTCAATTTTAACAAGGGAAAGTGCCCCTACATGTCAATCCAGGTTGACCAGACGATCCTCTGCTCATATCTGCATGTACCAGCCTATCTCTTAAGGTGGGCACTCTCTTATAAGATATTATTGGTGGATATTTAAACTACTAAACTTTAGGTAAACTGTCTGTTAGTAAATGCCAGTGTTGTTTCACTATTGTACCTATATTATTGCTCTCAGCATTAAATCTGGTTACTAATGAAATGTGTCCAGTGATATATTTATAAGAGCAATGCTGTCTCCTCTGCCCTCTACAGATCCTATCCTGTGCCCTGTCTACAACTTCAGGTGAATAACTTATATGAAGATATTTGTTCTTCATGTCATAAATTTTTTTTTCTCTCACCGTCTGATCCACCACAATTGACTGAACACTTTAGAGCTGACTAATTGGCACTGAACTCTTCGTAGCCTGCGGATGATAACCCTCGAAATACAAAAGGGTGTTGACATCCGTAGGCTTGGTATAGAGGTCGACAATCAAACCATTACCCTGTCTCTATATTTTAGTATCAAGGAAACGGATTTGTTCCATAGAACTTGTGAACCATATTCATGTTTAGTCTTCATGCCACCTAGCTTGAGAAAGAAGCATGCTGCTTAAAAACATCTCATTAATGGCTGTATGTTACGTCAGATAATTAATGAGCATTATTGAAAGAAACCTGAAGGTGCTAGTCTATATCTTTACATTTGCTTTCATTAGATTGCATGCCACTGCAAATGTTTTGGTTTGCTTTGTGTGTACATTATAACGCAATGCAAAACTATGAAACGACCGAAAAAAATCAAAACAATAATGTAGTTAACGTTGACTTTGCAAGACTGCATTCAATACTCTACAGGCCAGGTTCACACTGTATTTTTAAGCCAAACGGATCCAGTAAAGTGGATCTTCTCTCTGGTTCACCAGACCTGTATGGCTTGGTCCACACTGGCAAACGAATCCATGAAAACGGATCTGATCACCGGTCGATCGGATTCATTTTCTCTTCATTTGTCACTTGAGCAGGTGAGAGAGGGTGCAGCAGCCTGGCAGGTGAGGGGGGGGGGGGTTAAAAACTAAGAGCTCTGACGAAGGAAGCCGCTTAGCTTCTGAAACGCGTAAGCGATTGGCAGAGAGGAGTGACATCACCACCATCTGAATCCAGGGGACAGACTCCCTGTCTCTGATGTGGAACACGGAAATTTGCATTCCAGGACCGGGTCAGATGACCCAGCGCACCTTCCCACTACGCTTAGCGCAGAGACTCTCCCGAACAGCCACCAGCCGGGGCTGCCAGGATCGAGCGGTCCTGGATACCTAAACAATCCACAGAGTACTAGACGAACTTATTAAAGACATTGAACGGTGGAAGTGGTAAGCTAATTAAGGCCCACATGCTACACCCATTAAATTACTAATATTTTGTGATTACAACTTTTGTGACAAGCAGAACTTGCAGAATCCTATCATCCACATTCAAACTGCACATCTAGCAGGCGTTCTTTTGGGCAGACACACTTGCGCCCTCTAACCTCAGCATTAATAGGGGACATTGTGCATACCGTCAGTGTGTACACAGCTGAATGTGTGGAGTGTTGTGCGTGGAGCAGGATCCTGCTAGATTTGATGTTTACAATATATATATATTATGATTATTCATTATTGTTTTAATTGTGATTTTATCTCTTTGCTACTATTAAATATAATTTTGTATTCACAATTCATATGGTCCTAATCCATCAAGTGCACCCTATTGCTATATATAGGGGTTAAAAACTTACCCAGGCATCTTCTTCATTGCAGCAGCTGGGTGGTAGAGAGGGTTTCAAATTCTTCCAGACTTCCGTCTTCTTCCGCGTCATGTGCCTACTCACGTCATGTGATTAGTCATTTGGCGCATTTAGTCACACGACGTGGAAGAAGACAGAAGACGGAAGCCTGGAAGAAACCCTCTCTACGGCCAGGCAATAAAGACTGGGTAAGTTTTACCCCTCCCTCACCCGCTCGCACAGCTGCGTCACCCTCCCTCCCTCCCTCAGAAGCCGCTCAGGAACAGCCTGGTTCGCGTCCCCACATCCCCCCACCCACAGTGGATTTATCCCTCTGAACAGTCCGTTTCTTCACTAGTGTGAAGAAACATTCTGTTCTACCATTGCCCCAATGCAGAGCTTCATCTTTTGTTTCCGGTCCGCTGGGCTCAGTGGTCCAGAAAAAATTGGTGCTGCAGCAAAGTTGTGGTCCGTTCAGCGGAACGTACACAACGGATCAATACGAACGGACACATGTGAATGGTTTCATAGGTTAACATTGGATCCGTTCACATCCTTTCCGTTTGTACAGTATCCGTTCTGCTTACGAGCCACTTTTTAACGCTGTTGTGATCCGGGCCTTAATGGGAAGCTCAATAAAAAATGCAAAATTATACACTTTTTAAAGCATACTGCACCATACTCAGTGGGAGCAGTGATGTACTTTCTATGACAAGGCACATGTCACTGAGAATCAAAAAAATATATGTGTTCTGGAAAATGATCCAGAATGTATGTGTTTAGTGTGAATGGACACCTACATGTATGTCACATAATCAGCTTTGTAGCAGTCTGCAATTCACTTCAAATCTATATAAACTAAAAAGTATTGCTAGTGTGATTATTAGAAACACCATTGGATAACCTTAGCAGCAAATGCAAATGGAAATCAGTCGCTGTTACAAATCGATGTGTGACATAGGGGTATATTCACACAAGAACGCTACAATTTGTGTGCACAGACTACGCATGTTAATTTTAATAGATGTTACACAACTAACGTAATGTGCATTATGCAACTTGTGATACACACGCAAAGCACGCATTGCTTTTGTAATGTGCATTGCACAAATAATATGCAATATAGAAGCAACACAAGTTGCATAGTGCACACTATGTGCATTACATAATGTCCAGTAAAGATTACATGCACTGCCTGCACACATACATTTAAAAGTTATTTTGTGGATATACCCTATAGTCCTTAAAGCAGATGGCCAGGATAAGATTTATTCTGATTATCACCCCAGTACCTAAAAAGACCCTCCATCTGCATATAAAATCCTCAGCACAACCGGTATCTTGCACCAGAATTTAGGTCAATGACATAAATACACAATTCAAACAAGCAGTAAGGATCTGCTAAGCCAGACCGTAGAGAACACAGCCTTAATGTTTGTTTAAATATGTCTATTTGAAGTATGTCTAAAAAACATGAATTGCAAATATAAACATTTATTGCCCATGCAGGGAAAATCATTGTGAAAAGTGATCCACTACAGAGACCATTGTATGCAGCATATTTGCCAAAATAAATACAATTTAAATACTTTTTAAGCCCCAAAATAATGGTCATGTGACCTGTACTGAGTTTCCAAAATCTATCTGAAACTGTTGATAAGGGAATGTCTTCATAATAATAGCACAGAGGGAGTCACTCTTCCTTGACCTTCCCTATATGGTGTGGGAGTTCATTCTAATTGATGCTCTGTCAATCCATATATTTATGGGAGTTGCTGGACAGCTCAGAGGAGGTGAAGACAAGTTCATTCCTATTCACAGAAGGATTATGAATGTACAGTAAGATTGTAGGCGTGGTCTTCTGACCTACTCATTCAGAAACTATGGAAGCAGTAGTTAGGGTAAGGGATCATAACAAAATATTTCTGTTAAAGTTATTCTGCACAAGTACAGGACTGAAAGAAATGATTACATGTTAGGCCATTTGATCCTAACCTGGTTGCACTAACAACAATATCAACTGTTCTGTAATAGACCTCAGCACCATAAATCTCACCAATGTAAAGCCCCCTCTATGACAATATCGAGTATTACAAATGGCACAAGCAAAACAAAAATGAGGCTTTTAACTGCGTATAGTTGTTTCAAATATAAAGTGTAAATTTGTAAACATAAAAAAAGTTATAAGGAAAGATACATAAAACATGATACATGTCATTTACAGTAGCTCAGCCTTATAGACATCTTTTGACCCCTGGGCAGCACGGTGGCGTAGTGGTTAGCTCTCTCGCCTTGCAGCGCTGGGTCCCTGGTTCGAATCCCAGCCAGGGCACTATCTGCAAAGAGTTTGTATGTTCCCTCCGTGTCTGCGTGGGTTTCCCCCGGGCACTCCGGTTTCCTCCCACATTCCAAAAACATACGGATAAGTGAATTGGCTCCCCCTAAAATTATTGGCCCTAGACTACAATACATACACTACATAATATAGCCATATGGCAATGGTAGGGACTAGATTGTGAGCTCCTTTGAGGGACAGTTAGCGACAAGATATATATACACTGTGCAGCGCTGCATAATATGTCGGCGCTATATAAATACTAAATAATAATAATAATAACCCCTAAATGGTCACTTTTTTTCAGAGGCATATAGTACAGGTAAAAATCTCCATGAGTACACATAAAACCACACATGAATCCCTTCACATAGACACAAAAGCCAACCACGTGGGACTGTCTCCAAACAGATCATTCTATAAAGTAAGTACCAGGAACACTGCATACAGTAGTACTGTGTATTATCTGAGCGGAAAAATGCCAGAACCAGAACGGTCCGGTTTATTCTCCAGATAATCCCACCGATGTAGCAAGATATGTTGCATGCAGAGGGAGGGCATGGCATGGTGGAACACCAGTGCTATAGTTCTTCATAGCTGGAAACTGCTGGAGATCATAAATTATTTACAAACCAATACTGTTTATTAAATGCTATTTGCTTTTCTCGAAGAAATTTTTTAGACTCCTGCCTTGGGCCATAGTGGAGTTCCTAAATTGTTATTGAAATAATTTTTGAAGTGGCTTGTAAGTCCAATGAATGCAACAAGACCTTTTTAAAAAATATCAAGGACTGCTTAGCAATGTTAAGAAAATAATTGCAGCTGGCTTGTGCAGTACAAATTCACTACATTTTAAGAAAGCTAACTATGGTGGGCTAGAACCCAGACAAGGATTGTAAATGTATGCAATGTAACAGCAATGTTTTCTATAAATCCAAGCCAAGTTTAAAGGACCAGTAAGATTTAAATCTGGGCACGAACAAGGCTGAATAGCAAAGACTGATTACCAAGGCTCTGTTCATGAGATACAAGGCAAGCCCTGCTTTCATGGAATCTGAGTCGTTTAGGACTGGTGTTATGACATGGCTTCTTGGAATCTACATAAAGGAGTTCAAAGACCACTTTCACTTGTTGTTCAGAGTTGTTCTTTAAACCATCTGGTATCTATTAATAAATGTAAAATAGGATATGTTACTGTTGTGCATTATGTTCACTGGCACTGGTTTTATTTCACCTGCATAAGAAAATGTACAGTACCACAATCTGGTCTCCAGTTACATGAATTAAGAATTGCTGTAAATCTTGCTCCATGTTGTCTTCTAAACCTCGGATTACCAGTGCTTTTGTAGTAAGCATTTACCTTCAATCACCATCGGCCAAAACTCATTACAGCTTGATGGATGCTCATTTTCTATATAAAAGGAGTCAGTGTACCCCATCCAACTCCCTGGGGGCCAGTTATCACATAGTAAAGGCATAATTACAAGTGATGTTTCAGGATTGTTTCACCATGGCCAATCAAATTGCACATTATCACGGAGAGTTACGTTCTGATCCCAACTCATGACAAGGTCAATATTTGCACGCAGCCTAGTGCCAAAACAGGAATAATTCACCGGCTTTTCAAATTGATGTCGAGAATCTTAATTCACTCTGCCATCTGGTACGTTTCATAGTTTAATAAAGATACAGTTTAAATGAAATTACTTTCCAAAAGCCGCACTATAAAAAAAAATAATAATAATTGTGCAGGCTGTTTCGAAGGCTGATAAAATAGAATATATTAAATAGGATCAGTACCTATTGTAATGGAAATATAAAATACATTTAGAATAATATTGTAAGCCTTTGGATTGAAGCATTTGCTAGTTTTCTTAGACCTGATGAAACCCAGAGGTGGAAAAGTAAGCTTATTTGGCTGGTATATAATGAACATGTGGAGTATTACACTGCATTCCTGCATAGCTACTCATTCATGATGCTTTTCTGCTTTGCCATGGGACACTGTTGGGCCATATGAAACTCGGGGTGATAAGTAACTGGCAGCATGCCAGCTTCTTATCACCTGACATCGCTCAGGATTTACCAACAAATTCAATTGCCAGCTTTGCATGACAATGTCCAAATGTTAAGAGCATTACTCAGACTAATAGTAGCTATACACCTGCTATTCACCTGAAATTGCTCCTATGCGCCTGTTTTGTGATGTGTTGCTGTCCTTCAGCACCACAGCATTGTTGCCTCACTCCCTTGGAAGATGTGTGTGCACCTGCCACTGTTATCTGACATCCGCCGCTAAAGCCAGAAAGACTTCCAACACTCACCACTGCATTCTATGCTCTCCTAGCAATGTCACTTACTGTCACTTTGTGCAAACCCACCAAATCAGCTGGTACTTCCGCTGTTCGCCTTTGCTTCTGTTTTAGTGAGTCAGTGGAGAATGACAGGAAGTGATGGAGAGTAATGGTGCCTGAAGAGCCTGGTATGTAGTGGGTGGACGTCAGGGAAACTCTAATGGCCCATACTCACGGGCTACAATTGTCGCCGAACACGCGGCGCGCGCGTGTTGCGGCGACAGGTCGCCCGTGAGTATGAGGCATTGCACGGGCACGCACCCCGAACCGTCGCTCGTCGCTGATGTCGCCGGGCGATTGACGCGGCCAATCGCCTGGCGACAGTTGCCGACGAAACTCTGCCGCAACTGTCGCTATTCCGCGTGAGTATGCGGACTAGCGACAGCAACATAATTGAAGATAGACGGCGCTTCCGGCAAGGGGGAGGAACCTCAGCGATAGCTTCCATTGCACAGCTGATCCCTCTTCCGCGTGTGTACACGGAGGGAGCTGGCAATGAGCTGTCGCCGGCCTGTCGCGCACACGCTCACGTGTGCTGGCGACAGGCGACTTATGTAGCCCGTGAGTATGGGCCATTAGGTGCCTGGGGCTGATTAGCAACTAGTGATAGGGAGGGTTGGCCAGGAGGAGGTTCTTCTATCAAGATTTAAAGGAGAAGAAAGAAGCAAGACAAAAAAAGTACAAAAAAGTCACAGATTAAAAAGATGAATACAGAAGAATTATTAATTTTTTGTCCCTTTAAATAAAGTGTGTACTTTTATCACTAAATAGGTAGAGGGTCAAAAGTGATTCTCTATACCTATTCATTTGGAAGGAGCTGGACACCTTGGGGTCCCTTTATTGAAGGGGGCTCCCAGATTTCAACACAAACCTCTGAGGACCTATTCACCCCACCTTCACCTGGGCACTGGAGGAGAAAAGGAGCACCTTGTCCATGTTATGGACATAATATGAAGAAGGGCCCTGTAGTTACGGGGGAAGCTTTGTTGATGTGTTTCACAGTGTGAACTTGATTTGTTTGCTTTATTTATTTATTTTATTTTCTCTGTGATATAATACCCCCTGCCGTTAATTTCTGAATTGGCGCATTCATTCCTGGGTCAAGGTGCTTTACAAATGTTAGGGTAGATTTTAAATTACTAAGGTCATGTGTTAACCTCCTTATTTAAATCTCTCTTTTCTTGGTTCTGTCCCTTTAATACCCCACTCTGGATTGATTATGAGTGGTATTATGCTGCTGTTTTTTTCACTTCTTTCGCTTGTAATAATAACACATGTCAAAAATAATGTATCTACAGTATAGTTCTCTAATAAAAGAAATAGCCTAATCCATAATGATTGCCATACAGAACTCCTGCTCATAATTGTTTCGCTGTAGTAACAGACTGGGAGGGAGGATGCTATTGCAAAACTCTTTTCTCAATGCGTAAACTTCCTAATGACATGAAAGAGGCGAACTTAAGTGAACCTAGAGGAAATTCTTGTCTACCCATGCAAAAGACATACTTTAAAAAATAATTTGTATAATAAATTATGATTTTAAGACCCCAGGTTCCTGAAAACAGCTTTGAAGATACTAGCTAAGTTATGGCTACTGAAGATCTGTGGATAAATCATCTCAGCTTTTGCAGACAATTTTCAGCTATGTTTACATACAGAAGGAGAAGAGTTTAACACAAGACGGCCCAGGGTGTTATCTAAAATATTTAATATTCCCCAGTCAGTGTACAGATAACTTAAAGTAGAACTCCGAGAAGTTGAATTAGAAAAGCTATTTTATAAGCAGGACAGGAATATATAACTTTTAAAAATGATTTTTGTCTTTTAAAATGTATTTACTCACTGCTATTGCTTTTTATATATTTTCAATTGCAGGGAGAGAGTGTTTGGTAAAGTAATTGATGTCTCTGAATTCTTATTTCCGCACTTTCCTTTTCTATCCACACTGGGTTTTGTGTTCTGCCAGAGACAAGTGCTCAGATGAGAAAACAGGTCAAATTCAGAGGTTTTCTGTTCACCCAGAAAGAGTTGCTGAGGTGAGAGTAAAAGGGCTATGCAATAAGCCCAAGTCAATACCACTCTGGGAAGCAAATAATTGTGCTGGAGTGACAAGACAAAGACACAGAACATTTATGTAATGCTTTACTCCTGGCAGGCTCAAAGCACCAGAGCTGCAGCCACCAGGGCACACTCTACTGTATAGGCAGTAGCAGTGTGGGGAGTCTTGCCCAAAGACTCCTCACTGAATAGGTGATTGCTTACGAACAGGCACAGGTGAAAAGGTTGGGTTGTTTTTTGATTTATTTATTTTTTTTTACAAATTTTGACAGTTTGGTAAGCAGAAGCAGGGTAATAATAAAAAGGATTAAAAAGCTTATTTTTTTCTCAACTTAAAGTTGATAGTGACAAATATGTATCTGCACTAGTTCAAACACTTTGTTTGTTCCCAGTGAGAGGATTATTACATTTATGTTGTAGTTAGTAGCTAGTGGCAAGGATTTTTTTTTCATATTTTGCTTTTTTTTTTTTCTTTTTTTTTCTGTAACCATATAGCGTGTACTAGTCTTCATAGATCACAAAATATTTCTCTTGACTAAAACGACATATTTAAAACCTTGTACACACATCTAATTGTGATTGGCCAATTTTACCATTTTGATGTAGTATGAGAGTTTACCTACACAATCTGTTCATAGTATTCAAAATCTGTTGTCCCGAAGATGGTAAAATTGGCCAATCAAAATGAGATGTGTGTATGCAGCCTTAGTCTTAGTCTCTGATGAACTTCATAGGAATCAGCCTGTCTTTCTAATGTCTCACTGAGAGACCCAATGGACCTATAAGCAGCTCTACAGACACTAGGATATATGTTTTAACCAACCAAAGACACAGTAGTGGCAGCATCAACACAAACCGTTTGCAGAACGCTCGCTCTAACCAGATTAAATACAGAGGAAAATGAATTTAAAAATTACATCTAAGAGTAAAATGACTTGGCAATACTTTTATGTAAATACAGAAGCGTGTATGTTTTTACCACAGCTGTGAATAAAAATAAATGTGTCTAAAAAAGTTAAGTCAGGTTTTGTTAACCATTCTTGTAAGCTTTTTTTCCTGCTTTGCTTCACAGTCAATGTTTTCTGAGTGTGAAACAGACTTGTTTACCCATCAAAGTGCTAATAAGCTAATTTTTTGTGCAGACAGGACTTTCTAATTTAATTTAATTTTTTTCTGACCTGTGGCTATTGTACTCAGAGCCATCAATCATCCATTTGAACAAGCTAGTCTAATTCCTACAGTCTTAAAATGAAAGCCGACTACACAGATGCTTACAGAATACTGAAAAAAATGCAACAAATACTTTTCCAAGGAGAGCATTTTAAAAAGTTGTAAATTACAAATGCTGTCCTTATTTCATGCCCAGTCCAATGCTCCTCCTTTAAATAGGAACTTAAGTTAACATAACTTAAAGAATACAATTGCTTATTGTATTTATACATTATTTAGCCAATGTTTCATCCTTTGTAAAATCATTCTTGATTCTGATTTTCATTCTTAAATTAATCACAGATGGCAACATTACTGCTGGCAAGATGCATCACTGTGGGATGTTTGTTTGATGTTAAGTGAGCAGATACAACACCTGGGCCCATATGCAATTCACTTTTTCACCCAAGTTTTCTCCTAGGAGAATTATTAATCTCCGATTTAAAATAACATTTTAGCAATTTACAATGGGAAAAGTACCAAAAAGTAGGTGAAAAACTACTGTCAACATTATTTTGAGTATTTATTTGCTTGCTAATAGTTTAAAGGGGCACTACGGTGAAACATTTTTAAAATTTAAAATATTAGCAAAGATAGACAAATAAGAAGTACGTTTTTTTCCAAAGTAAAATGAGCCATAAATTACTTTTCTCCTATGTTGCTGTCACAGTAGGCAGTAGAAATCTGATATAAGTGACAAGTTTTGGACTAGTCTATCTCTTCATAGGGGATTCTCAGCAAGGCTTTTATTCTTTATAAAGATATTCCCTAAAAAGAATTTATACAAAGATGTTGTCTGGTTTCCCTACTCGCTACAGTTTTTTGGCAGTTGGACAGAGCAACTGCCATTCACTAAGTGTTTTTAAAAATAAATATATCCCTGAGAATCCCCTATATAGAGATGGACTAGTCCAAAACCTGTCACTTCTGTCAGATTCCTACAACCTACTGTAAGTGACAGCAACATAGTAGAAAAGTAATTTATGGCTCATTTTACTCTGGAAAAAATGTACTTCTCATTTGTATATGTTTGTACATATTTTACATTTTACAGTTTTTCGCTGTAGTGCCCCTTTAAAAGGAATTTATGACAAGTTTTGAAAATATCACCTAGGAGAAAACCCAGGTGAAAAAGTGAATTGCATATGGGCCCTAGTCTCCCAGACTGCACTGGGGAAAATGCTGTGACATCATAGCCTAGGCTAAGCATTACTGGGAGGGTGAGATAATATACCAATATAAAGCAATACATAGATGTAGGAAGTGTTTCTGATGCTGAAATTGGGTCTCCTAAGTAACATTATATTCTGATATATGTCACTCAAGTTCCTCTTCAACCATACCGGAATCCTTAGCATGTCATTCTTACACACTGGAACCGTATTTGAAACACACGTTTATCTTTTTCATTTTTTTAAGTATTACAGTCAGGTCCATGAATATTTGGACATCGACACGATTCTAACATTTTTGGCTCTATACACAACCACAATGGATTTGAAATGAAACAAACATGATGTACTTTAACTGCAGACTGTCAGCTTTAATTTGAGGGTTTTTACTGTCAGGTGAACGGTGTAGGAATTACAACAGTTTGCATGTGTGCCTCCCACTTGTTAAGGGACCAAAAGTAATGGGACAGAATAATAATCATAAATTAAACTCTCACTTGTTATTATTTGGTTGCAAATCCTTTGCAGTCAATTACAGCCTGAAGTCTGAAATGCATAGACATCACCAGACGCTGGTTTTCATCCCTGGTGATGCTCTGCCAGGCCCCTTACTTCAACTGTCAGTTCCTGCTTGTTCTTGGGGCATTTTCCCTTCAGTTATGTCTTCAGCAAGGGAAATGCATGCTCAATTGGATTCAGGTCAGGTGAATGACTTGGCCATTGCATAACATTCCGCTTCTTTCCATTCAAAAACTCTTTGGTTGCTTTGGCAGTATGCTTTGGGTCATTGTCCATCTGCACTGTGAAACCCAATGAGTTCTGAAGCATTTGGCTGAATATGGGCAAATAATATTGCCTGAAACACTTCTGCATGCAGGCTTTGTTTTAAAATTTGTGTCCAGTCTCCAACGCATTATAACATGTGTATTATTCAACTGACCACTGTGAACCTAGCCTAAATGACAAAATTCTGCTGCAGAATGTCATTTTGTAGACATTAAGTCTGGATTCACAGTGGTCACTTGTATAACACATGCGTTATAATGCAGTTGAATATCTGAGAACTGCAATGGAGACTGGACATAGACTTTAAAGAGAACCCGAGGCGGGGTTCTGGGAATGAAATCCCCATACAGAGGCTGGGTCTGCCTATAGAGCCCAGTCTCTGTTGCTATATAGATCGCTCCTAAGCCCCCCCTGCGCTCTGCAATACCCCATAACCCACAGCCGCGCTGTGCAGCTGTGTTTACCTCTCCTCTGTCAGTCTTGGCTGCTCCCCCGCCTCCTGCATCGCTCCGGTCCCGCCCGCGTCCCTTCCCTCCAATCAGTGGCGAGGGAAGGGACGTGGGCAGGGACCGGAGCGATGCAGGAGGCAGGGAGCGGCGAGACTGACAGAGGAGAGGTAAACACAGCGCGCTCTAACAAGCTGTGTTTTATGGGGGGATTACAGAGCGCAGGGGGGGCTTAGGGGCTATCTATATAGCAACAGGGGCTGGGCTCTATAGACAGACCCAGCCTCTGTATGGGGATTTTATTCTCAGAGCCCCGCCTCGGGTTCTCTTTAAAGGACAACTGAAGTGAGAGGTATATGGAGGCTGCCATGTTTATTTTCTTTTAAACAATACCAATTGCCTGGCAGCCCTGCTGGTCTATTAGGCTGCAGTAGTGTCTCAATAACAGAAATAAGCATGCAGCTAAACTTGTCAGATCTGACAATAATGTCAGAAACACCTGATCTGCTGCATGCTTGTTCAGGGTCTATGGCTAAGAGTATTAGAGGCAGAGGATCAGCAGGACAGCCAGGCAACGGGTATTGCTTAAAAGGAAATAAAAATGTCAGCCTCCATATAACTCTCACCACAGTTGCCCTTTAATGCAAAGAATGCATGCAGCAAGTTAGAATAACGTGATAAGTTACAAGGCTTTATTGTGAGCAGCCGAATAGAAATGTATGGGCAGTGAGTTGATATGCAATAATCATTCTACACCACAACTGAGCACTGTGAACCAAGGGCAGCCTGGGTCCCTGGTTTGAATGCCAGCCAGGTCAACATCTGCAAGGAGTTTATATGTTCTCCCTGTGTCTGTGTGGGTCTCCTCCGGGCACTACAGTTTCCTCCCAGATTCCAAAAACATACAGAAAAGTTAATTGGCTTCCCCTTAAATTGGCCCTAGACTACAATACATACAACTACACAATACATACATAGACAGATGACTATGGTAGGGGTTAGATTGTGAGCTCCACTGAGGGCCAATTAGTGACTAGACTGTATACTCTGTACATCACTGCGGAAGATGAAGATATAAATACTAAATAATAATAACCAAGCATTAAAAAACAGTTTTTCTTTGGGGGCTAGTTTTCAGTGCTCAGTTTAATTATAGAAAAATTCTGCATGTCAACTCCCTGCCTATACAAATCTATAGGCCTGTTCACAGTACTGCATTGTAACTGATCGTGTTACATAGTTACATAGTTACATAGCTATTTTGGTTGAAAAAAGACATACGTCCATCGAGTTCAACCAGTACAAAGTACAACTCCAGCCCGTCCCCCACATACCCCTGTTGATCCAGAGGAAGGCGAAAAAACCCCCACCAGGCATGGTCCAATTAGCCCCAAATGGGAAAAATTCCTTCCTGACTCCAGATGGCAATCAGATAAAATCCCTGGATCAACATTATTAGGCATAACCTAGTAATTGTAGCCATGGATGTCTTTCAACGCAAGGAAAGCATCTAAGCCCCCTTTAAATGCAGGTATAGAGTTTGCCATAGCGACTTCCTGTGGCAATGCATTCCACATCTTAACCACTCTTACTGTAAAGAACCCTTTCCTAAATAAATGGCTAAAACGTTTTTCCTCCATGCGCAGCTCATGTCCTCTAGTCCTTTGAGAAGGCCTAGGGACAAAAAGCTCATCCGCCAAGCTATTATATTGCCCTCTAATGTATTTATACATGTTAATTAGATCTCCTCTAAGGCGTCTTTTCTCTAGACTAAATAAACCCAGTTTATCTAACCTTTCTTGGTAAGCGAGACCTTCCATCCCACGTATCAATTTTGTAGCTCGTCTCTGCACCTGCTCTAAAACTGCAATATCTTTTTTGTAATGTGGTGCCCAGAACTGAATTCCATATTCCAGATGTGGCCTTACTAGAGAGTTAAACAGGGGCAATATTATGCTAGCATCTCGAGTTTTTATTTCCCTTTTAATGCATCCCAAAATTTTGTTCGCTTTAGCTGCAGCGGCTTGGCATTGAGTACGATTATTTAACTTGTTGTCGATGAGTACTCCTAAGTCCTTCTCCAAGTTTGATGTTCCCAACTGTATCCCATTTATTTTGTATGGTGCTAGACCATTGGTACGACCAAAATGCATGACTTTACATTTGTCAACATTGAATTTCATCTGCCATGTATGTGCCCATATAGCCATCCTATCCAGATCCTGTTGCAATATGACACTATCTTCCTGAGAGTTGATGATTCTGCACAATTTTGTATCATCTGCAAAAATAGCAACATTGCTCACTACTGCATCTACTAGGTCATTAATAAATAAATTGAAGAGCACTGGACCCAGTACAGACCCCTGTGGGACCCCACTGCTAACAGTCTCCCATTTTGAGTACGATCCATTGACCACAACTCTTTGTTTTCTGTCCATTAGCCAGTTCCCTATCCATGCACACAAACTCTTCCCCAGTCCTTGCATCCTCAACTTTTGCACCAGACTTCTGTGGGGAACAGTGTCGAAGGCCTTTGCAAAGTCCAAGTATATCACATCTACAGCATTCCCAATATCCATATTAGCATTCACTACCTCATAAAAGCTGAGCATGTTAGTCAAACAGGACCTGTCTTTAGTAAACCCATGTTGATGCTGAGAAATAAGATTATTTTCTACTATGAAGTCATGTATAGTATCTCTTAGTAACCCCTCAAATAGTTTGCATACAACTGATGTTAAGCTTACAGGTCTATAATTTCCTGGATCAGATTTTTTGCCCTTCTTAAATAATGGGAAAACGTGGGCTGTACGCCAATCCACTGGGACTCTGCTAGTTGCAAGAGAGTCACAAAAGATAAGATAAAGGGGCTTAGCTATAACTGAACTTAATTCTCTTAGGACCCGAGGATGCATGCCATCCGGGCCAGGTGCCTTGTCTATTTTTAATTTATTTAGTCTTGCCTTTACTTCTTCCTGCGTTAAGTATTTAATATTACAGTTAGAAGATTGAGACTCTTCTGCCTCTGTAATTTGCAACAGTGCTGTTTCCTTTGTGAAGACAGAAGCAAAGAAAGCATTTAATAACTCTGCCTTACCTTGGTCATCCACCATTGAGTTCCCACCCTCATCCTTTAGGATTCCTATACAGTCAACCTTTCTTTTTTTAGAGTTGATGTACTTGTAAAACTTTTTTGGGTTAGATTTGATATCCCTAGCGATTTGATTTTCAGCTTCGATCTTTGCCAGCCTAATTTCTTTTTTACAATTTTTATTGCACTCCTTATATTTGCTTAGTGCAGCCTCAGTCCCCTCCTGTTTTAGGACCTTATAGGCATTCTTTTTTCTCTTCATTTTATCCCTAACCTTTCTATTCATCCATAGAGGCCTTTTTTTATTCCTAGACATTTTGTTTCCATATGGGATATACATACTACAATATTGATTGAGAATACGTTTAAAAGCTTGCCATTTCCCTTAAGTGTCGTCCCCTTGTAGTACATTATCCCAGTTCACCAAACTTAGTGCCTGCCTAATTTGATTGAACTTTGCTTTTCTAAAATTCATAGTTTTAGTGGTCCCGCTGCCCCGTGGCCTATCAGTCACCAGATCAAACGTTATCATGTTGTGATCACTATTTCCCAAATGTTCTAGAACCTGCACATTTGATACATTATCTGGTCTATTAGAAATGATCAGATCCAGTAACGCATTCCCCCTAGTTGGTTCCGTTACCATTTGAGTCAAGTAATTGTCCTGTAGTGCTGCCAGAAATCTGCTGCTTTTACCAGAATGGGTAGCCTCAATACCCCAGTCAATGTCTGGAAAGTTGAAGTCGCCCATAATTATGACCTCGTTTTTACTTGCAGCTTTTTCAATCTGCTGTAGTAATCGCAGTTCTGTAGCTTCATTAATAAGAGGTGGTCTGTAGCATACCCCAATAAGCAATTGGCAACTTTTATTTCCACCATGAATATTTACCCAAACGGACTCCACATCTTCGCAATCTTCCTCCATCTCATCGTTGAGGACAGCTGTAAAAGAATTCTTAACAAAGAGACAAACCCCTCCACCTTTTTTCCCTGTTCTATCCCTCCTAAACACATTGTATCCTTTTAAATTAGCTATCCAGTCATGGCTTTCATCCATCCATGTCTCGGTTATTCCCACAATGTCATAGCCTTTGTCATTCAGAATGAACTCTAGTTCGTCTATTTTATTTGCAAGGCTCCGAGCATTGGTTACCATGCACTTTATATTTTTACCAACACATTTACCAATTTTGTTTACACGAAATGGGCTACTTGAAGTTTTACCAACCTCCTTAATCTTTACACTGTCCCCACCCCCCTCTCCACCCCCCATAATGTTAGGCTCCCACTGTCTTTTTACCTTATCTTGTCTACATATTGAGACTTTATCCTCCCGCCTCCCCCCAGATCCTAGTTTAAAATCTCCTCCAACCGTTTAGCCATCTTCTCCCCCAATGCAGCTGCACCCTCCCCATTAAGGTGCAGCCCATCCCTGCTGTAGAACAGGGGTCTCAAACTCGCGGCCCGCGGGCCATTTGCGGCCCGCGATACAATATTTTGTGGCCCCAGGGCCCCAGAGCTTGTAGGGGCCCCCAGTGGCTACAAGAGGAAAAATTTTTTTTCAAATCGGCCTTATAGTTTTTGAGAAAATTGATTTTAAAGTTGCAAAGGAAAAAAATACACATTTAAAAACCCGCCGACTTTAATGGTTAATAGCAAATCCACCTTAAATGCTAGAAACCCTAAATTTGCAGGATATGTTAAGGAGATCATTAGGAATAAGAGGAAAAAACAATTTTTCAAAAAGACCTTATAGTTTTTGAGAAAATCGATTTTAAAGTTTCAAAGGAAAATAGTATACTTTTAAATGCGGTAAATGTCACTTTTAGTAGCAAGCCTAACGGTAGTGTAATTTTACATGTATCAAAAGAAAGAGCAATACATTTCCTGACGGGGTTTCCAGGGGGTCCATACGCAGCCGCAGCGCTTTGGCCAGGGATCGCTATACAGCCGTAATATGGCTGTATGAAGATTCCTGGCATTTTTTCCTATTTTCCCAATTTTTTTTTTTATGTTTAGAGTGGGCGGGCAGAGGCGGCGATCCGCCGCGATTGACTTCAGGAGGGGCAGAGCTGAAGCTGAAAGCTCTGCCCCTTCCAGGAAATGGCGGCGGATTGCCCCCCGGGGCGATTTGGGGGCTCTGCAGCCCTCGTTTTGCGGCGGGGACATGTGAACTCCCTTATGCGGCCCAGCCTCATCCTGACTTTGCCTCCTGCGGCCCCCGGGTAAATTGAGTTTGAGACCCCTGCTGTAGAACCTGTAGCCGACTGCAAAGTCTGCCCAGTTCTCCAGGAACCCAAACCCTTCCTTCCTACACCAATTTCTCAGCCACTTATTTAACTCCCTAAGCTCCCTCTGTCTCTCAGATGTAGCGCGTGGCACTGGCAGTATTTCAGAGAACACCACCTTGGAGGTCCTTGCTTTAAGTTTATCTCCAAGTACCTGAAAATCATTTTTGAGGACCTTCCATCTCCCACTAACTTTGTCATTGGTGCCAATGTGTACCATGACAGCTGGGTCTTCCCCAGCCCCACCCAATAATCTGTCAATTCTTTCCGCTACATGCCGAACCCGAGCACCCGGGAGGCAACAGACTGTACGGCATTCACGGTTTCTTCGACAGATTACCCTATCTGTGCGCCTAATAATTGAATCCCCTACCACCAGTACCTGTCTAGCCTTAGCTGCACTCCTATTCCCTTTATTCTAACTCACTGCATACAGTCTTTGTATTAAAGTTTTTTTGTCCAGTCTCCACTGTAGCTCACACTCAATATAACACATTATAACACATCGGCTATGCAACTGACCACTGTAAACCTAGCCTCAAGTACTCAAAATCAATTTTCTCAAAAAAATGTAAGGTCTTTTTGGATTTTTTTAACTTGTTCTCACTATTCTCTCGAAGATACCTGGTAAATTTGGGGAAGATTGAGTGCTAGTTCACAGTGCTCCGATGCGTTGAAATATAATTTTCCATGTCAACTCACTGCCCACGTTATTCTAACCCACTGCATGTAGGTTTTGTATTAAAGTGTGTGCCCAGTCTTTATTGTAGTTCACACTAATTATAACACGTGTGTTATGCAATGGACCACTGTGAATCCAGCCTGCATGTATGCAAGCTTTGCAATTAATCACGGACGTCAGTGGTATTTACACTAATGTAAATGGTGGAATTACATTGAGATTCAGCGGAATTCCACAGAATATGATTTTGAAAACCAGAATTAACAGTCGGAATTTGGAATTCCGGCGGTTTCGGAAATTGGCAATTCCAGCCAACTCCACCTCTTACAATAGCTAGACAAAGTAGAGGGTGAACAGTCACCCTGGAATGAGAAAAAAAAGACACCAGGAGCCCAAATGGTGCAGTATGTCACAAATGATAGGAGAAGCAAAAAAATATGAACAGAGGGTACTCACAAAGGGAGGTTGCAAGGGGGCAAACAACCACTGCAGGCAGGTGGAGATCAACAAACCCGACTCCACTCGGGGGTCTAGGCTAGCCGGGAGATGGTCGCACTTTTTGAGAAAAAGGCCCTAGGGGCCCATAAGCAAGATCCAAGGGTATCCCCTACCCTGAGCCAAGGGGGGGGGGGGCACAATGCACAACAGGATAAAAAGGCGCCCAGAGAATGATACAATTAATTAAGAACAATAAAATAAATAAAGTTTGAGTTGGCTTACCTCAATGAATACAAATTCATATACAGTAAAATGAACTTTCATAGCACTGGCAATGCGTTTCATGGGTACCTGCCCACTTCCTCAGGTCAAATCAAGTGCCTCACTGTGTTAAGATCCGAAGTTTGAGTGCCTGTCCTGGTAAGCCACCTCAAAGTTTATTTTATTGTCTTCATCTTATCATTCTTTGTGCACCTTTTTATCCTGTTACTTACAATAGCTATTTTGCTTTTGAAGTTTGCTGCAGTGCTCCCAAAGATTGGATTGGTGTACTCTCATCACTACTGAAATTAGCACTGCTGGGTAACAGTACTGTTGTATTCTTCAGTAGAGCGCAGCAGCCTGTATTCATCTGGTATCCTATGTGTTGGGTCACATGTTTTGTGCTGCTAAACATTGTGGGGTATATCATTATTAACATAACTGTGGTAAGCAGAATAATGTGCGTAAAGTTTTATGATAAGTAAAGCGTAATGTATTGCAAGGCTTTATGCACAATATTCTGCTCACCGCAGTTTAGTGTATACCCGCATCTTCTTTGCTCCTGCCTTGCTTGCGTTCACTTGGAGGACATACTACAGTATCCTCTTTCTGCTGTGTCATCTGTTTCAGGGCATTAACCTTTTACTTTCACTAGGCAATAGATAATTATGCTGGATACACACGGTGCGTTCCCGCACTCGATGCGCCACTCGATTCCTGTCGATTTGCGTCAACTGCATTATTTCCGACATCTCCGATTCACGTTTCGATGGATCGTTAGGTTGATTTGGCATACTTTACATGTAAATCGACCTAACAATCATCAAAATGCGCTCGGAAATGCTCGGAAATAATCGAGCGGCCGGAAATCGAGTGGCGCATCGAGTGCGGTAACGCACCATGTGTATCCAGCATTAGTCACTAATTAATTAGTATTGGGTAGAGTGATTGGTGGTTTAATTATGTGCATTTTTTTGGTCTTGTTTTTATTCTTGTCTTGCCATGCACAGATCAATCTAAACCCACTCCCTTCCTTCTTTGTACCCGTTGTTTGTTCTTGTTGTATAACATTCTGTATCAGTGAAACATGAAAACTATTCCATGCAATTACATCATCTGCAACACAGCACTGTCTGATATGATTTGCACAGTAAGCTATGCAGTGAAATATTCCAAAATAAAGCAGTGATATTTAGGAGGGTCAAGCAGGGTTTACAAGTTGGCACCTGTTCATATAAAATCCTACTTTAACATTTACAGCTTGATCTGATGGGCAATACGTTGAGAAATGAAGCATATCATTTTCGCATAGGCATTTCTTCTGATTTAGTGCACACTTGGGTCTATTCCTCAAACAGAAAAGATGTAATTCACCTAAACTCCTCCTAAACTTTTATTTTCTAGGACATTTCCTGCTTATTAAGGTGTTAATCTTGTCATACTTCATTGCTTCGTGATCTCACTTTGTTCCCTTAAAAGCCTTTTATTAGACAAGTATTACAATCATCAGTGGAGTTTCTGTATATGTTCTTAGTACATAGAAGTTGTTATCCACAACGTGTTTAGAACATTCCCATTCTGCTGGTCTGTATACTTCATACCCGTGTTTCCCCGAAAATAAGACTTGTATTAATTTTTGCTCCAAAATATGTGCTAGGGCTTCTTTTCAGGGGATGTCTTATTTTTGGGGGAAACACTGGTAGTTTTCCTATACAAAATGTATATACTGCATACCATGTTGAAACACAAGCAGCACACACAGAGCTTGTGATTCGCAGATATTGGCTCTCACTTACAAGAAATCTGATGATCATGTGGGTAATGCTGGGTACACACGATTTCCCACTCGATCCGCGGGATCAATTATTTCAGACATTTTCGATTGGGTTTTGATCGATACAGCCGTCGATTTTTGCATGTTAAGTATGCAAAATTGACGGCTTTATCGATCAAAACCCGATCAAACATGTCGAATTCCTGCTAGGGCTTATTCTCAGGGGATGTCTTACTTTAGGGGAAACACGGTAGATGTGGTTAGACTATTCAATCAATATTGAATGGTTTGTAGCCAGATTTAGGCTAGGTTCACAGTGGTCAGTTGCATAACACACTTTATAGTGAGCGTGGACTGCAATGGAGAATGTACAATAATTAACCTGCGCCACAGTCTAAAACAATAGAAGCCCCATAGAAGTGTATGGGTAGTGAGCTGACATGCTCTTATTCTGCAACGTAACTGAGCACTGTGAACTAGGCCTCAATCTATACTGTGGGAGGTATGATAGCTAAAAGTAAGTGATGAAGCTGTTATGAATTACCTAGATGATTTGCCATCGTCCTGCCCTTGTGATAGGCCCTGGTACTCCCAAATAAATTCTTCCACTTATCTACTTGTGACATAGATTAGCAACACCCCCCACTACCATCAACACCACTACCACCACAACCACCACCCCATACAACTGAAAGCAATCATAACAAGACAAATAGTATTTATATAGCACTTTTCTCCTCCTACTAAAAGCGCTTGAGTTGCAGCCAGTACTGCGGTCAGTAGGCAGTAGCAGTGTTAGGTTGTTAAAAGTATTAGGGTGTCTAGCCGAAGGACTCCTGTTTAATAAGCCAGCACGGCTTATTAAACAGGAAGAGCTGAGATTTGAGCCCTGGTCTCCTGTGTCAGAGGCAGAGCCCTTAACTATCACAAGCATGTGAAATAGATTTACTATTTTAGGGATCCATCTAGCCTCTATGTTTGGCAGGAATATACTGTTTTCTTGAATCTAAGCTAATATGGCTGCCATATTCCTTCAGAAATAAGTAGCCAGGTGACCCACGGATAAAATAATAAAATAGTCATGTGCTCCAGATTAAAAAAAAATGATTTTGAAGTGCTTTCCAAATAAAATAAGTAGCCAGGTGCTCCCAGATACAAGAATTAATTTGTCATGTGACTCCAGATAAAATAATTAAGTTTCCGGGTGTCTTCCAGATACAAACATTAAGCAAGCATTCACCCCCATTTATCTATGTGTGATCCAAGATAAAAGTATTAGGTAGCTATTGCGCCCACAGATATCAGTAATAGGTAACTATGTGGGCCACGCTAATCAAAGTCTCCTGTATCATCCTGCTAATTCTGCTTTATTTTTTTAATGCTGGTATGTTTGATTTGACATCACATGCCAAGAGGTCTTAACACTTGAGGATTGGAGGACCACACAATGAGTAGGCCGGTGTGCCAAGAGATCCCTACCTCAGCACCTCAAGGGGTACACGAAGCATTGGTATAAGGATGGGTCAGCACCACCAAAGCAATTTATAGCACTTTTATTCCAGGTAAAGCAGCAATGACAGATTGCTGTTTAGAGCAAGCATGCCCTTTTTCAAATTATAATAAAGCCATGACGATGATCACAGCTTTATTGCAACTTGAAAAAAGGACATGCTTGCCCGAAACAGCAATTTGTCATTGCTGCTTTACCTGGCATAAAAGAGCTATAAATTACTTAGGTGGTGCTGACCCATCCTTATACCAAAGCCAAGAGGTCTTGTGAGCAGAGATGTGGCTGTGACAGGGAGCCAGGAGCCAGGACGTTCTGACCAAAGGAGGAAGAAGGAATGTGCTAGCCAGCCTGGTGAGTAACCTCTCCAGCATGCCCCACTGCTTACTCTCATTTCCCCAGTCTGCATAGGCCCTTCCAGGAGCAAACATAATTGCGGCCCTTGCCCCTACAACACTGCTAGATCCCTTGCAGATTCTAATGTATTTATTGGTAAAAAAATAAATAAATTACAATAAAGGCAGTAGAATCAGCATTTACATTTAAAACACAGATATGAAGTGCTATAGATGTATAGTGTACAGATTATTTAAGTACTTGTGTTATACATTTGCACAGTTTTTTTAATCTCTACATTTTTTTCAGGTTCTCTAATAGGGCGTTGCTTGCATTATTTCAGAAGTCGCCAACATAAAACAGGACTCAGAATAGCAACACCCGACTCCCTGTAATCCTCCTAACACTGAACAATCCCATTTATTTGTAGCCAGAAATTCTATCATTTGATTACAATCTATGATACGATGTACCTCGTTGTAGTTTCTGGCTCCTGTTACAAAGTTGTTGAAACCTTTTTATTTGTGTCAGATGTAATTTAGTCTCATGGCACATTTACATTAGAAAACGTTTTAGGTTATGCTGAACTTGCCAAATTGACATTGCTATACATCTGAAAATGGCATCACCATATGTTTGCAAAGCGTTTGGCACCAAACTTTGTCTATTCCGGTCATCCCCATCTGTTCCTCTGAGACGGAGAATGTTAAGAGCAGTGCGACTCTATAGATGGTTCTGAAACTGCTGACAGTATCACTGGCCCCTGATACTGTATTAATGGTAAGAGGGCATTCAGAGTGTGTGCTGGATACCATTTTTCAGCTTATTTGAAACATGCACCAGATTCACAAGGATTTTCATCATCACATTATAAACAATATAATTTACTGCCACTTCCCCACTGAAGACATTGTCAGCAACAAAAACATGCCAGTCACTGGATAATCTTAACCACTTCAGAATCACAGGTTTGTTTTTTTCCCTTAAAAACCAAAACAATTTTCACATTTCAGCAATCCTCCCATTCATTCAAGGATAACTTTATTGTTAAGTACCACACTGAAATGATCTATATATTGTTTTTTTCACCACAAATTAGGCTTTCTTTGGGTGGTACTTTTTGCTAAGAATCATTTTATTGTGAATGCATTGTAAAGGGAATAATAAGAAAAAAAATGAAAAAAAATCATTATTTCTCAGTTTTCAGCCATTATAGTTTTAAATTAAAATGTGCTTCGATACATAAAACCCACGTTTTAGTTGCCCATTTGTTCCGGTTATTACAACGTTTAAATTGTGTCCCTAGAACAATATATGGCAATAATATTTTATCTGGAAATAATGTGTACAATCACTACCATTAAAGGGAACCTACTATACACAAAATTGGACAAGCACCATCTCATAAAATAATCACTTTAAAGGTAACCAGAATGTGCAGAATGGTGCAAAAAATGTATAGACAATACAAACCAAAGCTACACCTCAAAAAAATGCACCAAACTGGTATACTATTAGAAAATCAAAACAGCATCCCTATTAAAAGGATAAAAACACTTAAAATAGCAGAGCTAGGCAAGGCATCAATATGCAAAATATCATAGTAATAATACAAACAATACTAACAAGATACTGGTAGGAAATCCAAAGTGCTTAGCGCAACGATTCTCATATAACAACATATGTATCCTATACAATAAAATGCAAGTGTCCCTGCGTCATCAACTGAATGGTTGTGTGTCCCTGGCTTTTTTGTACTGAGCATGTGAGCAGCAATTAGGACACAGGGCCGGATCTGACAGTTTTCTGTGTGTGTGGTTCACAGAGGTTCCCATTGCATTGTGGGAAATAACAGCTTTTTCCAACTGCCAAGCAAGCAGCTCCCTGTGTGCATAAACTTCAGACAGTGGTGGGGAACGAGCAAGCGGGACGCGTATGTGCGCGCATTGCAGGGGGTAGCGGCTGTGACCTAGCGCCCGTTTTCTAACGGGCGGGCCTTTTTACTAGTTAAATATATTATTATATGCAATAAAACAAGTGCTGAGTAAAACAGACTGTATGATCAACCAAAGAATATGAACATCTCAGTGAAAAAGGTGAATAGGATTCCAAGAGGAAAACAAGTGAAAGAAAAATATGGAAGGGTCATAACAACAGTGAAGGATATGTGCCTGAAAGCAGTGATTGAAAAAAGCAGAAACCATCAAAGATACAATATGCAAGACAAGCTGAAAAGTGCTAATGTAAGGAAAGTGCAAGGTGCAATGAGAGAATTCCTACTAGGGTAAGTATAGGCCTCCATTCAGATCTCCACTGCTGACCCATCACGATTCGCCAGGCTATGCTTTCTCAAGGATCAACCTTAACCTCCTGTTGCTAATAATGGGTTAATAAATCAGCAGGACTTCATTTTGTTTCCCTGCATGCTATGCATATACTTCACTAGCATGGCCGCTACTATGTTAATTAACATAGTAACTATCTTAACTAACAGTAGCATCTGCACTAGTGAAGTATCGTAGTAGTGATACATCACTAGAGATGTAGCGAACGGTTCGCCTGCAAACGGTTCCAGGCGAACTTTGGGGGTTCGCGTTCGCCTGCAACAGGTGAATTTTTGCGTAAGTTCGATTCACCCCATAATGCACTATGAGGGTCAACTTTGACCCTCTGCATCACAGTCAGCAGGCACATTGTAGCCATTCAGGCTACACTAAGCCCTGGAGCCCCACCCCCCCTTATATAAGGCAGGTTCGCTGGCCATGACACTCACTCGTGTGCCTGCTATAGACAGAGTAGGGCGAGCTGCTGCAGATTGTTTCTCCTAGGGAAAGATTAGTTAGGCTCTTGGCTTGCTCCTGGCTGTGGCTGATTGTTGGGACACCTACCTACAGTATGCCTACCTACCTATACTGGGTCTCCTACCTATGCCTAGCTAACTACTGAGGCACCTACCTATGCCTACCTACCTATACTGGGTCCCCTACCTATGCCTACTTACCTATACTGGGTCTCCTACCTATGCCTACCTACCTATACTGGGTCTCCTACCTATGCCTAGCTAACTACTGAGGCACCTACCTATGCCTACCTACCTATACTGGGTCTCCTTCCTATGCCTACCTACCTATACTGGGTCTCCTACCTATGCCTAGCTAACTACTGAGGCACCTACCTATGCCTACCTACCTATACTGGGACTCCTACCTATGCCTTCCTACCTATACTGGGTCTCCTACCTATGCCTAGATAACTACTGAGGCACCTACCTATGCCTACCTACCTATACTGGGACTCCTACCTATGCCTACCTACCTATACTGGGACTCCTGCCTATGCCTACCTACCTATACTGGGACTCCTACCTATGCCTACCTACATACAAGAAGTTAATAAGGTCATTGCTTCATTGTGGACAGACCCAATTTGATCAGCTGGACAGTCACTGTTGTTCTATCATTGAGCTACCACAGCTCGGCGACTATTTGGGCTGGAAAACTGCCACGGCCTACACTCTCGCCACGATGCGCACCAGTCCAGCACGGCCGTCACTACGCAAACAGCGGTTTGCGGTGTGTTACACACTGAGTTTGGTGTGTCAGTGTGAAGCAGTACACTAATTACACTCCCTGATTGATGTATACACATGCAAGATGTTTGAAAGCACTTTAGTCCTGCAATTTAGCATTCAATGTGATTTCTGCCCTTAAAATGCTGCTTTGCGTCACATCCAGATTTTTCCCTGGGACTTTTGGCGTGTATCCCACTCCGCCATGCCCCCCTCCAGGTGTTAGCCCCCTTGAAACATCTTTTCCATCACTTTTGTTGCCAGCATAATTTTTTCTATTTTTCAAAGTTCGTATCCCTATTGAAGTCTATTGCGGTTCGCGAACTTTTACGCGAACCGAATCTTCCGCGAAAATCGTAGGTTCGAGACATCTCTATACATCACTACCGCATGGCTTTCGTAAGCAGCAGCCGTTGTTTAGTTATGCACACTATGCTGCAACCAGCAAGCGTAGCGTGCAGGCAAACACATTTAAGTTGCACTGATTTTTTTTTATCAGCACCAATATTTTGGCTTTGTAAAGCAGATTGCTCATATAGGAAAAGGAAATATATCGGGTTGGCTGTACTGAAACGCAAAGTACAGATTGCAGGCTTGGAAATAAGTATGGGCTTTGCTTATACTTGATTTCAGAAATTGTTTTCTAGCTGAAACATGACAAGGAAAGGTAATTTTTAATAACATTAAATTGCTAAAATCAATTGTGCTGCAATGATACATGTTTATAGCAAGTTTTTTTAACGAGAATGGAATTTCATTTTAAGTCTTCAGCCTTGGTACAAGGGAAGGCGCCTGTCTGCATTGTTACAAAATCACAATAATTAATCTTTATGAACAATAACATCTAGGCCTTTGTTTTTAATTTAAAACACAACAGCATGAATGCAATCCTGCAATTACAGGGAATATTATAGCGAGTTGTGGAACCAGAGGCGATTATTAAAGCAGGGAAGTGACAGCATGTGTGTTTGCTTAAGCTCATTTTGGGTAATTTGTTGTGCCTCTTCAGGTAAATGTGCTGCTTATTTATTTAGCAATGTTGCAGCATGGTCACAGGCAATGTGCACAGATGCTTGCTCTAGTTTTTTCACAGGCAGTACTTATTGTCCTGCTTCATTTTATATACGGTACATATAAAAATACATGTGACAGGAGGAAACAATTCTTCATTTGGATATGGAGCAGCACTGACAGATGGAAAGATCTCTTGCTGAGAATGAGAGATGACGAGTTGTTGTTCAAACCAGCTATGATCTTGTCAAGCAACTTGGCCAAAATACATATTCTGGAAGTATACAGTGAATAGAGATAATTTGTTCTACAGGGAGAATTTCTTCTGCATGGAGAATACACAGAGAATTACAATGAATTTGTCAGGTAACCTATTTCAGCTACTCTCTGATTGGCTGGTTATGATCAATCAGCGATGGACCGTCCATTAAGCAGCCTGAGGCTACCTATTCAGGCGTCAAAGCTGCAGGGACAGCGCTAGGCAGAAACCAGATATGATCACAACACTTCAAGAAGAAGAATGATGCTGCCAACCGGTCGCCTACCCATCCGCCGTTCATCCGGCTGCTCTGCCCATGCACTGACTTGAAACTGGCTACAGGCTGCCTGCAGACAGTAGCTTTCTGTAGCGTGCTTGTTGTGTAGCTGCAGTGATTTATGGGATTTTTGCAGCTGCGGCTGACTGTTAACATGATTTATTTCCAATATTTACAAATAATTAACAATTTAGATCTGCCCACCTCCAGAGGAGCTTGCAATGAAATGTTCTCATGGCCTGGGACAATAAATACACTATTTGGTTTTCAGTATCACCTCTATGCTGATGACACCCAAATCTATTGCTCAGCTCTTGACCCCTCTACACTTTTATCTTGAGTCCCTCACTGTCTGTCTATCTGCTGTTTCTGCATTCCTCAAACTAAAAAAAAAAAAAAGAGTAAAACAGAGATTGTGATTATTCTTTCATCTCTCTCTTATCCCCCACCTATAGTTGCCATTAATGTAGAAAACACCACTATAACTTCAACTCCTAAAGCTTGCTGTCTGGGATAACTCTGGTCTCTCATTCAAATGACATATTAACTCATTAACAATGTCCTGCTACTTCCATCCAACAACACCCTACTCTGTGGCCTGCCAAAAAGAGACCTGGATTGTATGAGAAGAATTTCTGCTCTTCACGAGCCACAAGTACTGTAACTAGTGAAGTATCCTCTATGGCCTAGGTTCTCAACGTGTGGTACGCGTACCCCAGGGGGTACTTTTGATGGTTCCAGGGGGTACTCGAACTTGATATACTTAAAGAGACTCTGAAGTCTCGTAAAAATCCTGTTTTTATTTTAAAAATGTGTTTAAGGTTACTGCCCTACCTAAACCGCCGCATCCCCACCGCTGTAATCTAACTAAATCCTCCATAACTCCCCGGGGGGCTATCCGGGCAGCGCTTTCCATGAGAGGCAGAGCTATGAGCCGCAGCTCTGCCTCTCAGCGCGTCTATCAGCCCGGATTGTCATCTCTCCTCCACCCCTCTCAGTCTTCCTTCACTGAGAGGGGCGGGGAGAGGCGGAGATCCGCCACTGATAGACGAATGGAGGCAGAGCTGCGGCTGAAAGCTCTGCCTCCAACAGCAGCAAAATCCGCCGACCAAGAAAGTCGTAGATTTTGCAGGGGAGAGGGAGGGGTGTTAGGGGGGACTTTAGTTAGATTTCAGCAGCGGAGATGCGGCGGTTTAGGTAGGGAAGACATGTTAAACACATTTTTTCAATAAAAACATGATTTTTAGGAGATTTCAGTGTCTCTTTAAACAAGAATAACAAATTTAGAGTTTTAGAAAATTATAAATCGTATTTAAATGACACCAAATTAGTGTTTTAGCTAATTAAAAGCAATAGTAAATGTTTGGAAATTGTTTAGAACCAATTATCATGTACTACGATTAAAGATATATTTGTCAAGGTGTACTTGTGATTATGTTTACTATACCAGGGGGTACTTGGTGAGTACAGGGTTTTAAAAGCATTACATACCAATAAAATGATGAGAAACACTGCTCTGTGGCACAGATGTCAAACTCAAGGCAAGTCAAGAAGGATAGGGGAGATCCAAAACAGCACCAGAGGAGGTAAATATTAACTATTTCACTGCACTACTCTGCAGAAGGGGGATCCAGCTCCCCCCAGTGGTGCTTGCCTAATAATCCATTTTTTGCCCCACCACATATTTCTTTGATGTTTATAAAACACCATTTATGCTGTCACAGTGCCGGTTTTACTCAATATCCTTCCTGGATTACAATATTTGGTGTTGAAGGAAAAAAAATAAAAACAAAAAGCAGATGTGACACATGATCAAGTGATTGTGTCACTGTTTTGGGTGAGTTCCAGGGTAAGCTCCAGAGCTTTTGGGTGAGCTCTGGGGTGCCTGAAGTTGAAGTGTAAGCTAGCAGCAGGGAGTGGTGACTCTGAATATTATAGCATGGGAAAGCTGTCTTGTGACCTTTGCTCCCAGCAGTGGGGCGACGAGTAGTAGAGGCGGTGCCAAAGGTGCTCAGCAGAAGAGCCGCAGCGCAGGAGTGAGGAGCAACAGGGCAGATGGTGTACAGCAAAGGATTGGAGAGTTGTGATGTGCAGAAGCGGTAGTCCAGTGGGGAGCTCTGCATATTTTCTTGGTGCAGGAGGCTCCCTGACCATACAGTATGTTACTGCAGCACAAGGCATGCATTAGGGACTTTAGATCAACTCCTTGGCAGGTCTAACCTAATCCTCATGTTTGACGGGAAGCATTGCTTAGAGGTTCCTTAAAAATGTAGATGTTTTCAATGGATATTGGTGTTAAGCTTTGCAATACGTATGAGGAATAAACAAATGGAAATTAGGCCCCTATAATTAAATCACTTATAAGCAATAACTAACCTGCAGCACATGTAGGTTCCACAAACTTTTCATATTTCTCATCCTTTTTTTAACAGATTTACAAATTAAATACATCTGTTTTATATGAAAATCTCACAATCCACTTACCTTTAATCTGTATCAAATTATGCACCATAGTTACATCCTCAAGTTAAAACTTCTACATTGCTAATGGGACTTCAATGGTATAATGGTAAACAAAATAAAAATTCTCTCTGGATCTTCTGGCTGCATGTAACAAATATTTAATTTACCCAGCAATTGCTAGGTTGGAATCCTAAGGCACATTGATAAGTATGGCATTTCCTTATTTAACACAAGTTTTACTTAAATCTTATCAAGTTGTTACCTAAAAAGTGCTGCAAATTCCTCATTAAAGCTACAGGCATAGTAAGGATTTTTTCCCCGGGCAGTGCCCTCCGGGGGGCGCCATGGGACAATTTTCCAAGTCTGTTTTTTATGCAATGTACTAATTTGCCTTTTGACGCCATACACATCAGGGTAAAAGCATCTGGAACAGTATCTTCAGTATACAACTGCACCAGTTCATTAGTGCACATAACAAAAAATGACTACAAGTGCAGAAGTGAAGAGAGGGACATTTCCAATCGCCGTAGTTCACGTAAGAACAACACAATATCTTCAGATCATTTCAAAGCATGTTTTCTTGCCTATTTAACATTTAACATCATTAATGTTGTATTCACAATTTTATTTAAACAGCTACAGTGGACTTGGTGTCTTTGAGTAGAGGCTGAGTGCAGTATTATTGTATAGGAAAACTGAATAGGGAGTAACACTTACACAGACACAAAACTGTTTAACTACCCTTCAACTTTTTCTTCTAAAAGTCTGAAACCGAGCTAAGAGAGGAGGAATAGGACTATATCATTGTTGCACCTACACAGGGTTTGATGCACCCCTTTCACCTGTCGAGTGGTATCAAGAGGTCTCCTTCATAAGAACAAGGTATATTTATACATCCAGATGTATGCATGCTTGAACAATAATGTGATGCAAAGTCTTAGAGAATTGTTATGGTACAGGGTCACAAATCTGCATAAGCCATGCATGTTATGGCAAAGGCACCATCCAGGTGCTACTCATGATGATTTTTGTGGATAATTTTTAATGGTTTAACAATGGATTGTAAACTCCAGTCTATTAATTAGTCTGCTAGCAAAGAAAGTGTTGGGCACCTAGATGAAATTCTAGGATTGTCTTTACCTGAAAATGATCCAGTTCAAGTGCAAATAATGTATACAGTATGAGTGAAGTGTCACTTCTTCTGGGTGAAACAGGAAGTTTTGCATCATCATGATACCAAGTATTGGCTAACACAAAAGAAAAAGACTAAGCTTTTGGCTAATAATCCTTCAGACTCACAAAGCTTGTATAATTTAAAAATCAGGAGGAGGCGTTTTAACTTACGGCTAACAGGTACAATACTGCTACAATCTTCTAGGTAATAAAGAGACAACCACTCCAAAAGTGATAGAGCAGACCTGATAAAGGCATGGCATACGGCTCCTTTGCCTCTACACTTGTTACCATCATTGCCCAATGCCCTGGCAAGGCAGAGGACCCACTGGCAGTGGCGTAAACACAGCAAAAACACTTTGATCACTGTGTAGAAGGTGGAAAGCTCTTTCCACCTTAGTGTCTAGATTCTCGACTGGAACCAACCAGCTATAAGAGCTGCACTAGTGCTTAAATAAATCAAAAGAACCACAAGTTTAAAGCAAAAACAAAAAATAACGCCAGTTCAATTTTCTTTCTATTTTCTAGGTGAGGACAGTGGGGATAAGCATCACTAAGGGAGGATTGGCAAAAAGTCAGAAAGCATAAATTCAGTTTTGGCTAAGGCTCAGAATCATGCTACTTGCCCCAGGACATGTTGGGTGAAGTTATGCTCCTGCTTTAAAATATATGTACATTTTATCTCTGATTTTTCTTTGACATTTTATTGGTCTCCTTTCTTGAGTCCAACCCATCCTACAAGGGAAATGTCTCTCCTACTATTTTCCTATCTTGACTCCAGTGTTTCCATGTCCGCTTCTTCTGTCTCGTCAGCAAATTGTGTCCTAAGTAATGTGTTCAGTCATGGCTAAAAAATGCTGAGCAGGGTCAGTGTTAACTGCAAGATGTCTGTCAGTTCTAAGCAAATGTGACAGGTCTGGTGAGAGAGAACGGAGACGGGGTGTGAATCACCACCTTCACTGCCAAGACTTCAGCTCAAAGGGTTATTGCAGATAAATATTATTTATCAGGAACCAGAAGAAAGCACTGAACAACAATTCAAATTCAATGAATTTAAGTTGCTAATTAATTATAATAATACTCATACATCATATTCCAGTTACATTAATGGAGACATACATCTGGTTAGTGTCATTTGTCCTTTAGCTGAAGAAAATACATTTATTATTTAACTAATCGAACTTGGGTTTGGGTTTTCTGTTTGTTTGTTTGTTTTCATACTGAAATATCATCTTTATGAACGGTGTTTAAGACAAGTTATCACTAAAACAAACAAACAAACAACATGGATGCTGACTTAGTACTTCATCTAAAAAGTTCTGACTAGATACAGTAGGACAGTCAGTTGTGGTGTCTATTGCCTTAGGTGCTACTGATATTATCCTCTACCGTACAATTATTTTCATACACAAGAGGTGCTAACCTTGACTTAGATACAGATGTTGTTAACTGAAACATGGCACTGGATCAAATAAATAAAAAAAAATTGCAGAGAAACCACTAGGTATTAAACTTTCCATTATTAATATTGCTTAAATAGGAGCTATCGCTAAAATCTTAAAATTTAAAACACATACAAATAAGAAGTATTTTATTTGAGCCATAAATTACTTTTTCTCCTATGTTGCTGTCACTTACAGTAAGCAGTAGAAATCTTCCAAGATTGCCCTGTATTTGGCTCCATCCATCTTCCCATCAACTCTGACCAGGGAAGCTGGTTAGAGTTGATGGGAAGATGGATGGAGCCAAATACAGGGCAATCTTGGAAGAAAACCTCTTGAAGTCTGCAAAACACTTGAGACTGGGGCAGAGGTTCACCTTCCAGCAGGACAACGACCCTAAACATAAAGCTAGGGCAACAATGGAATGGTTTAAATCAAAACATATCCATGTGTTAGACTGGCCCAGTCAAAGTCCAGATCTAAATCCAATCGAGAATCTGTGGCAAGATCTGAAAACTGCTGTTCACAAATGCTGTCCATCTAATCTGACTGAGCTGGAGCTGTTTTGCAAAGAAGAATGGGCAAGGATTTCAGTCTCTAGATGTGCAAAGCTGGTAGAGACATACCCTAAAAGACTGGCATTTGCAGAAAAATGTGGTTCTACAAAGTATTGACTCTGGGAATGAATAATTACGCACACCCCACGCAGTTATTTATTTGTAAAAAAAAAGGTTTGGAATCATGTATGATTTTCGTTCCATTTCTCATGTGTACCCATTTTGTATTGGTCTTTCACGTGGAATTCCAATAAAATTAATTCATGTTTGTGGCAGTAATATGACAAAATATGGAAAACTCCAAGGGGGGCAAATACTTTTGCAAACCACTGTAATAGTTTTATATGTGTTCCCTTTTCCAGATACCACCTGGATTTACTTTTCCTCTTTAAATCAAAATTATCAGAACATGTCCATGTGAACTTAGCTGATTACTTCTTATCAAACTCTAATTTGATCAACTGCAATCTGGCTTCTATTCCAACTAGTATACAGAAAAAAACAGTACAAAACACCTAATTTCAAAGGCCATAACTCCATACATACCGTTTGCTCTGTTGTCAGCATTTGATACTGTTGATCAAAATCTGCTCCTCCAAAGACTCTCAAAATGTAGTATAATAAGGCCTCACTCCTTCCTTGATGTCTTCCTATCTCTCTGAAAGATCTTTTAGTGCATCTCATTCAAACCTTATTTCCTCTACATATCCTCTATCTGGTTAAGTTTTTATGGGACATTTTTTCACTTTGCCTCCATCTTAAATGAGCTTGGGCTCAGATACAGTAAGGTAGTGGTGTTCACTTTGAAAGTAACTACTACATATGAACATCACATATAGGCACCACATAGACACAATGTTAATTGCAGCTATAGCAGTTTGGATATTTTATAGCCAAAAATAAGCTTGTGGTGGTGCAGTGGTAGAGGCAAACTTCAGCCTGCTCACCATTCCAGCAGAAGGACTACAGGAAAATGTCTTCTGAATCCCAGCATTGGAGTCTATTTGTGTTTCCAAGTGCTGGGCTTCAGGCACCATTTTCTTGTAGCCCTACTCTGCTCGGCACAATGCTAGAGTAATGCTAGAGGCTGAGAGATGAGTCTTTTGGCAAGTGAGTACATTGTTTTAATTTCAGGTGCCACTAACACCAGGGATATTAAGGGGGAAGTAATGGGGGAAAGGGGATGGGGGATTAACAGAAAACATGAGAAACACTGCCAGTCTGCCACATTATGTGCATTTTATAGGAAACACGGTAGCATTATGTGTATTTTATGAGAGGTGCTGAAGCATTATGTGTATTTTATGGGAAACACTGCATATTATGTATATTTTATGGGAAATGCTGCACATTATGTGTGTTTTCTGGCAAATGCTGTCCATTATGTGTATTTTATGGGAAACGCTGTGCATTGTGTATTTTATGGCAAACACTACCACATTATGTGTATTTTGTGGAAAAGATGGCTAATTATGTGTATATTGGGGAAACCACTGTAGAATTATGTGTATTGTGTGGGAAATGCTGCTGCATTATGTGTATTTTATTGTACTCGCCTCTTACATCTGTGTCACACTGCTGATAGACTGTTATTGTACTATTACTAGTACTATTACGAGTATTGTTGTACATTCCAGTCGCACTGTGCTGGCTTACCATCCATGCCCCAAATGCTACCCCTCCCCCCTCGTACCACCTACTCCAGAGCACAGCTCCTCAAATGGGAACATATCACAGCCGCACACCCGGAGGATGGGCTCCTGTACAACTCTGTTTGGAGCCATGTCCAAGTAATCACTGCTTCTGCGCCCTGGCCTCCTTGTAGCCAGCGCCGTAGGGGCTGTCGATCAGGCGTCAGGGCGAGGCTGAAGAGGAGGGGCCTGCGGTCAGCCATCCCTGCGGTCCTCCTCGCTAACGTCCGCTCCCTCCCTAACAAGCTAGATGAGCTGAGACTCCTCAGCGACAAGAGGGAACTCGGTCACAACACCCCAGTCTTTTGCTTTACTGAAACGTGGCTCCATGACGACATCCCTGAGAGTGCCCTCCAGCTCCCAGGCTTCAGCCTCATCCGTGCAGACCGGGACAGCACCCTCTCTGGGAAAAAGAAAGGGGGCGGCATCTGCTTCTACATCAGCTCCGCCTGGTGCTCAAACACCTCTGTACTGGCCAAGAAATGCACACCAGAACTTGAACTCCTCCTCATCAATTGCAGGCCAACCTACTCGCCCAGGGAGTTCTCCTCCTACGTCCTCGCGGGTGTGTATATCCCTCCTGATGCAGAGGTAAATGCTGCCCTGCGCGATCTCAGTGATACCATCATGCAGTGGGAGACAGCACTCCCGGACTCGCTGTTCATTATCTTGGGGGATTTTAACAAGGCCAACCTCCGCAAAGAGCTGCCCCGCTTCCATCAGCACATCACCTGCCCCACCAGGAGTGCCAACACCCTCGACCACTGCTACACGGCCCTGAAAGAAGCATATAAAGCGACACCGTGGGCAGCCCTAGGCTCATCTGACCACTGCATCATCCACCTGGTACCTACTTATAAAAGGCGCCTGGAAACCTCAAAACCTGTCACTAAGTCCTCCAAAGTGTGGTCAAGTGAGGCCAAACTTCAACTTCAGGCCTGCTTTGACTGCACAGACTGGAAGGCCCTGGAATCGCCTAACCTGGACGAGTGGGCAGACAACGTGTCCTCATACATTAGCTTCTGCGAGGACTCCTGTATCCCAACTAAAACCTTCAAACTGTATCCAAACGATAAACCGTGGTTCTCAAAAAGACTACGACAACTACGGCGCAGCAAAGAAGCCGCACATAAGTCCGGCAACCAGGAGGAATACAAGAAGGCAAGAAACGACCTGAACAGAGAGCTGAGGTCCGCAAAGAAGTGCTACGCAGAAAAGCTGGAACAGAACCTCTCCTCAAACGACCCACGAGCCGTGTGGAAAGGACTGAAGGCTGCCACCAACTACAAGCCCCCCCCTCAGCATGCCACACCGAGCACTGAGCTTGCCGAGAGTCTCAGCGACTTCTACTGCAGATTCGAGAACCAGCCAGCACCTGCAGGACTCCCACAGCCACCTGCACAATCTGCCACTGTAGCCCTGAGCCCTCACTCACCCCCACCGTCAGTGAGGGAGGCGGATGTACTGAAACACTTGCTAAGGTTAAATGCTAGGAAAGCCTCAGGTCCGGACGGAGTGTCACCAGCCTGCCTGAAAACCTGTGCTCGCCAGCTCGCTACCACCCTCTCTTCCATCTTCACAAGGTCCCTCCAGGAAGGCAAAGTTCCCGCGTGCTTCAAGAGGTCTGCCATTATCCCTGTCCCCAAAAAGCAGGGCATCCTCGACCTCAACAACTTCAGGCCCGTGGCACTTACATCCGTGATCATGAAAGCTTTTGAAAGCATGGTGCTACCCCTCCTTAAGCACTCTACTGAGGGACTGCTGGACCCGCACCAATTCGCGTACAGAGCGAACAGGTCCACAGATGACGCCATCAACATCTGCTTGGAGCACGTCTATGATCACCTGGATGGGCCGGACTCCTACGCCAGGATCCTCCTACTGGACTTCAGCTCAGCATTCAATACCATCAGCTCTAAAATACTTCAAGACAATCTCGCTGCGCTAGGAGTCCACCCCACCCTACGCCTGTGGATCACGGACTTCCTCACCAACAGGTCCCAGGTCGTCAGGTTAGGCACCATCTCCTCACAACCTAGGATCACCAACACAGGGGCCCCACAAGGCTGCGTCCTGTCGCCGTTTCTGTTCTCTCTGTATACGAACAACTGCAAATCCACGTCAGACTCGGTAAAAGTAATCAAATTTGCCGATGACACGACCATTGTAGGTCTCATCACCAAAAATGATGAGAAGGCGTACCGCCACCAGGTCGAAAGCATATGCCGCTGGTGCAGAGAGAACGGTTTGGTCCTAAACACAGCAAAAACGGTGGAGATGATCGTTGATTTCAGGAGGCGCGCCTCTTCCCCGCCTCCAATCCACATTGATGGCATGGAGGTGGAAAGAGTCCCCAGTGTCCGCCTCCTGGGCACAACTATCTCCAATGACCTGAGGTGGAACACCAACACTGCCTCAACACAGAGGAAAGCCCAGCAGAGACTTTTCTTTCTCCGCCAACTGAAAAAGTTCGGTATGGCCCAAAAACTCCTGATAAATTTTTACTCCGCCACGATCGAATCCGTCCTATGCTCGTCCATCCTGGTCTGGTACGCCAGCTCCTCCGCCAGCGACAAGCTCAAACTGCAGAGGGTCATCAAATCTGCAGAGAGGATCATCGGGAGATCCCTTCCCACTCTGGACCTCCTCTACCACTCCAGGCTGAACACCAGAGCATTAAAGATCGCCAACGACCCCTCGCACCCAGGCTACCGCTTCTTTAATCGGCTCCCCTCGTGCCGGAAGCTCCGGTTCCGATCCATCTACACCAGGACCTCTAGACATAAGAACAGTTTCTTTCCCTCGGCTGTCAACCTCCTGAACTCTCTCCGTGGAAATGCCCATCCCCGCCCCACAATACCATGACGCACTGAAGCACCCTGCACATAGACGCCGCTCCAGCTCAAGCATACCTTTCAGTTGTTTTTTTGTACTGTAATTATGCCACATTGTCTCCCTCTGCATAAAAGTTATATAATGTTCTGTATTCTGTGTAATGTTCTGTTCCTACTGCGTGTCCTGTCCTGTATCTGTAAACACTGTATATCGTGTATCAGTACCCTGTACGTGCCAAGCCCAATTCCGGGCACGACCCAGTCGTGCTTGGCGAAATAAAGTTTCTGATTCTGATTCTGATTTTGGGTTTTAACGCTGCCACATTATGTGTATTTTGGGTCAAAATGGCCACATTATGTGAACTTTTGGGGAAACTGCTTAGCGCTAGGAGAATGTTCTATTTTTAACTATCACCCATGCTGAGTGCTGGGACTCAATCAAATCTCTCTGGCAGCACCCATCAAACTGTGACAATACCAAACTGTGTGTCAATATGTAATTAAAAAGCACTGACATCTTCTGCAGAGTATATAGTTATGTCACTCACTGCCCTCTGAGGACCTCATAGTCAAATCCTGCCATAGTCATAGTATATTTTTATTATGTATTTATATAGCACTGCCATCTTCTGCAGTACTTTACAGAGTATATAGTTTCGGTTATAGCGGTGTGGACAGAATTACAATAAAATCACCATTATTCAAGCGCCAGCTATAGTCAGACCCTGAATTACGCGCCCCCCCCCCCCCCCCAAAAAAAAGAGATCATCAGTAGGGGAATACAATTGATATAGTCCCTAAATTTGCCTAACACTGCAAGAGTCATCTTTCGTCTTCTCCCTGCACCCAATTTGCATGTGGCTGGAACATATGGACATGTAGAAAAGTACAGAGTCTGCAAGGAGTGCATATTGTTCTGGTGCTGTTCAGTTCGGTGCAGGGAGAGCCGGATGATGTCTCTCCCTGCTGCTATTAAACTCTGGGGCAGCGTTAAATACTATTCCCCCTCAGAGGGAGATGTAATTCTGAGTCTGGCAGCCACCAGAGCCCAGAATCACAGCTATGCGGGATGTGCAGTTAAGCATTGCTGCTATGACGGCGCCCAGCTTCAGTTAATGCTGCTCAGCACTGTGTGCCGAAATAACCTGCTTCGGTCTGCAAGGATTGCTACATGTACTTTTGGAATATCCTGTCCATGTAATTTGATTTTTAGGGTATCAAGTGTTCACCAAACATACCCTTAATTCTATTCCAGTGAGTGAATTAATTAAAATCAAACCTAACTGCTCTGATCCTAGCTTGTTGGAGTCCAACTTTACAGCAGTAGAAAATCATTACTGGAAAGAGGATACTCTAGGTAACAGATTTACAGAACTCAGTAAATAGCCTCCAATAGGAACAGCCTAATCTTTTCACTTATTCTTTGTTTCTTTAGGATTCTATTTTTGAAAAAAACTATTTCCTGTTGGAATCTGAAGACTATTTCATAATCACCTTATGCACTTCAATCACTTTATATGGACATTATGTATTTTTTGCATTTGGTAATTTTTTTTGTATATATATATATATATATATATATATATATATATATATATATATATATATATAGATATATATATAGATATAGATAGATAGAGAGAGAGAGAGAGAGAGAGAGAGAGAGAGAGAGAGAGAGATGTTGCGAACGGTTCCAGGTGAACCCCCCATAATGCACTATGAGGGTCAACTTTGACCCTCTGCATCACAGTCAGCAGGCATATTGTAGCCATTCAGGCTACACTAAGCCCTAGAGCCCCACCCCCCACCCTTATACAAGGCAGGCTCCGGCGGCCATTGGCCTCACTTGTGTGCCTGCTAGAGACAGACTAGGGACAGCTGCTGCAGACTTGTTCTTCTAGGGACAGATTAGTTAGGTTCTTGGCTGCTTAGCTTGCTCCTGGCTGATTATTATTGCTTTTATAGCACCCCTCAACAGCTCTTTTCAGAGCTCATCCTGTACTTTTTTTTTCTGTGTGTCAAACTGACACTTTTGTTGCATGCACAGCCTTGCTAATTGATAGTGTGTGTGTGCTACTGCCAGCAGCCCAGCACATTCAGAGACTGACTGCCTGTGTGTGTGACAGGGAGCTGCACATTGTACTACCCAGTACTGCATATACCCAGTACCTGTTGTGTTTACTTAACCCACCTCATCACTGCATATACCTAGCTTTGTGTTGAGTGAACCCACCTCACTGCATCTAAGTACCTTTACTGTTCAGTGAACCCAGCTCACTGCATCTAACTACCTGTTGTGTTGAGTGAACCCACCTCACCGCATCTAAGTACCTTTACTGTTCAGTGAACCCAGCTCACTGCATCTAACTACCTGTTGTGTTGAGTGAACCCACCTCACTGCATCTAAGTACCTTTACTGTTCAGTGAACCTACCTCACTGCATCTAACTACCTGTTGTGTTGAGTGAACCCACCTCACTGCATCTAAGTACCTTTACTGTTCAGTGAACCCAGCTCACTGCATCTAACTACCTGTTGTGTTGAGTGAACCCACCTCACTGCATCTAAGTACCTTTACTGTTCAGTGAACCCAGCTCACTGCATCTAACTACCTGTTGTGTTGAGTGAACCCACCTCACTGCATCTAAGTACCTTTACTGTTCAGTGAACCCACCTCACTGCATCTAACTACCTGTTGTGTTGAGTGAACCCACCTCACTGCATCTAAGTACCTTTACTGTTCAGTGAACCCAGCTCACTGCATCTAACTACCTGTTGTGTTGAGTGAACCCACCTCACTGCATCTAAGTACCTTTACTGTTCAGTGAACCCAGCTCACTGCATCTAACTACCTGTAGTGTTGAGTGAACCCAACTTACTGCATCTAAGTACCTTTACTGTTCAGTGAACCCACCTCACTGCATATAACTACCTGTTGTGTTGAGTGAACCCAGCTCACTGCATATACCTAGCATCCCCCCGAGATGGACAAAATGGACAAACCAGGTAGAGAAAGAGGTAGAGGCAGACCCAGAGGAAGACCACCAGGCACCGACAGGTCTGGGCGAGGTGGTGTTGCTGTGATTTCGTGCGGATCTGGCCCAAAATACAGTGCTCAGAAGAAGGCACGTGCCATCACTTCCCAAAATTGTGAAGCCGTGGTTGAGTATTTAACACAGAAGACCTCAATTCCCGCAGCCAGTGCCATCAGCGATAGTACAAGCATCACATCCACTGCATTTGACACTTCGCAGGAGTTATTTGGTAGTGGTGAAATCACTGATTCACAGCCACTACTGCAACAACAAGAAGAAGGCGCAGGTACACCACCTCATACGTATGAGTTAGGTGGCGATAGTATGGACGTAACGTGTGAGGAGGGGGATGATGAACCACCTGAAGTTGGTGCAGTTGAGGAGGTGTCTGAGGAAAGAGAAGCTGGCCAGGAGGATTATGATGACGATTATACGGATACCACGTATGGTAGGAGGAGACGACTCCATGATAGAAGCAGAGGGAGCTCATCCTCAGAAACAGCTGGGGGCAGTGTCTGGCGCCATGTATCGCCAGCTATGGCCAGCCAGCCAACATGCCCTTCAACGTCAGCTGCTGATGCCACCGTAGCGTCATCAACCCAGGGGGGCTCAGCGGTTTGGACATTTTTTAACATGTGTGTCTCAGATCGGAGCAAAGCCATCTGTTGTCTCTGCCAGCAAAAATTGAGCCGTGGAAAGGCCAACTCTCACGTAGGAACAAGTGCCTTACGAAGGCACCAGGAGAGAAGGCACGGACAGCTATGGCAAGAACACCTGAGGAAAAGCAGCACCCAAAAGACAAGCCACCCTCCTTCTCCTCTTCCTCCTTCAGGTGCATCGTCTTCATCCGCTTTCTCCCTTGCACCTTCACAGCCACCCTCCTCCACACCGCCTCTTCCCTTGAGCGGTTCCTTCTCCTCTGCCCACAGCAGTACCCAGCTGTCCGTGAAGGAAGTCTTTGAGCGTAAGAAGCAAATGTCTGCCAGTCACCCTCTTGCCCGGCGTCTGACAGCTGGCGTGGCGGAACTATTAGCTCGCCAGCTATTACCATACAAGCTGGTGGAGTCGGAGGCTTTCCGTAAGTTTGTGGCCATTGGTACACCGCAGTGGAAGATACCAGGCTGCAATTATTTTTTACAAAAGGCCATACCCAAACTGTACCGTGCAGTTGAGAGGCAAGTGGTGTCATCTATTGCTAAGAGCATTGGGTCAAGGGTCCACCTGACCACGGATGCCTGGTCTGCCAAGCACGGGCAGGGCTGCTACATTACGTACACAGCCCATTGGGTCAACCTGGTGACTGATGGCAGCAAGCAGGGAGTACGTGGCTGCGCAGCGGACCGACTTGTCACACCTCCACGGCTTGCAGGCAGGCCTCCAGCCACCTCCTCTCCGCCTGCTACCACCCCTTCACTGTCGTCATCCTCCTCCTCCTTCTCCTCCTTGGCTGGTGCCACGATCCCCTTTCAGCTACACAGCCCCCGCACCCCAGGGCCTATGCTGCATGCCAGGTACGACGGTATCACGCAGTGTTAGACATGTCTTGCCTGAAAGTGGAGAGTCACACTGGAGCAGCCCTCCTGGCTGCTCTTAACAAACAGATGGAGCAATGCTGACTCCGCACAAGCTGGAGATCGGCAACGTGGTGTGTGACAACGGCAGCAATCTCATTTCTGCGTTGAATTTGGGAAAGCTGACACACGTACCCTGCATGGCACATGTGCTGAATCTGGTCATGCAAAGATTTGTGTCCAAGTACCCAGGTTTAGAGGATGTCCTGAAGCAGGACAGGAAGTTGTGTGGGCATTTCAGGTGCTCTTACACGGCCATGGCACACTTTGCGGACATTCAGCGTAGAAACAACTTGCCGGTGAGACGCCTGATTTTCAATAGCCCGACTCGCTGGAATTCCACCCTGCTGATGTTCTCTCGCCTGCTAGACCAGGAGAAAGCCATCACCCAGTACCTGTATCATTACAGTACAAGGACACAATCTGGGAGGATGGGGATGTTGTGGCCCAACAACTGGACACTGATGCAAAATGCATGCAGGGTCATGGAGCCCTTTGAGGAGGTGACCAAACTGGTGAGTCGCGCTGAGGGCACCATCAGCGACTTGATCCCCTACGCCTACTTCCTGGAGCGTGCCGTGCGTAGAGTGGTGGATACAGCTGTGGAGGAGCATGAACGAGAACAGTTACAGCAGCAGGAGTCATGGGAGTGATTTACATCCTAACCCGATGTTTCCACAACACCTGCGGCAGCACAGAGGGGGGAGGAGGAGAAGGAAGAAGAGGAGTCGTGTGGGGAAGATGAGGAGTCAGACTCTGATGATGGTGATGAGGAAGGTGTTTCTGTGGAGGAGGAAGAGGCTGCGGAAGAAGAACAACTGCGGCAGCCGTCACAGGGGGCTTCTGCTGCTCCACGTTCCCGTGGTATTGTTCGTGGCTGGGGGGAGGAAGAGGAGTTGTGTCCCGCCACTGAGGAAGAGCAAGAGGAGATGGAGAGTACGTCTGCATCCAGCTTTGTGCAGATGTCCTCTTTCATGTTGTCCAGCCTGTTGAGCGACCCCCGTATCAAAAAACTCAAGGTTAATGACCTGTACTGGGTGGCCACGCTACTAGACCCTCGGTACAGGCACAAAGTGGCGGACCTGTTACCAACTCAACAGAAGGCGGAAAGGATGCAGCACTTGCAGAACAAGATGTCGATGATGCTTTACAATACATTTAAGGGTGATGTGGCTGCACAACGCAATCAAGGTACCACTGGCAGTAACCCTCCTCCTCCCAAGTCCACGCAGGCAAGGACAGGGCGCTCCAGCGATCTCAGGGTGATGTCAGACATGCGGACATTCTTTAGTCCAACTCCTCGCCATAGTCCTTCCGGATCCACCCTCCACCAACGCCTGGACCGGCAGGTAGCCGACTACCTGGCCTTGAGTGTGGATACAGACACTGCGAGCAGCGACGATGAACCCTTGGACTACTGGTTGCGCAGGCTTGACCTGTCGCCAGAGCTGTCCCAATTTGCCATACAACTTCTCTCTTGCCCTGCCGCAAGCGTCCTGTCAGAAAGGACCTTCAGTGCAGCTGGAGGCATAGTCACTGAGAAGAGAAGTCACCTATGTCACGACAGTGTTCAGTACCTGACCTTTATCAAAATGAATGAGGAATGGATCCCGGAGGGCTACTGCACGACCAAAGACTAAGTCAGTCACCACACACAGCATCTCTGCCTGCAGGCCGCTTGCCTTCTCCACCACCACCAACAGGGTCCAAGACTCTAGGCGGATTCCTGAATATTTAAGGCCGCTGCTAGCAGCGGCCGCTACACTAATTTTTCTGGTGCGTGTACATGCCTGCCTACTTTTTCTGGCTGCACTGCGGGCGGCTGCAACAAAAAAACAAAAGGCATGTGCATGTGCCCATCCCCCTTCGTGATCATTACCTTGCCGCGGTATCACAATGAAGCAATGACTGCCAGCTATTTGTCTCGAGTGGGGGTGGGACACAAAAGATAATAAGGTCGTTGCTTCATTGTAGTCAGACCAAATTTTAACAGCTGGACAGTAACTGTTGTTCTATCATTGAGCTACCACAGCCCGGCGACCATATGGGCTTGAAAACCGCTATCGCCTGCACTCTCGTAACGGTGCGCACCAGTCCAGCACGGCCGTCACTACGCAAACAGCTGTTTGCGGTGCGTTACACAGTGAGCTTGGTGTGTCAGTGTGAAGCAGCACTTAATTACACTCCCTGATTGATATATACACATGCAAGATGTTTTGAAGCACTTTAGGCCTGCAATTTAGCATTCAATGTGATTTCTGCCCTTAAAACGCTGCTTTGCTTCACATCCAGATTTTTCCCTGGGACTTTGGGCATGTATCCCACTCTGCCATGCCCCCCTCCAGGTGTTAGACCCCTCGAAACATCTTTTCCATCACTTTTGTGGCCAGCATAACTTTTTCTATTTTTCAAAGTTCGCATCCCCATTGAAGTCTATTGCGGTTCGCAAACTTTTACACGAACCGAACCTTCCGCGGAAGTTCGCGAACGGGGAAAATCAGAGGTTCGCGACATCTCTCTCTCTCTCTCTCTCTCTCTCTCTCTCTCTCTCTCTCTCTCTCTATATATATATATATATATATATATATATAGTGGGATGCGAAGGTTTGGGCAACCTTGTTAATGGTCATGATTTTCCTGTGTAAATCGCTGGTTGTTACAATAAAAAATGTCAGTTAAATATATCATATAGGAGACACACACAATGATATTTGAGAAGTAAAATGAAGTTTATTGGATTTACAGAAAGTGCGCAATAATTTTTTAAATAAAATTCGGCAGGTGCATAAATGTGGGCACTCTTGTCATTTTATTGATTCCAAAACCTTTAGAACTATTTATTATAACTCAAATTGGCTTGTTAAGCTCAGTGACCCCTGACCTACATACACAGGTGAATCCAATTATGAGAAAGAGCATTTAAGGGGGTCAGTTGTAAGTTTCCCTTCTATTTTAATTTTCTCTGGGGCAACATGGGGGTCTCAAAACAATCCTCAAATGACCTGAAGAGAAAGATTGTTTACCGTCATGGTTTAGGGGAAGGATACAGAAAGCTGTTTCAGAGATTTCAGCTGTCTGTTTCCACAGTTAGGAGCATATTGAGGAAATGGAAGACCACAGGCTCAGTTCAAATTAAGGCTCAAAGTGGCAGACCAAGAAAAATCTCGGGTAAACAGAAGCAAAGAATGGTGAGAACAGTTAGAGTCAACCCACAGACCAGCACCAAAGACCTACAACATCATCTTGCTGCAAATGGAGACACTGTGCATCGTTTAACCATTCGGCGCACTTTACACAAAGAGATGCTGTATGTGAGAGTGATGCAGAGGAAGCCTTTTCTCCCCCCACAGCACCAACAGAGGTATGCTAAAGCACATTTGGACAAGCCAGCTTCATTTTGCAATAAGGTGCTATGCTAATAATCACTGTGTGTGTCTCCTATATGATATATTTAACTGACATTTTTTATTGTAACAACCAACTTGTATTCCACATGTTTTCTCTTTTTCCACCACAAGATGGCAACATATACAATTTTCTTCCAACTAGTTTTCCGTATTTACATTATGGCCCTAATTTAATATTTATTACTTTCATATATGTGAATGTATAAATGTACAATTTCTTTCTCGCGGTTCTTTTATTCATACTTCTTTTCTTCTTATTTTTACATTTACGCAACGTCCTATACACATTTATTCTAGACAGGACACTATTGGGCTAGCGCGTCACGTGATGATGCAGCGCCATTGCATCAGTATGATGTGGCCACGACATGCAGGGAGTCAGGACGGCAGCTTCCATATTTATTGGGGAACGTGGGAGTACCTCTCTATCCTCTGAAGAAGCAACAGTCCGTTGCGATACATGTGAGGGGCGGCACGGCCGGCGTATTACTTGGGGCCGTTTGTGGTAAGATACCGCTCATCTTTCTTACTTTGAGGTTTCCTGTGTCCTGTGCACGCTGTCAGCGGGCTTGCTTATTGCTTTATACATTTCTCACACCCGGACTGGGTGTTTATACTCTTTTGCCCTGCTTTGCACTTTTGTGGCTCAGTTTGCATCTGTACTGTACCAGCCCTCGTCTTCCAAGGTCATTGAACAATTGTCATTATTATTATCACTGTATTACCTATTACAATGTGCCTTTCTGCTTGTAGTTTTTAATTGTTTTTATGTTGGATACGTTACATTACCTGTAATAATAAAGTATTTTGTATTTTGGAGAAATGTGACTTTCTTATTCATTATTGTGGTTGCCTGATGGATAGCTTTTTCTCTTGTGTACTGTATTCTAGTTGCACATCCTAGGCGATGTTATTTGGCTCATTGTTTGTGTTACTACAAGATATATATATATATGACAAGATATATATATATATATATATATATATATATATATATATATATATATATATATATATATATACACACTGTACAGCGCTGCGTAATATGTCAGCGCTATATAAATACTAAATAATAATAATAATAATAATAATACTACAGCCTAATCTTTTGTCTTGTAACTTGGACAGCCCTCAATTTCCAGACTCACCAATTTTGCGAGCCACCTACGGTTTCGAGAGTAACATGATTAATCAAATTTTTTTGAAAGTTTTTGCCTGTTTTTTTCTCAAACCCCAAACTACACCAGATCCAGCCCTGTTTATAGGGGCATGAGGCCCGTGCAGACATCCTGAGCGGGGCAGGGGGGGGGGGGCGCCGTGATGGAGGTGGAGCCATGGCTGCGGGGAGGGTGGCCCAACTTCTCCCTCCCTTCCTCTCCCCGGGGCCGCCCTCCGTGTTCCCCCTCTATGCAGAGTAAAGCGCAGGGAAGTGATGTAAAGAGCAATTCACCTCCCTGTGTTCCGATCACTGCTTACTTGCTGCTGGTCTCTTCTGCATAGCCAATGATACACACTCTACTTCCTGTTTAGCAGACTGACTCCCCCTCCATTATGGGAGGAACCTACCTATCTAACCTATATTGTGGGCACCTACCTATCTAGCCTATATTGCGGGTACCTACCTATCTAACCTATACTGGGGGCACCTACCTATCTCATCTATACTGGGGGCACCTACCTACCTATCTAACCTATACTGGGGCACCAACCTATCTACTCTTTACTGGGGTCACCTACTCATCTAACCTATACTGGGTGTACCTACCTATCTAACCTATGGGCACCTACCTATCCAACCCATACTGCGGCGCCTACCTATCTAACCTATACTGGTGGCAACTATATTGGCTACCTATATTGGAGGCACTTACCTAGCTAGCATATACTGTGGGCACCAACCTGTCTAACCTATATTAGGGCAACTATACTGGCTACCTATATAAGAGGCATCCACCTAGCTCACCTACACTGAGGACATCTATCTATCTAACTTATACTTGGGGTACCTACCTATCTAACCTATACTTGAGGCACCTACCTATATAACCTATACTGGGGGCTCCTACCTATCTAGCCTATACTGGGGGCACCTACCTATCAAACCTATACTGTGGGCACCTAACTATCTAACCTATACTGGGGGTACCTACCTATATAACCTATACTGGTGGCAACTATACTGGCTACTTATATTGGAGGCACCTACCTAGCTAACCTATACTGTTGGCACCTATTTATCTAACCTATATTGGGGGGCAACTATACTGGCTACCTATACTGGAGCACCTATGCCTGGCTACCTATACTGGGGGGACCTATAGCTGGCTTCCTATACTGGGTGCAACTAGACCTGGCTAACCTATACTGTGGGCACCTATACCTGGCTGCCGGGGGGGGGGGATTTTCACACCCTCGCCCTGGATGCAATTTAGCCTAGACTCTGCCCTGACCAGATCTTATCAGGAGGATGTAGGTTCTCCAAGAGACTACCTCCTTCTTTAGGTTCATTTTTCCCCCCAAGTTTATTTGGGTCGGTATCACTCCGTCATAGTGCTACATGGCTTTGCACAATTAGTTACTTTAAATGTTGTTTATCCACCTGTCGCTACTACACTGTCCATTTACAAAGTGAGAAGATCATGTTATATCCTAGCCCTTCTACATAAAACAGTTAATTATCTATTATACAACTTATGTACATTATGTCATATCCTGCACTCTCTGCAGGTTGCAGGAGGTGAGTGTTCCAGATGGATACTCGGGCACAGGCAGCGGCATTGGGTCCCCAAGCATTCTATACATAACAATTTATATGGTGCAACAAAACCTACCAAGGATATCCACAGTATGAGAGGCGTAAGCAGAGGAGGGGAACAGTCTGTTAATGATTACCACTATTCAAATGACCTGAGGTGAAAAGCCAACACTGCCTCAACACAGAGGAAAGCCCAACAGAGGCTTTTCTTTCTCCGCCAACTAAAAAAGTTCGGTATGGCCCAAAAGCTTCTGACAAACTTTTACTCCGCCACAATTGAATCTGTCCTATGCTCGTCCATCCTGGTGTGGTACGCCGGCTCCTCCGCCAGCGACAGGCTCAAACTGCAGAGGGTCATTAGATCAGCGGAGAAGATAATCGGGAGACCTCTTCCCACTCTAGACCTCCTCTACCACTCTAGGCTGAACTCCAGAGCTTTAAAGATCACCAACGACCCCTCACACCCGGGCTACCGCTTCTTTAGTCAGCTCCCCTCAAGACGAAGGCCCCGGTTCCGCTCCATCTTCACCAGGACCTCAAGACATAAGAACAGTTTCTTTCCCTCGGCTGTCAACGTTCTGAACTCTCTCCATGGAAACGCCCATCCCCACCCCAAATACCATGCCCGCGCTGAGGCACTCTGCATATAGACGATGCTCCAGCTTAAGTGTATTTTTTTATTTTTTTTATTTTTTTTGGTGTGGTTACTTATGCCACATTGTCTCCCTCTGTATTAATGCTATATAATGTTCTGTTCCTACTGCATGTCCTGTCCTGTAACTGTAACTATTTCATGTATCAGCACCCCTGTAATGTGCCAAACCCAATTCCGGGCACGTCCCCGTCGTGCTTGGCGAAAATAAAGATTCTGATTCTGATTCTGAAAAAAAAAAAAACATATATAGAAGTGATCATTACCAGAATAGCACCATTGAAGAGCTAATAGTGGTCGAGGGAGGGCCCCAAGTGGGCACTTCTGGTTCAAGTGTCCTGATGTAGCCCCAACCTTTGCATCCCCTATTGCTACACCACTGGGCTCAGGATTACATTACAGGGGAGTGCAGTGGTGTACTTATAACCCTTCTAGGGCTCGATTTACAAAACGGTGCTAACTTTAGCACTGGCCCTTAGCACGTCTAAACTCAGTTTAAATGTGAGAAGTAGTGATCACTACTTCTCAGGGCGCTCCGCGCAAAGTGCCCACTAAACCCTATGGGACTTAGCGCGCGCATAGGACTTTGCGTGCGGTACTTAGCGCGCGATCTGATTGAGAAAAATGGTGCTAACCTACTTAGCACCTTGGTTAGCACGTCTAAAGACTTTAGACGTGCTAAGTAGGTTAGCACCGCATAGTAAATCAAGCCCCTAGTGTTTCACAACACTTTTTTTTTTTTAACTGTCAGGGGGGTGACATGTCTTGTTTTAAATTACAGGGATTAGATTGCTTGTATTGACCTTCTAGGGCAGGGATTCCAGAAGGATTTTGTTTGGGTTCATGATCCCTGGAGGGCCTTAAGGTGCTTACACACGCACGACAGCAGCCAACGACGGGTCCGTCGGCACCTCCCGCCAGGCGGATTTTCAGCAGACTGTAGTGCATGTGTATGCACTGTCGGCTGTTCCTGAATGATCCGCCGGGCGGATCGTTCAGGAACAGCCTTATCAGTCCGCCGACAGTGCGTACACACTACAGAAAAAAAAACTGTCCGCACACCACCCTGGCGATTTTAATGTAACGCCAGCGTGGTTAAACCTATTTTATCTATCTGTAATGTTAGGATCACTAGCTTTTATATATTTGTTTTTAGGGTGTTTTAGATGCTTTGCACTTTTATTTATTTAAACACTACTTTAACCTCCTTAGTGGTATGCCCGGCACTGCGTTTAAGAGGTTTTGCTGTCACAGGAGTCCCCCAGGATTAATCTATTAGCTTTGGTGGCTGATCTAAAGGTTAGCTAGCACTAGGCTAGCTAGTATAAGTGCCCCCCACCCCCTGATCGCCCCAGATCCAGCCGCTATATACATTACCAAGCCTCTATCCAGCGATCACCGCAGCCTCCCTGTACGGCTTCGCTCCAGTCTATGAAAGGACCGGGACTGCGCATGACGTCATGATGTTGGTGACATCAGGGGCGTCATGACGTCATGCACAGTACAATCCTCCCTATAGAGAAAAGCGGAGCTGTGCAGGGAGGCTGCGGCCAGGGCCGGGCCGAGGCATAGGCTGGAGAGGCTCCAGCCTCAGGGCGCAGTGTAGAAGGGGGCGCACAATTCATTCAGCTGTCATTCCTAATTGTGTTTGAAGCAGAAAGAAATAAGAAAAGGAGATACATGGAAGTGACTACAAGCCAGATAACTAGAGATTAAGGTGTTGGGGGGCCCTGGGGTGCCTCTTAGCCTAATAGCAATCAGTGTGTGACAGCTGGGGTGGAGGGATGAAGGGGCGCACTTTGGTGTCTCAGCCTTGGGTGCTGGAGGAACTTGTCCTGGCTCTGGCTGCAGCGATCGCTGGATAGAGGCTGGGTAATGTATATAGCGGCAGGATCTGGGGAGATCGGGGGACTGGGGGTAGGGGCACCTATACTAGCTAGCATAGTGCTAGCTAACATTTAGATCAGCCACCAAACATAATAGATTAATCCTGGGAGACTCCTGAGGCAGCAAAACCTCTTGAACGGCATGCCCAACACAGTTGCGGGCATACTACTAAGGAGGTTAAGAGATTTCATAGTATGCTCATGCCCCTTTAAGATGTTAACACTCACTCTGCGGGAGGGCTTAAACAGTTCTGCCATTCGCGGCAGTATATTTACACCCCACAGGATTTCATTTCCTGCCTAGGGGCGTAGATATTTATCTATTGTCGAGAGCGATCATTGTGCATGCACCCGCTCCAGCGTGCATTCTCGTCACCGCCCATTAGTACGGCGCTCAGTGAATGGGAACACAGTTCCTATACACCGATCTAAGTTCTTGTGATCAGTGATCACGGCATCAATGATATGCCGTGGTTATTGACAAAAGAGAAAGTAAAGCATGCACACATAACTGCCTCTGTGTACTGTTCAGTACACAAAAGGAATAAAAGTGGGGGGAGGACATCAAGTCGCCAAATAGTAAAATTACACCTACATGCATTCATAAAAAAAAAAAAAAAAAAAAAAAACATACTGTATATACTTCGCTATGAGTCGAGAAATGTAGGTCTGATTACTTGAAGCAAAGTATAGGGGGCAACTTATATTCACGTAAGACCTACATTTCTGACTTAATAGCCTCTATTATTTCTTCCCCTTCACCAGCCATTAGCATCTGACTTTATTACCAGCCTCCCTGACTGCTAGCCACGGATCTAGTGCATGTCTCTCTCCCCCCAGCCACACTGCTCATAGCGCTCCCCAACCAACATGTCTCTCTCCCCGGCTGCCCTGATCACTTCTCTTCCCAGCTGCAGATGTGCAAACGTGCCCTGCTGTCTGTGGGCTCACTTGTTCCTGGCCACCCGTACGCTGCTCTACCCGCCGGTGTTGCAGAGCATACCCATAAACCAGTCGGTTAGAGCAGTGCAGTTTCTAGGCTAAAATGCACCCAGGGCGAGGGTGTAAAAATTGCGCCCCCCCCCCCCCCGAAGCAAGGTATGGGTGCCCACAGTGTAGGTTAGCCAGGTCTAGTTGCACTCAGTATAGATTCCCCCAGAATAGGTACCCCAGTATAGGTAGCCAGCTATAGGTCCCCCCAGTATAGGTAGCCAGGCATAGGTGAGCCAGTATAGTTGCCTCCGGTATAGGTTAGCCAGATAGGTGCCTCCAGTATAGGTAGCCAGTATAGTTGCCCACAGTATAGGTTAGATAGGCAGGCGTCCCCGTTATAAGTTAGATAGTTAGATGCCCCCAGTACAGGTTAGCTAGGTGGGTGCCTCTAATATAGGTAGCCAGAATAGTTGCCCCCCGCATAGGTTAGATAGGTAGATGCCCCCAATATAGGTTAGTTAGGTAGGTGCCTTTAATATAGGTAGCCAGTATAGTTGTCACCTGTATAGACTAGCTAGGTAGGTAGGTGCCCCCAATACAGGTTAGATGAGTTAATGCTCCCACTATAGGTTAGATAGGAAGGTGCCCCCCAGTATATTTAGATTAGGTAGCTGCCCCCCAGTATAGGTTAGATTAGGTATCTGCCCCCCAGTATAGGTTAGATTAGGTAGGTGCCCCCCAGTATAGGTTAGATTAGGTAGGTGCCCCCCAGGATAGGTTAGATAGGTAGGTGCCCCCCAGGATAGGTTAGATAGGTAGCTGCCCCAGTATAGGTTAGGTAGGTGCCCCCCATGATGGAGGGGGGAGCAGCAGCCGCGGGGAGGGCAGCCCGACCTCTCCCTCCTTCTCCCCGGGCCGCCCTCCATGCGATCCCCCCTCGGACGGAGTGCAGAGTAATGCGCAGGGAAGCGCTATAGAAAACTACTCACCTCGCTGGCTCCACGCGCTGCTCTCTCGCCGCCAGTCTCATCTCTGCCTACACGCTGATACACACACACGCTGCTAAACAGGAAGCAGCGTGTGTGTGTATCAGCGTGTAGGCAGAGAGAGGAGACTGGCGGCGAGAGAGCAGCGCGTGGAGCCAGTGAGGTGAGTAGTTTTCTATAGCGCTTCCCTGCGCATTACTCTGCACTCCGAGTCCGTCCGAGGGGGGATCGCATGGAGGGCGGCCCGGGAGAGGGAGGGAGAGGTCGGGCTGCCCTCCCAGCGGCTGCGACTCCCCCCTTCATCACAGCGCCCCCCTTCCAGCAGCGCCCCAGGCGGCGGCACGCCCCGCACGGCCGTAGAAACGGCCATGGGTTAGAGTCTTGCTGGATGTGGGATCACCTGTTCCTGGTGCCCCAATAACTGCTCTCCCCATCGCTGCTGGTGTCCTGTTGACAGGTGACAGATGTCCCGCTATTACTGTCCCCCTGGTTGCCCGATCATGCACGCTGCACATGTCCTTTGCTCCTCCCTCCACTGGAATTGTCAGCACTGACAGCGTCAATGCACAGCGCCGGCAAGGGAGAGCAGAGAGATAGTGAAGGCTCCTACGACCAGGGTTATGGTAAATAACGTACTCTGCAATTAACCCATCATGGTTTCCATGTGTATTCCCCATTCCCTGCACTGGCTCCCTATCCGTTTCAGGATAAGTTTCAAGATTCTATGCCTGGCGTATAAATCTGTGCACAAAACCTGCCCTACCTACATCTCGGAGCTTGTTCACAAGTATACACCAGGTCGCCCCCTCCGTTCCTCCAACGACCTTCGCCTCACCACCCCACGCATTTCACACTCCCATGCCCGCCTGCAGGATTCCTCAAGAGCTGCCCCCACCCTCTGGAATGCCCTTCCACCACCCATCAGACTTGCTCCCTCTTTCAACACATTCAACCAAGCCCTCAAAACCACCTCTTTATGATGGCCTACCCACCTCCTACCACACAGTAACTCTCTAAGGAATATTTAACAGCCCCCCCCTAGTGTTTCCACCCCTCCCTTTAGATTGTAAGCCTCTGGCAGGGTCCTCCACTCCCTAGTGTAATCTACAGGATCATGTGCTCCTGTCCTATGACAGACTGTACTTGTATTACTGGGCCTACCTAACCAGCCCATATTGCATGATCATGTATTTTGTACAATTTGCATGTATAACTTTGTTCTATGTGTATAACCCTATGTCTGTCATCCTTGAATCATTGTATATATTTATTGTCCAGCGCTGCGTAATATGTTGGCGCTTTATAAATACAATAAATAATAATAATAATAATAATTCTGTGCTTCTGTTTATGTGTATTAACACTGTGCTTTTGTTAATGTGTATTTACCCAATATCAGCAGCTCAGTGTGGGGAAGGTGCGTTGAGATAACGAGGGGTTAATTGTTCCAGGTATCTTGCCACATGTACTGCATGAATAAAAGTCATGATGGCACACTTTACTACTTTACTTGGTCGACTTATTATAATTGAGCTTTCAAAAAATTCCAGTTTAAGGTGGTCAAATATTTGGGTCAACTTATACACAAAGTCGACTTATATCCGAGTATATACGGTACATAGTTACCCCCCCCCCCCCCCAAAAAAAATGTGCATGTATTAAAAAAATGACATTAAAAATGTATAAATAGTTACCTTAGGGATTCAGCTTTTTAAAATATGTATGAGGGTATTACTGTTATTTTTGCAAATATGGGCTTGATTAGCAATGGAAGCAAGGAAAATGCACCTTTATTTCCAAATAAAATGTTGTTGCCATACATTTTAGGGGCATATTTTAAACGTTATAATAGCCGGGTCAAATGGGCAAATAAAGTGTGTGAGGTTTATCCACAGTACAACATTTTATTTTAAAACTATAGTGGCCGAAAACTGAGAAATAATGTTTTTTTTTTCCATTGTTTTCACATTATTCCCATTAAAATGCATTTAGAATAAAATAATTCTTAGCAAAAGGTACCACCCAAAGATGCTTAATTGGTGGTAAATTGCTATAACGTTATTGGTGAATGCATGGGAGGAGTGTTGAGAGGTGAAAATTGCTCTGGTCCAGAAGGGGAAAAATCCCTTAGTAGGGAAGTGGTTAAAGCACACCTATAATCATAAAAAAGTTACATACTTACATCAGTAGGGGGAAGCCTCTTACTTAAGACAGGACAGAAATACTGTTATTACCTGGTTGACCATTTATATTATACACAATTATGTCATCATATATATGCACAGCCAGAAGATCGGGAATACACAGCCAGGATGGAGGAGCATTCCCAATCCCTCCTCTCCAGCGAGAGGAGGGAGCAGCAACTGAGGCTCAGAATGGGTGCAGTTCAATCTGCTTTAAGACTCCCCATGATGTAACATGTCTTTGTAAATGTGCCTTTCCAACAGATATGAGGGATGCTTGATGTGGTTACATTAACAAACTATGCTAAGCAAGCACTTGAAACCTACAAGGTGCTTGCCTTAGGCCAAGTTTAAAGCCCTAGAAAATAAAGATCTCTATCATGACAGCAGAAACACTGACAAAAAGTACCATTACTACAGATAAAACAGAGAAGCAAGGAGTACCCAGGTGATAACAATACTATTTATGTTACAGACTTATGCAGGCTCTGGTTACACTCGAGCCTAAAATGTTCAGATTCACAGAATGAACCACAATGGATGAACAGACATGTCCTATGTTAAACATGGTATCCATTTAGACTTTTGCCGACAGCTTCATTCTTTCCAGTGTTCATTATGGCAATTGCAGTGACGATGACAAAATACAGTCCTGCCCTGCATGATTTTCCCGGACACAGAGCTAAAGTTAGACATGTCATAATAGCAATGCTATGTATGACTCTGAGCTGTCTTCATGCATGGCACAAAACCAATTATAGTGTGGACCAGGCCTAACCATTCTAATTTACGGTTTTCCTGCAATGCTGAGGTCTGAGAGGTCTATAATTTACCAAGGCATAGAGAAATATACAATATTTTGTATGTAGGGAACTATTTTATTGTATTGAACTTACATATTATTCATTTAGTAAAATGCAATAATTAAGTTCATTATTTAGCTCACAGGTTATTTGCTAATTGCTGTGATCTCATATAATTATTTACAGCCATATGAATTGTAGCTTGACAGAACTTTTAAAATGATCTAATTGTTAATTATAAATGTACTTTCAAGATATTTTTACATTAACTATAGATCTTGGAATATATGTGTAACATGTATGTATTTTTCTCTCTGGAACAATTTTTACCTTAAAGTGAACCTCCGGACTAAAAATCTACTCAGCAGAACTGACAAGGCTTGGTGTTTCTTTAACAGTTTCACAGCATCAGAACTTTGTTTTTCTTACCAAAGCATCATTTTCAGCTGCATTTTTAGCTAAGCTCCACCCATCAAAGAAAACTGCCTGGGCTTTTTTTCCCTGATGCTGTGCAAAGCATGATGGGATTTCCTATGTTGTTATTCACATTGCCTAGCAACTGGGAGGGGTGATCAGCCCACAGGACAGTTGGAAGTGTGTTTCATGCTCCCTGTCACCTCCTTTCAACCAAAAAGATGGCTGCCCTCATGAAATCAAACATTTGCCTGTTCTTTGAAAACAGGTATGTAAGAGATTATATTACTTGTCTATTTTATTTAACATAACTAATGTAACTGAATGACAGTATTTTTGTTTAGGCTGAAGTTCCTATTTAAAGTTAACTAGGACGAAAAAAGAAACAGATTGCAGAATTTCTGTCTGAACCAGTAAAAATGCATACAATGATTTGCCAATAGAGATACAAAAACCTATACAGGGATAAAGAGCAGCTCTTTGTAACAAATAATTGCCCGACCCAGCACTGTTATTGATGGTTTTTGGGCAGGAGAGCTCAGGGGAGATCTGTGGATTGGGAAAGTTAATGTAGCATTTGAGCACCACATGTTAAAGAAACTCCAGGTCAGATTAAACAAGGCGATCAAGGAGAACACATTTTTTTTTCCTCCCTTTGAAAAATAAACATTGTCATAATTTGGTCCTTAGAGCAGGTTTTTATTATCAGCATGGAAACATAAAAATGTGCCCAATAAACATCACCACCGCGAGATGTGTCCAAGTACTTGACGGAACAGACTGTACAGTAGGATGCTGCGGTCAACATTCTCCAAAAGCATTCAAGAAAAGGACTGCTAAATACCAAGCTAATTTGTCGTTATAAGAAAAAAATCTGCTTGCTTGTTTTAGACAAGCATCATCTGAAAGATTAGAATTTCGGCAATAATCTAAAATGTGTTTTATGTTTCCCAGATAGAAAGAAAAATCCCTATAGACACAACATTTTTATGGTATCACTGCAGTTGAAATGCCATGCCCCTGAATAGTTGACATACATGGTTTACATTGTCTATGTACAAACTGCATCGGTACTAACTCCTGATCCCGTGCAGTAAGGCCGTATATTCCATTCAGTTACACATTTATGCCAATGTGATTATGGAAGACTGATCTGAGGTAAGAAATCCCAAATATTTTCCTTTGCAGAATGTGAATTAGTCCAGATGTAAAGACCTGAGCTATAGATCATCTTGCATGGCTTGGACCCCTCTGAACTTTTTCAGGCAAATAATCCAACTAAATCAGCCAAAGGACTGGCTTTGTACACTCCCTTTGTAGTCCTGAAATCCATATGGACAGGTGAAATTGATTTGTCAAATGACAAAAAGAATTCAGATTGAATAATGGGTCAATTAGCTAACCCTGCCTAGGTTTCCGAGAACTTTTAATAAGAAGATTGGAGGGATATGAAAGATTACAACATAATATCCAGTGATGATGTCAGTTTTGTCTGGGGTGGTAGAAGTGTGATGGGTTTTGCATGTGCTTTTCCAAATTGTGTGTTTCTGCAAATCATAAAAGGTATTGATTTTCTGCATCGGTATAGAACCAAAGAGATGCACTTAAGAGCCAGCAAGTTCACAGTCTCTGCCCTGCCTCAGTACAGCTTACAATCTAATGCTGATAACAGTAAGACAATAATAACTAGGCCTGTATAAACATGAGGATTAGAGAAAAGTACAAATCTTCTTCATTACTGTATGTGTAGTTCTGGTTTTAACCCCATTTTGATGACCGCTTCTGGGTCACTTGGCATAGCTAATGCTGCTAATATTACCTACTTAAATTTTCATTCCACTTAGAAAAGTTGCTTTCTCTCAGTGTTTATTACATTTTGTGATTTAGGGTAGATTAAAACATATCCTCGAAAATACATTAATGATTGTTCACAGGAGAACATAATGTAAAAAATAGAAATAGTGTGTGTTATGTCCAAAAAACCCCCACAAAACAGGAATACAAAAATGCATGTAATTTGAACCTCGGTGAACCACACATTGATTAACGCTGGGTGTGCGTTAGCTATTATTTTATGATATGGAGCAACTCGCATGGAATTTAACTAGTGTGAACCCAGCTACTTTTGGAGCAGTTGAGCATCTATGAGCAAGTATTGCCTGATAAGACATATTGGTGTGGGGTAGGTACAATATTTACGTTCTAAAGGGAGCTTTTGTTTAAATAATTGCTACATTCCTCAGGAGAACCTCCCTTTAGTTTGCAAATCCCACTTGTACAACATCAGATTATTGTGAGGACTGGTAAAAGATTAGCAAAATAGCAGTGTTGCGTTTATAGTAACATGCAGCACCTGCAGTGAAAAACATTTATAATATATCCAGGTGGTTTTGGGTGTATTACAAAAATATCTCAGCACAGGTGTATGCATGCTTTTGCCGTTCCACAAACAGAAATGTCACTCTTTCCAATGATTTGATATGGCACAGGTAATCATTGTACGCTTTGCCACCTAATAGCAGAAACTTTTAAACAAATCCAGTCCTGGTTTACTGGCCCACGGAGGCTGCAGTATTAAATAATTCAGGACCTACATGTATATACCTATACAGCATACCTATGTATGTGTACAATATGATGCATTCTCTATGGTTCAGTATATAGTCTGATCATAACATGAATGGTGCACATGGGATCCATTTAGAACACATACAAGAATAGTGATGACTGTAATGTGCTGATTTTGCTTATGCAAAATTACGCATACAATTTTACAGTTATGACACATAATTACAATTTCAAAATGTAATCCATTTTGCATAATACATTCTTAATCTTGCATAATTTAAAATAATAAAGCATAATTGTAAGGAATATCGGAGATGCCACCGCAGAGACAGGCAGCATGGCGGCTATCTCCGCGTATCAGCCAGAGGCCTCTGCCGCGCGGTTAAATGCTCAAGTTATGTCTGGTCCTTCCATTGCTCACAGGTTAAGGGCTACGTGCAGCTAAGAGGGGGGTCAGCTGATCCTGCGGTCAGCTGACTCCAGCTGGCATCCGGATTGGCTGAGGGATTGGGGCGGCGCTGTGGAGCTTGCTGGGTATATATAAAGCAGGCCTGTCAGTAGCTCTGCGTCTGCTGTTGTGAATGCTATATTGTGTTAGCGCTCAGACCCCAGTCAGTTTCCAAAGTGTACAAAAACACAATTGCTAACCTCCAGCTAGAGCAATATCCTGCCTCTATCTGCCCAGCAGACGCCAGTCAGCCAATCAGGTGTACTGTCATACACCCTTTGCCTGCTGTACCAAATCTAGCAGGAATTACATAAATTAGCATTCAGGTGGGAGGCTTCGGTTGGACGCAATCGTGAATTGCATCGTTTACAGGGACGCCCCGTGTAGGCACATCTCCCACACGGTCCCCTCCCTAACCACTCACCTATCAACCGCATCCTAGAAGCTGCAAAAAAGAAATTTAAAATCACAAACACTGGTCCACATGATAGCCCAAAGTGTGTTAGAACCAGCTGGAGCTGGGAATTCACACTTAGCTAGATTCTGTTGATAGCTTTAAAGTACTAGTGCATTGTTTATCTGTTATGACCTATTGCTTCCTCTGACTATTCTTCCGTTTGTCGATTCTGTACCTCAGTCTATCTGATTCACGTTGCCGATCCTGCCTGTCCCTGACGTTGAATCAGTCTTCCGATTCTGTTCTTTGTCTGTCCGCTCGTTGTCAACTCTGCCTGTCTGACCTCTCTACCCGCACTGGTGGGCCCTGCCACTAGTGAGGGAAATCAGTTTCCTGCACCAATCTCCTAGGTGTAGGATACTGCCTTCTAGTCGGGATACCTGCTCCTCAGGTATCCTAGGCTGCAGTACTATCTGTGTCACTTGTCACTAGGCTGCAGTACTATCTGTGTCACTTGCCATTAGGCTGCAGTACTATCTGTGTCACTTGCTATTAGGCTGCAGTACTGTCTGTCTCACTCTAGCTTAGGCTGCAGTAACGCCTGAATCAAACTGGGCTACAGCACCAATTGTATCAACTACTCCTAGGCTGCAAGACAGTCAGCTCCACCTGTTCTTCAGGGGAGCCTGAGTTCAGCACTACTGTGGTTCTCTCCTTATACTGTGCACCAAAACACTACCGGGCTGCAGTACACTCTGAATCACTTGCTCCACAGGTGATCAGTTATACAGCATTATTGTATTATACACATTAGCCCTCTTGCCTGCAGTACTGTCTGACTCACCCCGCCATTAGGTGAGCATCAGCTGCAGGCTGAGTCACCCACTCCTTGGGTAAGCTCTCTCATCTGAATTACTGTTACACCCAAACACGATCCTCCACTGGTTGTCACATGTCAGGCTATACTAGTATTATTGGTGATTCTGCAGATCACCATATAATCAGGTATAGCATCTGTATTATTGGTGATACTGCAGATCACCAATAATCAGAGATCTCTGTGTGCTGACACCGATCGTTACAATAATAATGAAATTACCAACCAGGCCGTCTTAAATGTTTTTCATGTATATTGCGAAAAAAATGTTCTTGACCACAGCAACGAACTAGAGACAAGTGGGAGCAAGTAAAAAGTGAAATTCTCAAAAAGACTGTAGTTTTTGAAAAAAATTGATTTTAAAATGTTCAAAAAAAATATTTTTTTTTAAACTCGGTGAAATTACATTTTGCTGTAGTACACCTTACTTGAGGACCAGTGGTTTACACCCACCCCCCAGTGACAAAGGGGATTTTTTTACAATTCAGCACTTCGCCACTTTAACAATTTATTGCTCGGTCATACAACTTAGCATCTGAATGAATTTTACCTTCTTCTCTTGCCACTAATAGAGCTTTCTTTTAGTGTTCTCTGATTGCTGCTGCAATGTTTTTGTATTAATTAAAATCGATTTTTTAAAAAAAATAAAAAACCCTATTTATTTTAATTACCCCCCCCCCCCCTCTAAATTGGCCCTAGACTGCAATCCATACACTACCCATACATAGGCCTATATATGGGATCATGTTGGGAGTCATCAGGAGGGACAGTTAAGTGACTAGGCTGTCCCCTGTAGAGCACTGCGCTAGATCACAGCGCTGTACAAATGTTTATTGCTTTTTTTTTCATTTAGCCAGCTCTGATCGTGGCTGGCAGGCTGAGTATGGATCCCCGCTCTGTTGATGTGCATCGAGCGAGCACGCGTTCCCTGCTAATCTCGTCCACCGCACTTTGACGCCAATCGGCGTTAGGTGGTTCCCAGCGAGTCACTTTCTCACTGCCCCTTGGCGTTAGGCGTTCGGGAGGTGGTTAAAGAGAACCCAAGGCATTAAATGCGCACGAAGCTTCTGTGTCACCCTGCGGGGGTCAAAATGCGACACAGCAACCAAACAACAAGAACCAATGCCAAACACTTCTCTGCTCATTTGCAGAGAAGCATTTAGCATTCGCTGAAAGCCTGGATGAATGAAAATAAAAAACCCTATTTCTTTTGATTAACCCTCCCCCCCAAATTGGCCCTAGACTGCAATCCATACACTACACTACCCATACATAGGCATCAGCCTATGTATGGGATCATGTTGGGAGCCGCTAGGAGGGACAGTTAAGTAACTAGGTTGTCCCCTGTACAGCAGTGCGCTAGATCGCACCGCTGTACAAATGTTAATTGCTTTTTTTAATTTTGCCTGACAGCTCCGATCATGGCAGGCTGATCATGGATCCCCGCTCTGTTGATGTGCATCGAGCGAGTGCACGTTCCCTGCTAATCCCTAATAATGCCAATCGGCGTTAGGTGGTCCCCAGCGAGCAACTCTCCAACTGCCCATCGGTGTGAGGAGGACGGGAGGTAGTTAAAAATATAGTCAAAGGCAAATAGTTACTTGTCCTCCAGTTCTCTGCCAGGACCTTCCTTAAGGCATCAGGGTCATGCTCCGCTTCTGGCACAAGTGCAGCGCACTGCTATCGCTCAAGCATGGTCACGCCTGCACAGTAGCACAGAACAGCTCATGCACAAGTAAGTATGTCTTTTCATATCCAAGGTTTGCCTTAGGTACACTTTAATGTATTAAGTTCTGCATAACATTTTATACATTTTAAAGCAAACCTTTAATGCAGCTACATGTAGCATTCAGGAGTAGCTACGCACGGAGCTTCAGTGTCCCCCCCTGCGGGGGTCAAAATGCGACACAGCAACCAAACAACAAGAACCAATGCCAAACACTTCTCTGCTCATTTGCAGAGAAGCATTTAGCATTCGTGGAAAGCCTGGATGAACCAGACCTGAAAAGAAGGAAGGTCACATGATAAAGAACATTGCCTATTTGCTTTCCAGGGCAGTCATGAACCCATATTCACCATAACCACATATAACTCACTCACTTGCTGCCATACAATAAAAACTCGGACTGCTCAGTGACTTGGATAAATAGGACAAAGCAGCCCCTGTTGACCTCCAGAGACTAGTGATGATCGCAATCAGCTAATTACGATTATGCAAAATTTGGCATACATTTTCGCAATTACGTCTATACGTAAATACTATTTATAAATGTAATTGATTTTGCATAGTCATTCATAATTGCACGTAAAAAAATTGCATGATTTTCTTTTTTTTTGTATTTACATTTTTTTATTTTTCAAAATGCCAAAGTACAAACATTGTCAACTTTGTAGTGTATTAAAATTACAAAATAAAAGCTCATTCTAAAAAAATTCTTATGCCTTAATTATTTGTTAACCAAATTATATAGAGCCAGATTCTTAGCTGTTTCAAATAATCTCCCTTATACTGTAGGTATGATTAATGAGGTTGAGTATCTGTAGCCTTACACATTGGCAATACTATGTTGAATGATGAATGGGCTTTGCTCATTTTTAGCTAAAGTAGTAAGGAAGAGAGAAGGGGAAAGAAAAGAAAAAAGAGGAAAGGAAGGGAAAACTGAAAAATAGAAGGAAACAAGAGAAAAGAAAGAATGAAGAGAAAGAAAAAGAAGAAGAAGGATCCGCCAGTCCTTTGTCCAACGATGGAGATTGCTGTTTAGGGAAAATGTAGTCTTCAGAAAGTAACAGGTTCCCACACTTCATCAAAAATATGTACCTTGTCTCTTAATACCGCTGTTAAGTGCTCAATTTTAAATACATATTGCAATCTATTGCGTACTTCCTTAATAGGTGGTTCAATAGGATCTCTCCAATATTTGGAGATAATACATCTTGCTGCTGTTAGAAAATGATTAATAAGTCTTTGTCGTGGACTTTTCAACTTAGAAATCAGCTTAGCTAATATACAGATCCAAGGTCCATAGGTACATCAATTTCTGTCATCTGATATATCAGTTGTAGAACTTGTTTCCAAAACACCTGAATTACCGCACAGAACCAGAATATATGCTGTATAGTACCCTGATGACCACAGTTCCTGCAGCATATTGCCGGATTCCACTTATGCAACTTGTGCGGAGTATTGTACCAGAGGAGCATAATCTTGTATATGTTTTCTTTGGTAGTTGCGCATATTGAAGTTTTAGCTGCATTAGACCAGATCTTGGACCAGGGTTTTAAGTCAGTATTTGTTTATAGTGCTTGGTCCCAATAATTTTGTTGATAATTGGAGGATGCTCGTTCCGGAGAATTAATCCATGTATAAAAGGTTGAGATCAAACCTGTTTGTGTTGGACCAGAGTCCCATATCGTTTCGAATTCAGATTTCCTTGGAAATTCCATGGAAGGTGATATGGCAATTACAAAATGGCGTATTTGTAAATATTGCAAATAATATGAATTAGTTAGTGCAATACAATCTTTTAGTGCCTCAAATGTATATAATCTACCCGAAAAGGGATATAATAAGTCTGAAATATATCTGATGCTCTTCTGGGCCCAGATTGAAGTGGAAGAATATTTGAGACCTGGGGTAAAAGCTGGATTACCAAATATGGGGATAAGGCTAGATATTGGTGAGAATAATACCATACGTCTCTTTAAAGCCAGTCAAAGTTTTAGATTAGACCTAATAGAAGAATAGGTATGTATACCTTCTAATGTGGTCAAACGAGATTCCCATAAAAATGCACTAGGATGAAAGGGATTCATTGCATAAAATTCAATCTGAGCCCAGCGAGCAACATAGTATTTATGAATATTAGGTACTGATAGACCTCCGAATTGTCTTTGAAGTGTGAGAACCGATTTTGAAATCCTAGGTGGTTTCTTATGCCATATAAAATGCATTAATGCTTTTTGTAGAGGCAAAAGTAATGACTGCGATATCCACATAGGTATTGCTGAAAAAACGTAGACTTTTGGGGAGTGAGTTCATTTTGAAAGCTGCCATGCGGCCAAACCATGAGATACTGTAGTCATCCCATTTTACTAAATCCTTCAGAATTCTAGAAATTAACGGGAGTACATTTTGTTGTATGAGTTTAGAGGAGTTACTGCAAATATATACTCCCAAGTACTTTAAGGTTTCTGTTTGCCATCTACATGGAAATCGCAGCTTCAAACCTTCAACCTCTTGTAATGTTTAATAGAAAGGGGGAACTTCCGTTTTTTTAGCGTTAAATTTATAGTTTGAAAGTTTTCCATATTTAGAAAGCTCCACATGCAGAATCGGCAAAGATACATGAGGGCTAGTGATAGACAAGAGGACATCATCCGCAAACAGTGAAACCTTATATGTAGAACCACCTACCTGTATTCCCTGTATATCAGGGTTGTCCCTTATCCTAGCTGCTAGAGGTTCAATGGAAAAAACAAATAATAGTGGTGACAAGGGACAACCCTGACGTGTTCCATTCGAAATTGAAGTTCCATTAGAAATTAGGAGTAGAATATAATTTCTGCAATACAGATATAAATATACCTCCAAACCCCATTGTTTTTAAATTTCGCATAATTTTCGTGTAATTTCATGCCGACTTTAGCAGTGAATAGCAAAGCCCCCATACATGCTATTGACACCACAATTGCTACATATGTTAAGGAGAATAGTGGGTACAAGTAAAAAAAAAAAAGTTTCCAAAAAGACTGTAGTTTGAGAAAACTGATTTTAAAAATGCAAAGATTTTTTTTTTTTAAAACTAAAAAATAACAGTTTAAAAACCATTTTTTATTTGCATTTTTAAAATTGATTTTCTCAAAAACTACAAGGTCTTTTTGACCCACTATTCTCCTTAACATATGTAGCAATTTTAGTAGCAATAGCATATAATAGCATGTATAGGGGCTTTGCTTTCAACCGCCAAAGTCAGCACAAAATGTTGCTAAATTATACGAAAAATTACGCAAAATTATGAATTATTACTATTACATACAAAATTAATTAAGTTTTGTCTCTGAAATTTGGCATTACAATTACGATGCAAAATTTAGGCCCACCACTGCCGGAGACCTTCTCCCACCCGGCTGCATGCAATGGCAGCATCTTTACAACCCCACCCCACCTTAGCAAACTAGCCCCCCCCCCCTTTTTTTAATATCACCAAGTCATATCACCATGACAAACATAACAAACGGCAATATAGGGAAAAACCGTTCAGTGCTACACTACCTGCATGACTAAGTGACACCTCCCTTATATCTGACCTCATGCCGGTCTCCTCCTGCTAAGGAGCCAGGTCACCAAAAGTTCACCTCCCACTTCAATCACTACACTTAAAGAGAACCCAAGATGGTTCCTTGGGGGGCAGAGAGGCATGTTCTCTGCCTCATGACATGCCTCTGTGTCCCCCCCTCCCATCGCTGCTCTCTGCCCCCCCACCACCACCACGCTATAGCCCACCGAAATTATCAACAATATTTGTCGCTATCTCATAAGGGCAATGGGAGGAGAGGGTTTTCCCTGCTCAAAACGCCCACTAGGGGCATTCCTGCACGCTTTCCAGAGCTTCCATTGTGCAGCTCTCTCTCCCTGGCCATGCACCTCCTGCTCCCCTGCCACCCTGCATGCTGCTGTGAGAGAGACATCTCTCTCCTTCCAGAAAATGAAAGTGGGGCAGTGCAGCCCGCAGGAGCAGCGGAGAGTGGTGGTTTTGGCAGCGACCTGATCCACCCAGCCCCTCGATTCCCCCCCCCCCCCCCCCCCCCCGGGACAGGTAGCATAGTTTTTTTTAAAGGGTCTCTGAGCACCTCTCATTGGTATGCCTTCGAAGAGACTCCGACCGGTACTGCAAAGTACTTAAAGATTCACACCTCTCTGTAGCTTGTGCTCTCCTCTTTCATTTGATGCCTGAATTGCCATTCTACACTCAATTTAAAAATCATGGCCGCCATCTTAGCTATGTAATAACTTTCAGGTCACCCCTGTCTTCTCTGTTAGAGAAGTACATCACTGAATGAAGCAGGAAGAGGAAGTGACACGCATGGTCATTGCAAGATGCTCCTCCAGCAACACGCAGCGTGTTGATAGCCGGCTGTTTACATGACCACTGTCACTCTCTGCCGCTCCCCCGCCTCCTCCAAATTGCCACTTCCCGCCTGCCTCCCTTCCCTCCCCGCTGATTGGAGGGAAGGGACGCAGGCGGGGAGCGGCGACATAGAGGAGGCGGGGGAGCGGCAGAGAGTGACAGTGGCTAAGTAAACAGCTGGCTATCGACAGACTGCGTGTGGGGGCAAGCAGAGCGCGGGAGGGGGGGGAGGGGGTCTGGGGGAGAACAATATAGCAACAGAGGCTGGGCATTATATGCAGGCCCAGCCTCTGTGTGCAATTAGGGTTTTTAAAACCCATTTCAGGTTCTTTTTAAAGTCACAGGTTTACTTCAAAATGTATAAAACTAGTATTCAGAACTTGCTACTCTGTATATACAGTACTAAAGTGTAACACAGCAAACTGTCATTTTACAGAGTATAAAGCCCTGTTTTTGCATTTTTGCATAATTATGCATAATCGCAAGATTATGGAACCTACTTATGGACAAAATTACTTATGAATTTGCCAGAAACTGTGCATTACGTTTTTGCATCGTCATTGTGATTTTCATTGCAAAATTACAGTTATGCGAAATTCAAGCTCATCACTAGTGAACAGAGCTTCACTGATGTGCTCCCAATACCCATACAAGTAGACTAATACAGCAGGTGGGAGAGGGATTTATGCCACTTAATAGAAGTCTGAAGGAAAGGATGGAAGTATCCCTCAAGGCTGGCAAACATCCCAACTTTATTTGTAAACTTGGGTTAAGAGAAGTTGAACATACGTCACAAATCTACTTCTATGAAATGAAAATAAAAAGCAGGAATATCTAAAATAGCAACTTTGTACAGCGCCACGGAATATGTTGGCGCTTTATAAATCAATAATAATGATAATAATAAATAGCAAATATACACTACATACCTATTTTGTAAGTGCTGTTTATTCAGAACAAGTTGTCTTTAGATAACATTTTCCATCTCATGAGGAATGATTTTAGGAAGCTGCACTATGCTGGAAATTATAGTGACTTATTTACAGTTTGATTTAGAGTGGAATGATCTGGCAAGAAAAGATAATGCACAAAGCAGATCCTCCTAGACAGCTAATGAATGTCCGAGCGAAAAACAATTACAGGCTTAAACATTTTAATGTGTGTGAGGACTGGATCGGCAACAAGAAATAATAAAAAGTGAATAATGAAAAAGTAATTTAGTAGAAGTAATTTCATATTGTGAAATTAAAGCAGTATAATGGCATCTATGTGAACGGACTGTGCAAATGCAAAAAACACCTACTAGTAATCTGGGAGAATTCTTCTTCCGTGTATTTGTATAATCTCTGTATTATGGCTGCATCCCCTATTAAATATCTTCATTAAAGAGAAGATAATTGCAAAGATTCAATTTCACATGAGCCAATGGTAACCCTGATAATGTATTGCTTTGAGGCAGCAAGTGAACATGCAAATCATTTCTTCCTCCCTCTAAAAATCCAGTGTGAGAGATCGCGGAAAAGCCGCCGCGTGTACTGATGGCAAGGCGGTGTATTCCGCGTCCAGCGCGGCGGTTTGTCCGCAGCAGCGTGCATCTGGTGTGGCTGGGTCTGTTAGTTCACACAGATTGAGGAATGCACGCGCGCGCGCTGAGAGGCAGAACCTTTATGACAAACAAGGAGGGATCAGCTGACCAGGTCGGTCAGCTGACCTCAAGGCAAGTGGCTATTGGTTGACCACTGGTGGGTGGCGCTGGAGAGCACTGCCCTATATATAGTCACTGCTGGCCAGTTTTAGGTTGTCTGCCGTTGCGAAGACTTACGTGGAAGCACTCAGCCCTTAGTCAGATCCCACAGTGTGTTTGAACCAGGAGGACCTGGGAATTCACACTGAGCCAGATTACTCCTGTTTATCATTGTGTTATTATTCAGACTAGTTCCAGGGTGTCGAGACCACAGACCTCACACCCAAGATTAGGGAACTTGTGTTACCATTGTGTTAGCATTCAGACTAGTTCCAGGGTGTCGAGACTACGGACCTCACACCCAAGATTAGGGAACTTGTGTTATCATTGTGTTATAATTCAGACTAGTTCCAGGGTGTTGAGACTACGGACCTCACACCCAAGCTTAGGGACTTGTGTTATCATTCTGTTATACTTCAGACTAGTTCCAGGGTGTAGAGACCACGGACCTCACACCCAAGACTAGGCATTGTTGATATCTGTTATGACCTATTGCTCTTCTGACTATCCCTCTGCTTTCTGATTCAGTACCTTCGCATATCTGATTATCTGTTGCCAACCCTGCCTGCCTTGGATACCGAATCAGCCTCCTGTCTCTGTACTTTATCTGTCCATGTGTTGCCGACCTGGCTTGCCCGACCTAGAGAGCTCTCTCTCTCCTTAAGAGATAGTCTCCAGACCTGCTAGTGACATCCACCTTTCAGGTGTCACTCACTCATAGGTCCTTCCTACCTTCAGCCTGGGACTCCACCCCTTTTGGAGGTCTCAGGCTGCTGGAAGGTTTTTGCTCTTCTCTAAGGCCTCTTGCACACTGCAAGCGATTCAGATTCAGATTCCGCTTTTTAATCTGTTTTTAGGCCCAGTGCACACCGAGCGGTTTTTGGAGCGATCCGCCGGCCGCATCCGCCTGGAAAAATGCTTGGCTAATGTACTGCAATGGGATGGTGCACACCGGCGGTTTGAGTTTTTTTCCAAGCCGCAAACGTGCCTCCTGCTGCGCATTTGCGGTTTGCTAAAAAACCTCAAACTGCCGGTGTGCACCACACATTGAAATACAATAGCCAAGTGTTTTCACTGGCTGATGCGGCTGGTGGATCGCATACAAAATCCGCTTGGTGTGCAGTGCACCAAGTGCACCCGGCCAAATATCTGCTCTCTGCTCCCAAAGCCGCTAGCGTTTTGACGATCTGCTAGCGGTTTTGGTGTGCACTGGGCCTTACTTCCGATTCAGATTTGCAGTTTTCTCCCTGCACACTGCAAATCGGAATCTGAATCTGATGTAAAAACTGATTAAAAAGCGGAATCTGAATCGGAATCGCTTGCAGTGTGCAAGAAGCCTAAAGCAGTATTGCCCATACTGCCAAAGACCACCTGCTCCTCGGGTGGTCTCACTCAAAGTCTTTACTGTTGCACCAAAACACTCACATTACTTAAGCGTCCAGAGGTTATACTTGGATTATCAGTGATTCTGCAGATCATCAATAATCAGGTATAATCTGTATTCTTGGTGATACTGCAGATCACCAATAATCAGATTCTCTCTGTGTGCTGACACCGATCGTTACATCCAGTTATACTGTACATCCAGAATCATTCCATTTTGTTTGCCTATATTATTTTACATTTTTCTGTGTAGCTTTTCAGTAGAGGGAATTTTAGTTCCTTTGGTCCTCTGCAAAATAATGTAACATAGCTATTTGTAAAATAAAGAAATAAACGTCTTTACATGAATCATTAAATATGATATAAAAAACTGTGAATTTAAAATAAATAAATAAAAGTAGTGAAGCACTGTAAGGTTTTCCCACACAAGCTTGCAATGTTGTCATATAAATAACAGAGGAACGTATAACTATGTTCCCCTACAATATTGGCCCACCCCAATGTGCATCTGCTGCATGTAACAGCCCTAATCATGTATGTGCAGGTATTTTGAGATCTGGGACTGAGAGACTGCAGAGCCTTACAGCCAGAGAAAGCTTTTCTGATAAATACTCTATGATATGTTCCTACTGCCCACTAGAGGGCACAGCTTGGTGACAAACACAACTTTGTACTTAGATTGCTATTCTTCCTAACAGAGAAGTTGTGGTTTCCTAAACAAATCTGCAGTCATAGGCCCAGTGCACACCAAAAACCTAGTAGGGGCTTGATTCACTATGCGGTGCTAACCTACTTAGCACATCTAAAGTCTTTAGACATGCTAACCAGGGTGCTAAGTAGGTTAGCACCGGATTCCTCAATCAGATTGCGCGCTAAGTACCGCGCACAAAGTTTTGCGCGTGCAAAGTCCTATGCGCGCACTAAGTCCCATAGGCTTTAATGGGCACTTCGCGCAGAGCGCCCTGCGCTCTGTGCAGTGTGCGCGTAAAGTTTTACGTGCATTAAGTTTTGCGCGCATAAAGTTTTGCGCGCGAAAAGCTTGTGTAGATGTGCTAAGGGGGTTTTCACAGGCGTGCTAACAGTTAGCACCGCTTTGTGAATCAAGCCCTAGAGGTTTTTGAAGCAGATTTCAGAGCGATTCTAGGCATCTTAAAAGAGGTTTTCTAAACATGCCTAGCGTTTTTTGGAGTATTTTTGTGTAGCAGATTACAAATATTGTTACAGTGAAGCTGTTACTGAACAGCTTCTGTAACAAAAACACCTGGAAAACAGCTCTGATCTAGCGTTCTTCAGAGCTGTTTTCCATTTTCCTATACTTTAACATTGAGGCAGAAACGGCTCAGAAATCTGCAAAATGCTGCAGCCCCTGAGTTTACGTCTGTGGAAAAAACAAACTGCTCTAGTGTGCACCAGCCCATTCACTTTCATTAGCCAAGGTGTGTGTGTGTGTGTGTGTGTGTGTGTGTGTGTGTGTGTGCGTGCGTGCGTGCGTGCGTGCGTGTGTGTGGTGTTGAGCCGATAAGTTTGTAACTTTGTGTTTCCTTAACGTGTTTTAGTTCCTGGATGTAGTTTCTACGTCCAGGAACCATGCGCGCTCCCGCGGCCGATCGCGCACGTGCACGCGCGCTCCCGGCCCGTGGTTCGTTAGCCAGGTATGGTGCCCGATCACTGATTCCTCTCCCCCACTGAAAAAGCGACACTGATTCCTCTCCCCCACTGAAAAAATTCTCTCGGAAGCTGCGCTTTTCTGGCTGTAGCATCCCCTATGCGTCTCTCTAAGCGTATGTTACGCTTAGAGTGACTTCATGTAAACAAACTCATGGCCGCCATATTGTGGCCAAAAAGTAAAACTACAACTAAAAGTAAAAAAAATAAAATTCAAACACACATTTACATTATAAATCTCTTGTTTACATCCCACCCTCCCACAACTACCCAAATAAAATGTTTAATATAAAAAACAAAAAACATTACAATAAAATAAAAAAAAACATGTAAATATTTACCTAAGGGTCTAAACTTTTTAAATATCAATGTAAAGATGAAATATTTCTATATTTTTTTTTATTTTAAACTTGTAAATAGTGATAGATGCAAAACGGAAAAAATGCACCTTTATTTCCAAATAAAAAATATTGTCGCCATACATTGTGATAGGGACATAATTTTAACGGTGTAATAACCGGGACATATGGGCAAATACAATACGTACGTTTTAATTATGGAGGCACGTATTATTTTAAAACTATAATGGCTGAAAACTGAGAAATAATGATTTTTTTCTGTTTTTTTCTTATTCTGCCTGTTAAAATGCATTTACAGTAAAGTGGCTCTTAGCAAAATGTAACCGCCAAAGAAAGCCTAATTGGTGGCGGAAAAAACAAGATATAGATCAGTTCATTGTGATAAGTAGTGATAAAGGTATAGGCTAATGAATGGGAGGTGAACATTTCTCAAGTGAAAACGACGGAACGCGACTGAGTTAATTACAGATGCGAATGTTGCAGCTACAACACGAATTTGTAATTTCGTAATTGCCATACAAGATGGATTTCGGAATTCCGTACGCGAAATTTCGGTTTTGTAATTTGTGTTTAACACGTAATTTCATGTTTTCTATACAAAGTTATTTTAGTTACGAAAATGGACGTAATTTCATTTCTAATAGTAATTATGCACATTTAGGTAATGACTAAACTCAGGAAAGTCACTCATTGATTGCAATTACTGATCGCAATTACTGACAATGCAAAGGCCCCTGCACATGCTGTCACTTTAAATGTATCAGGATGTTCTCTCTGCATCCACTTCTAAGACAGGTGCTCTTTGCCATGGTGCACTTAGCAGTCATGTTGAGACACTTGGTTTTGGGCCTTTCAATATCTGATAATGCAAAGAATCCTGCATGTGCTGTCGCTTTAAATGTATCAAGAGGCTCTATCTGCAGCCAGTTCTAAGACAGGTGCTCTTTGTCAAGGTGGACTTAGCAGTCACGCATGCTGAGACACTTGGCTTTGGGCCTTGCAATATCTGATAATTCAGGCCCCTGCACGTGCTGTCGCTTTAAATAGTTTAAATTTAAGTATCATAACGCTCTGGACTGGAACACAATTTCGAGAATGGACGAATTTCCGTGTAAAACACAAAATTCTGATTTGTTTGTGTTACATAAACGATCGTAATTAAGAAAAACAATCGTAATTACGAAATTCCCCATAAACGTGAAATTAATCTATCTTTTTATATTAAATAGGTGTAGGGTAGAGATGGCCCGAAGGGTTCGCCAGCTGTTCGTGTTCTCTGTGAACTGCTGACATATGGCATGTTCGACCCGCCTCTATACATCATCATGGAGCCAAACTTTGACCCCTTGCCTCACAGTCAGCAGACACATGACAGCCAATCAGCTAACACCCCCTCCTGGACCCCCCACCCCCCTATCAAAAAGCATTTGCGGTGGCCATATTGGATTCATTCTCTGCTGGCTGCTGACTGTTAGTGAGAGCAGGGTCAGACTTGCTGCAGATAGGTAGGGAAAGCATTAGCTAGGCCTCTGGTCTTATTCCTCACTTGCTGTGAAAGCACCCCAAACAGCCCTTTTGAAGGCTAGCCCATTGGTCTCCTGTGTTTTTTTGTGTGTGCGACACTCCACAGCCCATTCACACCCAGAGCTGTGTGCACACTACTGCTGTTGCTACATTAAGTTGAACACACGCACAGTACCACTCCAGTGCATATTGTTGCACTGTATTCTGATAGTACTATTGTGTTTCTCTGTGTGTGACACTCCACAGCCCACACCCAGAGCTGTGTGCAAACTACTGCTATTGTTATTGCCTCATTAAGTTGCAGGCACAGAACCACTCCAGTACATTATTATTTCACTGTATTCTGATAGTACTATTGCATTTCTTTGTGTGTGATACTTCACACGCTACTGACACCCAGAGCTGAGTGCACAATATTGCTGTTGCTACATTAACTTGCAGATACAGTACCACTCCTGTGCATTATTATTTCACTGTATTCTAATAGCACTATTGCATTTCTCTGTGTGTGACACTCCACAGCCCACTGACACCCAGAGCTGTGCATAATGTGATTTCTGCCCTTTAGAGATTAAATCCCGACTTTGCGTCAACTCCAAAATTTGTGGTGGTACTTTTGCCATGGATCCCTGTTCGGCATGCCACAGTCCAGGTGTTAGACCCCTTAAAACAACATTTCCATGACTTTTGTAGCCAGAAACAGTCTTTGTAGGTCTTAAAATTCGCCTGCTCATTGAAGTCTATGGCGGTTCACCAGGTTTGCATGTTCGCAAACATTTTCGGAAGTTCGCGAACAGAAAATTCTATGTTTGCAACATCTCTACAAGTGACCCAGGGACCAGAGGTGGGGAATGGCCCTTGTCCACAAAGTATAGAGCTGCAAACAGTGTGAAACACTCTTCCTCTGCACAGAGCCAGTCAACCCATGATCCTGCCCACCTCTCTCCTGGGAAAGGGTGGCCAGGGCCAGCTTTGTGTTCAAAAAAGTACACTAGCTGGTGCTCTCATTCTGAACCTTCCTGACTACTGTGAGTAATGATGGAATGGGGGGAAAGTAAGGATGGCTCATAGACTGCTGTTCAGTCCAGCCAAGCTTTATCATGGAAGGAAGCCAGCAGTTGAAACCCATCCAGCCAAGTTAGAACAATGAATAAAGGAATAATGTAAAAAAAAATTACACACTACAAATTATGATATATTCTATGTAATATGCATAAAAAACCATAACCCTGTTGTAGGTCTTTCAGATTCTTCTAAACAGTCACTAAAATGTATCAACTGTATGTCACATTAGTGATTCCCAAGCTAGTAACACAATTGCTGGTAACGAATTTCCCTAATGCATTTACATAACAGTGAAATATATTGCTAGTAATTGGTGCGATCAAGTCTCAAATAGTAAGATAGGAGCATTTCCTGCACAGTAAAGTCATTGTCCATAGATGGAAGGAGTAGGCACACGAATCTGGCTCCTAGTTGTAGGCAGCTGAAGGCACATTAAGCAAGTTGAGTGCCTCCATGCTGGAGTGTTTTATGATAAGAGGGAAGGGGAAGTACATCACTATAGGAAGCTGATTGCTAAGTTACCGTGGTCGTAGCTGATCCAGCCCTGAGTTAGTTTTGTTGCAGTTATGTTTGGCAATCAGTTCAAACTCATGCAGCAATGGTGCCCATGTATAGATCCAACACTGGAAAACCTTATTGCTGGATACAACTGCTTTCTAACAGGGTCAGCAAAAACAGGTAGTGACATTAAGACAGTAATAAAACCTAAGACAACTAATATTTTTACACTGTATCTATAACTACTCCATTTCCCCAGAGTTGATTTAAGGCTTTGCTACACCTTTTTTGTATTACATGAATATTTCCTAAGTGTTTTAGATAATGTAAAAAAAAAATCAACTAGTGGAAAAAGAGGCACACGACCACAGAAATGTGTCAAAAATCATTATATTCACTATTAAAACAATTTGTAACTCCTGGGCTTAATATTACATCAAATGTTAAATAATTTTCAGATTGTGGGTTAGCCTAAATTCATTTTAATCTAGCCATAAAGCATGGATGAAATCAAATGAAGACCCCATGAACTGTTCCCTTGAATCCTGGAAAGACTGCATGCGGGATTCATTATGATGCTTTGCGCTCATGTCTAATTGAATTAACCGGCGTGCATATGTCAGATGGATGAAAGACGGAGAAGGGTAAACTAATGATCTCATCTCACCCTTGGTGAACAATGGAATAAATCAAGAATGAAAGTGCTGGTAAAACACAGTAAGAAAATGTGCTTCCAAAATCTAATCAAACCAATTCATTGTGCTTTACACACAAACTGATTAAATATCTGAGCTGCAAATACAACAAAACTATAAAATGCTAATTGCTTTGCTAAACACACTGTTATAGCATGATAGAGTGTATGTAAGCAATGTTGTGAAGCTTTAAAGGATAAATGCACTGATACATAAATATGCTAAAGAAGCCACAAATTGCCACAAATGATGAATTATTGATACGCCCAAAAGTGAACTCAGCACCGCCTGGCTGCCTACTGTTTAGATGTGCTTCCCGGCGTAACAATGATGAAATGAAACGAACACCAACATTTGTAAAGTGCTTTTCTCCTGTAGTATTTAAAGTGCATATGGAGTTAAGAAGAGTTGCAGCTACTTTATAGAAAACCTGTGACATTTTTAAAATAAAAGATTGCTTTCTTAAAACAAGAAGAATGTGCAATAATTCAGGTTGGCGTGTCTCCCAGTGCATCACTGCTGAAATATGCAAATTATCCATTGTTGTTTCTGTAAGCTAGCCATACCTCCAGATCCACTGGAATGCAATGATAGCATTCCAGTCAGCTTATTAATATTACAGAGCCACAATAATCCAACATGCATACATAGTTGAGCCGAAAGTTTCGTAATTTCGCATTACTATAATTACGCATGCGAAATTTGCGATTACGATGCGAAATTATGGTAGCGTAATTGCCATTAAAATCGTAATTGAAAATACCGTAAGCGTAATTTTCAACGCGTAATTTCGCGTTTCGTTCATACCGTAATTTCGCATTAAACCATAACGCTCCCGTATAAAAAAGCCGCCGACTTTAAGGGTTAATAGCAAAGCCCCCTTAAATGCTAAGAGCCTCAAATTTGGAGAGTATATTAAGGAGATCAGAAGGAATAAGAGGAAAACATTTTTTTTTCAAAAAGACCTTATAGTTTTTCAGAAAATCGATGTTAAAGTTTCAAAGGAAAAATGTATACATTTAAAAATCCGCCGACTTTAACGGTTAATAGCAAAGCCTGCTTAAAGTTTAGGAACACCAAATTCCCAGGGTATATTAAGGGGATCAGTGAGAATAAGAGGAAAAAAATTTTTTTCAAAAAGACCTTATAGTTTTTGAGAAAATCGATTTTTAAGTTTCAAGGGGGAAAATGTCTTTCAAATGCGGAAAATGTAAGGTTTTTTTGTGGGAAATATAAAAAAAAACCACGTGGGGTCCCCCCTCCCAGACCTCTTTAACCCCTTGTCCCCCATGCAGGCTGGGATAGCCAGAATGCGGAGCACCGGCCGCGTGGGGCTCCGCACCCTGACTATACCAGCCCGCATGGTCCATGGATTGGAGGGTCTCGGAAGGGAAGGGGCAGCCAAGCTTTCCCTTCCCCCTCCGAGCCCTTGTCCAATCCAAGGACAAGGGGCTCTTCCTCACCTCCGATGGGCGGTGGAGGTGGAGGCCGCGATTTCCTGGGGGGGGGGGGGGTTCATGGTGGCATCTGGGAGTCCCCTTTAAAAAGGGGTCCCCCAGATGCCCACCCCCCCTCCCAGGAGAAATGAGTATAGAGGTACTTGTACCCCTTACCCATTTCCTTTAAGAGTTAAAAGTAAATAAACACACAAACACTTACAAAAAGTATTTTAATTGAACAAAAACATAACCACGAAAAAAGTCCTTTAATATTCTTAATTAACCATTAATACTTACCTGTCCCTTTAAATAAATGATCCCTCGCAATATCCTCGGAAATTGGCTAATCAGTTACAATGTAACAAAGTTATTACAATGTAACAACTTTGTTACATTGTAACTACGGCGCACTCGACGTCACTCGCCGCTTAGCCGCCGCATACACTTACGCGTCCGTGCAGGACGCTAAGTCCCCGCCGGCTCCCGCCGTCCACCCCACCCACATCTGTCACCCACATGTGGGTGACATGTGGGAGAGGCGGGGAGGGCAGCGGGAGCCGGCGGGACTTATCGTCCTGCACGGACCCGACAGAGCTCTGAGCTATATAGCTCAGAGCTCTCTAAGCATCTTTGTATTTGGGCTCCAAGGAGCCCCATTGGTCCTTAGCAGACCAATGGGGTTCCTTCTGATTTGAAGGAACCCCATTGGTCTGCTAAGGACCAATGGGGCTCCTTGGAGCCCAAATACAAAGATGCTTAGAGAGCTCTGAGCTATATAGCTCAGAGCTCTGTCGGGTCCGTGCAGGACGCTAAGTCCCGCCGGCTCCCGCTGCCCTCCCCGCCTCTCCCACATGTCACCCACATGTGGGTGACAGATGTGGGCGGGGTGGACGGCGGGAGCCGGCGGGGACTTAGCGTCCTGCACGGACGCGTAAGTGTATGCGGCGGCTGAGCGGCGAGTGACGTCGGGTGCGCCGTAGTTACAATGTAACAAAGTTGTTACATTGTAATAACTTTGTTACATTGTAACTGATTAGCCAATTTCCGAGGATATTGCGAGGGATCATTTATTTAAAGGGACAGGTAAGTATTAATGGTTAATTAAGAATATTAAAGGACTTTTTTCATGGTTATGTTTTTTGTTCAATTAAAATACTTTTTCTAAGTGTTTGTGTGTTTATTTACTTTTAACTCTTAAAGGAAATGGGTAAAGGGGTACAAGTACCTCTATACTCATTTCTCCTGGGAGGGGGGTGGGCATCTGGGGGACTCCTTTTTAAAGGGGACTCCCAGATGCCACCATGAACCCCCCCCCCAGGAAATCGCTGCCTCCACCTCCACCGCCCATCGGAGGTGGAGAAGAGCCCCTTGTCCTTGGATTGGACAAGGGCTCGGAGGGGGAGTGGAAAGCTTGGCTGCCCCTCCCCTTCCGAGACCCCCCCATCCATGGACCATGCGGGCTGGTATAGTCAGGGTGCGGAGCCCCACGCGGCCGGTGCTCCGCATTCTGGCTATCCCAGCCTGCATGGGGGACAAGGGGTTAAAGAGGTCTGGGAGGGGGGACCCCACGTCGTTTTTTTTTTATATTTCCCACACTCAGAACGAAGTAAGTAAAACTCTTCCCACTTGGGGGAAAATAATACACTATTGTTACCTGTGCAAAAAAAACTGACATTTTCCGCATTTGAAAGACATTTTCCCCCTTGAAACTTAAAAATCGATTTTCTCAAAAACTTTAAGGTCTTTTTGAAAAATTTGTTTTCCTCTTATTCCCACTGATCCCCTTAATATACCCTGGGAATTTGGTGCTCCTAAACTTTAAGCAGGCTTTGCTATTAACCGTTAACGTCGGCGGGTTTTTAAATGTATACATTTTTCCTTTGAAAATTTAACATCGATTTTCTGAAAAACTATAAGGTCTTTTTGTAAAAAAATGTTTTCTTCTTATTCCTTCTGATCTCCTTAATATACTCTCCAAATTTGAGGCTCTTAGCATTTAAGGGGGCTTTGCTATTAACCCTTAAAGTCGGCGGCTACCTAACATTGATCCATGCGTCAACTTTTCCGCTTGGGAGCATGGCCATACGCATTAATTTCGTAATACCCACTGTAACGCGAAAATTACGCTTACGCGAAATTTCGTGAAATCCTTCTTCATTACGATTATGTACTTATGGCCATAATCGTAATTACACTAATTACGCGAAATTTCGCGAAATCGTAATTACGTCATTACGCTCATCTCTATGCATACAGACTGTTTCAGATTGATTGATCCTCATCTGCATGGCATGGATTAAAGTGGCTCTATGGGGGTTGGACTTGAAACACCCAGAGGTACAGAGTGCCTAGCAAGCTCATGGTGAACTAGAACTCCTAGGAGTGTGTAAGGGGCTACATGGACCAAATAGCCCTTACTAAAATGCTATGGAAAACAAAAGATTACTTTCTTAAAAAATAAATACTTTGTGATAAAATAAAAAGTTGGATTCTTACCTCGGGAGAGTATTCCTTAGGATTCCCCATTGCCTTCCCATGTACCTCTCCAACTCCTCCTGGACCCCAGTGCCCCCTGGCACTTTGTATGTGAATGAGTGCAGCTGCACTGTGCCTCCATATTAGCTCAAACCCACTCAGGCTTAGGCAGAAAAAAGCTGAGCCCAGTCCACGCTATTGTACAGGCATGGTGCACAAACCTGCTTGGGCTTGTACTTGCACAATAGCATGAACCTGTTCGGGCTTTGACGGAAAAAGCCAACCATGACTGGGTCTGTGCTACTGCTGTTGGTTAAGGCTTGCCAATGGTTTTTAGGAGAACCCAGCACTGGATGGATGGGGAAAGCTTCTGGATTATTCCAAGGTTTACCTCTGTTGAAGTGAGTACCCATTTTATGCGCTATGGGTACACTTTAACCTTCCCAGTGGTATTGACAGATATACACGTCCATACAAAGCATGCTGTGAACAGTATTGATGTGCATACACGTTAATTCTCTCCTGCACTTTATACTAGACCCTTGCTTGACACATTTTGGCAAGTTACAGGAAAAAAAAAGGTTATGAAAATAAAGTAAATCAGTTTTTGCACAGAAATCCTGGGGAAATTGAACACCAGGGAGGTTTTTAAAGCACATTCAGAAACTTATCCTTGCTTTGTGCATATACTATGTATGTATATACAGGGTATGTATAAACCCCAGGTATGATCAGGGCCGGTTTAAGCAACAATGGGGCCCCAGGGCAAAATAAACCTGGGGGGCCCCCCCAACATATACCCCGGAACGAAAATCGGCATTAGGGGACCTTTTTTTCAGCTGGTATAGTCAGGGTGTGAAGTCCCAATCGATCAGAGCTCCACATTCTGGCTATCCCAGCCTGCATGGGGGACAAGGGGTTAAAAAGTTTCAGGAGGGGGGACCCCACATAATTTTTTTTTTCTTTTAAATTCCCACGCTCTAAACATAAAAAAAAATTGGGAAAATAGGAAAAAATGCCAGGGATCTTCATACAGCCATATTGCGGCTGTATAGTGATCCCTGGCCAAAGCGCTGCGGCTGCGTATAGACCCCCTGGAAACCCCGTCAGGAAATTTATTGCGCTTTCATTTGAGGCATGTAAAATTACACTACCGTTAGGTTTGCTACTAAAAGTTACATTTACCGCATTTAAAACTATACTTTTTCCTTTTAAATTTGAACATCGATTTTCTCAAAAACTATAAGGTCTTTTTGAAAAATTGTTTTTTCCTCTTATTCCTAATGATCTCCTTAACATATCCTGCAAATTTAGGGGTTCTAGCATTTAAGGTGGATTTGCTATTAACCATTAAAGTCGGCAGGTTTTTAAATGTGTTTTTTTTTCCTTTGAAACTTTAAAATCGATTTTCTCAAAAACTATAAGGGCGATTTGAAAAAAATTTTTTTCCTCTTGTAGCCACTGGGGGCCCCTACAAGCTCTGGGGCCCTGAGGCAGCTGCCTCCTTTGCCTTAATGGTAGCGCCGGCCCTGGGTATGATCTTTTACCTCTGTCACCCCCACCCCTCTAAACCACAACACGAAGCCCCCCCTCCCCCCCACACACACACAACTACCACCACCATCAACAAACAGGGTTTTTACCATTGCCGCTCTGGTGGTGGTGGGGGGCAGGTGGCCTAGGGGGCCCCATCAGAGGTTGAATCTGTGTGCCATGAATGGATGGTTTTGGTCTAATAAGGTTTAGATCAAAGAGGGATTGATCTGTTTGCCTTATTGGGTGGCATTCTGTGTGTGTATGGCCACCTTAAAGAAAACCTGAGATGGGAATAGTGGTGTATTTATACTTACCTGGGGCTTCCTCCAGCCCCATGAGTGGTGTGAGCTCCCTCGCTGTCCTTCTGGGTAGCTCTGTTCTCCCGTTATCTAGCCCACTAATCTGACCAGTCATGGAATTGTGTAAGTAGAGAAGTCATACTATACATCTCCTGAAGCTACATGCGACAGGGTCACAATGCTAAAAAACAGACTGAAATAATGAAAACTGCTTTTTGTATCACAGTAACAAAACTCTGTGTTTAAGTTCTAGTGAACATTTTGTTAAAAAAAAAAATCAATTTAATAAGAGTCAGACAATGGTGCAGCTGGGACATTCAATTTACAGGACAAATGTTTTACGCTTGTAGAATCAGCATGTTCTTGAATTATGGACACACAGCTACAATTGTATAGAATCTTTGTATCCTAGAAGATGGAAACACAGGCAAGACTGAAGAGAAGATATACAGTCACCGCCAATGCCCTAGTGAAATTGCGCTATTCATTCTTTCTTTGGCATGGTGTCGCTGAATCTGTTTTATTTCATGTTCAGCTCAAAGGTTACAGTGAGTTATATGCCTTACACCAAACTGTCAATGGTTTCACACACTGAACTTAGGAGAAGCAATAGCAGGAATGCTTTTTTCCTTTTAAGAAACAATAACAGAGATGGGATATTTTTCTTTTAAGTATAATAAGATCCCACTGCTGTCTGACAGTGTGGTATGTGTGTTGTATAGCACACATACACACCCACTATTAAATTGTGAAATAACTTGAAGAAAAGATGTATTGATACTTTTCATAAATACCGATGGGGAAATTGCAGACAGATTTTTTTCTTTTCCAAATAATTTTTATTTTCTATTTTAGTCATGAAGCCCAATCTGTTTTTGACCACCCATAATACATCACAGAGATTATTTTACAGCTCCAAGCTTTAGGATAGATTCTAGCTTTAACTGGAAAGGATACAATATGGATAAAAACAGGGAACACCAAGAGCCCCAATAGTGTAATACGTACTGGATAAGGTGGCAATAAATTCATATTGCTAGATACTCACAAGTCAGGGTCACCAGCAGGCAACCACTGTAAAGGCAGGTGGGGAGATTATCCTGACCCCACTCAGGATTAAGAAGTCGCTCTCTGTAGACAGGAAAAAAGGGTAACAACCCTCCACCAAGGGTGGACTCGAAGGGTGGACCAGAGGCGCTTAACTTGAATCCTTGTGCAGATCGCTTGATACTCCTCCCTGTATTGCCTGATGAAGCGGGATTGAGCCTGCAAAACGCGTTGCAATTTTTTTTTAGTTTCTAATAAATGTGTTTGACTGTCTGAATCTCAGTCGTTGTCGTGTCTGCTTGAGGGAGGTAAGACCACCTCTTCCTCCTTCATTTTTGCCAATTAAGTTGGTTTTTAAGCTCATTTAATCTAATTTTATACTTTTGGCGCCTCTGTTCCTTGGATACAGTATGGATGTTGCCATGCTTTACGCTGCAATGTTCGTGCAGTAGTAGTGTCCTATCCATTTGCATGATAATTTCTCAAAGGGTAATTACCATGGGATGCCTGCGAGATGGCCCAAATATGCTGCTAGTGGCATTTCACAAATGCAATGCTGATTGACACTGACATCTATCAGTGAGAACTCTGCCCATGGGAAGGACATGGAAGGACATGGAAAGGACAGGGAAAGGACTTAGCCTTAGAGTTAAAACAAACACAAACAAACACAGAACACTTATATTACGCTTTTCTCCTGGCGGACTCAAAGCGCCAGAGCTGCAGCCACTAGGACGCGCTCTATAGGCAGTAGCAGTGTTAGGGAGACTGGCCCAAGGTCTCCTACTGAATAGGTGCTGGCTTACTGAACAGGCAGAGCCGAGATTCGAACCCTGGTCTCCTGTGTCAGAGGCAGAGCCCTTAACCATTACTTCATTCAGCCACCTAAAAGAAGCTGCAAAAACTACCTTCAGTAACCTATACCCTTTACTAAACTGAAGTTCTTGAAAGGTACATGTTCACAACAGGACAACTTGAAGTAACGTCTGAAAAGAGTTGATCCTTCTTTGTTACTGGATATAAGGTACATAGGGGTTGATTCAATATCCTACAGTAAAACTGCCATGCACACGACAATTCTACCAGTAGAATAGTGTGTGTTGCGCAATCACCATAACTCACAGTACATGGGTAATGCTGGCATTGCTATGGTAACACATACTAAGTAAGGCATGCTACACAGCATGATAGCACGTAGCGTGCATAGCGGCGACAAGTTTTTTCAGCAAGCACTGCTGTAGCATAGACCTTAAACAAGCATATGCAGGTGTTTCTGGCATTATTGTCAGACATGACAAGATTAGATACTGCTTGTTTCTGGTGCTATCCAGACACTATTGCAGCCAAATAGATCAACAGGGTGCCAGGCAATTGGTATTGTTTAAAAGGAAATACATATGGAAGTCTCCATATACCTGTCAGTTCAGCAGTACTTTACATTTATGCTATTTTATGGAAAGTTTTGTGTCCCCCACCAAGGACCTATCCGTGAATAGTGAAGTTGCAAAGTGAAGGTGGTTACAAGTAGGGATGAGACTACAGCCTGCTTGTAGGAAGGGAATGTGGATCATTGAGGGTCAAAAAATGTTTTGCACTAGTGGCTGGGCAACCCCGAAGCAGGAAAAAAGGGTGCAGGATCCGGTATTGACAAAACGATAGGTGCCTATAGCAGCATTTAGCGGTATTAGTTGGAAATTTAGGCGCATGGCGCCGGCCAGTAGTGGGCGCCTAAGGGCGCCCAATTTGACCTTTTTTGCTGCAAATCTCAGCTTCTGCATATGATATGTGGCTATGAAGGTAAATTTGGGCGCTCAATTACCGGCAAGAGGGGCTATTTGTTGCGGACAGGCTTGCGTAAATAATGGCTTGTGGATAACTACATTGCGACATTGCATAGCAGGCGTCTCCAGGCACCCAAATGTACCTTCATAGCCACATATCGCGGCTTTGCAGAAAAGGGGGGTTAGCTTAAGGAGGGGGATTTAGGGTTAGGCCTCACTGGGGGGCTAGGTTTAGGCATCACCGAGGTGGTCTTAGGGTAAGGTACCACTGGGAATGGTTAGGGTTAGGCACCGCCAGGGGGGTTTCTAATGGTTAGGCACCACCAGGGAGGGGTCTTAGGGTTAGGTACCACCACAGAAGGGTTCTGTGTGGGAGTAGGGTTAGGTTTAGCCTTAGTAAAATATTGGTACATATTACAGATATTACCAATGTATTTTACTAGTGGCAATCACCACCCCTTTTTTCCAGGTGCCTTTATTTCATGTATGCGGGCAATCCACACAACCCCCAACAAAAGGCTTAGGACTGCTATAGCCATAGTTATGCCCCTACAAACATTCATGCAGTCCACTTGTTATATCATCATTATACACCAACCTAAATTATTGGTATTAATGATGAAACCTACAATTGTCTGGCTGTGTCCACCATTTGTTTGGTTTATTGCTGCTTTGTGTCATTCCGCATTTGCAATGCTACTGAAGATCATCATTCAGCACAAACATTGGCTTAAAATCAACACTCCCGGCTGTTTCACAAATGCCAAGATGTCTCCCCCATTCCCCAAAGTGCCAACCACAAAAAAGAAAAAAAGATTAGCAACAAATGTTGTGAGAAATCCCATATCACCAAGTGCTGCCAAATCTGGGCATAATTCATTTCATTTTAAAGACGTTTGTGTGACTTAAAGCTTTCATTATCTTGGGAGAAAAACAATGAGTCAAACTGAGCCAGGAAAAGAGCAAACCGTTCTAAATACACTGAACCTCTTAGTATACTTGACGGAAAGAGCCTATTAAAAGATTATGTGTAAACTGTTACAATTTACAACGTGCCCAAACAACATTTCATTGCCAACGTAGCAGAAAAGAACTTAAATCTCTGAAGTAAACAGATCAATGCTGACATGAAATATAATAAAACAAAATCAACCTCTGTCAAACAAAGATAAAGCATTGGTGATGGTTTAAGCCTGCAGCTCATAATCATTTAAATCTACATGCAGTGCCTCATAGTTGCAATAAACTTGTAATATACATAACTGCCTTCATCAAACAGAAGTTAATAGGTGGTCACCATATTCAGAAGGAAAGACTATAATTCATAATTTCTGAACATTGGGGCTTTACAAATGTTTGTTTTTGAAGGCCAAACATGCACCTGCAACTACTGGTTTATAGCACATATTACAGTCATTCATTTCAGCATGCACATTTTTTTTATTATTGTTTTTTTTTTTGGTCTGGTTTTGTAGGTCTATTGTAGCTGCAGTTGCTGGATGGAATGTAATGTGCTGCAACTGCTAATATTTGCAGCTTTCTCCAGGCAAGGAGCTGCCTGTGAGTGTGACCAGCTCTGGTGAAATGCAAAGGAGACACAAATGTACATTTTCCTGCTCATTGCTTGTTATAACACTGCCTGGCTTGCCAGAAAACACACGTTGGGGGAGTAAAGACGATTTGGTGAGTATGGTGAGTATGAGGCCAGGTGTCTCAGGTTGAAAGACAGTGTCTGTGGGCAGGGGGCTGCAGGTACTAGTTCAGAATCATTTATTTCACTAAGTACAAACGGGGGGGGGGGGGGGGGTTGTACCCGGAATTGGTTTTGACTCATACAGGTCCTGGTAGGATGGGAGGATGATCTCTGAAAGCCAAGAGCCAAGGCTGCCATACTAAGGCGCCACCAGTCGCATTTGGCAATCATCTGTCATCCCTAAGAAGATTCCAGGTCAAACCTAGACTGAATGCTCAGTCGGGGATTCTTATCAGAGCTGATAACAGGCAGATTTAGCAGAGAAGAATGAAACTAAAAGCAGGGCAAGTGTTTACTGTCATGTTTCCACTGATAAATGTAATAAAATACACGACGGTGCTTCGTCTCTGGTTCTCTTTAATGTCCTGCCCCTTTCTTTGTCTCTTCCTGCCAATTTGGCTACTGATATGTGCTTCAGCAGTCTTAATTTAAGTGTATTTTTTGTCTGCCCAACATACTGCCAGCCACAAGGGCTTTGAATCAAGTATACAACTGCTGTGGTTTTACAGTTGATATAGGAATTAATGTAAGACTTCTTTTTGTTGGTGTGACTGATCACAAACTTGGTTGCTCACATATTGTTGCATACTGAGCAGCTCCCACGGGGATAGCTGCCTTTTGTCGTTACAGTGTTGTTCCCATTCTTTGAGCATAGCCTGCATGCTCAGTCTCAAGCCCCTGACCGCATTGGAATACTGTTTTTGAGCAATGCTCATTTTTAATATATTTTAATAAATACGGGAGTAATCCCTTTTACGCTATGTGAAGCGTCTCTCATATTTTTCCGGAGGTTCACCCATCCTACGAAGGACTCAGCTGTGGAGACTTGCCAGAGAGGCTGAGGGGTGGCCGATACCCCTGCTGCGCAGACGGGCCCTGTAGGCCGCACTATCTGGTGAGTCGTTAAACATTGGGGGGAGATACTTATGTCTCTATTAACCCCGGATGCCATCTAACTACATTGTATGATCAGCTGAGACTACAAGGGGTATCCCTACTGTTTATTGCAGGACTGGACTGTTTGAGCCCTAATAATGAAAGTATTGTTTACATGTTTGTTTAACCACTTAAGATCTCAGTCGTTTTCACTTTATGCATCCGAGCAATGTTCACTAGAGATGTCGCGAACCTCCGATTTTCGGTTCGCGAACCTCCGCGAAAGGTTTGGTTCGCGAAAAAGTTCGCGAACCGCAATAGACTTCAATGGGGAGGCGAACTTTGAAAATTCTAAAAAATTCTCCTGGCTAGAAAAATGATAGAAAACATGTTTTAAGAGCTCTAATACCTGGAGGCACACCTGATTGAGTGAAATACACATCACTGCTGGAGGACCCTACCTCCCTCCTCCAAGCAAGGTCCTTATATCATTTGACTCAGTTGTCTGCCTACACTAATTAGTTATGGGACAGATGCTACACACTCTGCTAGGGAGATTTTAATTAGCCTCTTGTGGGTCTCCCACCTCCCTCCTCCCTCCTACCCTTCTACCCTTCTACCTATTTCCTCTTCCCTCCTACCGAAGGGAGGAGGGTCTCTTCTGCCAGGGAATTATACTATTTTAAAAACCAGTATACATCATACCATGGCTGGGAATCGAACCCAGCTCTCACTGTGTGGTGGGCAAGTCACCCTAACCACTGTACCACTACAGTAGTAAGTGAAGCTGGCCTAAAAATTACCATTTATGCTCAATGCAATAGAAACAGGTTGCTTACAGGGAACCTTAACTGAGAGTGATATGGATGTTTCCTGGCAGTCCAGCTGATCTTTGTGACTGCAATAGTGGCTGAATCACACCCTGAAACAAGCATGCAGCTAATCCAGTCTGACTTCAGTCAGAGCACCTGATCTGCATGCTTGTTCAGGGGCTGTGGCTAAAAGTATTAGAGATACAGGATCAGCAGGCGATTCAGGCAACTGGTATTATTTTAAAAGGAAAAATCCATATCCTTCTCTGTTTAGGTTCCCTTTAAGGATTTGTAGCATAAAAGCCAACTCACATTGGCTGGGATTTGAACCTGGGTCTCACTGTGTGGTGGGCATGCACCCTAACCACTGTACCAACTGAAGCTGACCTAAAAATTACCATTTATGCTCAATGCAATAGAAACAGGTTGCTTACAGGGAACCTTAACTGAGAGTGATATGGATGTTTCCTGTAAACAATACCAGTTGCCTGGCAGTCCAGCTGATCTTTGTGACTGCAATAGTGGCTGAATCACACCCTGAAGCAAGCATGCAGCTAATCCAGTCTGACTTCAGTCAGAGCACCTGATCTGCATGCTTGTTCAGGGGCTGTGGCTAAAAGTATTAGAGAGACAAGATCAGCAGGCGATTCAGGCAACTGGTATTATTTTAAAAGGAAAAATCCATATCCTTCTCCGTTTAGGTTCCCTTTAAGGATTTGTAGCATAAAAGCCAACTCACATTGGCTGGGATTTGAACCTGGGTCTCACTGTGTGGTGGGTATTCACCCTAACCACTGTACCAACTGAAGCTGGCCTAAAAATTACCATTTATGCTCAATGCAATAGAAACAGGTTGATTACAGGTAACCTTAACTGAGAGTGATATGGATGTTTCCTGTAAACAATACCAGTTGCCTGGCAGTCCAGCTGATCTTTGTGACTGCAATAGTGGCTGAATCACACCCTGAAACAAGCATGCAGCTAATCCAGTCTGACTTCAGTCAGAGCACCTGATCTGCATGCTTGTTCAGGGGCTGTGGCTAAAAGTATTAGAGAGACAGGATCAGCAGGCGATTCAGGCAACTGGTATTATTTTTAAAGGAAAAATCCATATCCTTCCGTTTCCCTTTAAGGATTTGTAGCATAAAAGCCAACTCACATTGGCTGGGATTTGAACCTGGGTCTCACTGTGTGGTGGGCATGCACCCTAACCACTGTACCAACTGAAGCTGGCCTAAAAATTACCATTTATGCTCAATACAAGAGAAAAAGTAGACAAGACAAATAACATTTATATCACACTTTTCTCCTGGCGGACTCAAAGCACCAGAGCTGCAGCCACTAGGGCATGCTCTATAGGCAGTATAAATGGCTCTTGAGGCAGTGAGAAAATACTTTTATGAAGAAAATGTCCACTCAGCTCCTAGCACATTCAATCCTGTCAAGAGTTTTGCTGGTAAACAGAGATTTCCATCTATGAGCTAAATCATGTTGTCACACACATGGTGGGACAGCTTTCCTCCTGGTGCAGCAGCAACAACTAAATGCTCTTAAAACCATGGAGATGATAATAGACCTTAAACATAAATGGATCCACAATAACCCAGGTAGAGTCATTCAAGTTTCTTGGGTCCACAATCTCAAACCACCTAAAATGAGATAACAATCAGTGCTGGGCCGAAATTACGCATTAGCGTAATTACGCATCGTAATTCACTACAAATGCACCGTAAGCGTTACGTGTAAGGTTACGGTATTACGCGTAATTAATTACGCGTAGACCGTGGGTTACGTTTTACGCGTAACAAATTACGCGTAAGACAGTAAACTCCCATTGAAATTACACAGTCTGCCGTAATCGCGTAATATTACGCTCCCGTATAATATAAAAAAGCCGCCGACTTTAAGGGTTAATAGCAAAGCCCCCTTAAGTGCTAAGAGCCTCAAATTTGGAGAATATATTAAGGAGATCAGAAGGAATAAGAGGAAAAAAATTTTTTTCAAAAAGACTTTATAGTTTTTGAGAAAATCGATGTTAAAGTTTCAAAGGAAAAATAGATACATTTAAAAACCCGCCGACTTTAACGGTTAATAGCAAAGCCTGCTTAAAATTTAGAAACACCAAATTTACAGGGTATATTAAGGGGATCAGTGGGAATAAGAGGAAAAAATTTTTTTAAAAAAAGACCTTATAGTTTTTGAGAAAATCGATTTTTAAGTTTCAAGGGCAAAAATGTCTTTTAAATGCGGAAAATGTCAGTTTTTTTTGCACAGGTAACAATAGTGTTTTATTTTCATAGATTCCCCCAAGTGGGAAGAGTTTTACTTACTTCGTTATGAGTGTGGGAAATATTAAAAAAAAAACGACGTGGGGTCCCCCCTCCCAAACCTCTTTAACCCCTTGTCCCCCATGCAGACTGGGATAGCCAGAATGCGGAGCACCGGCCGCGTGGGGCTCCGCACCCTGACTATACCAGCCCGCATGGTCCATGGATTGGGGGGTCTCGGAAGGGGAGGGGCAGCCAAGCTTTCCCCTCCCCCTCCGAGCCCTTGTCCAATCCAAGGACAAGGGGCTCTTCTCCACCTTCGATGGGCGGTGGAGGTGGAGGCCGCGATTTCCTGGGGGGGAGGTTCATGGTGGCATCTGGGAGTCCCCTTTAAAAAGGGGTCCCCCAGATGCCCACCCCCCCTCCCAGGAGAAATGAGTATAGAGGTACTTGTACCCCTTACCCATTTCCTTTAAGAGTTAAAAGTAAATAAACACACAGACACTTTGAAAAAGTATTTTAATTGAACAAAAAACATAACCACGAAAAAAGTCCTTTAATATTCTTAATTAACCATTAATACTTACCTGTCCCTTTAAAAGCCAGTTCCCACGCAATATCCTCGGAAATATACTAATCAGTTACAATGTAACAAAGTTATTACAATGTAACAACTTTGTTACTTTGTAACACCACCGCACCCGACGTCACTCGCCGCCACCGCCGCGTCTGCGCTGACCCGACAGAGCTCTGAGCTATATAGCTCAGAGCTCCCTAAGCATCTTTGTATTTGGGCTCCAAGGAGCCCCATTGGTCCTTAGCAGACCAATGGGGTTCCTTTAAATCAGAAGGAACCCCATTGGTCTGCTAAGGACCAATGGGGCTCCTTGTAGCCCAAATACAAAGATGCTAAGAGAGCTCTGAGCTATATAGCTCAGAGCTCTGTCGGGTCAGTGCGGGACGCTAAGTCCCCGCCGCCTCCCGCTGTCAGCCCCGCCCACATCTGTCACCCACATGTCACCCACATGTGGGTGACATGTGGAAGAGGCGGGGAGGACAGCGGGAGGCGGCGGGGACTTAGCGTCCCGCACGGACCCGACAGAGCTCTGAGCTATATAGCTCAGAGCTCTCTTAGCATCTTTGTATTTGGGCTCCAAGGAGCCCCATTGGTCCTTAGCAGACCAATGGGGTTCCTTCTGATTTAAAGGAACCCCATTGGTCTGCTAAGGACCAATGGGGCTCCTTGGAGCCCAAATACAAAGATGCTTAGGGAGCTCTGAGCTATATAGCTCAGAGCTCTGTCGGGTCAGCGCAGACGCAGCGGTGGCGGCGAGTGACGTCGGGTGCGGTGGTGTTACAAAGTAACAAAGTTGTTACATTGTAATAGCTTTGTTACATTGTAACTGATTAGTATATTTCCGAGGATATTGCGTGGGAACTGGCTTTTAAAGGGACAGGTAAGTATTAATGGTTAATTAAGAATATTAAAGGACTTTTTTCGTGGTTATGTTTTTTGTTCAATTAAAATACTTTTTCAAAGTGTCTGTGTGTTTATTTACTTTTAACTCTTAAAGGAAATGGGTAAGGGGTACAAGTACCTCTATACTCATTTCTCCTGGGAGGGGGGGTGGGCATCTGGGGGACCCCTTTTTAAAGGGGACTCCCAGATGCCACCATGAACCTCCCCCCCAGGAAATCGCGGCCTCCACCTCCACCGCCCATCGGAGGTGGAGAAGAGCCCCTTGTCCTTGGATTGGACAAGGGCTCGGAGGGGGAGGGGAAAGCTTGGCTGCCCCTCCCCTTCCGAGACCCCCCAATCCATGGACCATGCGGGCTGGTATAGTCAGGGTGCGGAGCCCCACGCGGCCGGTGCTCCGCATTCTGGCTATCCCAGTCTGCATGGGGGACAAGGGGTTAAAGAGGTCTGGGAGGGGGGACCCCACGTCGTTTTTTTTTTAATATTTCCCACACTCAGAACGAAGTAAGTAAAACTCTTCCCACTTGGGGGAATCTATGAAAATAAAACACTATTGTTACCTGTGCAAAAAAAACTGACATTTTCCGCATTTAAAAGACATTTTTGCCCTTGAAACTTAAAAATCGATTTTCTCAAAAACTATAAGGTCTTTTTGAAAAAAATTTTTGTCCTCTTATTCCCACTGATCCCCTTAATATACCCTGTAAATTTGGTGTTTCTAAATTTTAAGCAGGCTTTGCTATTAACCGTTAAAGTCGGCGGGTTTTTAAATGTATCTATTTTTCCTTTGAAACTTTAACATCGATTTTCTCAAAAACTATAAGGTCTTTTTGAAAAAAAAATTTCCCTCTTATTCCTTCTGATCTCCTTAATATATTCTCCAAATTTGAGGCTCTTAGCACTTAAGGGGGCTTTGCTATTAACCCTTAAAGTCGGCGGCTACCTAACATTGATCCATGCGTCAACTTTTCCGCTTGGCAGCATGACCTTACGCATTAATTGCTAGTAGGAATTTACGCGTAAGCCTATAACGTAACAACTTGAATTACGGTATTCTTACGCGTAATTGCGTAAGGGCAATGCGTAATTACAGACATGTACCGAAATTGAATGTCTATGCCGTAAGCGTAATTTCGTAATGCGTAATAGCGTAAATTACGCGTAATGATCCGTAAGCGTAGCTTTTTCCATTACGATCAGCACTGATAACAATACGGCTACTAACGTCAAGAAAGCGCAGCAGAGGATGTACTATCTATGGCAGCTGAAAAAGTTTGGCCTACCTAAAAATCTAATGGTTCAGTTCTACACTGCAATCATCAAATCCAGCATGACATCATCTATGACTGTATGGTTCGGCTCCTGCTCAGCATTAGAAAAGGGGAGGCTGCAGCGCATCATCCGAACAGCAGAAAGGATAATTGGCTGTAACTTACCTTCCCTGTAGGATCTTTACGCTAGCAGGTGCAGAAAGAGAGCAACCAAAATTGCCTCTGACCCCTCTCACTCTGCTCACTCCATTTCCCAGATCATGCCTTCAGGAGTAAGATTCCGGTCAATTGCAACTAAAACCTCTAAACACAGGAACAGCTTTTTTCCTCAGGCGGTATCCATACTTAAAGGGAACCAGAGAGGAAGGACACTTAAACAAAGAAAAAGATTTCATACATACCTGGGGCTTCCTCCAGCCCCATAAGCCCGGATCGTTCCCACGCCGCAATCCTCCGCTTCCTCTTTCGCCGGTACCGGGTCCTGTCACTTCCGGCGGACACGACCAATTGTCCGCATGCAAGGGGCTCCCTCCATACCCTTACGCATGCGGCTGCGCAGTAAGGCGCCGCACGCGTAAGAATAAGGAGAGAGCACCCGTGATGCGGACAATTGGCCGTGTGCTTCCGCCGACTGGCCGACTATCTGAAAGTACGGGACCCGGTACCGGCGAATGCAGGCAGCGGAGGACGGTGGCGTGGGAGAGATCCAGGCTTATGGGGCTGGAGGAAGCCCCAGGTATGTATAAAATGTTTTAGCTTTTCAGCTCTGGTTCTCTTTAATGCTGAACCACACTAGAGCTGCTAGGACTTGAAAGTAATCAAAACAGAACTGAAAATGAACAATTCTCAACTTGCTTACTGCCACTATACTTACATACTGTCCTTGACTTGCAATATACATACTGTCTGTACTTGTATTGCTTTTGCTTGTGTTTGTTAAACAACTGCCAAGACAAATTACTTGTGAGTGCAAACTTACTTGGCGAAACAAATTGATTCTGATTCTGACACTATAGAATCTGCTCAGACCCAATTGCAGTGTGGATCAGATTTATACCTTAGGAACTTGATGTGGGACTTCTTCAGCCCAACCAAAAAAAGAAAACTAATATAGTGGATAGAGCAGAGTCCTTAGTTTCAACAACTGAAATATACTGTACATGAACACAGTAACTTAATTGACCAATGTTGTCTGCATAGCTCCTTAATTCCAGGATGCTTGGAGGTAGGTGGAGACCAACAACCAGCGTCAGGAGATGAGGACGGCATGCATGCATGTAGGCTGAATGTGCATCATCTAGTGGTCAACAAAAAACTGCAGATCAAAAGAAACCCCATAGACCAGTACACATAATGTGTGCCAGACATATAAATGCATTACTTGATTTTCCATGTATTGTGGTCCCCACAGAGTAGTACCCCTTGCTTGCCCTTCCACTTCTCCTCACCTTCATGGAACAGAGCAGGCTGCCAAGCAGTGCGTCTGTACATCAATAACATTTGTTCCTGTTCTGTGGTGTATAACATCCATTTCTCCCCTACATCTTCCCCTAATATCTCCCTTCTTCTGTGTCCTGACTTAGTGACTGGACAGTGGGAGAGACAGTGACTAGAAGAAGCCACTATGGAGAGTAGAGTGGGGCCGAACCTCCGATTTTAGGTTCGCGAACCGGGTTCGCAAACTTCCACGTAAGGTTCGGTTTGCGTAAAAGTTCGCAAACCACAATAGACTTCAATAGGGATGCGAACTTTGAAAAAAAAAAATTATGCTGGCCACAAAAGTGATGGAAAAGATGTTTCAAGGGGTCTAACACCTGGACCCCCAGGTGGAGGAGTGGGATACATGCCAAAAGTCCCCGGGAAAAATCTGGATTTGACGCAAAGCAGCGTTTTAAGGGCAGAAATCACATTGAATGCTAAATGACAGGCCTAAAGTGCTTTAAAACATCTTGCATGTGTATACATCAATCAGGTAGTGTAATTAAGGTACTGCTTCACACTGACACACCAAACTCACCGTGTAACGCACCGCAAACAGCTGTTTGTGTTAGGACGGCCGTGCTGGACTGGTGCGCACCATGGCGAGAACAGGTATGCAGTGGCGGGTTCACTGAACAGGTATGCAGTGGTGGGTTCACTGAACAGGTATGCAGTGGTGGGTTCACTGAACAGGTATGCAGTGGTGGGTTTACAGTACAGGTATGCAACAGAACAGGTATGCAGCCAGGAACAAGCTAAGCCTAACTAATCTTTCCCTATGAGAGACAGTCTGCAGCAGCTCGCCCTACTCTCACTAACGCAGGCACACGAGTGAGCCTAATGGCCGCCGCTGCCTGCCTTTTATTAGGGGGGGGGAGTGGCTCCAGGGGCTAGTGTAGCCTAATTGGCTACACTGGGCCTGCTGACTGTGATGTAGAGGGTCAAAGTTGAACCTCATGGTGCATTATGGGGCGAACCGAACTTCCGCAAAAGTTCGCCTGCGGGACGCGAACGCGAACCACTGAAGTTAGCATGGAACCGTTCGCAGGCGAACCGTTCGGCCCACCTCTAATGGAGAGATGGATGTCAGTTAGAGGTGATTTTGATATTTACCTGAATGAGTTTGACTATTAGGTTGTCCCTTTACTAAGGTGATGACCAGAGAGAGCAACAAAAGTCCCTCGATATTATTAACTCCATTCCCATTTGGGAAACTTGGAGATGGTGAAGTGACCTTTTTTGCTCGATTTTGAGACAGCTTTAAGTGGGAGGGGAGGGTGGAGTTCCACCTTATTTCAATTAAACAGTAGCACTTGTAGGGCTTGGGGAAGTGGAACTTACAAAAAATTTAAATCAATAGCGACAGCGATCTTACACGTGGATTGCATACGCAATTTCTATTTTACAATAAATGTTCAATGCAGATGATACAAAATTTTGCAGAATCACCAACTCTCAGGAAGATAGTGACATATTGCAAAAGGGTCTGGATAGGATGGCTATATGGGCACATAAATGGCAAATGAAATTCAATGTTGAATAATGTGAAGTCATGCATTTTGTTCGTACCAATGGTCTAGCACCATACAAAATGAACGGGATACAGATGAGGACATCAAACTTGGAGAAGAACTTAGGAGTACTCATCGACAACAAGTTAAATACTCGTACTCAATGCCAAGCCGCTGCAGCTAAAGCTAATAACATTTTGGGATGCATTAAAAGGGAAATAAAAACTCAAGATGCTTGCACAATATTGCTCGTTTAAAGGGAATGTCCAAACAAAATAAAAAAATGAGTTTCACTTACCTGGGGCTTCTACCAGCCCCATGCAGCCATCCTGTGCCCTCGTAGTCACTCACTGCTGCTCCGGTCCCCTGCTGGCAGCTTGCCGACCTCGGAGGTCGGCGGGACGCATTGCGTCCATTTTTACGCATTCCCAATAGTGCAGGAACATTAAGGGCTCGTTACCACTAGTGCGGTGCGAATTCCTGGGATTCCACCGCTGGCGAAATCGCATGCGGATGCGATTCCGCGTGCGGTTTTTGCCGCGAATTCGCATGCGATTTCGCATAGGCAGGGTCTATGCGAATTTAACCATGTCACTGCCTGACTCAATTTGTATTACTTTTCATGCGAATTTGCACGCGAATTCACGGCAAAAAACGCACGTGCGTTTTCCCTATTAAATACATGGGCTGCGATTCGCCTGCATTCCTCACGCAGGCGAATTCTGCAGGCCCTACCGTGCAGAAAAATCCTGCACAGAAAAACGCACGAAAACAATGACAAGTGGAAACAGTCCCATCCACTTTCATTGCCTATGCGAATTCGCATGCAGGCCACGCATGCGAATTCGCCCTAGTGGAAACGGGCCCTAACATACATTTTTACGCATTTAAAGGAGGCTTAGATGCTTTCCTTGCGATGAAAGACATCCATGGCTATAATTACTAGGTAATGCCCAGTGGTGTTGATCCAGGGATTTTATCTGAATGCCATCTGGAGTCGGGAAGGATTTTTTTTCCTTTTGGAGCTAATTTGACCATGCCTTGTAAGGGTTTTTTGCCTTCCTCTGGATCAACAGGGATATGTGAGGGAGCAGGCTGGAGTTGTACTTTGTTTTCTGGTTGAACTCAATGAGCGTATGTCTTTTTTCAACCCAAATAACTATGTACCTATGTAACTATGCAAAGTGCAGTCAAATCACGAATTTTGCAAAGTCTAGTTAGTTTGCCACAAAGAATGTGCTGATTTAGCTTAGAGACAATTGACTATAACATTTTTATTTTGAAAAAAATCTTTATAGCGAAAACCGTAAATTTACATTGTAAAGGTAAGTCGGCTTCAATGTTTAACTTTTGCAGTTTATGTCTCACTATGAATATTTTATGTTAGTTACATTGCAAGCAAAGAGAAAGCCTTGATGTATGCCATGGAGTGTCCCATATATCTGCAGACATAAATAACTGATATGTTCTTGTCTGGAATTATATTTACTGTCAGATGCTATTGCAGACTTTGAGGAAGTAAGCTGAGCTTTCCTTTTATATCACTGTTATTAACCTTCTTTTACTAAGATGCTCATCCTTCATTACATGTTATGTAATACTGAAATGTACATTTTTATATTGATCTAAGAATAATAGTGTTAATTTACTTATTTTTAAATATGCTTGAAATGTCTTAAAACGAACCTTCATTATTTATTATACTTACATTACTGATTTTTCCCAAATGTTTACTATTCTGTCATGCAGCAGTATGTATACTATAAGTTTATACTCTGCTACTATACTTACAATAAAGTGTTTACACTTCTTGAGAAAAAGCATGAGATTTTCCACATGCATGATTTTTTCGTTTGTGATTTTTATTTTCTTTTTTGAATGGAGATTTCTGGGTAATTTTGTGTGTTTTACATGCAATAGTATTTCCATGAATAACAATGATGTTAATATTTATGAAAAATACATAATTAAATAAACTTTTAAATTGTGCAACTGCAATTTTTCTACATTGCCATTGACATGCATTGATATACAAATCGCATGTAATGGATTGCGGAGACACCGCCGTGCGGTATGGCAGCGGGGAGGCTGTCTCCGCATTCAGACCAGCGGTTTCCGCACAGCAGCATGCGTCTGGTGTGTCTGAGCCCAGTAGTGCACACAGATGGAGAGCTGCGCGCACGCGCTAGGAGGCAGGACCTTTATGCCAATAGGAGAGGGATCAGCTGATCAGGACGATCAGCTGATCCCAGCGCAGTAGGTGATTGGCTAAGTGGAGCTGGGCGGCGCTGAGGAGCGCTGCTCTATATATACTTCTTGCCTGTCAGTTGCTGGTTGTCTGCCGTTGCGAATATTTACGTGTGAGCACTCAGACCAGTCAGATCCCACAGTCTGTTAGAACCAGGAGGACCTGGGAATTCACACTTAGCCAGAATACGATTGTGTTATACTTTAGACCAGTTCCAGGGTGTTGAGACCACGGACCTCACACCCAAGCTTAGGGATACTGTGTCATTGCTGTGTTATACTTTAGACCAGTTCCAGGGTGTTGAGACCACGGACCTCACACCCAAGCTTAGGGATACTGTGTCATTGATGTGTTATACTTTAGACCAGTTCCAGGGTGTTGTGACCAAGGACCTCACACCCAAGCTTAGGGACTCTGTGTCATTACTGTGTTATACTCTAGACTAGTCCCCGGGTGTCGAGATCAAGGAGCTCACACCCCAGTCTAGGACTCTGTTATATTTATATGTTATGACTATTTGCTCTGTCGACCTTTCTCTTGCCTTCTGATTCGGTACCTCTGCATATCTGTCTACAGACCCTGCCTGTACCGGTTACCGAATCAGTCTTCTGTCTCTGTGCCTCGTCTGCTCGTGTGTTGCCGACCTGGCCTGCCCGACTATCCTAGCTGTCACTCTCCCTGAAGTGCTCAGTCTATCAGTATTAGCAGTGACACCATTCCATCAGGTGTCAGCTGCAACCAGGACTCAGGGCCACCTGCAACCAGGACTGCCCAGGGCCACCTGCCCCTCAGGTGGCTCTTGGCAGAGTCTCTTATATCTCCCGCGCCTCGGGAGATAGCCTCCAGTTCATCAAATACATTCACTTAGTAGGTGTCCAGAAGTTAGTCATACTTGTATTATTGGTGATTCTGCAGATCATCCATTCTGCAGATCATCAACAATCAGATTCTCTCTGTGTGCTGACACCATTCGTTACATCGCACACAAAAAAGCAGACCTGCCGTCCAAAACTGAAATACAGAAAATGCAAATTTACATGAAAGCATAAACAGAATGCAATGCCTTTGAAATATATTACATGTGCGGCTATCGCATTTCAGGAAAAATGCATGCACATTTTAATAAGTGTGATAATAAGTGTGAACCCTGCCTTAATTCAACCACACCATGTTTACAGTTGTATATAGTCTGTACTATTCTTATCATTGTGCAGAAAACACTGCACATGAAAGTATGGACTTGGGGCCTGTTTCCACTACACGCAGATTGGATGCAGAATGGATGCAGAAAAACTGACTCCAATTAATGCCTATGGACCCATTTCCACTAAACGCGATTTTTCTGATGCAGATTTTCCAATAGGCATTCATTGGAGTTTTTCTGCATCCGTTCTGCGTGTAGTGGAAACAGGCAGGCCCTATAAGTCATCTGTAATCCAAGCAACGGCAAAGAAAGGTTTATATTTTAAAACAGAGCAAGATTATGCCAATATATTCCATTACCTATTGACTTCATTTTAAGTTACTTTAAGCACACATAAGTATAAATTCACAAATAACATGAAAAAAACATGGTTTTGCTATGGCTTATCATTCACTGTTTTGTAATACAAAGTTAGTAAGAGGTGTTACTGTCATTCTGTTGATTTAACTACTTTCGGACCTCGCTAGTTGAAATCTATGCCCTGTTTTGATGCTGATCTGGCTGCCAGGACATAGGTTTTAACTCACCGCCACGAGCATCCGCTGTTTTCTTTGCTCCCACCGATCTTGACACTGTCTCCCATCGCAGCTCACTTGCCCTGTCAGTCTCTATGACTGCAGAGCCCTGCAACTCCCATTGGCTTATATTGATAGACACGGTCAGGAGCCAATGAAAGCGGCTCCTGACCAGCTCACAGGAACTCGGCCATCAAAGAGACAGCAGAGTGGGTGGCCCAGGTTCCCGACGTGCAGCGGTGATGGCGGTTGCGGCGGGTATGTGCGGCAATTAGTCAGAATTCCATAGTTTCTGTACCAGAGGTCTCTGGTCCTTAAGGGGGCACGGACCGCTGGCACTGGTTAATGCTAAAAAACGATGGCATTTATAGACTGTAGATGCAAAGAGTCACACCACATCACAACCAAAAATGTAGCAAATGCTATAGAGTCTATGGAACTAGGGACTTGGCTGGAATTGGCAACAGTCATAAGCCCCCACAGGGCTGACCCTCAGTGAAATCCTGGCCACCAATCAATTTCTTTTCAATGAGAGGGTGGAATATTATTTTTCTTATGGGTCAGAGTAATACAACCTAATGAAGCTATTGGAGAGATGGGAGAGAAGCAGCAATCTCAACTTCACAAAAAAATATCCAAGATATTGTAGCTAATCCAGTTCACCACTGTTCTGCTAGATTTCGGGCAAATGTCAGATTTATTTGATATTTCAGATTAAATACGTGTGATTCACTGGCATGTGAATGGGTAAATAAGTTTTTAAACTCCCAGTACAATTTCATGGCAACATTTGGGAACATAATGGCTCACATGCAATTAACTTTTTCTCTTCAGTTTTCTCCTATGTTATATTTTTCCACCGTGTGGTTGAAAAATGCCTTTTAAACCACCAGCGTGCAAGAAAATACTCAAAATGATTTTTAAGGTACATTGTCACCTACTGTTTAAAGGGATACTGTAGGGGGGTCGGGGGAAAATGAGTTGAACTTACCCGGGGCTTCTAACTGTCCCCCGCAGACATCCTGTGCCCAAGCAGCCACTCTCTGATGCTTCGGCCCCGCCTCCGGTTTACTTCTGGATTTTCAGACTTTAAAGTCGGAAAACCACTGTGCCTGCATTGCTGTGTCCTTGTTCCCGCTGATGTCACCAGGAGCATATTGCGCAGACACAGACCATACTAGGCCTGCATAGTACGCTCCTGGTGACATCAGCGGGATCAAGGACATGGCAACGCAGGGGCAGTGGTTTTCAGACTTTCAAGTCTGAAATTCCAGAAGTGAACGGGAGGTGGGGCCGGAGCATTGGGGAGTGGCTGCGCGGGCACAGGATGTCTGCGAGGGACCATTAGAAGCCCCGGGTAAGTTCAACTCATTTTCCCCCGACCCCCCTACAGTATCCCTTTAAGGTACATCGTCACCTACTTTTTAAGGTACAGCGTCACCTACTTTTTGGTACCTTTTCAATTGAAAAGGGCTGAAAGGGTTTTTTTCCTAAATACCTAGGTTGAAAAATTAACTCCTAGGAGAAGACTCAGTAGAAAAAGTAAATTTGATATGGGCACATGTCATTATGCTACATCATAAATCTCCAAGTGGAACAGTTAAACAAGTTTATACAAAGTGTGTTAAATTCTTTGGAAATGTACACCCAATTTAGGTATGTGTTAGGCCTCGTTTCCACTATGGCGAATCCGCATGCGTCTTGCGTATGCGGATTCGCATAGACAATATAAGTGAATGGGCCTGTTTCCACTTATGCGTCTGCGGGAGCGTTTTATTGTGCGGAGAAAATCTGCACGGAACACCCTGCAGAATGCGTTTTCCCCATGCGTTTTTGCCGCGAATTCGCATAGGTACCAATGTAAATTCACACAGGCAGTGAGATGGTTAAAATCGCATATACCCTCACCTATGCAAATTCGCATGCAAATTCGCGGCAAAAAACACATGCGGAATCACATCTGCATGCGATTTCATCAGCGGTGGAATCCAGGCTATTCCACACCGCAATAGTGGAAACGAGCCCTTAAATGTGGAATATTTTTTTGTATTATTTTATGTATCGTCTAAATAAACAAAAATTTAAATAAATTTATTATTGAACATAAATTAAATTTATATTTAGCATGCCTTAAGCATGATGACATTTGTTATATAAACCTTTAAACACTTTCACAGCTCTGCAAGGAAATGTTTCACACACCTTACTAAGTATATAGTATATATATATATATATATATATATATATATATATATATATATATATATATATATATATATATATATATATATATATATATATATATATATATAAAACAATTGCCAATGCTTCTATGACGTGAGCAATTTGTCCCACAATAGCAATCACAGTATTATAAATTATATAAAATAGTACATAATATACTGGCTGAAAGCACCGTGATTTGTTTAATGCTTGGAAAATCTATTCTGTGCCAAGAATAAAATCTTAAGTTATTGTTGAACTGCTTCCTACCTATTTTCTGCCTACACACATACATGTCATTTTTGACACAGGTTCCATTTTTATTTATTTAATTTTTTTTTTTGTATTTTTTTTTTTGTTTTGCAGCAGAGTTCCAAATTCCTGTAAATGAATTAGTTAAAATTTTACTTTTGCTTCCGCTATAAACTATAAAAAAAAGAAAGATACACTATTATATTTTTCTGGCTTTCTACTAATGTATTATTATGCATTTTAAGGACCATCATATTTTCTAAGAATTGTTTAAATTGTGTCTAGACTGCAGTGAAGAAAAAAAGTAAAATATACAGTATATTGCAAAGATTTTAGCAAAGTGTACTGAATTAAGGTTATCTCTGCGCAGGGGCGTAACTAGGCCCCACAGGGCCCCCCTGCAGAATTTCAGAGCGGGCCCCGGGGGGGCGCTCTGAAATTCGGAAGTGACGTCAGCCGCTAGAGCGAGGAGTCTGCGGTGGATCTCACGGAAAAAGGTATGTATCTGCCCGCCGCTGCCCGCTGCCCACACTATATCTAGCTGGAGGGGAGAGCCCCGAGGTGAGGGAGAGGGGGGGGGAACTTCCGACTGTGGCCGAGGCTTTCCCCTCATGCTGCCACCCCCTCCAGCCCCCACAAAACGGCCCCGAGCGGGCTCCAGGGGGGGGCCTCCCACGGTACCATGGGCTGCAGGGCCTATTGTTACGCCACTGCCTCTGCGCATCCGCAGACAAAAAACTGTCATAAAGTAAAAGTAATAATCAGGAATGTCTGCACAGGATGAGTCCGGGTTTGTGAATCCTTGACACAGATAAAGGATCACTCATCTCTTAACAATATCTGTATACTCAATTAGGAGTAACCACTCTTTCTCCATTGCACATTAAGCCAATTGCCTCCTCTTTGTAATCATTTGTAATCAGTTTGAAAAGATTAAGCTGGCCATACACTAGGCCAATCCCTGCCAGATCGACAGCAGATTCGATCACTGGGATCGAATCTGCTGTCACACCGTTCCCGCTACACGCCGAATTTCGATCTATTTCGTCCGATCCTGTCGATCGCGCCGTGCGGAAAATTACCGTCGATCGTCCGCGGGTAGGGAGCGCGTCGCTAGCGGCGTTCGAGTGCCCGACGACCGACGCAATAGAGCATATATTACCTGCTCCGCCGGCGCAACTCACCCCGGTCACTGCTGCTCCGTCTCCGCGCTGGTCTCCGGGTCTTCACTTCTTCCTGCCCGGCAGGAAGTTTAACCTATTTTGGTTCCTGGACGTAGTTTCTACGTCCAGGAACCATGCGAGCTACCGCGCGCCCCCGCGGCCGATCGTGTGCGTGCACGCGCACTCCCGGCCGCGGATTTGGTAGCCAAGGAATCAATGTATCGGGCTATGGAGCCCGATCACTGATTCCTCTCCCCCGCTGAAAAAGCGACAGCTTCTCTCGGAAGCTGAGCTTTTTCTGGCCGTCTCCTTCCCGATGCGTCACTCTAAGCGCGTGCTACGCTTAGAGTGACGTCATGTAAACAAACTCCTGGCAAAAAGTAATACTACACCTGAAAAAAAAAAAAAAAAAAAGAATTAACACACATTTACATTATAAATCTATTGTTTACCTCCCACCCTCCCAAAAGTACCCAAATAAAATGTTTAGTATAAAAAAAAAAAACCATTACAATAAAAAAAAACAACATGTAAATATTTACCTAAGGGTCTAAACTTTTTAAATATCAATGTAAAGATGAAATTTTTCTATATTTTTTTTATTTTAAACTTGTAAATAGTGATAGATGCAAAATGGAAAAAATGCACCTTTATTTCCAAATAAAATATTGTCGCCATACATTGTGATAGGGACATAATTTTAACGGTGTAATAACCGGGACTTATGGACAAATACAATACGCGAGTTTTAATTATGAAGGCATGTATTATTTTAAAACTATAATGGCTGAAAACTGAGAAATAATGAATTTTTCAATTTTTTTCTTATTCTTCCTGTTAAAATGCATTTACAGTAAAGTGGCTCTTAGCAAAATGTACCCCCCAAAGAAAGCCTAATTGGTGGCAGAAAAAACAAGATATAGATCAGTGCATTGTGATAAGTAGTGATAAAGTTATAGGCTAATGAATGGGAGGTGAACATTTCTCACGTGAAAACGACGGAACCTGAATGGGTTAAACAGTAGAGGGCGCTCTACTGTTTAAACTTCCTGCCGGGCAGGAAGAAGTGAAGCATGCCGGGGCCGGAGATCAGAGCGGAGATGGAGCAGCGGTGACCGAGGGCAGTTGAGCCGGCCGGAGCAGGTAATGTATGCGGGCGGGGGAAGCGGCGGAAGAGCCACCACAGATGGTGAGTCGGTTTCAGGCTGAAATCGGTTCACAATCTGTTTTCTGTAAAGGTAGCCATACGATCCCTCTCTGATCAGATTCGATCAGAGAGGGATCTATCTGTTGGTCGAATCTGATGGCAAATCGACCAGTGGATGGCTACCTTTAAGAATGAAAACAGTGGTTTCTAGAGCATTCCAATGCTTGATACTGTAGATGAAAGCAAACAAACTACAGGTGTCGAGGCACTGCCAGAAAGTTTCAGAGATAAAGTAATGAAGATGCACTACGTAGGAGATAAATAAACAAATCAAAGGGTTTATCAATCCCAAGGAGCACAGTAAAGTATATCATAAAGAAGTGGATATTGTTTGGTGCTACTAGGTCCCTACCCAGACAAAACTATATCTCTAAACTGGATAGGAAAGCTAGCAGAAAATTGCAAAGAAAGGCCACCAAGAAGTCTATGGCAATTTTAAAGCAGTTGCAGTAATTTATAGCAAACAGTAACCATTATGTGCAATTGACAAGAATATCACAGGTACGCCACAAATGGGGCTAGAGTAGGAGGGTTGCAATTATAAACAAACTATCTAAATTAAGAATTAACTAAGCTTCGTCAAAAATATAATTTAAAGAATCAGAGGCCAAATGGAAAAAGGTTTTCTGGTCAGAGGAAACTAAAATCAAACTATCTGGCCTCAACCCCAATTGATATATTCATTAAAGTATTTATATAGCGCCGACAAATTACGCAATGCTGTACAGGGTATATTGTCTTGTCACTAACTGTCCCTCAGAGGGGCTCACAATCTAGTTCCTACCATAGTCATATACCATAGTATGTATCATGTAGTACATGTATCATAGTCTAGGGCCAATTTTAGGGGGAAGACATTTAACTCATGTTTTTAAGACGTGGAAGGAAACCGGAAAACCCAGAGGAAACCCACACAGACACGGGGAGAACATACAAAATGCTTGCAATTGTTGACCTGGCTCGGATTCAAACCGGGGACCCAGCGCTTCAAGGCGAAAGCATTAACCACTACGCCACCATGCTGCCCATATCTGAAACAAAGCCAAAACAGCTCACTATCCAATCAGTTACCTATTCAGCAAGGAGTCCTTAGATAAGAATTTCGAATGCTCCAGGGTGACCTACTGAGTGTGCCCTGAGGGCCCGTTTCCACTAGAGTGAATCTGCATGCGTTTTCTGCATGCAGATTCGCATAACCAATACAAGTGGATGGGGCTGTTTCCACTTGTCAGGATTTCGCATTTTTGTGTAAAAACAATGTAAAAAGCACACCAGCATTGACATGGTTAAAAACACTTGGCCACAAAATGCATGCGGAATCGCATAGAAAAACGCATGGAATAACGCATCCGCATGCAAAATCGCACATGCGTTTTCCGCACTGGAATCGCACCACACCGATGGAAACGTACCCTTAGTGCCTGCAGCTCTCAAGCACTTTTAGTTCAACAGAAGAAAAGCGATTTATAAATGTTAACAGTACAATAAAGCACAGAGGTTGGACCATTAAAGTTATCTCTTGGCCAAGTAAAAGATTATGGGCCGTATGCAAATCACTTTTTCACCTGAGTTTTCACCTAAGTAATATTTTCAAATGTATCAATAAAATGCTTTTTAATCCACCAGCAAGCAAGAAAATACTCAAAATAATTTGGATAGTACCTTGCAAAGTGCTGAAAAGTTATTTTTAGAAAGAAGAAAAAAAAAAATCTCATAGGAGAAAACTTGGGTGAAAAAAGTTAACTGCATATGAGCCTATGGCCCATATGCAATTCACTTTTTCTCCTGAGTTTTCTCCTGGGTGATATTTTTTAACTTGGCAATAAAATGCCCTTTAAGCCACCAGAAAGCAAGAAAATACATTAAAATAAAATTAATAGTACTTTTTTATTTATTTTTTGGTACTTTTTTAATTGAAAAGTGCTGGAAGGTTATTTTAAAAAGAAGATGAAAAATTATCACCTAGGAGAAGACTCAGGTGAAAAAGTGAATTGCATATGGGCCCATGTGTTCACCTGGTGAGGACCTTCATGCCCATTAACTAAGGAAAAAAAGTCCCTTTCCATGTCACCAAAAGAAAGCTATTAGCACATATGCAAAAACTCCACCAGCAACACTGCTAATTTTAAGTGATAGGTGCCCTCTACTCCTCACAAGACTTTGTATTACTTTACCCTGTTCATTTAAATTATATCCAATAATTACAAACTTTACAGTTTTAGTTGCATTTTCAAATGTGCATTTTAGCAGTTAAATAAAAATGAAAAATGTTTCTAGGTATCTAACAAAGGAATAGGTTCAAAGCATTGAAAAAGTATACAAATGTATTGCTTACATCCAGTACATACAGTACTCCCAATACAAAATTCCTCATACAAATCAAGTTCAACAACAGGGATGGGTGCAGGACAGTGATCCTTTTTTTTAACCTATTTTCTGGTTGAACTAGATGGACATAACTTTTTTTTAACCAAAACTATGTAACAAAAAAGGCACAACCCATCAAAGCAGACATAGACACTTGTAAGGCATAGCCCATTGTGAGCAGACAAATGGCATAAAGCACGGCCACTGAATGCAGGCGCAAAACACACTGAGGGCCCGTTTCCACTGGCGCGGCTCCCGCGCCGAATCCGCAGAGTTTCCCCGCAGGCAAATTGCACGGGAAAATTCTACCATAGGGTATAATGGCGCCACCAGCTGAATCGCTTGCGCTAGCGATTCGGCCAACATAACAATCCAAAATGGTGTGGGAGGCTGCAAATCCCATAGATATGCATTGCGCGGCTGATAGGATTCGTCTTAGTATCTGCACACCAGGAAGTGATGCCGCGCGTCTCGCAGATGCGTTGAAAATAGTGCCCTTAGGAATTGTGTAGCCACACAATAGACGTGAGCTCACCGAACACTTATGCCTGTGCATTCACACACTCACATGCCCTAGTGGAGTCAGAAAGGACTTAAGAGCATGGACTCCCCATTTCTTTAATTTAAAAAAAAAATGTGTTTGTTCAAGACCACAGAAGAGGACGATATATAACTGATATTGTGTAAAAGAAAATTAGATCAAACAGAACAAAAAAACAATACTAAAAAAGAAAAAAAAAGCTGAAAATGAAATGTGCATCTTCCAAAATGTGCGCCACAGCTGGATTCTCTCTGCTCCGTTTATTTGCAGGGGCGTAACAGTAGGGGATGCAGCCCCTGCTCTCGCGGGGGCCCACTCAGGGCCATTTTGGGGGGGCTGGAGGGGTCGCAGCATGAGGGGAGAGCTTGGTAGCATGTCAGCGGGGAGGGGGGATGGTCCCACCTCGGGCTCTCCCCTCTGCGCTCCGCTCCAGCGTTGAATAGTGTATGTTTGCAGGCGGCGGGCAGCGGCAGATACATACCTTCCTTGCGCTCCACCGATGTTCTTCTCTCTAGCTTCTGATGCCACTTCCTGTATAAAGGACAGCAAGAGGGCTGTAGAGTCTGTCATATTTATTTCCTTTTAAGCAAAACCAGTTGCCTGGCTGTCCTGCTGATCCTCTGCTTCAAATACTTTTAGCCATAAACCCATAACAAACATATGCAGATCAGGATTCTGACATTATTGTCAGGTCTGACAAGTTTTAGCTAGATTAGCTGCATGCTTGTTTCTGATGTTATTCAGATACTACTGCAGCCAAATAGATCAGCCGTGCTGCCAGGCACCTGGTATTGTTTAAAAGGAAATAAATATGTCAGCCTCCATATTCTTCTCACTTCAGCTAACAGCATCTTACATAGAAGGAGGAAAAATGTACGGCTAGTTCCTTCCAAAGGCACCTTTAGTAATGTTTACATTGCTCATCATCACCATCAACGGTTACAAAGATTTAGCTGTATGGGAAGAAAAGGCTTGCTTTCTCTTACCTTCCGGTCAGGCCAGTTGAACTTGGCAAATATTGTATCATATGTGTCAACAGCTCCATCAGCAATGAGCATGATTGCTTGACTGCAGATGCTACCTTCTCCCGTGTGATTAAACTGCAATGATAACCATAATCAGTAAAAATATTATAATGCTCTACAAGTTACATTGTCACAAAAAAGAAATCATTTTGTTCTTTGACATTGGTTTTAGCATTCACAGTTTTAAATGTAACAGCTTAAAGGAAATCTGTGAGAAAAAAAGTGCCTGAAATATGTACTCACCTTGGGAGAGGGAAGCCTTTGCTTTTCTCCATTCTCCTTCACTGGCTGTTCCATCACTGTCCTGTTTGCAAATCCACTTGTTAATGCAGAAAAAGCCCAGCCCCATTGGGTCCGTGCTACTGAGCAAGTGTAAGCTGCCTGCACACTAGCATGGACCCAATCGTTCTCTGCTTTTCTGATAAAGCCCGAGTGGGTCCATGCTACTGCACAGGTTTGCTTTAAGCCACACACAATTATTAGTCTTTTTGGATGAAAAAGTAATAAGTATTTCTGCTGTTTGCACATCATCCCTAGGACAGTAACACACATTTGATGTGCTTAGGTGATGGGAATACTGGGATTTGAAGTCGGGGGCTCCCCATTGTGTGTGAGAAAAAAGCCAAAAAATATGACATACCCAATCATTATTTGTCCAAGACATTTAGGTGCAAAAGATGGAACATACATGTACAGCCATCACTGTTGGGCAAAACAGTCACACATAGTTTTCCCCATCAAAATTATGATGTCTGTAGACCCCTAAAATCTGAATTGATCAACGTTATATATTTATTAAATGCACTATAAACTCCATCTAAGTATCATTTAGCATCAGTCTAAGCATGTATGAGTTTTGTACAACTGTCACCTTGGTTGCAAATAACTAAGATTGTATCTTTCTGAAAATGTTAATACATTAAGGATGGTTTTAGACTGAAATTAAAATATCAATTTTAAAACAAATTATAAAATTACTTTTGTAGTAACAATACACTTCAAGTTATGTATATAATGTTAGAATACTGCTGTGAATTGTGTGTGATGTAATACAATTTTGCCCACTGCGAATTAATTCAAGAGCTCGTATATTTGTGAGGTGGGTGTAGCTATGCATGCACAATGAACATCATTCACCTATACAACTAGACTGCCCATCCAGCCCTCCGCACTCTTTCACACGTTGGCGGTCGGGAGCAGTCAGTGAGCAGCTGGAACACTGACTGCCAACTATGTAAATGGTCCTCATTTGCCTGTGCAAAGATAATGTACAGCTTGAAACATAAAAGACTGAGACAAAGGGCCATATGCAATTCACTTTTTCACCTGCGTTTTCTCCTAAGAGAATTTTTCATTTTCTATTTAAAATAACTTTCCAGCACCTTTCAACTAAAAAAGTACTGAAAAGTAAATGAAAAAGTACTATCAAACTTATTTTGAGTGTTTTCTTGCTTTCTGGTGGTGTAAAATGTATTTTATTGACACATTTAAAAATATCACCTATGAGAAAACTTAGAGAAAACTTAGGAGAAAAAGTTAATTGCATATGGGGAAAAGTCTTTGCAGAGTACAGTCTTGCATTAATTAAAAAACGAGGTAAAAACCTATGATCACTTCTTCGTGTTCTTCAAAATACATGAAAATGTATTGTGCATTACTTCAGGACAGTAGGCAGAGCTATGCAAAAAAAAATTGTCCTCAATGAATCATGGATGTCTCCAAGGAAGCTGGTTTATAAAACAATTATAGACTTTCAAGCCTAATTCTATGAATATTCCCCACCCCTAATATCCACTCATACCAATGGCAATTCTCAATACTAGGGGTCAGATTACACACCACTCTATATGAACTGTTTGGCTCCTCCTGATAGATATTCTTGCAGTCTGGACACAGTCCTCATGTCTGGGCCTCCCACCTTTCTACAGAAAACAGTGGTGGGGGTGGGGGCTAATTGAGTGTCAGCCTATCATTGTCTCCTTATAAATGCCTTTGCATACCACAATGCTTTGCCACGTTGCTGTATCACCTCACTCCATGGTTATTCTCCCTGCCTTTTTTAGAAAATGAGAATGGGTGGCTAGTGGCTCTAGCCAAACCCCTTTAAGAAGTAGTGAAGGAGGGAGGGATAGATCATATATTAAGCACCCTTCCAGGAAGAACTGAGGACAGACGTGTGTTTTGTAGCAGTCCTATTCCAGGTGCACTCAAGGTGGCAGCTAAAAGTCCCAGTTCGAGATCATTGATGGATTGTCAATGTAATTAATGAGGTGCTCTAAAAAACCTGTGGTTCTGGGGGGATGCGTGGCTCATGAAGGAGAATTGGAATAATTTGCATAGCTCTGCACATCATCTTTCGGTATGTTAATGTTACTGTACTTTTTTTTTTTCAGATGGTTTTAAGCTCCTTTTAGCACACTACACAATACTCTAACTGGATATACTGTATGACTAGGTCTTTGAAAGCAACTGCATTTCATTTAGTTAGTTATAATGAAGACAATATAATTATGGAAAAGCATACATTTTACAGGAGAAAAGATATAACTCTTATTGGCTCTGCTTTGTTGATAAAAGGTAAAACCCAGAAACTGGTTTATGCTGGTGGATTGGTTGGGAAGTGCTGAATACACTCCAGATGGATAAGCTATATATTTATAGAAGTCCTAGAATATATTAGTGTCAACAAACATGAGCTGAAACGTTACAAGTGGAAAAGAAGGGATAATTACAGAGGTGGCATTCGTCCAAACGTAATTGTTGATTAACAGAATCAGAAGCTGCCTTCCAAAAAAAAATCTCATTATACATCAACATTTCTGGGTATAACTGTGACATCTGATGAATACAACTGACAGCTCCACAAAATATCTGTCAACTGCAATTTAATAAGAGTATTTCAACATTGCTTTTAATTTCATTAATTTGGTTTAGCAAAAAAAAAAAAAAACACTGAATGGGCCAGATGGCATAATTTTTTCTCATGAGTCCTGAAAAAGTGGTTTCCAAAATGTAGACTCAAGACAACTGTTAGGCCCCGTTCACATCACAGAACGCAGGCGCGTTCCGTTCAGAACACAACGCACAGGAACGCACGTCATGTGCGTCTCTGTGCATTGCGTGGCTGTTCCCATTCACTGAAAGTGAATGGGACAGCCGCGTGTTTTGCTAGGAAACGCGTGCAGCATGCGTTCCCGGACCGCACAGGTCCGGAACGCATGCAGTGTGAACATCAAACAGTGCACTCTATGCACTGTCTGATGTCGTGCGTGTCGGCCTCCCGCACGCGTTCCCGAAACGCACGCAATGTGAACGGGGCCTAAGACTCACAGCAATATATATAGGACCAAGGAGATCTCACAATTTTAGTACGGGATTACCTTGTGGAAGGATCTAATCACTCTAGTGCTAGCTGTCAAGAGATTGTATGATTTTGTCTAAAAAGACTTCCTAAATAAATGCTGGTGGCATGTGGTATTTGCATTAATTGTTAACAGTGCAGGTTGTATTTGGAAGTGGCAAAGAATGCAGTTATGGAATATGATGGACTTATGCATATGAGAAACTAAATTAAAGCACAGGTGAAGCAGAAGTGAACACTAATATATGTGTTCACCTGTTCTTTAAGTGTATTTATGAACACATTTATGAACACATAATACAGTTTAAGAAAGAATCTGCACTATTTAGTGATTTCTTAACATGTCTGAGACAGTTCTGCTCCAATAAAGGTGGCCATACACTTATAGATTTGCACCCATCAGATAGATTTCTGTCAGATGCCTGTCAAGTCGAATATGACAGGAATCTATCTGATGTGTGCCAGCATTCAATACGCTGGCACGTCCTGATGGCGTGTCATATGATGCTTTGTTGCCATAGAGACGCAACACTGGAAACAGTGATCAGGTGAGTTTTAACCCCCTGTTTTCTTCCCCTCGCTACTCTACAGGGAGGGAGGGAGGACTCTTGGGAATTTGCCCCAGGCCACACAAAGTTTGCCCAGCCCTGCGCTACACCGTTGGATTTATTAAACAGTCCAATCTTTATTGTAACATCAGTGGACAATCAGCAATAAAAGCTTATGTGTACTGGAGTGGACATGACTCCTTAGTCAAAGCTAGCTATGACTAAGTAGCCATGTCCGCTCTAATATGCATGGTTCCTTAATGATTCTGCAAGCACCATTAGGAAATGGGGGGTAAGGGGGGCTCAAACAACATTTTTTTTCTTTCACAGTAGAGAGGATACTTATACCTGTGAATGATGGTACTCCCTAGCTGTAATGACTGTAATGGCCACATCTTACAAGGAAACTATCTGCGTGAGATCCTCAGAGAGAGGACTCTGCAGACAGGCCGCAGACAGACAAGACAGTTTCGCTACACTAAAAGCCTGCAATGTTGGCATTGACATCCCTCAGGTTTCAATAGCTGTGTCTGTTTACACAGCTGTGTTTTGCAGAAGTTCTCCTTTGTTCTTGTGAGCTGTGGCTGTTGCAAATAATGGCAATTAGCTGCAAGACACTCATTACAATTTATGAGGAAATTCACTTCTGAGAAAAACAAAATGTATGTTGTTTCAGCCCCGCCCCTTTACTAATGGTGCTGGCAGACCCCCCTCAGAGGTCAATGTTAAGATAAACTGGCATTGTGCTGATGTTTCTTGATAACCATTTATTTTTTAAACATGTTATTTGCACTGATCTTAATAAGTTTATATTGCTAATCATACAACTTACTTTATTTTTTATTTTATTTTTATGACTGATCTCCTTTAATTTATCACCACTGTAGCTATTCTTACATGCAGTAGATAGGGAGGGCAGGAGCACATGCAGGCAGGATGTAGCTCCACTCCTCCTGCTGCCAACGAGATTACAGTCAGCCTGCAGCAGGATCCTTTGAATGGCAGCCAGGGGAGGAGAGAGAATGGTGTCTGTGTGTGCCTGTGTGTGGCTGTGTCATTGTGTTAATCGACAGCTCAGGCCAGATGATAATTCCTAATGATATACAGCAGCTCCTTAAAGGGACTCCGAGCTAACAAAATAAACGAAATTGGTACTCACCTGGGGCTTTCTGCAGCTGACCGTAGGTCGGGAGGTCCCCCGGCGTGGTCCTGGCTCCTCTCCCAGTCCCTCTGCCGCATACTGCACCGCCGACACCCGAGCCAGGTGTCGGGCTCTCACTTCCTGAACCGGAACGCTCTTCATCATCACGGCGATAATGTATATAAATAAGGTGACAAACTTTGAAGGCAAGATCAACTCTGAGAAAAAATTGGCCCACGTATGAAAAAGTGAAGGAGAGAGACATATAATAAAATTGCTTTATAGCAACACAAATACTTACTTCACTCAGTAAATCAAAGGCTTCATTCAGTGCATTGTCCAGCATCCCAATTCCTTTTGCAGATAATTTGTCCAAATGTTCCCTGAAGTGCTAAACACACAGAAGAGAAAATGCATGGATAATTGTTTTTTTTTTTTTTTTTTAACTAGTAAAAGTTAAATGTACAATTAACATGTTGATAACCTTTCCAAGAAGAATTCAGCATACTGTCCAGTTTAGAATATTTTCTTGCTTTGGAGCAACATTTTAAGTATCAGTAAATATGAAGGATTCCATTTTAACCTTCTAAAACTATCTAATAGTCCCTTCTAATACCCTCTCACCTATTTTCCTGTCTGATATTCTACTATTGGGTAAATCCTTGCCCATTTTATTTTGCAACTTTTTTAAATGTACTCCTTGTGGATGCCTGCACATGATTCTCCTGTTATGGAGACTAGATGCTATTTCCTCCCTAGCTTTCACTTATGCAATTTCAGGAATTATTAAACTATGGATTTTGTACTTATGGTAATTGATGGTCGCACAGTAAATTACTGTTGTGTTTGATTAACAAGGTATTAACGCAATCTATATGAATTTTGCATGTTGATTAATAATACCTGTTTAGCATTTACATCTATATATTAATGCTATGGCACATCTATGCCTTGGCATCTTTACAACCCCCATTGCCCGGTCTATCTATAGTATAGGAAGGATTTAACATCTACCCCTCACTTGGTTATGTCTGTGGTTGGCAAGGTTTGTGATGGGTGCTGGAGTGATTGGGGTGGTTGTATGTAGATGCCAGAAGTGACAACAAATTCATGCCACATTGCTGATGACCACGACAAGATGTTGGCGAAACATGTTGACCTAAGATGATTCAGGCCCTGTTCCACCTGTTTTTCCACACTGGAGTCTGGGCCATCACTACACACACCATCCAAGGAACTCTTTCTTTTATTTTATAACTGATGCCTGTGAACACCATACACATTTATGTACCTTTCAAGAGAGTATCCATACATCTGTGCTTTCCACTCGCCGGCCACTGTGCTGATGAGATGCAGTTATAGATATATGGTTTTCAGTGCCTATGTGTTTATATTGGTTTTATGGCGTTTTGACTTTTGTCCACTGTGACACTACATCTTATTCATGCTGCACAGCCAAGTTTTGTTGCAGCCAGTTGGCTATATATGAATAGTGGATCTACAATTCCGTCTATTGGCAGAAATAATACAGTTTCAGGTGGGAACTATATGCAGCTGAATTTTATTTGTTGCACACTGCCTAAACAGCATTTGTCCATTTGTCACCCTAATGAGATATTCAATACATCAGCTGCACACTTCCTTGTCTGGTTCTCTATTGAAGCTATTGACATTGACTGTTTATATGTTTACAAGTACTTGCTTTTTGGAGTGTTTTGCAGTCTCAACGGAGTTCACATTTATATTAATTGTGAAAAATACAGTTTTGTGGAGAGACTGCAGCTTACATGTATGCAAGTTATGAGGTTCCTTCTCTCTATTGTAGCAATTCAGCATACATGTCTATGTGTATGTATACCTTTAAAAAAGTTTTAAAAAAGGTTTTGTATTCTTAAGTGATTAATATATTGGCTTAACATGTTATATTATCTTAGATTTTATAATCTGTGCACACAAAATATAAAAGCACTTTTGTTGCACACAGTATTTATTATTACTAGTTTTCACTGATATATGTATTTGCGCGTCCAGACCCATCAGTATGACTTAAATAGGTATGTTATTATATACAGGGGTGCTCGGATAGTACTTTTTAAAATCCGAATTGATCCGGATCCGGATACCCAGATATCAGGATCCGGATCGGATATCCGAATCCGAACGTTCAGATATCTGCGTTCATGCGGATATCCAAATGCATTATCCGGCCTATCCGGTTGGATTCGGATATCCGGATAGAAAAACCTGAAGTGCCCTTTAAATTGCTTTAAAAACGTTTTTAAAGGATACCACAACTGACATGTGGCATAATGAGATAGACATGGGTATGTACAGTGCCTAGCACACAAATAACTATGCTGTGTTCCTTTTTTTCTTTCTCTGCCTGAAAGAGGTAAATATCAGGTATGTAAGTGGCTGACTCAGTCCTGACTCAGACAGGAAGTGACTACAGTGTGACCTTCACTGATAAGAAATTCCAACTATAATACACTTTCCTAGAAGAAAATGGCTTCTGAGAGCAAGAAAGAGATAAAAAAGGGGGACATTCTTATCAGTGAGGGTCACACTGTAGTCACTTCCTGTCTGAGTCAGGACTGAGTCAGCCACTTACATACCTGATATTTACCTCTTTCAGGCAGAGAAAGAAAAAAAGGAACACAGCATAGTTATGTGTGTGCTAGGCACTGTACATACCCATGTCTATCTCATTATGCCACCTGTCAGTTGTGGTATCCTTTAAGGGTAAATGAGGCATGTAGCATCATTGTTTTTTAAAGGAGAACACTAATTGATGTTGTGGGGACTTAACCCCCCCCCCCAAAAAAAAAGGCTGTCAACATTAGGCCTAGGTTCCAGACAGCGGTCATGCAGCCCACATTGTGTCCAAAGTCCAACCGCACAACTGGGACATGACAGTTTTCAGCCAAGACACCTCCAAAAAATTACGCAGCAATTGTGTTTTGGGTTAAATATAGGTGGTATCATTGGCCTGTGGCACCCTGGCCTGGTGGTGGGAACTGCACAGGCAGCAGGAGCAGGGCAATGCAGCAGCAGGTGTAACGTGTGCCAGGAGCATGCTGGACGTGGCACGTGGCAATTGGCACTTAGCACGTCTCACGTGGCACTTGCCAAGTGTCACGTGGCACTTGGCACATGTCACGTGGCACTTGCCAAGTGTAACGTGGCACTTGGCACGTGTCACGTGGTACTTGTCAAGTGTCACGTGGCACTTGCTACGTGGCACTTGGCACATGTCACGTGGCACATGTCATGTGGCACTTGGCACATGTGGCGTGGCACTTGGCACATGTCACGTGGCACTTGCCAAGTGTCACGTGTCACTTGGCATGTGTCACTTGCCAGTGAGACGTGGCAAGTGCCATGTGCCAAGTGCCACGTGACACATGGCAAGTGCCACGTGCCAAGTGACACGTGCCACGTGCCACATGCCAAGTGCCACGTGACATGTGCCAAGTGCCGAGTGACAGTCAGACAGCAGAGGAAAAGACACTAGTGCACACTAACTGTCACACTGGCACTGCTCACAGCACAGCAGTTCTGTAGAAAGCTAACACACTGGTACTACTACTCAAACAACTACTAGCACTGACTGCTGTACTACAGTACTAACTACACAATAACCCAGTAATCATATCCCCTAATCCCTAACCTATACCTAAGGCTAATACCTGGCCAGCAGGCAGCAGCTGGCCTGGTCTGTGCACAGCACACACACAGACACATAGCAGCTGCATGAAGCACACACTGACTGTCACACAAATGACATCAAGCTAATTAATGATTTAACAATAGAGTAGTGATAGTAGTGAAGGAGTTAATCACTGAACAGCTTATCACTGTGTACAGCCCTTGGCCCAGCAGCACTGGAGCACACACTCTAACTGTCAAACTATGAGACATCAATCAAGCTAATGAACGATTTAAAAATAGAGTAGTGATAGTAATGAAGTGGTTAATCACTGAACAGCTTTAGGTTTATAACTGTGTACAGGCAGCCCTGCCACCAGCACTGGAGTATGTCTCTCAGTTAGCATTCAGCAAGCTAGAACGATCTGTCTCATCATGGCAGCCCTCCTTATTATACAGGGGGGCTGACCAGTGCTCCTTTCTGTGATTGGGTGTCAGGGTTTAGGCTGGGAGCCCTCTGATTGGCTCAATGAGGTCAGGTGGGTCTGGCCAGGGTTCCCCTCTGTAATTGGTTGCTAGGGCTTCTGCTGAAAGCCCTCTGATTGGCTCCAGGACATCATCACCGTAGTTACAGTATTTCGGATCCGGATATCTGAAGATATTCGTGGATATCAGGGTTATGCGGCTAAATATCCGCAGATAGCTATCCGGATTTTGCCCAGGTATACGGGATCCGGATCCGGCCGAATAGTGTAAAAAAGTTCGGATATCTGGGTTACCCGGACATCCGGAATCCGGATGAGCATCCCGGATTATATATCACAAATACTTTTGAGTTGTGACAGTTTAATGACTGTTTGTTATCAGTAAAAAGCTTTGGCGGATATTTAGACACCTATCATATTTACACACAGTGAAAAGACTCAGAACTCAAAGAAAATAAGCAGGGCGAACAGTTGTGTGTGACTCATAAGATTTCATTTATGACAATAACAGATTTGGAGCTGTAATTCAGATATTTACAAGCAACAGCTTTTGACAGAGTGTTTGTAAGGCCTTTGAAAATGGTTTTTAATATTATAAATGCGAACAAATAGAGCACTAACAATTAACCACTTCAGCCTTCAGTCGTTTTTCACCTTATGCATCCAAGCAATTTTCACCTCCCATTCATTTGCCAATAACTTTATCACTACTTATCACTATGAATTGATCTATATCGTGTTTTGTCCGCTGCTAATTAGGCTTTAAGTGGTACATTTTGCTAAAAATTATTTTTTTCTAAATGCATTTTAACAGGAATATTAGGAAAAATTGAAAAAAAAATCATTATTTCTCAGTTTTCAGCCAGCATAGCTGTAAAATGATACATGCTACCATAATTAAAATTCACATATTTTATTTGCCCATTTGCCCTAGTTATTACACCATTTAAATGATGCCCCTATCACAATGTATGGTGCCAATATGTTATTTGGAAATAAAGGTGATTTTTTTTCAGTTTTGTGCCCATCCCTACTTACAAGCTTATAATTAAAAAAAAATAATAGTAATATACCCTCTTAACATGCATATTATAAAAAGTTCAAACCCTTAGGTAACTATTTATGTTTTTTTTGTCCTTTTTTTTTATTAAAAATTTTATTTGGGTATTTTTTGGGGAGTATGGGAGGTAAACAGTTAATTTGAATTGTAATTGTGTGTTTAATTAAAAAAAAATGTATGTAGATGTAGTTTTTTTTTTCTTCCTGTAGGCAAGTGCTCTTTCTTACAGGAAATGAAGGGAGGACATGAAACTTTTTTTTTCTTTAGAAAGATTGTGCCTTCTAATAGCACGCAGCAGCACAGCAGCAGCCTTTTGGATTTAGCAGCAATGTCCAAAAGGCTAAAGTGGTTAAGGTACCTACACACATCCAATTTTTATTGCCTATTTTTATCATTTTCATGTAGTATGAGAGCTTATCTATACCAACTTACAACTAGAAAATGAGAACAGTATAGTGCAGTATGTACTGGATTGATGTAGGTAATGAGAAGCAAGTATGTAAAGTTATACTTACAAACATAGGTTACCACTAAAGCTGGCCACTAACGGTCCAATTTCTAGCGAAAAATCGTTCGAGCGATCAGAAATTCTGATCGGATTGGTTGTAAATAATCTCCATTGGTGGACACAATCGATTATGAACGAGTGAAAAAAATGTCGCCCGAATGAATTTTAGTTGAACAAAAATTTGGATTTTCTTGGTGGTCATGATAGATAGGAAGCAATGATTGGTTAGTTGATGGTGTAGTGAACGATTTTTCGTTCGATCAGAATTTCTGATCGCTCTAATGATTTTTCGCTAGAAATTGGAAGGTTAGTGGCCACCTTAAGGCAACCACTGTAGATGCAAGATGCCTTAGTAGTCCCCACTCAGTATTAGGAAGTTGTTCTCTGTAGATCTAGAAACAAGGGGTTAGCACCCCTTCCACCATGGGTGGGCTTGAACAATGTGGAAATGACAATGTGGAACAGAGGTGCCAAAAGAATAAACGTAGCTAAAACATTTTTAAAAGTTCAGAGGCGCTAGGCTGTCTGAGTCATAGACACTTGTTGCTGTATGATGAAGCAGGGCCACACATGCGAAACGAGTGGCTTTGACCCTTTGGAGTGTATATATAAATACATTTGCTTGTTGATATAATATCAACCAGTTTTTGTGTCTGCTTGGAGGAGGTAAGTCCACCACTGCCTCCTCTGTGTTGTTTTTTTTTTAAGTTTTAGCTACTTTTATCCTTTTGTCACCTCTGTTCATTTCCACAGTATCTATACAATCTATTAAATGTATTCAGAATCTGTTTGCCCTCATACTACATGGAAGTGCCAAAATTGGCCAATTAAGAATGGATTTGTGTACGCACCTTTGGGGATGTTTAATGTGTTGCTAATAATTCTGAGTTGAAACAAACTTTAGGCCTCTTGCACACTACATGTGATTCTGATTTTTATACGATCCGATTTCTTATTCCAATTTAAAAAAATCACTGCATGCTGCTATGTTTTTACTCGGAATAAAAAATTGGATAGCATAAAAAAATCAGAATCGTGTATAGCGTTCAAGCGACTTTATGCAAATGTATGGTGTTTGGAAATAAACCAACCAATCACAACAGCTAAAGAGAGATTTAACTGCTTTGTATCACTTATCATTAATTACTGAAAATAAATGATTGTCCAAGAACATAGCCCAGTCCTGTGATGATCAGCATATAATGAGGGATGTGTCTAACACCTGCTAGATTTTTTATTTATTTTTTTAACAGTACTGCCAGTGTAATTAATGAACCAATAAAAGCAATTAATCTTCCCCTTACAGTCCCCTAATGTAGATCTGGTGAATGGACAGCAATATAAATCAGCTGTTCAATGGGAGATGACTATAATTAATAAACCCTGCCCCCGTCACAAAGCTGATGCCTCTCCATTGAAGTTTGGAACTGTATGGCCACACCAATTGTGTTTGCCACTGCTCAGCCGCCTATCAAACTGCAGTTGCCGAGCTGAGGGCAGGCTGCAGCACTACAGTGAGGCTGGCCACAGAGCTCCAGACTTCACAATGGGCTTCAAGCAAAAAGGTCATGGCAGTTTTTTTTATTCAGAAAGAACTTGGAGACGGCACACCAATGGCTTGCGACGCCCGAAACATGTTGTGTACTGCTGTGTATTCCAATACAGTTTGATATTGCAAGCCATTGGTGTGCCATCTCCAAGTTCTTTCTGTTTCAAGTTGCTGCAGGAGTGGTGTTTCTGTGGGAGTCTGGCACCGGCTGACCAGTAAAGCATCGGTTGTGAGGAGAGAGTGTGCGGTTCTTTGCATAGTGCAGTTTTTTTTTCAATGGTTCGGGGTTTACTAATTATGGTCATATCTCAGCAAACAGCCGATTTATCTTGCTGCTTATTTGCCAGACCTACTTTAGGGCACTATAAGGGAAAGATTAATTGCAGTTTGTGCTAGAGGTACTCAATAAGTATGGTTCGTATTTACTTTAATAGTGATGAGAAAATAAATAACATCTAAAAATGGTGTTATAACAACTGAGCCTGGATTTAGCTTCAAAGCTGAACTAAAGTCAAGAAATAAACAAAATTAAGCTGCAAAACATCTGTGAAGGGTAACAGATGTGCATATTTTTCTATAATCAGATGATCTGTTTACTTATAATAAAGTCTTCCTGCATGTGCACATAGTGGATAATGGACTCACAGAATTATACTGTAACTGGCTGTCAGTAGTTACCCGAGTGAACAGACACAGCCCCTCCCCTAGACCCCTACATACACTTTCTGTACACTAAGGTGTCAATTCACCAGAGGTTACCAAATTATTTATCACATGGTCGGTAATTTACCTCGTGTGTTAACTCAAAATAGCAATTCTCCAGAAATATAGGCTGAAATACCGACAGGTCGAAATTTGTGCAAAATTTGTGCGATAAATACTCGGTAGTTATTTGTTATTTTTTCTCAAAATCACAATTTACCAGGGAAAAAAGGGGGTGTGACCATTCATTATTCTAGATCTATTTACCACCTAAATGTATCTGGTGATATGTGGTTTTTCGAACAGCTACTGCAGCTCACTCTGCAGCTAGTTTACTAGCAGCACACAGTAACAGTTTATACTGTACATATTCCAGGCACCAGAGAGCAGCCCATTCACAATATTAAGCATATTAAACTACTTTGGCCTCCTGGACGTACTAGCTACGCCCAGGAAGCCATGTGCGCTGTTGCGTGCCCCCACGGCCGATCGCGCGCGTGCACGCGCACTCCCGGCCCGCGGTTCGCTAGCCAGGCAATCAGTGAATCGGGCTATGGTGCCCGATCACTGATTGCTCTCCCCCCCCCCCCCCCCCGAGAAAAACCGTCAGCTTCGCACGGAAGCTGAGGTTTTTCTGTTCCTATTTCCCCCGACGTCACTCTAAGCGTCCGTGTTATGCTTAGAGTGACGTCATTGTAAACAAACTCATGGCTGCCATCTTGTGGCCAAAAAGCTAACTGCATGAAAATGCAAGAAAAAATAAATAAATAGACCAATATGTACAAAAAAAATTGATTTGCATCCCACCCTCCCAAAAATACCCACCCTCCCAAAAATACCTACCCGCCTTACATAGAGGAGGGGAGGGCCAGGCTCCCCTCCTCTGATTGGTTGCTAGGGCCTCGGCTGGGGGCCTTCTGATTGGCCCAATGATGTCACCCCCTGGATACCGAAGCCGAATTCGTGATCACGTATGATCACGGCCGAATTCGAGAGCGCCTATTCGGGTACATTCAAATTCAAACTCGGCAGCACAGCTCTCCGAATTCAAATTCGGCAACCATGAAAATCTACCCGTGATCATGGGTAAATTCGAATTTGCCTACTGCGATGTAGAGGGTCAAAGTTGACCCTCATGATTCACTATGGGGGAGAACCGAACTTCCGGAAAAGTTCACAGTTCTCCACGATCGCGAACCCTGGAAGTTCGCCGGGACCGTTCGCTGGCGAACCGTTCAGGCCATCTCTAATAGTGATATGCAGCGACAATGAGCACCAGAGTTCCTGGAGTTCATAAACTCTAACAGTAGGGCTGTGGCCGACGTCTAAGGCCTAATTTGGGGGATGGAGTTTAGCAGGATTGTGGTGGTGATATGCAGTGACAATAGATGCTGGGGTTGTCGGCTAAAATGGGATTGTGGTGCAGCAATGGGCGCTGCAATTCAGCTATATGATTTGCGGCTGGGAATGGGCCAATGGGTGCTGAGAGATTGTGTAAGACACAGATAGAGGTGAGGTTAGTGTTTGGAGTAGGCCTGGGAGGATAGTCTCAGATGTAGATATGGGAGGGTTTATTATGCCTGGTGGGAAAGCTGTTGACCTTCCCACTGAGGTGAGAGTCCTCCAAGAGTGCAGAGTCTAAGTGCCCACGGGTGTCCACCAGAGCGCCCCGCAACGGACGATGGGCTTTCAGCTGCCTATTGTTCACTAGGTTGAGCTCAAGGAGAGACCCCAAAGGTGGCCATACACTTATAGATTTGCAGCAGTTTCGACCATCAGATAGAATTCTGTCAGATGAGATGCCTGTGAAGTCGAATTTGACAGGAATCTATCTGATATGTGCCACACACTAGGAACAGATTTCCAATAGATTTCAGAATGAAATCTATTGGAAATCTATTGAAAATCAATCTAAATGCATTAATTTCACCATTAGATCCAATGCAACTCTATGGCACATCGATCTGCTACCAGTAGCAGATTGACCTAGATTTTCCATCCAGTCAGATAGATCAAATCAATCAAAATTGATTGAAATCGATCACAAATCTATTGATTTGCTGATTTGAGAAAATTGATTTCTGATCGAAGGATTCTATAGAATCAATCGATCGATCAATGACTGAAATCAACCAGTATATAGGCCCCTTAACAGTGAGTCACAGAACAGAAGACACCGTGTTGTGGAGCGTGGTACAGAATAGAGATGGGCCGAACCTCCGATTTTAGGTTCGAACTGCCGCGGAAGGTTCGGTTCGCAGGAACTTCCGCGAACTGCAATAGACTTCAATGGGGAGGCGAACTTTGAAAACTAGAAACATTTCTGCTGGCCAGAAAAGTGATGGAAAAGATGTTTCAAGGTGTCTAACACCTGAGATCTTTCAGTGACTACAAGAGGGGAAAAACATTTTACAAAAATACCTTATACTTTTTGAGTAAATCATTTTAAAGTAACTCCTTCTGACCGTGGAAAAATTAAAAGCCCGCCGACTTTAGCAGTTAATTGCAAAGCCCCTTTAACCCCCTTCGGCGGTAACCCCGTGTGTGACACGGGGTAAGCCGCCGGAGGGTGCCGCTCAGGCCCTGCTTGGCCGATTTACATAATTTTTTTTCAAACACGCAGCTAGCACTTTGCTAGCTGCATGTTTGCTCTGATCGCCGCCGCCCGCCGCCGATGCGCCGCTACCCGCCGCGGAAACAGGCCCCCCCCGCATACCCCTTGCGCAGCCTGGCCAATCGCCGCCAGGCTGCGCTATGGGGTGGATCGGGACTCCCTGTGACGTCACGACGTCCGTGACGTCGATGACGTCACTCCATTCGTCGCCATGGCGACGGGGGAAGCCCTCAAGGAAATCCCGTTCAGAACGGAGATTTCCTTATGGGCAAGCGGCGCCGGCAGTGATCGGAGGGGACGGGCGGACGCCGCGGGGAGGGGGGAAGCATGAAGCTAGCGCTAGGCTAGCTACATGCTAAAAAAAAAAAAATTGCGAAAAAAACCCTCCCGCGGCTGCGCAGCCGCGGGAATTATACCACCAGGGGGGGGGTAAAAGCTAGAAACACCAACATTACTGGGAATGTGAAGAAGAACAGTGGGAACAAGAGGAAACATTTTTTTTCAAAAAGACCTTATAGTTTTTGAGAAAATCAATTTTAAAGTTTCAATGTAAATTCTCCTTCTGACCGTGGGAAAATATACCCCCGCCGACTTTAACGGTTAATAGCAAAGCCCCTTTAAAAGCTAGCAACACCAAAATTACTGGGAATGTTAAGAAGAACAGTGGGAACAAGAGGAAACATTTTTTTTCAAAAATACCTTATAGTTTTTGAGAAAATCTATTTTAAAGTACAAAAAAAAGTTGATTCATTAAAAAGAACCGATTCATTAAAAAGATTCGGCTAGCAGGGGTCCCTACAATGCTAGAAAATTTGGTACTGCTGAGCCATTGCCCTTTGAAAAGATTTAAGATTTTGGAAAGTGAAATAGGGTGCCAATGAAAGCCTATGGGGGATTTTACCACTTTTGCATCCCTGTAACTCTGGTTTGCAGAGATGTAGGAAACCCATCTTTGGATTCCAAGTATAACAATATGCCTTCTACCTGCATGAGACATGTCGTGAGATTCAGACGTTACGAACGGCCATGGCTGCGATTTATGTTCGTCAGAATTTCCACCATTGACATTGCCCAAATAAACAGGTTTTTGTGACCCTAGGCTATGACCTCTTTGGCCTAGGGGCCCGAAACTCACCAGTCATGATCCCCCTAAGAGTCCCTACAATGCTAGTAAATTTGGTATTGCTGAGCCATTGCCCTTTGAAATGGTGTGAGATTTTGGAACGGTAAATAGGAGGCCCAATGAAAGCCTATGGGGGATTTTACCACTTTTGCACCCCTGTAACTCTGGTTTGCAGAGATGTAGGGAACCCATCTTTGGATTCCAAGTATAACAATATGCCTTCTACCTGAATAAGACATGTCGTGAGATTCAGACATTGCTAACGGCCATGGCTGCGATTTATGTTTGTCAGAATTTCCACCATTGACATTGCCAAATAAACAAGTTTTTGTGACCCAAGGCTATGACCTCTTTGGCCTAGGGGCCTGAAACTCACCAGTCATGATCCCCCTAAGAGTCCCTACAATGCTAGAAAATTTGGTACTGCTGAGCTGGCTAACTATACTGAAGGTCCCTACACTTAACTACACTATACCTGGCTAAGTATACTGAAGCCATCTACACCTAACTACTCTATACCTGGCTAAATATACTGAAGGCACCCACACCTAACTACTCTATACCTGAAAAACTAGACTGAAGGCACCCACACCTAACTACACTATACCTGGCTAACTATACTGAAGGCTCCTACACCTAACTACACTATACCTGGCTACCTATACTGAAGGCCCCTATACCTATCTACCTATACTGAAGGCACGTATACCTAGCTACCTAAATGTTCGTAGATCTCCTGGGCTTGGCAAATTTTAAAGTAGCTCGCGAGCCGAGAAAGTGTGGGCACCCCTGCCCTAGGCTAGGACCTCTTTGGCCTAGGGGCCCGAAACTCACCAGTCATGATCCCCCTAAAAGTCCCTACAATGCTAGAAAATTTGCCACTGCTGAGCCATCGCCCTTTGAAAAGATTTGAGATTTTTGAAAGTGAAATAGGGAGCCTAATGGAAGCCTATGGCAGAATTCAGCACTTTTGCACCCCTGGTTGGTTATCATCATCACCCGCCGACTTTAGCAGTTAATAGCAAAGGCCCCTTACATCCTAGCAACTCCAAATTTGCAGGATATGTTAAAAAGATAGCGGGAAAGTCCCAGCTGCTTACCTGTAGCCGTGTTTCGGCGAGTCCTCCAGGATGGCTGCTGCTGAGACATTGCTTGTCCCCTCCCCCAAACGGAAACACCTGTAAGAGTAATCAATTTAAACGAACCGCCCTTATATAAGGACTCCTCCTCCCTCACCAACTCAGTTATTAAGAGTACATCACCTTTAACATAAATCAAACTTAGCAGCTATATTACAACAGGGATGGGAACTCGGCAGCCATCCTGGAGGACTCGCCGAAACACGGCTACAGGTAAGCAGCTGGGACTTTCTCCCATCGTCCTCCAGGATGGCTGCTGCTGAGACCAGCGAGAAATTTTCCTTAGGGAGGGATGATGGCTTGTAATACTTTCTTCCAAAAAACTCTGATCCTGGCTTAACAGTAGTTCAACTCTGTAGTGTTTCATAAAAGTTGTGTGTGACGACCAGGTAGCTGCTTTACATATCTGTTCCAGGCTTGCTCACGACCTCTCTGCCCAAGAGGCTGCCAAGGATAGAGTAGAATGTGTCGTAATTCTAGTATGGAATACTTCCTGTGATTCCCTGTAAGCCCAACCTATTAGCTCCTTCCCATCTAGCTATAGTGTTTTTTTTTTTTTTTTTTTTTTTTATGCCTGCAATCCTTTTGAGGCTCCCATATATGATACAAATAAATAGCTAGATCTTCTCCACTGAGCTGTCCTTTCTAAATAAACTATGATAGCTCTTCTCACATTAATCTGTTTCACTGCTCCTCTAACATCCTGCGGCTTGGGAGAAGAAGACGGTAAAACAATCTCCTGTGAACGATGAAAAGCTGAAGATATCTTTGGAAGATAGGCTAGGTCAGGTCTGAACACAATTCTGAATGAATAACCATATAAAAAAGGACGTTAACGGATAATGCCTGAATATCCCCAATTCTTCTAGCTGACGTTATTGCTACCTTTAATGTTAGATTCTTTAAAGGGGTCTGAGCAATAGGTTCAAATTTATCAGGAGTCAAGAAATTTAGAACTAAAGATAAATCCCAAGGAGGAACCAATTTCCCTGGCATTGGTTGGAATTTCGCTACTGAAAATAAGACTTTTAAAGGAAAACTTAAGTCAAAAAAAAAAAATGACATTTACTCACCTGGGGCATCCCTCAGCACCCCGAAGCTGGATGGTGCCCTCGCAGCCCCGCTCCGATCGTCCTGTCCCCGCCGGCGGCTACTTCCGGTTCGGCGACAGCCGCCGACAGGCTGGGAACGCGGCTGATTTTCCGCGTTCCCAGCCGCTGCTATCACCCTCTATGCTGCTATAGCGTCTATATATACGCTATAGCAGCATAGAGGGTGATAGCAGCGGCTGGGAACGCGGAAAATCAGCCGCGTTCCCAGCCTGTCGGCGGCTGTCGCCGAACCGGAAGTAGCCGCCGGCGGGGACAGGACGATCGGAGCGGGGCTGCGAGGGCACCATCCAGCTTCGGGGTGCTGAGGGATGCCCCAGGTGAGTAAATGTCATTTTTTTTATTTGACTTAAGTTTTCCTTTAACGACAAATCTTCTTGGACAATTGTGTATGAAGAAAACCGATCAGGCCGATACGTGGCCAAAATAATCTTAAGGTCATCCGTCTGTATATTATTCCTTTCCTTCCAGGAAGAATATGCGTTCAAAATTTTTGCATATTTCCTCGTTGTGGAAATCTTTCTGCAGTTAACTAAAGTAGATGCCACCTCTTTAGAAAACCAGTCTTACCAGGAATCTTTCCTCAATACCCAGGCTATCAATTTTAACATCAGGAGATTTGGATGAACATTTGACCCCTGAACTAAAAGGTCTTGTCTTTTCCCAGATGCCATGGGCCCTTCAGGACTAGAGACAACAGATTGGGAACCATGCCCTTCTCAGTCACCAGGGACCTATGACTATCACTGTTGCCCTTCAATCTCCATCTTTCTCAGGACCTTGGGCATGAAGTTGAATGGTGGAAATGCGTAGAGGAGACCGCTCAGCCAGTCCACTGATAATTTATCCAATCTGTTCCCTGACACCGATGGGTGGAGAGAACAGAAACCCTCCACCTTCGTATCAAAAGCAAAAAATAGATCTGAACCCAAACGCCAAGGCAAACAGATCTGAAACACATGAAAAAAATATCAGACAAACGCCAAGGCAAAACAGATCTGAAAAATGCAAAACAGATCTGAGACCAACGCATAAGCAAAACAGATCTGAGACCAACGCATAAGCGAAACAGATCTGAGACCAACGCATATGCAAAACAGATCTGAAACCAATACAGATGCTAAACTGGTCCAGAACCAAAGCAAATGCAAAACAGATCTGAAACAAATTCAAAAGCAAAAGAGATCTAAAACAAATGAAAAATAGATCCAAAGCTAAACAGATCTGACACCAATGCAAAAGCAAAACAGATCTGAACCAATTCAAATGCAAAACAGATCTGAACCAATTCAAATGCAAAACAGATCTGAACCAATTCAAATGCAAAACAGATCTGAACCAATGCAAATGCAAAACAGATCTGAACCAATGCATAACAGATCTGAACCAATGCTAATGCAAAACAGATCTGATACCAATGCAAAAGCAAAACATATTTGAACCATGCAAATGCAAAACAGATCTGAACCAATGCATAACAAATCTGAACCAATGCAAATGCAAACCAGATCTGAACCAATGCAAATAAAAAACAGATCTGACCCAATTCAAAAGCAAAACAGATCTGAACCAATGCAAATGCAAAACAGATCTGATACCAATGCAAATGCAAAACAGATCTGATACCAATGCAAATGCAAAACAGATCTGATACCAATGCAAAAGCAAAACAGATCTGATACCAATGCAAAAGCAAAACATATTTGAACCATGCAAATGCAAAACAGATCTGAACCATGCAAATGCAAAACAGATCTGAACCAATGCATAACAAATCTGAACCAATGCATAACAAATCTGAACCAATGCAAATGCAAACCAGATCTGAACCAATGCCAATGCAAAACAGATCTGACACCAATGCAAATGCAAAACAGATCTGACACCAATGCAAATGCAAACCAGATCTGAAAAAAAAGAAACTCCTTGAAACTACCCAGAGATTCACTTCCTGAAAAGTTCTATTTCTCATTTACATAGATTGTCAATCACCATCGCTCCAGTTCAGGCTTGACCAATCTTACTATAACCCTGGGGAAACATACTGCCGCAATGGCAACAATTCCCCTTCACTCCTGCTTTGCACCCACTGCTACATTGCATGGACACAGAGGATAAGGGAAAGTATAAACCATACAAGGGAAAAACGCTAACAATCAATCATGTAAGTGCATATTCCTGCAAACAATCCTCAGTCTCTACAGCTAGCATAGGTTTACTGCAAACCTAACAATCAAAATAGGAAACTAATCACTCCCTGAAACTGCTCAGGGATTCCTCATTACCCTGAAAGTTTCCATTAGCTGTTTATGTAAATTGTCAACCACTACAGTTACCACAGATTTTGTGCAGGCTTGACAATTCTTTGTTATATTGCTGGGGAAGCCCACTGTTGCAGTAGCAACATTTCTAAGATATTAGCTTCTCCAAACCCTATCCGCTACCCCCTCTGCTTTGCATGCACCATTAGCTTGCTAGGTTATAGAGGGAAAAGGGAAAAGGTAAAACACAGGAGAAATCACACTGCAATCTCAACCACATGAGTGTATATTCCTGCAAAAAATGCACCATCAGTGCACTCACCTTTGCTGTTGGAACAGGCTGGGATGCCTATTGTCTGTGATCCCATCTTTCCAGCATAGTGGAGAATGTGAGGAGCAGTTCCATTTCTTATCATGTAATCTAATGTTACACTTTTGGCATCTCAATCTCTCAGGCTGCTGCTGTGCAAGTTTTGCAAAACCGTGAAAGAAGAGTCACTGCTCAGAAAAACATTTTTCTAGAGGTATTTATAGATAGCAATCGTTTTCTCATATATATACCTGTGCCTATTCCCCCGAGAGAGAAAGTCTCGGTCGGGCATCAGAGGCTGCTGTTGCGGAGGACTGCTTCTGCTCCATGGCAGTGTCGCTGGCGTCCCACGTGTAGAGAGCGCGGAATCCGCGCTTCTCTTGGCTTTGAAGACACCGCCCCACTTCCTGTCCTCATTGGCCAAATAGCGGCTAGCAGAAGTGACACCTGCGGGACAAGGAGATCCTATGTCATAACTTCTGACATCTCTAGCTGCTCTGTAACACATGGACGCAGCAAGAAGGGCGGTAATGGCGGCGATCCCTTTGGACAACCTGCAGCCAGGTAACATTCCGCCCCCACCGCACACAGGTTAAAACTGGGGCATCCTACTCACAGTTTCCACCGCCATCCAGGAAAAACCCCTGCCTAACAACATAGGTGCCCCAGGCCAACCTATGCCTTAAAACAACAAATGTCTACAGGTGTATCCTCAGGTGATGGGAAACAAACAAAAACTGAGTTGGTGAGGGAGGAGGAGTCCTTATATAAGGGCGGGTTCGTTTAAATTGATTACTCTTACAGGTGTTTCCGTTTGGGGGAGGGGACAAGCAATGTCTCAGCAGCAGCCATCCTGGAGGACGATGGGAGAAACAATATTTAACGGACTTCCTAGGCCACAAATGTGAAAAAAAGTTAAATACCTTTTCATAATGCAGATCGCCCTCCCGTTCATTCCCCCATGGCTCCCGCAGTAATACCATCCCCGGTTGGGCCCCGACCCCTCCAAACAGGTCAGGTTCTCATTCCCCCCTCAATATGGCCGCCACAGATTGCCGCTGCTGTGCAGTCTGCATAGGCGCGATTGCAGCTGCGCAGCTCTAGGCCCTCCTCCCGCCGTGTCATCAATATGCGTGCATACATCGGATGCATCGGGAGGAGGTCCTAGAGCAGCGCAGCCGCAATCGCGTCTATGCGGACTGCGCAGCTGCGGCAATCTGTGGCCGCCATATTGAGGGGGGAATGAGTTGAGAACCCGACCCGTTCAGAGGGGTCGGGACTCAACCGGGGCCGTTATTTGTGCGGGAGCCATGGGGGAATGAACGGGAGGGTGCGGATGGCGTCCTCAATGGATCTGGATTATGAAAAGGTATTTAACTTTTTTTCACATTTGTGGCCTCGGAAGTCCTTTAAAAATGTTTTTTTTTTTTATTATTATTTTTATGTGCTGTGTGTGGGAAATCTAAAAAAAAAAGGGTGTGGGGTCCCCCCTCCCGAGCCTCTGTAACCCCCTGTCCCCCATGCAGGCTGGGATAGCCAGAATATGGAGCCCCGGCCGACTGGGGCTTCGCACCCTGAGCTATACCAGCCCGCATGGTCCATGGTATGGGGGGGCTCCGGGGGGGGGGGAGGGGCGGCCAAGCCTTCCCCTCCTCCCCCCCGGAGACCTTGTCCAATCCATGGACAAGGGGCTCTTCCCCACCTCCGGTGCCCCAGGAGGAGGTGGGGGCGATGACTCCCTGGGGGGAGTTCATGGTGGCATCTGCGAGTCCCCTTTAAGAAGGGGACCCCAGATGCCCACCCCCTCCCAGGAGAAATGAGTATAGGGGTACAAAGTACCCCTTACCCATTTCCACATAAGGTTAAATGAAATAAAAACACAACCACGAGAAAAGTATTTTATTATTCTAAATTAACCATAAATACTTACCTGTACCTTTAAAAAAGTTTTCCCACGCCAATATCCACGGTAAACGATCCAACGAACTGTATTCTCTTATGTTGCAATCTTCAATTAAGTTGATTGAAGATCTCCGAAGCCTCCCACATAGCAGAGAATGCGTCATTTCGGACGCATAGCTGCCGACTCCTGCTGTCTCTCCCCACCTCCTCACCTGTCACCCTCACCTAGCCTGGCACCCATGGGTGCACCGGGTGCCAGGCTAGGTGAGGGTGACAGGTGCAGGCAGGTGGGGAGAGACAGCAGCGGAGCCGGCAGCTTCACGTCCTGCTCAGGACGCATTCTCTGCTATACTAACGGTTCATGAATCATCCGGTTCTTTTTAATGAATCGGTTCTTTTTTTATGAATCGCCTCATTTTACTTTGAAACTTTAAAATTGATTTTCTCAAAAAGTATAAGGTCTTTTAAAAAAAAAAAAAAAATCCTTTTGTTCCCACTATTCCACTTAACATTCCCAACAATTTTGGTGTTTTTACTATGTAAGGGGGCTTTGCTATTAACCGTTAAAATCGGCGCCATTAAAGTCTATGGGCGAACCGAACTTTTTTGAAAAAAGGTTCCCGGGTTTCTGCAAAGGCAAACCACCTGAAGTTCGCCGGCGAACCGTTCTGCCCATCTCTAGTACAGAATCAGCAAACAGAGCGTAGCCAGAAAATCTGTCAGTGCAGGCGGAATACTATCATAAATGGTATAAAAGGCTGAGGATCAAGGCAGGCAGAGTTCTATCATACATGGTATAACAGGCCGAGGGTCTAGGCAAGCATAGTTCTTTCATAAACAGTATAACAGGCAATCGGTCAGGGCAGGTGGAGAGCAAGTGTAATGCGGGAAGGGGGAAGGCACCCCAAAACTGAACTTGATATAATAAGGTTACAGTGTCATGCCAGTATCACAATCAGGTCCCATCTTGATAATGATCATTATACATAAGGCATAAACAAGTTCCCAGTGTAATCAGACTTGCATACCATGAACAGCTGCCTCACTTAGGCTCTCCCCACTCAGTAGTCAGTTCCAATGTCCAGGATCACGCTTATTTCCATATCTCCGTGTAAGAGTCTCCAGTACCGGAGCTTGCAAGCTGAAGAGAACATGTGCGCACATGTGCCAGTAACAGGAGCTGTTACCCACGCTACCCCTCTCGGCGCGCCATCAGACCATCAGCTGGTACCTCACTGAATTGCTGGGCTTGTCAGGGCTTGTGGGCAGTAGCTACAGCAGGAGTGAGATACACGCCTCAACGCGTATAGGCCGTTTCCGGCCTTAATTACGTGACAACGTTGTGGAGCATGATACAGAATCAGCAAACAGAGCGTAGTCAGACAATCCATCAATGCAGGCAGAATACTATCATAAACAGTATGAAAGGCTGAGGATCAAGCAGGCAGAGTTCTATCATAAATGGTATAACAGGCCTAGAGTCGAGGCAGGCAGAGTTCTTTCATAAACGGTATAACAGGCAATCGGTCAGGGCAGGCAGAGAGCAAGTGTAATCAGGAACAGGCCGAAGTCAATAACAAGCATCAATCCAAGTATAAGCGGGCAGAGTCACAAGAACTACTGCTAGCAAGCTGCACAAACTGACAGCAATGATACTCAGGGCTGGTGGGTTTAAATAGCCAGCTTGGCACCAAAGACAAGACGCCGCGCATGTGCAAGCATGAACACACTGTGCATGTGTAGAAGTATGCGTACAACAATCCGCATGTAAACAGACACGCCTGTGCAAAATACAAAGCGTGATGATGTCACATGGTGAAGGGCTTAACACCATGTGACAAACATAACAAATGCCGGCCCTTCCTGCATGCGCAAGTGCAAACAGAGCCCTGGAGCAGACAAGAACGAGGAGAAAGCTGGTAAAGAAGACAGGGTTAATGTGAAAATAGGATAGCACTGGGGTACAGTAGAATATCGGTAGAATTACTGATATTCTACTATAGATGATACTATTGGGAATAGTAGAATAATGGAAAAACTACTGATGTTCTATGATTGGGATTTCCTTGTGCACATTTTACCAAGCGCTCCTTTGACATTTTAGCCTTGCTAGACCTCTTTATGATCATGAAAGTAAGCAAACTGATTGTGTGAAAGTGTTTGCTATTCTGTTAATATTCTTGCATATACATTGTATGTCCATCTAGTGAAAAAATGTGTGAAGTCTTTTCAGGATTTATTCCTGAATCCAAAAGCTGACACTCCATGAAAAAAATGCATCAATAAGTCTAGCACACTTCAGAATTGTTGGATAATTTACTAAACTAATGGCATGGAATGTGTTTCCTACACACCCCTTAGGTAGCAATTTTAATGCTTATTAAACACGTTCACGCTAAGACTGAATCAAAGTATGAGATGTTGTAAAAGAAAATGATTATCGTTGTTCCATTCAAGAATTACCATTTTGTACCGCGTGGCTCCTGGGCGCATTTCAGGAGGACGCTGTATTTTCTGCCAAATTCCAATTCCATTTCCTACTGAAGGGTAACCGAGAGCTTTGCAATATAATGTCACTCCTCATTATGTCTCACGGGAATCAAAGTATTGAAATGCTCAGTGTACTGTAAGAATATATCAAATAAATTGCTCAAATTTGTTTTGTGTACATAATGGTCTTCAAAATGGGTTTCACGCATAGTGAATTTTAATGAATCAGTCCAGCAGACACTGGTAGAGGACGGTGATGAAATGATGAGTTAATGGTGTGTTTTTCCACTGCTGCTCTTACAAGGGTATCCTTCCTATCAATTTTATTGCTGAATATCTGCTGCTCTTTGAAATGGATGTTCCGCTAAAGCATATAGCTGCACTCCCCAGTTTTCTTTTATGTAAGTCTTATATAAACAAGCACTCTGTGTGTTGGGCTCCTGAGCACCAGATAACGCTGTAAGAGGTTGTGACGGACGTACCAGTGAACAATGTATCAGTGCTTGGAATATTTTTCATAACTGTGATAGTAAATAGCATTTGGAGATAAACCAAAAATAAAGAAATAAGCAGACAGTCCACTACTTACAAACAGGTTCTATTCCCAGTGATCATAAGTTACATTTGTTTGCAAGTTGAACATGGTGCAACGTTGATAAATGATTTATTTTTGTAGTGTACTTTTGTAAGTGTGGATTTGGACATATATAATAAGCTGTTTTTTTATTGTTTTCAATGTATTTTTAAGGTGTCTTAACCACCCTGGCGTTCTGATTAAATCGCCAGGGTGGCTGCGGGAGGGTTTTTTTTAAATAAAAAAAAAACTATTTCATGCAGCCAAATGAAAGTTGGCTGCATGAAAGCCCACTAGAGGGCGCTCCGGAGGCGATCTTCCGATCGCCTCCGGCGCCCAGAATAAACAAGGAAGGCCGCAATGAGCGGCCTTCCTTGTTTTGCTTATATCGTCGCCATAGCGACGATCGGAGTGACGTCATCGACGTCAGCCGACGTCGTGACGTCAGCCGCCTCCGATCCAGCCCTTAGCGCTGGCCGGAACTTTTTGTTCCGGCTACGCTGGGCTCAGGCGGCTGGGGGGACCCTCTTTCGCCGCTGCTCGCGGCGAATCGCCGCAGAGCGGCGGCGATCAGGCAGCACACGCGGCTGGCAAAGTGCCGGCTGCGTGTGCTGCTTTTTATTTCATTAAAATCGGCCCAGCAGGGCCTGAGCGGCAGCCGCTGGCGGTGTTGGACGAGCTGAGCTCGTCCAGACCGCTCAGCTGGTTAAACTACTTATAACAGTTTATGCAATACCGTAACATTTAAAAACAGAAATATATCATAAAAAAGTAACCCAAAACAGGGCAGTGCAGAGGGTCTTTAAGTAGGGGGTGCTCAAATTTAAAAAAGGGTCCTCGTGCCCCCCTAAATGCACAGTAGTACCTACAAGTGGTGGAGGACCTTTCTCCCCCTTAGCCCCCTTGCCCTGCAGTGACTTGTGACCTTCACTAGTGTTGGGCGAACAGTGTTCGCCACTGATCGGGTTCTGCAGAACATCACCCTTTTCGGGTGATGTTCGAGTTCGGCCGAACACCTGATGGTGTTCGGCCAAACTGTTCGGCCATATGGCCGAACTAAGAGCGCATGGCCGAACGTTACCCGAACGTTCGGCTAGCGCTGTGATTGGCCAAACGGGTCACGTGGTTCGGACCCGAACGCGCTCTGATTGGCCGAACGTGTCACGTGGTTCGGGTAAATAAATACCCGATCCACGTCATTTCTCCGCCATTTGTCTGTGGGTTTAGCTTTGGGTAGGCAGGCAGGGTAGTTCTCTCTCCAGCCAGGCTAGCCAGGGTCCCCCGGTCATTGTGTCGCTGCTGGGAATAGTAGTACACCGCTCACCCACACTATATAGCATTGTGATTACTGCCACTCTGTGTGTCTGCTGGGAACAGTAGTGCACCGCTCACCCTGTATAGCATTGTGCTCTGTGTCGCTGCTGGGAATAGTAGTACACCGCTCACCCACACTATATAGCATTGTGTTTACTGCCACTCTGTGTGTCTGGGTTGTTGTGTCTGAAAGCGTGGCCTTCTCCTCCTGCGCCTCCTCCTGTTCCATCACGTGTGCTGCTGCTGGGTTAGCGTTTCCGGTCCCTGTTTATTGAACCTCTTATCTTTATTACATTTATGACTGCATGGTGGTAAAAAGCATGCTATCCGCACGCTTCTTGTCCTCATGCAAGGCCTGGGTTGTTGTGTCTGAAAGCGTGGCCTTCTCCTCCTGCGCCTCCTCCTGTTCCATCACGTGTGCTGCTGCTGGGTTAGCGTTTCCGGTCCCTGTTTATGGAACCTCTTATCTTTATTACATTTATGACTGCATGGTGGCAAAATGCATGCTATCCGCACGCTTCTTGTCCTCATGCAAGGCCTGGGTTGTTGTGTCTCAAAGCGTGGCCTTCTCCTCCTGCGCCTCCTCCTGTTCCATCACGTGTGCTGCTGCTGGGTTAGCGTTACCGGTCCCTGTTTATGGAACCTCTTATCTTTATTACATTTATGACTGCATGGCGGCAAAATGCATGCTATCCGCACGCTTCTTGTCCTCATGCAAGGCCTGGGTTGTTGTGTCTGAAAGCGTGGCCTTCTCCTCCTGCGCCTCCTCCTGTTCCATCACGTGTGCTGCTGCTGGGTTAGCGTTTCTGGTCCCTGTTTATGGAACCTCTTATCTTTATTACATTTATGACTGCATGGTGGCAAAATGCATGCTATCCGCACGCTTCTTGTCCTCATGCAAGGCCTGGGTTGTTGTGTCTCAAAGCGTGGCCTTCTCCTCCTGCGCCTCCTCCTGTTCCATCACGTGTGCTGCTGCTGGGTTAGCGTTACCGGTCCCTGTTTATGGAACCTCTTATCTTTATTACATTTATGACTGCATGGCGGCAAAATGCATGCTATCCGTGCAAAGAAAAATGACATTTTCTGCATTTAAAAGACAGTTTTTCCTTTGAAACTTTACAATCAATTTTCTCAAAAACTATAAGCTCTTTTTCAAATATTTTTTTTTCCTCTTGTACCCACTCCCAAGGTGCACATACCCTGCAAATTTGGGGTATGTAGCATGTAAGGAAGCTTTACAAAGCACGAAAGTTCGGGTCCCCATTGACTTCCATTATGTTCGGAGTTCGGCGCGAACACCCGAACATCGGGGCAATGTTCGGCGAACGTTCGCGAACCCGAACATCCAGGTGTTCGCCCAACACTAACCTTCACCCCCTGTCTCTCAAACTGTCGAAAAGCATCACCATGAGCCACTATGCTTGACACATAAGTTCTGTCTCATAAATGCGGGCTGCCTTCATTTGTGTGGAGTCCATCGGACCTGTCACTGGTGGCTGCAACCCCCCCCTTGTTTCTGGCTAGGGGAGTTCTTGTTGTCATGTGGGTGCTGAATGCAGATGCTGGGTGCCATGTGGGTACTGGGTGTGAGTACAGGGTGTCATGTGGGTTCTGGCTGTGGGTGGGTATCAGGTGTCATGTGGATGTTGATTGCCATATAAGATCTAGGTGCGTATACTGGATGTCATGTGGCTGCGTGGTGCAGGTACTGGGTGTGACATGGGTGCGAATACTTGGTGCCATGCCTGTACTAGGTGCTGGCTATGGGTGGGCATTGGGTGTCACGTGGGTTTTAAATGCAGGTACTTTGAGTGTGGGTACTGGTTAAGTGGGTGCTTGGTGCAGATAGTGGATGCTGTGTGGAGGCTGTATGCAGGTGTGAGTACTGGGTGCAATGTTAGGCCTGGGTGCAGGTACTTGGTGTCATGTGAGAACGGGTGACGACTATGGGGGGAAGGGGTGTGGGTGGATGTTGGGAGAAGTAGAGATCAGAAAACTTCAGTGTGGGTGCTGCAGGAAGGGGAAGTAATTGGGGGTGCTTAGGGAGGGAGAGGTCAGTTTAGGTGCTGAGGGAGGTCACTACGGGTGCTGCTAGGGACAAGAAGGGTGTCATTGGGGGAGGGAGAGGTAACTGTGGGTTCTGGGGGAGACAGGATCACTGCAGTGCTAATGCTGGGGAGGGAGAGGTCAGTATGGGTCCTAGGTGAAGGGAGAGGTCACTGTGGGTGCAGGGTTAAGGGAGGGGTCACTGTGAATGCTGGGGGAGGGGAGCGTGGGCTTATCACGACCGGGGGCAGGATTTATTTTTCACAGCCAAAGGACCTTTTAATGGGTATTGTAAAAGGGGGGTGTTTGGGCACCCAGAGTAACCCACACTTCCTGTGACTGGAGCCAAGCGTGCTGATGTCACAGGAAGTTGTGCTTTCCTTTCCCTACCATTCAGCCTGCGTAATGAGATTAAAACCTCACTATGGATATATACAGCAGTGGGAGCAGCCCCTGATCCAGAGGCTCCCTAAGTTAGCGGTCTAAAGACTGTTGGTAAGTTTATACTTTTTGTTACACCTTGCCCTCCGTGGCCTGTCCTGTTAGCTGACATTTGGTTTAGCACATACCCTGGTATTTAGATTTTATTATACTAAAGACCAGTGCTATTTTTATTTGGCTGGTACATTGCTGCAGGATTGTCTCAGCAACTCCAGCCTACGGTCCAATTCTATTATACACTGGCCAAGTTTATGTTAACCACCCTGGCGGTATTGACGAGCTCAGCTCGTCCAGGAAAAAACTTGCTGAAAGCGGTATTGACGAGCTGAGCTCGTCAATACCGCCAAGGAGATTTCTTGTTTCGCTGCCCCACCGGCTGCACTTTTCCCTCATCAGAGGGATTCCCCAGGATGGCTGGATGCCTGTCAGCACGCTGTGGGTAGCGATCTGTGCTACCCACAGCATACAGAACTAGCATCCAGCCACCCTGGGAATCCCTGTGCAGCCGGCGGGGCAGAGAATGTGTGGGGCTGTGCAGGGATTCCCCTTCTGTGCCGGCGGGTGGCTGGTGTGGGGATCCTCTCTGTGCAGGGGGCCGGGGGATCCCCGTACTGTGCGTGCGGGTGACCCTTTTGTGTTTTCGGGGGGGGCGGATATCCCCTTCTATGGGGCTGGTCTTGGCCGGTCGGGGACACCCCCTTCTGTGCGGGGGGGGGGGGGGGTGTCCCCTTCTATGCAGGCTGTGGGTGGCCTCTCCCTCCTCTTCCCCCCATCCCTCCCTTCTGATCCCGGTGCCCCCCCCCCCCCCATCCCGTGTCTCCCCCCTGTCAGAAGCCCTGATCTACTCACCTGAGGGCTTTCTCCTGCGCCGGCCTTGGTGACGTCACCAAGCCGCGTACTGTAATTACAGAGAACACGAGACTTCGCGATGGAGGAGGAGGCGCGCCGCTTCCGCCGCAGGAGAAAGCCCTCAGGTGAGTAGATCAGGGCTTCTGACAGGGGGAAGACACGGGATGGGGGGGGGGGGGGCACGGGGGATTGGGAGGGAGGGATGGGGGGAAGAGGAGGGAGAGGCCACCCACAGCCCGCATAGAAGGGGACACCCTCCCCCCCGCACAGAAGGGGGTGTCCCCGACCGGCCAAGACCAGCCCCATAGAAGGGGATACCCGCCCCCCGCACACACAGAAGGGCCACCCGCATGCACAGTATGGGGATTCCCCCCCTCCCACAGAGGGGATCCCCGCCGGCCACTACCAGCCAGCACAGAAGGGGAGCCCCCCCACAGAAGGGACACCCGGCCACAGCATTGGGGGCAATGGGGGGGGGGGGCTGAGGCACCCACAAACCTGGCTCCCTATACATATGAATCCCTAGACCTGGCTGCACATATGTCTCCTATACACCTGGCTGCACATCTGTCTCCTATACACCTGGCTGCATATCTGTCTCCTATACACCTGGAAATCATCTTGCTCCCTATATACCTGGCAAACATCTTGCTCCCTATATACCTGGCAAAACATCTGGCTAACTATTCCTGGCTAATACATCTGACTAACTATACCTGGCTGCACATCTGGCTAACTATACCTGGCTGCACATCTGGCTAACTATACCTGGCTGCACATCTGGCTAATACATCTGGGTCTTATACTCACCATTGGCATGCTGATCCCTCGTCGCGTACCACTGATAGCTTCTCCAGTGCCTTCTTTCATGTCCCTTGGCGGATTTTGCTTCTCCCTTGGCGATCACATGTCCCCCGTCGATCGGCGTTAATGGCACCAGTGTCACACAGCATCATAAAAATCTCACAGCAAACACTTTTTTTTTATTGAATTCAATACAATAACCTGTATTGTATTCAATATAAAAAAAAATGATTGCAAAAAAAAAAAATGGTTGAAAATTATTGGAAATTAATTGAACCACTTTTTGCACGGAAATCCTGGGGTAATAGAACTCCAGGGTGGTTAATTGTGGTTACGGTTTTATTGTTTTATTGGTTCTTTTATATGCACAGACATTTAGGGCTTGATTCACAAAGCGGTGCTAACATACTTAGCACGTCTAAAGTCTTTAGACGTGCTAACCAGGGTGCTAAGTAGGTTAATCAATTGAGAAATCCGGTGATAACCTACTTAGCACCCTGGTTAGCACGTCTAAAGACTTTAGACAAGCTGCTAAGTAGGTTAGCACCGCTTTGTGAATCAAGCCCTTAGTGCGTTTTTTTAACTTATATATGGATACATAAACTTAGTCCCTTTAACCTTAGTATATCCTTGCTATAGACCCCATAAGGTCCAATATACAGTAATTAGATTCATCATATAACAAAGAGTACCATATTCTTCGAACTCAGATACACAACACGCGTGTGTATGCACATGTGCCCTTTTGAATATCTATCTCAGCATATCTGTTTTTATATATGGCTTTACACCTATGATGTCTGCCCCTTTGGGCTGTTGTGTACATATATGTCTATATGGATATATGGCTATTAGGACATTTTGTACTTTTCCCTAAAGAATGCTTTTCAATATGTAAGTAATTACTGTATATTTATTGTCAGATTAACTGATGTGCATTATATCTGCTGCGTTTAGACTGTAATTATTTAGGAGTCTCGATTGTTGTGTTTATAGGCACTTTTATTGGCCTGAGGAAGTGGGCTCAGACCCGTGAAATGCGTTGATTGTGCTTTGTTATTAAAAATTATTTGTCTAAGAATTTAGTCTCTGAGGTAAGCCACCTCACTTGTTTCTTTTTAGTTGTTTTTAACGTATTTTATACAACCAGGGTGCCTCTTTATCCCCTATATGTGCTAAATCCACCCCTCAACGTCCCCCGTTAAAGGCGTACAAGCATCAGCCACAGTGTTTTTACACGAGCCTAGTGCTTCTTTTTACCAAGGAGAGCAACCAGCCGAGTTCCTGACGGACCACCCCGAGTGGCGTCGGGTCCATTGTCTCCACCTGCTGCCAGTGGTCGGTTGCCCCTAGCAACCTAGTAGACCTTTTGCTTAATTCTTTCCACAAATTGAGTTACTTTGACATATTGCACCATTGGGCTCCCATTTGCTCTCTTGTATCTTTTGCTCCAGGGTGCTCACATACCCCATTCACTTTGTGTCAAACACAAGGTCCACGGGCCGAATGCGCCACTCCTTACCATTTTATGTGGACCCCAAGAGCTTCCAATGTCCATCGTTGTAAGCAGCAAAAGAAAGACGGCACATTGCCTTCCTATCCGAAGGAGCACATAGGTGACAGCATTTCTGATTGAAACATTGTCAGCTTGAGCTGGATTGCAGTAGTAACCCATCCAATATACAGAAGTGCTGGGGGATCAATGAGGATCCGCCAGTACTTTTCCCCTTGACTGACGTTAGCAACACATACACATGTACTATCATTTTAATCAATAAAGTGTATACGCTTTTATTTTATTGTACCTTATAGGGCCTTCTGTCCAGTTGGATCTTGTGCAATAGTTTGCCTATTCCTAAAAAAGGCCCTGGTAATATGTTCAGTTTAAAAACAAAAATTAATATGATTTATAGAAAAAAAAAAAGATAAGACAAAACACGGAATATGTATATGACGCTTTCCTGGGAGACTCAAAGTGCTTCTGGCCTGCAGCCAGTCCAAGGGCAACCAAGATCATTAGGGAGCCTTGCCCAATGAGGCCTATATCACAAAAAAGTTTTAGTTTATTATTCTTCCAATGTAGCCTGTGTTATTTATAAAAAAAATGTTAGTGTGTAAGTTCTGAACTGATGGCTCCCTGACAGAGGTGCCATTTGTGCATACAAGACCTATCCTGCCTCTGGCTTCCTGTCAATCATTGGCACCTCAAACACCTAAACAAGAGTATAGCAGCAGGGTATGTAAGTATTTATTTCTCTTACTTGTCCTGCTGCTGTGCTTCCTGCCCTACAATCACTACCAAAGCCATTTCATGGTTCCCTGTAGCCATGTCACTGTTCCCAACATGTGATCATGTGGTGAGACCAGACCAGTGAGCGATGACTCACAGTTGAAACCATGAGGAAGTCCAAACAACAATGATCAGATAGCAGGGAAAGCACTGACAGGAAAGGGGAGATAACCAAATATTTACATACTCCACTATTGTACTCAGCATTGGGGAACAACTAGAGTGTAGTACAAAGGATACACTATAGGGGCAGTAGAGGGCAGTATTTAACAAACATAAACACAAAATTACATTTGAAAACATGCCTCTCCTGTTATGTGATATAAGCCTCATTGTTTCTGAAATGGGGGATGTGGCAAGCCAAAGACTTATCCAAGACATGTCTCTTGTAATGGAGTACATTCTAGAGTATTAGCTGAACACAGTTATACAATATGTTATACCATATAAGAGTCATTCAGGTTAATTATGGAATTAATTGACAAGAATTTATTTTGTTTCCATATTCATAACTAATCAACCTTACCTCTTTGTTGTTTCGGTCAGCTTGTACTAAAGTTCCATTCAGGCAAGGCTCTACATATCGAATGCCTTCATTATACTGTAATTAAAAGACAAACAGAAATTGAGATAAGAACCATAACACATATACTAACAAACAGGAAATACAGGCTGACAAAACCTATATTTTTATGGATGCAGAAACTGTACAGTGTGTCTGTGCTCTATACAAAAACAAGATTAGATGTCCAAATATATACAGGTTTAAAGTCACATTTGTTTATAGAGGAGGTCAGCATAGATGTTCCCATCACTTTGTTCTAGTAACAAGGAATTTTTTCCACTTTAGTACAAAAAATCTACATTATCAATCACTATTATTGAAGTTGTTTCGTAACTGACCGCCACTAAATATTATCTTTCAACTTTAGTATGTGGCTGTTGCAATGTTTAGGGACATGTCCTGGAAAACATGGCAGTGGTGCTCAGCAGAGCTCGAATATTCGAGTAGCTCGAATATTCGAGCTCTTTTCCAGCTATTCGAGCTCGGTATTCGAGCTCCGAATAGCTGTAGCTATTCGAATGGGCTATTCACGTACACTCGAATAGCCCATTCACTATTCGAGCTATTCGAGCAAACGGCGCTATTCGAGCTCGGTACCGACCTCGAATAGCGTCATAGCCCAGATTGATGTCCTTAGAGCCAATCAGAGGGCTCCCAGGCCCTCTGACGGCAGCCAATCACAGAGGGGGACCCTGGCCAGCCCCTACCCTATAAATAGCGGCCGCCATGTTACGTTTCTCCGTGCTTGCCTGAGACTTGTACAGAGAGAGAGTTGCTCCTTTGTGCTTTGGCTTAGCAAGAGCTCTATTGTGGTCATTTACCTAGCGTTTTTGCTCACATACACCTCCTATACACACCTATATTGTTGTTAGTTAGTTAGACATTGTATTTTAGTTAGTAGCATTTGTGTTACATAGAGACAGGCCAGCTGCTGCAGGCTTACAGCTTTAGGCCTCAGGGCCTTGCCTGTGTGGGCAGCTGTCCTCCTGTCCTCTGTTTATTTCTCTCTATTCTATATATTTCTGCTGTCCTTTACTACTGATTGTATTAGTATTGTAGTTATATACTGTAACTGTACTAGGACACTCACTGTCACTGTTCATAGGCTACTAGCTGCTCCTGCGTGTGTGCACTCACTTTCTGTGTACACACTACACACACTCTATTTCCTTCTGATAACTGATTGATTATTGTAATTGATTATTGTAATTAGTTAGTTGTACTTACTGTTACTACTTACTGTACTAGGAGTCTAGGACACTCAGTCACTGTTCATAGGCTACTAGCTCCTGCGTGTGTGCACTCACTGTCTGTGTACACACTACACACACTCTATTTCCTTCTGATAACTGATTGATTATTGTAATTAGTTAGTTGTTTGTACTTACTGTTACTACTTACTCTTACTGTACTAGGAGTCTAGGACACTCAGTCACTGTTCATAGGCTACTAGCTCCTGCGTGTGTGCACTCACTGTCTGTGTACACACACTACACACACACTATTTCCTTCTGATAACTGATTGATTATTGTAATTAGTTAGTTGTACTTACTGTTACTACTTACTCTTACTGTACTAGGAGTCTAGGACACTCAGTCACTGTTCATAGTCTACTAGCTCCTGCGTGTGTGCACTCACTGTCTGTGTACACACACTCTATTTCCTTCTGATAACTGATTGATTATTGTAATTAGTTAGTTGTTTGTACTTACTGTTACTACTTACTCTTACTGTACTAGGAGTCTAGGACACTCAGTCACTGTTCATAGGCTACTAGCTCCTGCGTGTGTGCACTCACTTTCTGTGTACACACTACACACACTCTATTTCCTTCTGATAACTGATTGATTATTGTAATTGATTATTGTAATTAGTTAGTTGTACTTACTGTTACTACTTACTGTACTAGGAGTCTAGGACACTCAGTCACTGTTCATAGGCTACTAGCTCCTGCGTGTGTGCACTCACTGTCTGTGTACACACTACACACACTCTATTTCCTTCTGATAACTGATTGATTATTGTAATTAGTTAGTTGTACTTACTGTTACTACTTACTCTTACTGTACTAGGAGTCTAGGACACTCAGTCACTGTTCATAGGCTACTAGCTCCTGCGTGTGTGCACTCACTGTCTGTGTACACACACTACACACACTCTATTTCCTTCTGATAACTGATTGATTATTGTAATTAGTTAGTTGTACTTACTGTTACTACTTACTCTTACTGTACTAGGAGTCTAGGACACTCAGTCACTGTTCATAGTCTACTAGCTACTGCGTGTGTGCACTCACTGTCTGTGTACACACACTACACACACTCTATTTTCTTCTGATAACTGATTGATTATTGTAATTAGTTAGTTGTTTGTACTTACTGTTACTACTTACTCTTACTGTACTAGGAGTCTAGGACACTCAGTCACTGTTCATAGGCTACTAGCTCCTGCGTGTGTGCACTCACTTTCTGTGTACACACTACACACACTCTATTTCCTTCTGATAACTGATTGATTATTGTAATTGATTATTGTAATTAGTTGTACTTACTGTTACTACTTACTGTACTAGGAGTCTAGGACACTCAGTCACTGTTCATAGGCTACTAGCTCCTGCGTGTGTGCACTCACTGTCTGTGTACACACTACACACACTCTATTTCCTTCTGATAACTGATTCATTATTGTAATTAGTTAGTTGTACTTACTGACTGTTACTACTTACTTACTTACTGTACTAGGGACACTCACTCAGTCACTGTTCATAGGCTAGCTCCTGCGCGTGTTTGCGCGTGCGTGCGTGCACTCACTGTCTGTAGTGTACACACACTAAATTTACTTGTGATTACTACTGATTATTGTAACTGCTAGTTGTACTTCCTGACTGTTACTACTTACTTACTGTACTAGGGACACTCACTCAGTCACCTCACCCACCAACCCACTCCATTAAAGTACCCCACTTTTCACCCGCCCTTTTAAAAAACTTTTGTCTATACGCCCAAAACATCGAAGATGTCTGGAAGTGGCAGCCAGCGCGGTTTGGGCAAGGGGAAGGGCAGCAAGGGAATCAGGAGGAGAGGGAGCAGCATTGTGGCAGGCCGCGGCCGCGCCACCATGCACAGTTCCGCAGCAGCAGCGTCAGTGGCTAACATTCCTCCCATAGCCACTGGCCGTGGACGCCTTGGGCGCCGCCCAGCAGGAGCATCTGCAACTCACGCTGCAGAGACACAGCAGCAGCAGCGTGTAGCACCTGCTCCGATTTTCCTCCAGCCGGGTCGGAAACGTCCCATTGAGGAAAAGCATGCAGACACTGTGGTGCAACTCATGACGGAGGATGAGCAGCCCGCCATCAGCTCTGCATCCGAGGCCTCCACCCTCACCACCACCCCTGTTCGCAGCAGCCGCCCAGCAGGGCCTGGGGAGGAGGCCAGTTCACCGTCAGTTGGCGACCTGTCATTCAGCAGTCTTTTGACCCCAGGCATCATGAGTCAATTGTCTGCTGTTGTTGGCGATTTTGAGGAGGAGATGCTGATGGGCACTTTGGGGGATGAGGGATTGGACAGCAAGACTGTGGCGACATTCAAGCAGCCCATCCATGCATCAGGAGAGGAGTTTGGGGGGTCCTCATCCCAGCAGGACATGTTTCAGGAGGGGGAGGATGATGATGACCCGGTGACAGACAGAGACTGGGTGCCACCACCTCCAGGGGATGTCGTCCTCAGCAGCTCTGAGGAGGAGGAGGAGGATGCTCTTGTGGGCCTTGCAAGGAGGCGCATCATTGCAAGCATTGGCAGCAGAAGTAGGCAGGTCCCACAGCCTGCTGGTGTCTCAGGCTCAGCAGCAGCAGCATCTGCCAGTACCACCACCAGCCGCACCCAAGCCCCCCAAGCCCCCCCCCCCAACCACCACAGGGAGACAGGCAGCAGCGCTTCCATGCCGTAGGGGGATGTTTCTGTCACCAATCTGGCGATATTTCACCATGCCCACTGTGTACAGCAAGTACGCCACTTGCAACCACTGTCAGCGGAAGTTGAGCAGAGGTGCAGACCCCTTAAAGTTCAGCACCAGCTCGCTCATCAACCACCTTGCTGCGAAACATTTCCACCAGCATGAGGAGTTCCAGAGACTGAAGGCATCTGGTGCTGGCAGTGGCACCACACCCATCACTGCACAGCCTTCAGCAGCAGCAGCAACAGCAGCCACCCGCCCTCCTGCTCCTCCAGCAGCACCAGCAGGAGTGCGGAAACGCACTGCTCCTCCCCCCTCTGAAACTCCTGCCGCCGACACTGAGGCCTGTTCTGGCAGCCAGTCCTCAGTGGCCTCCTCCGCTGTGTCTGCTGATTCCCGTGCCAGCAAAAGGCCACGCCAGAGCCTTTTGAGCGAGTCCTTCCAGGGGGTGGTTAGGGCTCTGCCTCCCAGCAGCCGTCGCGTGCGGCAGCTGAACGGCTTGCTGGCACGGGCCATGTGCTCCCAACTCCTGCCGTACACGCTCGTGCAGGAGGGGAGCGACATTCGTGCGCTGCTTGCTTGCGCAGCCCCAGACTGGCAGCTCCCCAGCAGACACTTTTTCTCCCGCAAGGCCATTCCTGCACTGCACCGCTTTGTGATGGCCAATGTGGAGCGAGGGCTGGAGCACGCGGTTGGTGAAAGGGTCCACGTCACCATGGACTCCTGGAGCAGCCGCTTCGGGACAGGCCGCTACCTGTCCTTCACTGTCCACTGGGTCAGCTTGGTGGAAGGGGGTGAGGATGGGAGAGCAGCAGCGGGCACAGCAGCAGCAGCAACACAGTGGGTGGTGCCACCCCGCAGGGTCAGGGGAACTGCAGCAGGTTCCTCCGATCCTCTGCCATCCTCCGGCACACCTGGCCAAACCCCCCGCCTCAGCAGCAGCGTGAAGGCCCGCCACTGCCAAGCGCTGCTGCACTTGGTCAGCCTTGGGAAGACCAAGCTGACGGCAACCCATGTGTTGGCCAAACTCCAGGAGCAGGAGAGGATTTGGCTGACCCCCAGAGGCCTCAGAGTCGGAGAGGTGGTGGCCGACAATGGGGCCAATCTGGTTGCCGCAATAGACAGGGGAAACCTGACCCACATCCCCTGTCTTGCCCACGTGCTGAACCTGGTGGTGCAGAAGTTCTTGCGCACCTACCAGGGGATGGGCGAACTGCTGGAAACGGCAAGGAACGTTGTGCGTCACTTCCGGCGCTCGGCTGCAGCCTGTGCGAGCCTGGAAGACGTGCAAAAGGAGCTGGATCTGCCACGCCATCGGCTGATCCTTGACGTTCCGACTCGCTGGAACTCCACCCTGGCGATGTTGGAGCGTCTGGTTGAACAGAAGCACGCTGTCAACCAGTACCTTGCCCTGGCCACTGTTTCCGCCGCTCAGAGAAGGGACAAGACCAGCAACATCCCGTCCATCGTCCCCGATGATGACTGGAGGCACATGAAGCAGGTGTGCTTAGTGCTGGCTCCCTTTCTGCAGGCCACTAACATGGTGAGCAGGGACCATGCTATGGTCTGCGAGTGGGTGCCCCTGGTTTGTCTGCTGAACAGGGCCCTCGATGCTTTGCTGGAACAGGGAGCGGCAGCCTTGGACCAGCAGGAGCGGCAAGCAGCTGCACAGTCCACCTCTGAGGGGGAGGAGGAGGAGGACTTGGTGGAGGTCCCTGACCTTGCTGGTGATGAGGGGGAGCAGCACAGTGCAGCTGAGTTGGTGCGGGGGTGGAGAGAGGATGAGGCTGACGAGGCAGAGGAGGAGGATGAGGACAGCAGCACTGCCGTCGATGTGCCAGCAGACGTGGCCCGCCTCTTCCCAATGGCAGCGCACATGCTGACGTGCCTGCGCAGAGACCCCAGGGTGATCCAGATGAAGCAGAGGGAGGACATCTGGATCAGCATGATGTTGGACCCACGCCTCAAGGGGAAGTTGAGCCAGTTCCTGCCGCCTGCAGGAGGAGACCCAGCGCAACAAATAAGGAGCTTGCAGCAGGCCCTTGTTGAGCGCTTGGAGGAAGCCTTCCCCCAGCCTTCCACCCCCACTGTCCAGCAGCCAGCACAGAGGCAGCAGCAGGTGCCTGCATCCAGCAGCAAGCGCCCCAGAGACCTGCTGTCTCTCAGCCATGAGCTCTACAGGACTGTAGAGGCTCCGGCAGCAGTGACTAGAGAGGAGGTGCATGCAGCAGCATCCTCCACCGGTCACAGCCAGCGCCTGACCCGCATGGTGGCTGACTACATGGGGTCCTACAGCGGGCTTGACAGCGATGCCCCTGTTGATCCCATGGAGTATTGGGTCAAGCGCCTGGAGATCTGGAGCGAGCTGGCGCAGTACGCCCTGGAAGTGCTGTCCTGCCCCCCTTCCAGCGTGCTGTCCGAGCGCTGCTTCAGTGCAGCTGGTGGTGTGGTCACCGAGAAACGCTCACGTCTGTCTCACAAGTCTGTGGACAGACTGACGTTTCTCAAGATGAACCAGGCGTGGGTGGAAGGCGAGTTCCTGGCCCCTGTTGTCGGCGAGAGGGGGACATGAACTGGCTAAGAACCATCGTTAATGTGCCTTACCACCCTTTACCACCTCCTGGCTCCTGCTCACTAAGCCAGCCTGGTTCACTTTGACTATTACGTCGCCTGCAGCCACACATTTTACACCTACAGTGGGCTGCTGTGTACTGCCCTTCTGCTGTCTGTCTGTGTTTCCCACTGCCAGGGTACACAGATTTACCTTCTGCTGCCACTCTGCCACCAGCTATTACGTCAAACAATAGCTATATATCTGTGTAATTTGTTTTACAAACAAAACCAAAAAACCATTAAAAAAAAAAAAGGTTTAATTTTTCTGAGGTGCCCGGGTTGAAAACTGTGTTGTCCCAGTTGTGTATTGGACACGATGTGGGCTGCACGACCGCTGTCTGGGACCTCCTGTTGTGTTCATTTACGGCCTGGTATCACCGCTAGGTACCAGGGCTATTATGTCACGCTGCCTGCCTGCTGCCACACTCACACTACTCCTCCATTCCTCCTGCTGCTGCTGTCTGTCTGTGTTTCCCACTGCCAGGGTACACAGAATTACCTTCTGCTGCCAGTCTGCCACCAGCTATTACGTCAAACAATAGCTGCACACATAATTACTCCTCCATTCCTCCTGCTGCTGCTGCTGCTGTCTGTCTGTCTGTGTTTCCCACTGCCAGGGTACACAGAATTAGCTTCTGCTGCCACTCTGCCACCAGCTATTACGTCAAACAATAGCTGCTCACATTACTCCTCCATTCCTCCTGCTGCTGCTGCTGTCTGTCTGTGTTTCCCACTGCCAGGGTACACAGATTTACCTTCTGCTGCCACTCTGCCACCAGCTATTACGTAAAAAAATAGCTATATCTGTGTAATTGGTTGTAAAAACAAAACAAAAAAAACCAAAAAAAAAAAGGTTTAATTTTTCTGAGGTGCCCGGGTTGAAAACTGTGTTGTCCCAGTTGTGTATTGGACACAATGTGGGCTGCACGACCGCTGTCTGGGACCTCCTGTTGTGTTCATTTACGGCCTGGTATCACCGCTAGGTACCAGGGCTATTATGTCACGCTGCCTACCTGCTGCCACACTCACACTACTCCTCCATTCCTCCTGCTGATGCTGCTGTCTGTCTGTGTTTCCCACTGCCAGGGTACACAGAATTAGCTTCTGCTGCCACTCTGCCACCAGCTATTACGTCAAACAATAGCTGCTCACATTACTCCTCCATTCCTCCTGCTGCTGCTCCTGTCTGTCTGTGTTTCCCACTGCCAGGGTACACAGATTTACCTTCTGCTGCCACTCTGCCACCAGCTATTACGTCAAAAAATAGCTATATCTGTGTAATTGGTTGTAAAAACAAAACAAAAAAAACAAAAAAAAAAAAGGTTTAATTTTTCTGAGGTGCCCGGGTTGAAAACTGTGTTGTCCCAGTTGTGTATTGGACACGATGTGGGCTGCACGACCGCTGTCTGGGACCTCCTGTTGTGTTCATTTACGGCCTGGTTTCACCGCTAGGTACCAGGGCTATTATGTCACGTTGCCTGCCTGCTGCCACACTCACACTACTCCTCCATTCCTCCTGCTGCTGCTGTCTGTCTGTGTTTCCCACTGCCAGGGTACACAGAATTACCTTCTGCTGCCAGTCTGCCACCAGCTATTACGTCAAACAATAGCTGCACACATAATTACTCCTCCATTCCTCCTGCTGCTGCTGCTGCTGTCTGTCTGTCTGTGTTTCCCACTGCCAGGGTACACAGAATTAGCTTCTGCTGCCACTCTGCCACCAGCTATTACGTCAAACAATAGCTGCTCACATTACTCCTCCATTCCTCCTGCTGCTGCTGCTGTCTGTCTGTGTTTCCCACTGCCAGGGTACACAGATTTACCTTCTGCTGCCACTCTGCCACCAGCTATTACGTCAAAAAATAGCTATATCTGTGTAATTGGTTGTAAAAACAAAACAAAAAAAACCAAAAAAAAAAGGTTTAATTTTTCTGAGGTGCCCGGGTTGAAAACTGTGTTGTCCCAGTTGTGTATTGGACACAATGTGGGCTGCACGACCGCTGTCTGGGACCTCCTGTTGTGTTCATTTACGGCCTGGTATCACCGCTAGGTACCAGGGCTATTATGTCACGCTGCCTACCTGCTGCCACACTCACACTACTCCTCCATTCCTCCTGCTGATGCTGCTGTCTGTCTGTGTTTCCCACTGCCAGGGTACACAGAATTAGCTTCTGCTGCCACTCTGCCACCAGCTATTACGTCAAACAATAGCTGCTCACATTACTCCTCCATTCCTCCTGCTGCTGCTGCTGCTGTCTGTCTGTGTTTCCCACTGCCAGGGTACACAGATTTACCTTCTGCTGCCACTCTGCCACCAGCTATTACGTCAAAAAATAGCTATATCTGTGTAATTGGTTGTAAAAACAAAACAAAAAAAACCAAAAAAAAAAAGGTTTAATTTTTCTGAGGTGCCCGGGTTGAAAACTGTGTTGTCCCAGTTGTGTATTGGACACGATGTGGGCTGCACGACCGCTGTCTGGGACCTCCTGTTGTGTTCATTTACGGCCTGGTTTCACCGCTAGGTACCAGGGCTATTATGTCACGTTGCCTGCCTGCTGCCACACTCACACTACTCCTCCATTCCTCCTGCTGCTGCTGTCTGTCTGTGTTTCCCACTGCCAGGGTACACAGAATTACCTTCTGCTGCCAGTCTGCCACCAGCTATTACGTCAAACAATAGCTGCACACATAATTACTCCTCCATTCCTCCTGCTGCTGCTGCTGCTGTCTGTCTGTCTGTGTTTCCCACTGCCAGGGTACACAGAATTAGCTTCTGCTGCCACTCTGCCACCAGCTATTACGTCAAACAATAGCTGCTCACATTACTCCTCCATTCCTCCTGCTGCTGCTGCTGTCTGTCTGTGTTTCCCACTGCCAGGGTACACAGATTTACCTTCTGCTGCCACTCTGCCACCAGCTATTACGTCAAAAAATAGCTATATCTGTGTAATTGGTTGTAAAAACAAAACAAAAAAAACCAAAAAAAAAAAGGTTTAATTTTTCTGAGGTGCCCGGGTTGAAAACTGTGTTGTCCCAGTTGTGTATTGGACACAATGTGGGCTGCACGACCGCTGTCTGGGACCTCCTGTTGTGTTCATTTACGGCCTGGTATCACCGCTAGGTACCAGGGCTATTATGTCACGCTGCCTACCTGCTGCCACACTCACACTACTCCTCCATTCCTCCTGCTGATGCTGCTGTCTGTCTGTGTTTCCCACTGCCAGGGTACACAGAATTAGCTTCTGCTGCCACTCTGCCACCAGCTATTACGTCAAACAATAGCTGCTCACATTACTCCTCCATTCCTCCTGCTGCTGCTGCTGTCTGTCTGTGTTTCCCACTGCCAGGGTACACAGATTTACCTTCTGCTGCCACTCTGCCACCAGCTATTACGTCAAAAAATAGCTATATCTGTGTAATTGGTTGTAAAAACAAAACAAAAAAAACCAAAAAAAAAAGGTTTAATTTTTCTGAGGTGCCCGGGTTGAAAACTGTGTTGTCCCAGTTGTGTATTGGACACGATGTGGGCTGCACGACCGCTGTCTGGGACCTCCTGTTGTGTTCATTTACGGCCTGGTTTCACCGCTAGGTACCAGGGCTATTATGTCACGTTGCCTGCCTGCTGCCACACTCACACTACTCCTCCATTCCTCCTGCTGCTGCTGTCTGTCTGTGTTTCCCACTGCCAGGGTACACAGAATTACCTTCTGCTGCCAGTCTGCCACCAGCTATTACGTCAAACAATAGCTGCACACATAATTACTCCTCCATTCCTCCTGCTGCTGCTGCTGCTGTCTGTCTGTCTGTGTTTCCCACTGCCAGGGTACACAGAATTAGCTTCTGCTGCCACTCTGCCACCAGCTATTACGTCAAACAATAGCTGCTCACATTACTCCTCCATTCCTCCTGCTGCTGCTGCTGTCTGTCTGTGTTTCCCACTGCCAGGGTACACAGATTTACCTTCTGCTGCCACTCTGCCACCAGCTATTACGTCAAAAAATAGCTATATCTGTGTAATTGGTTGTAAAAACAAAACAAAAAAAAAACAAAAAAAAAAGGTTTAATTTTTCTGAGGTGCCCGGGTTGAAAACTGTGTTGTCCCAGTTGTGTATTGGACACAATGTGGGCTGCACGACCGCTGTCTGGGACCTCCTGTTGTGTTCATTTACGGCCTGGTATCACCGCTAGGTACCAGGGCTATTATGTCACGCTGCCTACCTGCTGCCACACTCACACTACTCCTCCATTCCTCCTGCTGATGCTGCTGTCTGTCTGTGTTTCCCACTGCCAGGGTACACAGAATTAGCTTCTGCTGCCACTCTGCCACCAGCTATTACGTCAAACAATAGCTGCTCACATTACTCCTCCATTCCTCCTGCTGCTGCTGCTGTCTGTCTGTGTTTCCCACTGCCAGGGTACACAGATTTACCTTCTGCTGCCACTCTGCCACCAGCTATTACGTCAAAAAATAGCTATATCTGTGTAATTGGTTGTAAAAACAAAACAAAAGAAACCAAAAAAAAAAAAGGTTTAATTTTTCTGAGGTGCCCGGGTTGAAAACTGTGTTGTCCCAGTTGTGTATTGGACACGATGTGGGCTGCACGACCGCTGTCTGGGACCTCCTGTTGTGTTCATTTACGGCCTGGTTTCACCGCTAGGTACCAGGGCTATTATGTCACGTTGCCTGCCTGCTGCCACACTCACACTACTCCTCCATTCCTCCTGCTGCTGCTGTCTGTCTGTGTTTCCCACTGCCAGGGTACACAGAATTACCTTCTGCTGCCAGTCTGCCACCAGCTATTACGTCAAACAATAGCTGCACACATAATTACTCCTCCATTCCTCCTGCTGCTGCTGCTGCTGTCTGTCTGTCTGTGTTTCCCACTGCCAGGGTACACAGAATTAGCTTCTGCTGCCACTCTGCCACCAGCTATTACGTCAAACAATAGCTGCTCACATTACTCCTCCATTCCTCCTGCTGCTGCTGCTGTCTGTCTGTGTTTCCCACTGCCAGGGTACACAGATTTACCTTCTGCTGCCACTCTGCCACCAGCTATTACGTCAAAAAATAGCTATATCTGTGTAATTGGTTGTAAAAACAAAACAAAAAAAACCAAAAAAAAAAGGTTTAATTTTTCTGAGGTGCCCGGGTTGAAAACTGTGTTGTCCCAGTTGTGTATTGGACACAATGTGGGCTGCACGACCGCTGTCTGGGACCTCCTGTTGTGTTCATTTACGGCCTGGTATCACCGCTAGGTACCAGGGCTATTATGTCACGCTGCCTACCTGCTGCCACACTCACACTACTCCTCCATTCCTCCTGCTGATGCTGCTGTCTGTCTGTGTTTCCCACTGCCAGGGTACACAGAATTAGCTTCTGCTGCCACTCTGCCACCAGCTATTACGTCAAACAATAGCTGCTCACATTACTCCTCCATTCCTCCTGCTGCTGCTGCTGTCTGTCTGTGTTTCCCACTGCCAGGGTACACAAATTTACCTTCTGCTGCCACTCTGCCACCAGCTATTACGTCAAAAAATAGCTATATCTGTGTAATTGGTTGTAAAAACAAAACAAAAAAAACCAAAAAAAAAAAGGTTTAATTTTTCTGAGGTGCCCGGGTTGAAAACTGTGTTGTCCCAGTTGTGTATTGGACATGATGTGGGCTGCACGACCGCTGTCTGGGACCTCCTGTTGTGTTCATTTATGGCCTGGTATCACCGCTAGGTACCAGGGCTATTATGTCACGCTGCCTGCCTGCTGCCACACTCACACTACTCCTCCATTCCTCCTGCTGCTGCTGTCTGTCTGTGTTTCCCACTGCCAGGGTACACAGAATTACCTTCTGCTGCCAGTCTGCCACCAGCTATTACGTCAAACAATAGCTGCACACATAATTACTCCTCCATTCCTCCTGCTGCTGCTGCTGCTGTCTGTCTGTCTGTGTTTCCCACTGCCAGGGTACACAGATTTACCTTCTGCTGCCACTCTGCCACCAGCTATTACGTCAAAAAATAGCTATATCTGTGTAATTTGTTGTAAAAACAAAACAAAACAAAAAAAAAACAAAAAAAGGTTTAATTTTTCTGAGGTGCCCGGGTTGAAAACTGTGTTGTCCCAGTTGTGTATTGGACACAATGTGGGCTGCACGACCGCTGTCTGGGACCTCCTGCCTGCTGTGTTTATTTACAGCCCTGGTATCACCGCTAGGTACCAGGGCTATTATGTCACGCTGCCTGCCTCATTGACTGCCTGCTGCCACACACTCATCCTCCTCCTCCTGCTGCTGAATTTACCTCCTGCTGTCTGTGTGTTTCCACTGCCAGGGAGCACATACAATGGCGCTTCCAACATGCGTGCGCCACCAGCTATTTGTTACGCTCAAAAATAGCTGCATTTCTTAAAAAAAAAAAATTTGAAAAGAGAAATAAGTGAAGAAGAAGACGATATTGAAGAAGAAGAAGAAGAAGAAGAAGAAGAAGAAGAAGAAGAAGAAGAAGAAGAAGAAGAAGAAGAAGAAGAAGAAGAAGATGAAGAAGATGAAGAAGAAGAAGATGAAGAAGATGAAGAAGATGAAGATGAAGAAGATGAAGACGAAGAAGATGATGAAGAAGAAGAAGAAGATGAAGAAGAAGAAGAAGATGAAGAAGAAGAAGAAGAAGAAGAAGAAGAAGAAGAAGAAGAAGAAGAAGAAGAAGAAGAAGAAGAAGAAGAAGAAGAAGAAGAAGAAGAAGAAGAAGAAGAAGAAGAAGAAGATGAAGAAGAAGATGAAGAAGATGAAGAAGATGAAGAAGAAGATGAAGAAGATGAAGAAGATGAAGAAGAAGATGAAGAAGATGAAGAAGAAGAAGATGAAGAAGAAGAAGAAGAAGATGAAGAAGATGAAGAAGATGAAGAAGAAGAAGATGAAGAAGATGAAGAAGAAGATGAAGAAGATGAAGAAGAAGATGAAGAAGATGAAGAAGATGAAGAAAAAGAAGATGAAGAAGAAGAAGATGATGATGAAGAAGATGAAGAAGAAGAAGAAGACAATATAAAAGAAGAAGAAGATATAGAAGAAGATATAGAAGAAGAAGATATAGAAGAAGAAGATATAGAAGAAGAAGAAGAAGATATAGAAGATAAAGAAGAAGAAGAAGAAGTATATACAGTACTGAACAAATTTCTGGACACAACTTCTCTTTTCAACTTTTTTTTTTTAAAGGAACATCCCCACATAATCACTTGCTGTTGTTACTTGGAAAAAAAGAGGTTTCTTGCATCATTCACCCTCAAAACAAGTGTTGGAAGCTATTTAAGGCCATTTCGAATAGTCAGCTCGAATAATGAGCTCGAATACCGACTCGAATAGTGAGCTCGAATTCCGAGGTCGAATCGAATAGTAAAAATTATTCGACTCGAATATTCGACTGACCTCGAATAATTTACTATTCGAATTCGACCTAACTCGAATTTTGAAAAGGGGTATTTGAGCACCACTGAAACATGGCAGCAGTGTGAGAGATGACCAGAATTCTCCTCTCCAAGGATGGTTGGAAATGGCAATTTCCAATTCTGCCGAAATTCCAATTTCCGTCAATGTTTTTCCAATTTTCCAATTCCCAATGTATCTTTTTTGTCACATTTTACATTGTCTGATTGCCTAAATACTTCCAAGTTGATTCGGAAGCATTGGACTAATCAGACAATGCAGAATTTTACCGACGTAATCAGAATGCCACAAAAATTTTAGGCCAATCACAAGACTCAGGAATACTCAATATTCAAGTCTTGTATTTGAGTCTAAGATTTCCACGGTAAACCGATATTTGCAGAAATATTCTGCATTCTCTGATTGGTCCAATGCTTCCAAGTTTTGGTTGGGCTAAAATTAATGTGTTGTGGTAAATCCACAGAAATCCGATTTCCATTTTCTGATTTCCTAGTTGGAAATTTAAATTCCACGTAATCTGAATGAGCATCCCTACTCCTCTCCCATTGGTTTATAAGGCTTTGCAAACCAAGAAATAAATGCACAGCTCCCTTTGGAAAAGTCTTTCCACAAGGTGGAGTGTTCCTCATATATTAAAGAGTAACTGTCGGGCATAAAATCAAAAATCAATTCTTTATTTTTATCTGGTAAACAAGTAATAAGGATGCTAATCAGGCAATCCAAAAGTTAAAATCACTATTACTTTTCTTGTTGATAAATTATCATCCCCCAGTTTACATGACTCTTATTTGGTACACATAAAATTTGGTACACAAAAGAGAAGTTGCAGGGCATGCTGGGTTGTCTTTTTTTGCTTCTCTATTTCCCCTCAGACTTAACTAATGCAGCCTGATTGGCTGTAGCCTCTCTCCCTAATGTTTTCCCCTCCCACACCTCTGTTCCTCTCTGATTGGCCAAAATTTCTCAGGCTGAAACAATGCATTTTCTATAGTGAAGGGTGGGCAAATCAGGCAGAGGAGACTAAGGGCGGATATTACATCACGACTGACTTCAAAATAGCGACAGTAAATATGGAAACTGTTTAGAATAGGATTCTCTACTTTTCCTTTATAAAATTCACAGGAATCATAACATGGACAGTGCAATACATATGTTATGTAAGTAGAACAAGTATTTATCTACTTATATATTTGGTTTTTTTCCTGAGATAGTATGGCTGACAGCTCCTCTTTAAAGTAAACCTAAAGCAAAAATAAATGTATAAGAAAATGAACTGTATGTGTAGTACAGCTAAGAAATAGAACATTAGTAGCAAAGAAAAGCGTCTAATATTGTTTTCCAGTACAGGAAGAGTTAAGAAACTTCGGTTATCTATGCAAAAGATCTTCTCTGGCCTCTCTAACCCAACTTGGGGTGAAGACAGTCCTCTTTTCTGAAACATCTCAAGATTTGAATGCAGGAAAGTTCAAAAGGTCATTAGCTCTGCTCGGTTTCATAGTTTAAATTACAGAGTGTGGTTTTTGAACTACAAATATGACTGAATGATGCAATGTTATATAAAAAAAGCCATATAACTGAAAATAAAAATAAGAGACTCTTTTCTTTGCTACAAATGTTCTATTTCTTATCTGTACTACACATAAAATTCATTATATCATATTTTTTTATTTTTTTCACTTCAGGTTTGCTTTAAAGAGACTCTGTAATACCCCCTCCCCCCTCCCTGGGGGGATACTTACCTCGGGAGGGGGAAGCCTCAGGGTCCCAATGAGGCTTCCCTGACCTCTGAAGCATGCAGGAATCCAGCGTTGGCTCCCCCAAAACCTCCACCTATCCACACCGGACAAGCTTGACAAGGCTTGATATATTTACTTCGCCGGGATCCAGCACAGGTGCAGCAGCGGCTCTTCATTCGGGCTAGGTGAAAATAGCCAAGCCCGACTGTATCCCCTCTATTGTGCAGGCACAAAGGACTCGCGCCTTTTCAGTAGAGCAGATCAATCGGGTTCGGCTATTTCCGCCTTAACCCGAAGGAAGAGCGGCTACTGTGCAGGATCGCGGTAGGTAAATATTTACCTCGCCGCAATTCGGGGGTCCCAGCAGGGCTATGGAGGGACAGAGGAGGATGGGGGAAGCCTCGTTAGGATCTAGAGGCTTCCCCCTCCCGAGGTAAGTACCCCCCAGGGGACTTTTTTTAAATACAGATTTTCTTTAACCAATTAACCTCCCTGGACGTAAAAGTGGTGCCCGATCACTGATTCCTCTCCCCCGCAGAAAAAGCGACAGCTTCTCTCGGAAGCTTCGCTTTTTCTGGCTCTAGCGTCCCTCTAAGCGTACATGTTACGCTTAGAGTGACGTCACTAAACAAACTCATCGCTGCCATCTTGTGGCCAAAAAGTAAAACTACACCTAAATGTAAAAAAATATTAAAAAAACAAAAACATTACAATAAAAAAATGTAAATAGTTACCTAAGGGTCTAAACTTTTTAAGTATAAAAGTAAAGATGAAATATTTCTATTTTTTTTTTTTTTTTATTATAAGCTTGTAAATAGTGATGGATGCAAAATGGAAAAAATGCACTTTTATTTCCAAATAAAATATTGTCGCCATACATTGTGATAGGGACATAATTTAAATTATGTAATAACTGGGACAAATAGGCAAATACAATACATGGGTTTTAATTATGGAGGCATGTATTATTTTAAAACTATAATGGCCAAAAACTGAGAAATAATAATTTTTTCCGTTTTTTTTCCTATTCTTCCTGTTAAAATGCATTTACAGTAATGTGGCTCTTAGCAAAATGTACCCCCCAAAGAAAGCCTTATTGGTGGTGGAAAAAACAAGATATAGATCAGTTCAATGTGATAAGTAGTGATAAAGTTATAGGCTTATGAATGGGAGGTGAACATTGCTCGGCTGCAAAAAGTGAAAACGACTGAATGTGAAGTGGTTAAGGAAGCTTTCCCAGCGATTCAGTGAGAAACAAATGGAGAGGTTTAAAGTAGAGATCTGGAAAAAAGTAATTCCAGGTATTTTAGCATATTCCATCTTGTTAAAACACTGAAAATCCTGGAAATACACAGATTATTTGATATTTCCCTTTTGTCTTAGAGAAGGTGCGCACCCCCACCCCTCCCCTCCCCAGTCAAATAATGTAATGAATTATTATTAAATGGATGATTCTGTTGATTAGAATTTGCTGTTATCTTTTTGTTAGAGTATTATACTTTTTTTTTTTTTTACAGTCATTATATCTTGAATTTAACTTGCAGTGCCACCACCCCCTTGTTTTGTAACACTATATTGTTGTTAATAATTATTATTTATTTCTATATCACTGACATCCTCCATGGCACTGTAAAAGGATACCCGAAGTGACATGTGGCATGATGAGATAGACAGGTGTATGTACAGTGCCTAGCACACAAAAAACTATGCTGTGTTCCTTTTTTTCTTTCTCTGCCTGAAAGAGTTAAATATCAGGTATGTAAGTGGCTGACTCAGTCCTGACTCAGACAGGAACTGTTTACAGTGTGACCCTCACTGATAAGAAATTCCAAATATAAAACACTATCCTAGCAGAAAATGAGATAAAAGAGATAAAAAGGGGAATTTCTTGTCAGTGAGGGTCACACTGTAGTCACTTCCTGTCTGAGTCAGGACTGAGTCAGCCACTTACATACCTGATATTTAACTCTTTCAGGCAGAGAAAGAAAAAAAGGAACACAGCATAGTTTTTTGTGTGCTAGGCACTGTACACATACACATGTCTATCTCATCATGTCACATGTCACTTCGGGTATCCTTTTACAGTGCCATGGAGGATGAGATAGACATGTGTATGTACAGTGCCTAGCACACAAAAAACTATGCTGTGTTCCTTTTTTTCTTTCTCTGCCTGAAAGAGTTAAATATCAGGTATGCAAGTGGCTGACTCAGTCCTGACTCAGACAGGAAGTGACTACAGTGTGACCCTCACTGATAAGAAATTCCCCTTTTTATCTCTTGCTTGCTCTCAGAAGCCATTTTCTGCTAGGATAGTGTTTTATAGTTGGAATTTCTTATCAGTGAGGGTCACACTGTAGTCACTTCCTGTCTGAGTCAGGACTGAGTCAGCCACTTACATACCTGATATTTAATTCTTTCGGACAGAGAAAGAAAAAAAGGAACACAGCATAGGTATTTGTGTGTTTGGCACTATACATACACATGTCTATCTCATCATGTCACTTTGTTTATCCTTAAAGAGTACATAATCATGGTACTAAAGGCTTGTTTTTACTAAGTCCGAATGCACAGACAATAGCTTGCCGTCCAAATTGCATGCTGGTGCAATTCTGGACAGCATGCTGCATTTTTTCGTAGCAAACATCTGAATCCCTATAGCTGTGTATGGCACGGCTATAGCGATTTGGCTACAGCTTCACAGCAAAGGTGCGTGTGCAATTTGGAAATGGACGCAGCACCCAGTGGAAATAGACCCTAACTGTCCGTCAGAGAAGCTCACAGTCTTATCTCTATTATATGTTTCATGTCCATTTTGTAGTCTTATGCTTGGCATACATGGTTAGGTTTTGCGCCGGTATCGAGCCAACGGCTCGATGCCGGCGCATTATTCACCGCTGATCCGCGCATGCAGACAAATCCCATTAGCCGTGCTATGCATGCCTATTGGATTTGCAGCCTCCCGCACAACTTCGGATGGAAATGGCAGCCAAATCGCCAGCGCAAGCGATTCGGTCGGCGGTGCTATTATTCCCTATGGCAAAGTTTCCCCACGCAATTTGCCTGCGGGGAAACTCTGCGGATTCAGCCTGGTTTCCGCTCTAGTGTAAATGGACACTCAGTGCACAATGCTCAATCAGGGCTGAGCTGATAGCCCCCACGATCCCTGTGTGGGGCCGATGCCTAAGGGGGCATGCTCTTGTGTTGAGGTGCAGAGTAGCAGGCAGTGAAGCTTAATACTTAACTACTTACTGCATCTTTTGCAGTATATTCACGGCCCGGCAAAACTTTACTTGAAGTACCAGGGCCATGAATATAAGTCTTCAGTGGCAGGCGGCCGCCGCGCGCGCTCCCGTCGTCGCCCATTAGCGGAAAGATGAATGGGAACATAGTCTAAGTCCTCAATTCAATAAACGCCGGCGTCTATGAGATGCCTGCATTCATTGCATCTTCCTGTTGTTACAGTGCCTTACTTACGTATGTGAATGGGAAATAATGACTGTGGACATCTTGTGGCCCAATAGTAAATGACACCAAAATCCACTTTTATTTAATAAAAATCCCAACACTGACTTTTATAATTAACTATTTTTGAACCCACACCCTCCCATAGTACCTAAACTTTTTTTTTGTATGGGGGGGGGGGGGAATTACATTATAAAAATATATAAGTAGTTACCTTGGGGACTGAACTTTTTTTTAATATTTATGTCAAGAGGGTATATTACTGTTAATTTTTAATTAACGGGCTTGTAATTAGTGATGGACGCAAAACTGAAATTAATGCACTTTTATTTCCAAATAAAATATTGGCGCTATACATTGTACTAGGGACATTTTTTAAATGTTTCAATAACTAGGACAAATGGGCAAATACAATGTGTGGCTTTTATCCACAGTAGAACATTTTATTTTAACACTATAATGGTCAAAAACTGAGGAATAATGAATTTTTCAATTTTTTACCTTCTTATTCCAATTAAAATGCGTTTAGAATAAAATAATTCTTGGCAGAATGTACCTCCCAAAGAAAGTCTTATTGGTGGAGAAAAAAACAAGATATAGATAATTTAATTGTGATTAGTCGTGATTAAGTTAATGGCAAAAGAATGGGAGGAGAGCCGAAAGGTGAAAATTGCTCTGGTCCTAAAGGGATTAAAACCCCTCAGTGGTCAAGTGGTTATTAACCTGCTTTCAGTGGCAGGACAGGTCCACACTTCTCTTCTTCTTGTCACATGACTTGCACAGATGAGAGCCACAAGGAGATAGGCTGCACAAGAACCGAATGCATGTTATAAAAAGTGCCTGTGTATATTCCATCCCGGTGGTGGCAGTGCTGGGGAGGCTACCTGCACTTCGGCGATATTGCTCCCAAGTCATGCATCTTGCATACTCTTGCAGCTGGTTGATATTTGCAATAAGGTAGGAATCTTTCCTTTGGGGGGGGGGGGGGGTGGCAATGTGGATGGTCCCCTTGGGCAGTGGCCAAGCCTTGGGGTGGGCTGTCTGCGGTTCTCTGCTTCGCCCCCAACTGAAGTGCAGTTGCTGTGCTCCTGAGTGGTGAGAGTGCTTGGGGTGCTAGCATTGCCCCCATTTCCTCAACAGAGGTTAGGGGGTTAGGGTGGGGGCATGGGAAGACTACACGTGGGGCCCCTGTTAAGATGCAAAGTATTTTGCCTGAGCCAACTCCTGCAGGACATAGCAGTGAGTTAGTTTAAGACCCTGCACATTCTGGCAAGCAGATGCAATATGCATTTGCCATGCCCCTTTAAATTTGTCAATAAACATTTTGGCAGCCAGTATATAAAAGTCAGGCGATTCCTGGTTTGAGCTACACCTCATTATTTCTTTTGAATTTGTCTAATTACATTTGCTCAGGGTGTGTATATATAACTCTAGTCAGTTCACGTTCAAAGAGTATAAGGGGCGAGAGCTGTATTTACAGAGCAGGAGATTTGGGCGCACACTGAGTAACTTTGGCGCCGTCAGAAGATGGAGCAGAAGTTACATTTTAAAACACTATAATCCGGCCTCCTTCAATAGCTGGAATTATACAATTCCCCACTATCCACGTGTACCTAGAGGGGGAACAGTAATTAACATTGCAGCAGCAGGATAAGCCATACCAGCTGTATCCTGCGCCCAAGTCTCCCGGTGGCGATTACATGTGTATGCAGAAGGGATAGCAAACAAACTAAATTTACCAGAATTCACAAGCAATTATCCACAATTCGAAATCACACTACACAAGGTAATTTCCAATCAGCATCCCCCCTCCCCCATTATGTTGCTATCCCCATGGGCAAACGCAGGGGGGATTACAGCTGCCCAGAATCCCCCCTCAGACCAGGGCCGGTGCAGTGTCTGGGGACAGGCACAAGTTGAGACATCAGAATATCTGCAGGCATCCTGCAACTCACAGCACTACCTTTCTTTCCCTGCTACAGTTGAGATTGGATGGAGCAGCAGCATGTGAACAGTGCATGGAGCTGTTCTGGGGAACGTGTCAGAGGCAGGTATGAGCACTAGAGATGTCGCAAACATCAAATTTTCCATTCACGAATGGCGAATGTGAACTTCCGCAAATGTTTGCGAACCGGAGAGTCTGGCTGGGCTCCATAGACTTCAAAGGGCAGGCAACTTTAAAACCTACAAAGACTGTTTCTGGCCACAAAAGTGATGTAAAGGTTGTTTCAAGGGGTCTAACACCTGGACTGTAGCATGCCAGAGGGGCACAGCAAGTGAGGAACAAGAACACAGGCATAGCTAAAGCTTTCCCTACCTATCTGCAGCAAATCTGACCCTGCTCTCGCTAACAGTCAGCAGCCAGCAGAGAATAAATCCAAAATGGGCACCACAACTGCTTTTTGATAAGGGGGTGGGGGGTCCAGAAGGGGGTGCTAGCTGATTGGCTGCTAATTGCATTATGTTCACCCAGCAATGATGTTTTGCCATATTATTATACTGTATTGTGCATGGCTGAGGGAGACCTTTCAGGAATCTCCCCCCCCCCCCTGAAAATTCTGGGTTTGCCCCTGACCCGCTTCCCTTTAGATTGAAAGCCTTTGGCAGGGCTCTCCCTCCTGGTGTATCTGTGCATTACATAGTTACATAGTTACTTTGGTTGAAAAAAGACATACGTCCATCGAGTTCAACCAGTACAAAGTACAACTCCAGCCTGCTCCCTCACATATCCCTGTTGATCCAGAGGAAGGCGAAAAAACCCTTACAAGGTAAAAATTCCTTCCCGACTCCAGATGGCAATCAGATAAAATCCCTGGATCAACATCATTGGCATTACCTAGTAATTGTAGCCATGGATGTCATTCAACGCAAGGAAAGCATCTAAGCCCCCTTTAAATGCAGGTATAGAGTTTGCCATAACGACTTCCTGTGGCAATGCATTCCACATCTTAATCACTCTTACTGTAAAGAACCCTTTCCTAAATAAATGGCTAAAACGTTTTTCCTCCATGCGCAGATCATGTCCTCTAGTCCTTTGAGAAGGCCTAGGGACAAAAAGCTCATCCGCCAAGCTATTATATTGCCCTCTGATGTATTTATACATGTTAATTAGATCTCCTCTAAGGCGTCTTTTCTCTAGACTAAATAAACCCAGTTTATCTAACCTTTCTTGGTAAGTGAGACCTTCCATCCCACGTATCAATTTTGTTGCTCGTCTCTGCACCTGCTCTAAAACTGCAATATCTTTTTTGTAATGTGGTGCCCAGAACTGAATTCCATATTCCAGATGTGGCCTTACTAGAGAGTTAAACAGGGGCAATATTATGCTAGCATCTCGAGTTTTTATTTCCCTTTTAATGCATCCCAAAATTTTGTTAGCTTTAGCTGCAGCGGCTTGGCATTGAGTACGATTATTTAACTTGTTGTCGATGAGTACTCCTAAGTCCTTCTCCAAGTTTGATGTCCCCAACTGTATCCCATTTATTTTGTATGGTGTTAGACCATTGGTACGACCAAAATGCATGACTTTACATTTGTCAACATTGAATTTCATCTGCCATGTATGTGCCCATATAGCCATCCTATCCAGATCCTGTTGCAATATAACACTATCTTCCTTAGAGTTGATGATTCTGCACAATTTTGTATCATCTGCAAAAATAGCAACATTGCTCACTACTGTATCCACTAGGTCATTAATAAATAAATTGAAGAGCACTGGACCCAGTACAGACCCCTGTGGGACCCCACTGCTAACAGTCTCCCATTTTGAGTATGATCCATTGACCACAACTCTTTGTTTTCTGTCCATTAGCCAGTTCCCTATCCAAGCACACAGACTCTTCCCCAGTCCTTGCATCCTCATCTTTTGCACCAGACTTTTGTGGGGAACAGTGTCGAAGGCCTTAGCAAAGTCTAAGTATATCACATCTACAGCATTCCCAATATCCATATTAGCATTCACTACCTCATAAAAGCTGAGCATGTTAGTCAAACAGGACCTGTCTTTAGTAAACCCATGTTGATGCTGAGAAATAAGATTATTTTCTACTATGAAGTCATGTATAGTATCTCTTAGTAACCCCTCAAATAGTTTGCATACAACTGATGTTAAGCTTACAGGTCTATAATTTCCTGGATCTGATTTTTTGCCCTTCTTAAATAATGGGAAAACGTGGGCTGTACGCCAATCCACTGGGACTCTGCCAGTTGCAAGAGAGTCACAAAAGATAAGATAAAGGGGTTTATCTATAACTGAACTTAATTCCCTTAGGACCCGAGGATGCATGCCATCCGGGCCAGGTGCCTTGTCTATTTTTAATTTATTTAGTCTTGCCTTTACTTCTTCCTGCGTTAAGTATTTAATATTACAGTTAGAAGATTGAGACTCTTCCGCCTCTGTAATTTGCAACAGTGCTGTTTCCTTTGTAAAGACAGAAGCAAAGAAAGCATTTAATAACTCTGCCTTACCTTGGTCATCCACCATTGAGTTTCCACCTTCATCCTTTAGGAGTCCTATACAGTCAACCTTTCTTTTTTTAGAGTTGATGTACTTGTAAAACTTTTTTGGGTTAGATTTGATATCCCTAGCGATTTGATTTTCAGCTTCGATCTTTGCTAGCCTAATTTCTTTTTTACAATTTTTATTGCACTCCTTGTAATTGCTGAGTGCAGCCTCGGACCCCTCCTGTTTTAGGACCTTATAGGCATTCTTTTTCCTCTTCATTTTATCTCTAACCTTTCTATTCATCCATAGAGGCCTTTTTTTATTCCTAGACATTTTGTTTCCATATGGGATATACATACTACAATATTGATTGAGAATACGTTTAAAAGCTTGCCATTTCCCTTCAGTGTCCTCCCCTTGTAGTACATTATCCCAGTTCACCAAACTTAGTGCCTGCCTAATTTGATTGAACTTTGCTTTTCTAAAATTCATAGTTTTAGTGGTCCCGCTGCCCCGTGGCCTATCAGTCACCAGATCAAACGTTATCATGTTGTGATCACTATTTCCCAAATGTTCTTGAACCTGCACATTTGATACATTATCTGGTCTATTCGAAATGATCCTACATTCTGCTCACAGACTATGTAAACTTGAATTACTGAGACTATTACTCCAGTGTATGATCTGGCATTGTGTACCTTATTACTTAATTGTCTGTTTGTTGACTATTACCCCATTATCAATTTTGGTAATCTAATTTATTGTACAAAACTGCATAATATGTTGGCTCTATATAAATCCAATTAATGATAATAATGGCTCATGGCACATGGCTCCACTGAATAGAGGAGTAAGGACCTGTTCCACCACTGGAAGCAGTTAACATATCATGCTCCCCTGCCCACTGCTCTGCTGCTGGTTTTGTGGATCATATTAATCACACTTACATATCGATCTCTACTTTGGAGGGAAATTGTAAGACCTGTATATATTGTCTTACTTATCTCTTAGACATTTTTTACAGATCTCAGTAGAGCTTTGAAAACATTCATGGACCCCTCGGCCACTTGTTCATATTGGTGAGCCCATAGTTACCATGCTTCCCTACTAAGAATGAGAATAAAATTGATAGTAAAATTTGTATTTTAATGTATTACCTTCACCATGGTGAAAGCACATACTGTGCTGTGAATAGAATAAGTGAAATCGCTACAGCGTTATTGGCCAAGGCTGTGAGGACACTACAGCAATGATTCACACTCAGTCCATGCACATGTTAAAGTAGAACAGTTGTTACCACAGTTACTCCTCCTTGCACAGTATCCAGGACAACTGTCAATATTGTAAGTATAAATAAATTAATCAATGAGGATTCAAGGAAATACCACTGAATTGTGTTTTTTCTTAAAATTCCAGGAAACGCAACTATATAAAAAGTTTACTGCAGAGTTGGTATGAGAATTAAAATTATGCAAACAAAGCTTGATCTGCACTGCAGTCATTAAATGTACGGACAGATTCACATAGGTCACTGCAAGGTATTTTTACCTTTGGTGCATAGGTAGTATGAGTGTTGCTACAGTAACACGCATTACACAAGTAGTTTAAAGGGAACCTGTAGTGAGTAAAATTATTTAAAATGAACACATGACGTAGCTGACAATTAATATTACATACTTACCTCACCGCCAGTCCTCCCAGAAGCTCACCATTTTCTTCTTACAGTGATCCCTTCCAGTTCCCACAATATTTTGTCAGTTATAGATCAGCAGCTGTCAATTACAACTGAATGTGAAAGGCAATGTCCATGTGTCCCTATGGCTCAAGTGGGTGATATTACAGTCTAACAGTGTGCTGACCAGGAAGATGTTATTGTGTAATGGCCATTTTTAAAATGGAGGATGGAAAATTCCATTGATCACAGTGGACAAATGAGATGCAACAGAGGATAAAGAGCTTGAGAAGTAGACTACACAGGAGGTAAGTATGACCCATGTATGGTTATTTTGACTTTTAATTTTTAGTTCAGGTTCTCTTTAATGTGGGTTACAGTAGCAATGCTCCCATAACCCATACAACATGTTTATGTTATGCTGTTTCACTTGTTGCACAACACACAGTTCTCTGCTGGCGTAAGTACTGGCAAAAATGCAACGCCCTGCTTGCACACACCAATATTACCAGACCTAAGTGAATCAGGCCCATAGTCTGTTGATAACAGTGTTCCCACTTTCCATAGACATGAGGTCTTAATGGCTCCTCAGCACCAGAAATTTCCAGCAATTGTTCAGAAGTATGTCTTGGCAGCTGTAAAGTAACCATCCCTATAATGCCAGACAGAATTCTTTTAACCTGCTATCGCATGACTCTCCTTGTTTGTAATTGTTAAGAGGCCTTTTAAATGAAATTTTCTTGGCACAACCAGTCATAATGAAGGCTTTATAGAGTGTTCTTTTGTAACCTTGTCAAAAGATTCCAATACTCTAATGACTTCAACCAGTAAGATGTCATGAATTCAGCAAAAATTGGGCAGGAATCATTTGCTAGAGCCTACTTCAGTGTAGACTGAATGCAAGTCTTTCATGTTATCAGTGAATGAATTTAGAGTCAGAAGTAAAGTGCTCCAATGTGCTGATGTTGTTGACATACTGCTTAAGACTTTTCCTGAGTGAATGATCTGAAATAAGAAAGAGGGACTGCGTCCTAAAATTCTGCAGTGAGTGCATAATAAGGATGAAAGAAATGGGATGCACGAAAGCTGACAGAAGTAGAATCTTAATCTGGTACCTGGTGATGATTCAAATATTCTTAGGCTTCAGACTATAATACCTCATGAAATATAAGCCAAAATGTTTCAATACACAATGATATTGATGAATACATAATATTTTTCGCATTACTATTTATAGGCTGACCAAAAAAAAATAAGTAAATCATTATACTTAGGTATTAGACATTTATGCTTTAAAAGACATATTCTCTAAAAAAAAAAAAAAAAAAAGCAACCAGTCAGTCATCACCAAACAACAATATAACATTTCACTTCCGCGTAATTTGCAGCAACCAGAGATGTTCAGCTCATTCTTTCTTACTTGCTGCAACAATGTTTCTCCCTTCTCACTGTCCTCAGTCTCACTCAGTGCCTGGCGCTTGTGACCCAAGGTTCTGCTGATTTCTCTGATGCAGGGCAGGCCAGGCACATTTGTCTGTGAGCCATACATCTTTATGGTACTTAGGGTACATATGAATCTGTGTGTTGCTGGGTGCCGTGGAGTTTAGGTTATGCTGTTTCACTTTTTTATCTGTTTAAATGCTCAGTAATACAATGTTGAATATCCCAGCTGTTATTAGGTTCCATGGTGCTCCCATTGTATTTCGTTGGATGTGAGAGCTCATCTAGAGTTGATTTCACTGCTCCTAGATTTTAACGGTATTCATACATTGGACATTATGATCATGAATACTAAACAAAAGTAAAGGTTACTCATGTCACTCATTACTTACACTGTACTGTATATATTTATTTTACTGTGATTTTTGTTTTTAATTTGTGGGACAAAACATTTCGTACAATGCTTTACAATGAATCATTATAGCTGAGTCCTTATAGCAGAGCCAGAAGAAGGCAGGCTTGGGCTTGAAAAGACATCAGAGAGGACAGACTCAGCTATGATTCCTGAGCAAAGCCAGACTGAATGCTCAGTCGGGGATTTTATCAGGGCTGATAACAAACAAACTGAGCAGTGAAGAATGAAACAGAGAGCATGGTAGGTGTTTTGTCTAATGTTCCCACTGATATATATGGTAAAATACGCGAGGGTGCATCGTCTCTGGCTCCCCTTAAGCTTTAATGATCAGAAATAATAACAATAATAATTAAAAAATAGAACAAGGTTGCATGGGGCTCCCCTGCAAAAAAGTTGTGGGGCGGAATCAATTAGAAAAAAACCCAATGTGGCCTGCCTCTGTAACCCCCAGCCCCCAATCAAGCAGTGCAGTGTGTACATACTTATGTCACCGTGGCTCCTATTCACTCAGCAGTGTGGCTGGGTGCATCAAGTTTCCTCCATAAGACCCCAATGTCACCTGACATGCATCAGGGCCTTACAGAGGAATGCTGGTGTACGCGGATGCACTGCAGAGTGAAGAAAAAGGAGCCAAGCAGCAGCAATATAAGTATGTGCATACCACACTGCTCTGCATTAAAAGGGGGGCCCTCTACCGCAGGGCCATGCAGAGGATCCTCAAGGGGTTGGTGCTCAAATTTGAAAAAGGGGCCCTAATTGATCAATCATGCTAAATTGTGTATGTCATGCCCCATCTCTAGAAAGCATTAGGCAGTCTTAACAGCCCCCCCCACCCCCACCCTCCACACACACACTCACCGATATAGCAGTATCAGGCAGACTTTGTGTCTCCTTCCAACCAAGTCTTTTGGCACCACCACTCTCAAATCAGCAGTCATAGGTGCCCACTATAAGAGTGGGCACAGTGGAGCCCACAGTGGAAGCAAGACTAACCTTTCATTACTGGGACCTTTGTCCGTTTTGATCAGCACCCAAGCTTCTTTTTCAGGCAAAGAAGAAGTGGTTGCCAATATGCAGTGGTTGCTAAGCATTAGTAGTTGCCATGGTGTAGTGGGTGCCAAGATGCAGTGGGTGGTAAGATGCAAAGGTCCAGTTTGTGCTAAGTTGCAGTGGGTGTCGGGATGCAGAAGTACAGTCTGTGTCAAGCTGCTGTGGGTACCAAGGTCCAGTTTGTTTTGGGTGTTTAGTGCAGTGGGTGCTAAGCAGTATTGGGTGCTGAATGAGTAGCAGGTGGTGATGAACAATAGTGGGTGCCAAGTGAGTGCTGATTGGTACAGGGAGCCATGTGAGTGCTGGACATGAGTGAGTAGGGGATGCCATGCGTGGTCTGGGTGTGTGCCATGGGAGAGTATTGAGTCTCATAAGAGTTCGGACCAAGGGTGGGTACTGGGTGCTATTTGGGTGCTGGCCATGTATGGGTACTAGGTGCATATAATGGCTTTGTAACTTGGTGCCATGTGAGTACTGTGCCATGTGGGTGTTCATTATGGGGGTATAGGGTGTCATGTGGGTATTAAGTGCAAATACTGAGTGCCAAGTGGGTACTGGGAGTACATGGTGGCGTATAGGTGATGGGTGCTGGCTGGTGGGGTATTTGTTGCCATGTGGGTGCTAAATGCAGATGCTGGGTGCCATGTGGGTTCTCTGGTGCTGGCATAGGGTGTCATGTGGATTCTGGCTGTATGGGTTGATATCAAGCATCATGTAGGTGTTGCTTGCAGGCACTCAGTTCCTTGTGAGTTCTTGGGTGCAAGTACTGGATGTCATATGTGAGTGCTTGGTGTTTGTGCTGGGCACCAAGTGGAGGCTTAGTGCAACTGGAACTACTGCAGATGAAACAGCATGGGTGTTAAGTGCAGGTACTGGATATCACATAGGTGTGAATACTTTGTGCCATGCCTGCACTGGGTGCTAGCTATGGTTGGGCATTGTGTGTTATGTGGGTTCTGAGTGCAGGTACTTAAGGTGCTAGGGAGAGGTCACCGTGGGTACTAGGTGAAGGGAGAGGTCACTGTGGGTGCTAGGTGGATGGAGAGGACACTGTGGGTGCTAAGTGGAGGGAGAGGTCACTGTGTGTGCTGGGGGAGGTAGAGGTCAGCATGGGTCCTAGGTGGAGGGAGAGGTCAGTATGCCTGACTAGGATTCCTCTCGGGGTCCCTTCACTTAAAAGTGCCCCAGGTAGGGGTAGAGATGGCTCGAACCTCCGATTTTCGGTTCGCGAACCTCGAACGCAAACTTCCGCAAAAGGTTTGGTTCACACAAACTTTCGCGAACCGCAAAAGACTTCAATGGGGATGTGAACTTTTAAAACTAGAAACATTTATGCTGGCCACAAAAGTGATGGAAAAGATGTTTCACGGGGTCTAACATCTGAGTTGTTGCATGGCGGAGTGGGATACATGCCAAAAGTCCCGAGGAAAAAATCTGGATTTGATGCACAGCAGCGTTTTAAGGACAAAAATCACATTGCATGCTAAATTGGAGGCCTAAAGTGCTTTAAAACATCTTGCATGTGTATACATCAATCAGGTAGTGTAATTAGTGTACTGCTTCACCCTGACAGACCAAATTCACTGCACCTCAAACAGCTGTTTGTGCAGTGACGGCCGTGCTGGACTGGTGCGCACCATGGCAAGAGTGCAGGCCATGGCGGTTTTCAAGCCCATATAGTCGGGCTGAGGCAGCTGAATGACAGTGACAGTGTTCAGCTGATCGAATTTGGTCTGTCCACAATGAAGCAACAACCTTATTATTACTCATATAGCCATCGGTCATTGCTTCATTGTGATACGCAAGCCCCTTCACCGCGGCAAGGTAACGATCACGAAGTGGAATTGACACATGTACATGCCTTTTGTTTTGTTGTTGCAGCTGCAGTGCAGCCCGAAAAATGAGGCAGCATGTACACGCACAAGAAAAATTATTATAGTACAGCGGCCTTAAAAATTCAGGAATCCGCCTGGAGTCCTGGACCCTGTTGGGGGTGGCGGAGAAGGCAGTCAAGCGGCCTGCAGGCAGAGATGCTGTGTGCAGGGCCGGTTCTAGCTACAATGAGGCCCTGGGGCAAAAGTGACTTGGGGCCCCCCTAGCACAGCCCCACTCCTCTCAGCAAATTCACTACCCTGGGCCCCCGAGCAGGCTGCCAGGCCCTATCCCAGTCACACAGTATTATTAGGTGTACATCATATGTCCCCAAAAGCATTGTTGGGGTCCCCATTATTCCCCTTCTCTTTACCCTACAAATGCAGAGTGTACACATAGCAGAATCTTATCTAATCCAGACAGGTCACAGGAGGCAGCACTGTGCTCTATGCTCTGGACTTCTCTTTCTCATTCCCTGCAGGCATGAATAGGGTCACCATAGCTGGAGAGAATGGGGAGACCCTTGGGGGGGGTCTACAGGTTCTGGGGCCCTGGGGCAAATGCCCCCTTTGCCTCTATGGTAGCGCCAGCCCTGGCTGTGTGGGGAGCGACTTAGTCTTGGGGTAGGCAGCCAGTCACACGTCATGCAGGCAGAGATGCTGTGTGGGGAGCGACTTAGTCTTGGAGCAGGCAGCCAGTCACACGTCATGCAGGCAGAGATGCTGTGTGTGGGGACTGACTTAGTCTTCGGGTGGGCAGTAGCCCTCCGGGATCCATGCCTCATTCATTTTGATAAAGGTGAGGTACTGAACACTTTTGTGACCTAGGCGACTTCTCTTCTCAGTGACAATGCCTCCAGCTGCGCTGAAGGTCCTTTCTGACAGGACGCTTGAGGCAGGGCAAGACAGGGCAAGACAGGACAGGGCAGCTGTCACACACACAGGTACCGTGAACAAGTGCAGTGACTGGTGGTATATAACACTACGTGCGCTCACGTAGGTAGGTGCATTGAACAAGTAGGTATGCAGTGATTGGTATTACAAATGTGCAGCTGTCACACACACAGGTACCGTGAACAAGTGCAGTGACTGGTGGTATATAACACTGCATGCGCTCACGTAGGTAGGTGCACTGAACAGGTAGGTATGCAGTGATTGGTATTACAAATGTGCAGCTGGCAGCTGTCACACACACAGGTACCGTGAACAGGTGCAGCGACTGACTGGTACATATCACTGCGTGCGCTCAGGTCAGTAGGTGCACTACTTAACAGCTATGCAGGGATCGGTATTACAAATGTGCAGCTGTCACACACACAGGTACCGTAAAAAGGTGTAGTGACTGGTGGTATATAACACTGCGTGCGCTCACGTAGGTAGGTGTACTGAACAGGTAGGTATGCAGTGATTGGTATTACAAATGTGCAGCTGTCACACACACAGGTATTGTGAACAGGTGCAGCGACTGATTGGTATATAATATAACACTGCTTGCGGTCACGTAGGTAGGTGCACTACTGAACAGGTATGCAGGGATTGGTATTACAAATGTGCAGCTGTCACACACACAGGTAGTCACTGAATGTGCTGGGCCTGGCAGTGGCACAGTAGGAATTACCAAGGGGCCAAGCTCCAGCAGCTGCGACTGACTGACAGGGCTGTATATGCAACACAAGTGTGTCTGTGGGACACACACACACACAAAAAAATAGATCACAAGAACAACATTAGCTCTCAAAAGATCTGCTGAGGATGAGGAGTGCTTTTTAGCAATAAGTATCAGCAGGGAGCAAGCTAGCAAGCCTAACACAAGAGCCTAACTAAACTTTCCCTATGTCTATACAGCAGGCTCTCTCCCTTCTTTAATTACTGCAGCCACACGAGTGAGTAAAAAGGCTGACGCTGCCAGCCTTTTATAAGGGGGCGGGGCTCCAGGAGGGAGTGTAGCCTGATTGGCTACCCTGTGTCTGCTGACTGAGATGTAGAGGCTCGAGTTTGACCCTAATGATGTACTATAGGGGTCGGGTCGAACTCGCATATAGTTCACGGTTCATCGCAAACGCGAACCACCGACGTGTGCAGGAATAAGTTCGCGTACGAACCATTCGGGACATCTCTAGTGGGGGGTGGAGCTTCCTTCGGATGAGCGTGGCTTATTGCGGTCCAGGCTGGGTTTATTTTGTGCGGCCAGAGAGGCCGTTTTGAAGATTTTAAAAATGGGGGTGTTTGGGAACCCAGAGCACCTCCCTCTGCACGTGCCTGCTCTACCGCCTCCCTCACCACATTCTGTAGTTGCTTGTAGTTGTCATGAGGGCTATTGTTAAACCCATGCCGGAGACCCTGAACAAGCCTGTAGGTCAGGTGTTTAGACTGATGCCTGACTAGATTAGCCACAAGCTTTTTTTCAAGTGGCAAATTCAGACATTACTGCAGCCAAATAGATCAGCAACACTGCCAATTTAACAGCTGTATTGTTCAAAAGTGAAAAACATGGCAGGCACTATATGCCTCTCACTTTAGATTCTTTATAAACTGAGTGGCTTGAGAAAGGAGAGGATGTCTTTTCCTCCCCATAACACTAACATTTCTGTATGAGATAATATCCTTCTGATGAATGCATTAGAGCTTCATGTTCATTCATAAAGGGCTATGATACTAGCATAGCACAAGAGCTATCATATTTGATGGATTTTTAATTATTAAGACTCAGTGAAAGACATATTCAGAAGATGGCCCCATTTCCTGTGAATATCAATTGGCAAATATATACATTCTTTACTAGCAGCTTCAAATTAAAAGAATGATAATTGGATGATAATTAGAATGATACTTTTCATAACACTCATTTACAAAATGATTTGTCTGGCACTAATATGCTGTTGACCTGATTTACAAACCTTGCATGCACTAGGTGGGGATATTCTGTGATTGGGAAAAAAAGTTATGTACCTGTACTTTTATGTTGCATCCAAAATTACAAATCAGGTATTTACATTGTAGTGTAATTCACATCCACTGCTGGGTTTCCAGGAATGGTTGCAGTGCTCACCAGCTAATAGCAAATAATGCTGTGGCTTCTACATATTAAAACATGTTGGTATGATCTATACTGTGCTTAGTCAAGAAATATTTCTTGTGCTCCCAAGCCTCATTTTACCATCATACTTCATGAAGTTTGGTATTGTGTGGGAAAAGGGTGGTGCCAGCAAACATGGGGCTATTTCCTTTGAGTAATACCAGCCAACATGATTGTTAAGGTTGGCGACTACATTGAAAAGGTGGTGGAGGGAGTGGAAAATACCCCTCCTTCTCTGTCAAGCACTCTTGTCCAATGCTAAGGGACAAGGAACCTTTCCTTACTTCTGATGTCGCAAGAAGAAAATGTAGATAATAATATGAGCAGTTATGGTGGAATTTGGATGCTACATTTGAAATAAAAGTAAACCTGTGAGATTGAAAATGAAAAAAATAAATGGCATACATACCTAAATAGAGCCTGGTCAAGTTTGTACTACTGCACAGGTGCAGGTGACTGGCGAATACATAACATGCACAGTAGCACAGACCTGATCGGGCTCAACTTTTTCTGCCATAGCTCGAGTGGGTTCATGCTACTCTCTACATGCATGAGCCAAGTGGTTTCGCAAAGGTGGCAGCACAGGAACAGCCTGGTGGAGGAGGATGCGGAAAGCCTTTGGATCCTCCAGAAATTTCCCTTTATTCAGGTGAGTGCTCATTTATCACTGCATGCTATGCAGCCAGGGCCGGATTAAAGGCAAGACCATATAGGCCATGGCCTAGGGCACCACAGGATCAAGGGCGGGTGGGCAGCAGGCTATATTGGGGAGGGGGGTGGGAAGGGTCACCTAGCTACCTATACTGGAGGGAGGTGGGTCATCAGGCTACCTATACAGAAGGGGGGAAGGTCATCTGTCTTCTTATACTAGAGGGAAGGGGTCATCAGACTACTAATACTGGAGGTGAGGGGGTCATCAGGCTATCTAAACTGGGGGAGGGGAGGAAGGGTCATCTGGCTACCTATACTTGAGGGGGCAGCTGCTGACAGTGGCCTTGGGCGGTAAAGATTACAAATCCAGCCCTGCGTACAACACTACTGCGCATAGCGTGTGCATGCTGTATTTAACTCACACTGCTGGCTTTGAATCAAGCCCATTGTCTGATAAATTAAAGGGGCTGCCTGCAGCTAAGACAATGCCATGCATAGGGAAACAAGCAAGTTCATCCCCATTTCCCCATTCAAATGGACCTGAATGTGGCTTCTGATGTGTAGCGAGCTACTAGAGTCCATGGCTCTTTGCAATTGATGACTGCATTGTTGCCCAGGCAGGCAGAGTGTGATTGCTTCTTGCCAAGTGATCATGGCTGGAGGGATTTATGGCAAAGGATCACAATTTGCTTCCACCTTTAAAAAGTATCTGCTGAAAACACACAGCTGTTTAGATTGAAAAAAAAGGGTATGTATTTACAAAGTTTAACCTCTCGAGCCTCACTGCACATCAATCGAGAAGAAAGAAAAAAACATCAGAGAAAAAAAGTTTCTCTAATTGCATCAAGATATAACGTTTTCTTTCCCAGCAATCATACCTGTGGATGCCTTTCAAAATATGTAACTTGCGGGTACATACAGACAGTCCTGGGCAATATTTCATGCATATAAATCCAGGGCTGTTTGTCATATGAATGTACTGTTTGTCGCATATGAGGCGTACCCATCTGCATCAGATTACCATAGCAACGTGGCCGGGCGAGCTCAGGATCGCCCAAAAGGCTGGGAGGTTGAGCAGGTATTTGGTCCAATTGGCTGTCACACGTACATCCCCCGCCCTGCGGGCAGGATCCTATTGCGGTGAACTCGCCCCCAACACGTAGCCACATGAGTTACCAGGAAGTGATGTCACAGGAAGTGACGTCACTAAGCATGACGGCGATCAGATGTACAGGGTGACGATGATCAGAGAGCGCTTTTCTCATACAGGGGCAAGGGCAGTATCAGGACTGGATGTATGATGAGGTGAACCAATACAGATACAGACAATGTGCATTGACAATTGGAAGAGGCAGAGACTCTCGCTGATGGGTGGAGGCATTTTGTCCTATTTAAGCTGGCCAAGCTAGGCTCTGACTTGGGCTTGTTGCTGGTGGAAACTTTGATACTTGGTGGGGGGATTGTGGTACTTTGTAAATATTGTTATGTGCACTATGACTATATATCTCCTGACGATGCCCCAATAAGGGGTGAAACATTTGTTGAGTGGCACCCTACTTCTCTTTTACACTTGTATACCCTTCTGTTGTTTCTACACACCAACTGCCTTCTGTGAAGGCATATACACCTACCATTGACCCCGATGGGGTCTGATACGAGGTGATTGGCTATACACACCTGTCCACCCTACTGACTTGGTCGGGGGACAATCAGTGACCCCGCTATATTTATTATATAGGTGTGTTTAGGTGTATAATAATATACCTTTTAAATGTGTGATATTTCTCAATGCTGGTTTATGGGAAAAACCCTGTGTGACCAATACGGACTACAGGCTAGTTGTCCGACGGGATAGCTACACCTCGCATATACAGTGATGCAAGGGGGATAAGCAGAGACCCCTGTTTCTGGCACCTGTCTATTGAACACTCAGTGAACTCTTTGTCATCACTTCTGATTTTAGATCAGTCCAGCACACTTTTTTTATTTCCTAATATCCTAGGGTAACAAATGTATTGACATTCCCTTTAATAATTAAAGGAGAGGTTTTATTCGAACCGTTCCTGTACATCTTGGTGAGGCCCATTGGGCATAGTGTGGCAGTATTCTTTTACCCGTACTCTCTTTCGGTAGTGAATTTGATGCCCTTCAAAGTAAAGAAAGCATCCAAGCCACCAAATTTGTCACAGCTACTTACTGTGGTCAGGGCCGGCTCTAGACTTTTTGCCGCCTGAGGCAAATTTTGAAAAAAATTGCCGCCGCCGCATAAACCCCTCCCACCCGTGGAGGGCCGCCGAGCTGGAGGGGTAGCGGGCAGGTCGGGGGTATTGGGCCTAGCAGTGGAGAGGGGGGTAAGGGGGGTAAGTGGACGGCGATGCAGGAAGTGACGTCAGTGGAGCGCACGCTGGAACACGGAAAAGGTGAGTCCTCCCCGCCTGTGCCTCTTACTATTGGGCATCGGCTGCTTCCTATTTAAGCTGGAGGGGAGCGCAGATCGGGGGACCGAGGCGTGGGAGGGGGGGGGTCCGACCCCCCTCCCCACCGCTAGGCCCAATACCCCTGTCCTACCCGCTACCCCTCCGGCTCGGCGGCCAGCCCCCCGCACCCACGGACGGGCGGGTGCCGCCCCTAGAAGTTTGCCGCCTGAGGCAAATGTTTCACCCCGCCTCATGAGCGGGCAGGCCCTGACTGTGGTGAGATATATATATCACATTTTTACTGTTACTGTGAGGAACCCTTTAGTGGTAAAAAAAATTCTTTACTCATGTTGTATAGTCATTTCATGTTCTGTTCTTCTATTTAGTACTGCATTAGGGATACAAAGCTCATCTACCAAGCTTTTATATGGTCCTTGAATGTATGTGTACATGTTAATTAGGTAAGCCTCTAAGTCATCATATGTGTTACAAGCTACATAAGCCTAGTTTTTCAAACTGCTTTTGGAACGTGGAACCTTCCATTCCTTTAATTGTTTGCACTTTTGAAATGAAGGGAATCTGGCCTAGTACTAATTCTTGCAGTACCCAACTGTTAATACTTTTCATTTTTAAGTATAAACCATTTACTACTACTCTTTGCATTCTGTCAGTTTGGCAATTCTCTTTCCATTTGGCACATTCCCCCCTAGTCCTTGCATCCCAAGCTTCTGCATGAGGCTGTTAAAGGAACACTTTTGCATAGTCCAAATATACTACGTCTGTTGCCTTCCCAATATCAAGATTTTCATTCACCGCCTAATTAAAATAATCCTTGCTTATACACAACTCCCAAGAGCCACACATTAGGTTAGCGAGGTAGAGACTAAGTCTATCCATAGCTTCCTTGGTAGCTGTGGACAGCAGGAGAAATGATTACTTCATTTGTTAACCTGTGACTGCCATTTGTGTCTCCCCTAGGAAATGGCCTCTGTATTTTCTACCCCATGAACATAAGTTAGAATTTTCTTTATTCACCAGTAATAAACTAAACTCAGATATCTGGATGATGAGAGTCAAGAAACCCCTATAACATTTTCCCTCAGTGCCAGTACAGGGCATATGGTGTTATAGCATAATGATGATGTGCTATTCCACTAACTCCTACTGATTTGAATGGAATTTAGGACATAGAGAAAGTCAGCGCAGCGTCAACTTCCAGATTAAAATTGTGTATTTGGAAAATGTTCACAATTTTTGCTTTGTAATAGTACATGGTAGGTAGGGGATGAGGATGGTCAATTACCATTTTATTCAAGTTCATCTTTGAAGAAAAAACTAATAACTAGCCCTAGGGGTTGGAACAGCACTCAAGACGATACCAATACAGTGTGCGATGATGACCTACCTTGTGTAATAACAGGCCAAAACAGATTGTAGAAAGTACTTGGTCTGCACCACATCCAAGTTAAGCATGTACTTTTCTTGCAAAACTCAATGAAAAGAACATGCTGTAAGGCAGCTTGTTAGGCAGCTACAGCCCGCTGTTTTGGATATGTTGCCCTTTTACAAGTCACCCAGCTTGTAAAAGGGCAACATACTCAAAACAGCAGGCTGTAGCTGCCTTACAGCACATTCTTTAACCACTTCACCACTGAGGGGTTTTACCCCCTGACCACCAGGCAATTTTCACCTTTCAGCGCTCCTTCCATTCATTCGTCTATAACGTTATCATTACTTATCGCAATGACATGAACTATATCTTGTTTTTTCTGCCACCAATTAGGCTTTCTTTAGGTGGGACATTATGCCAAGAATTATTTTATTCTAAATGTGTTTTAATGGGAAAATAGGAAAAAATTTGGGAAAAAATTTATTTTTCCAGTTTTCGGCCATTATAGTTTTTAAATAATGCATGCTACTGTAATTAAAACACATGAAATGTATTTGCCCTTTTGTCCTGGTTATAAAACCGTATAAATAATGTCCCTATCACAATGTTTGGCGCCAATATTTTATTTGGAAATAAAGGTGCATTTTTTTCAGTTTTGCGTCCATCCCTAATTACAAGCCCATAGTTTATAAAGTAACAGTGTTGTACCCTCCTGACATAAATATTTAAAAAGTTCAGTCCCTTACGTAACTATTTATGTATTTTTTTATTGTACATTTTTTAATTTTTTTTTAATTACCAAAAAAAAAAAAATTGGGAGTGTGGGAGGTAATGAGTTAATTTTTTGTGTAAAAGTAATTTATTTGTATGTGAAAAATGTTTAGGGTGTAGTTTTACTATTTGGCCACAAGATGGCCACAGTAACTTTTTGTTTAATGCGACCTCCAAGCGTCCTTCCGGACTCTTGGAGGAAGTACTAGGAGGCTGGGTAAGTGGGTTTTTTTCACAATGATCGCGCTGCTCATCGGAGAGCAGCGGATCATTGCGGGGCTTAGATCAACGAATGGGAATAGATTTTCCCGTTCATTGATCTCCGGGCGAGCGGCGGGCGGCGTGTTTACGAGCGGCCGGCGCCGTGTTTACGAGCGGGAGCGCAGGCAGCGGCGGGAGTGCGCAAAGTACGGATTTCTCCGTCCCTGGGGGTTAAAGGATGGAAAAGGGGACGGAGAAATACGTACGGGCGGGGGTAAAGTGGTTAATTGATGTTTGCAATAAAGATACGTGTTTTACTTAGATGTGGTGCAGACCAAGAACTTTCTACCATGGCCAGTTGCTCTTTTAACTGGAAATGACTACAGGTGAAGCATTTACACCATGTGAAAATAGACTTTTTGAGTCCACCAAGGTACTTCTGTCATGGTTGCAAGTAAATATATTTCCAATTCCCTGCCTGGTCAAGAAAAACATTTTTAGAACATTAAATTACAAAATGGTCTGTGTGTCACTAATAAAAATTCAATGATAACTTACTAAGGAATCTATAAATGAGGTTGTATGCATGGTATATTCCATTGTAACTACAATATCAATGTAGCTGACAGCAGTAAGGTCATGTCAATTTAACAGACCCAGCTTCAGTAGCTTTGTTCCATAGATATTTTCACTCTAGGAAGATTATTGTGTTGTCACCGACAGTCCTGTATCTGATAATAATTATAATTAGACATTACATGGAGCTGCTTAGCTACCTTAATTACCCAGATAACTAATTGCTATAACTCAGAGAACATCTTTCATGTAAATTCTGATTATTGTCTTTGTTGAAGAAATATAATAAAATTTAGAAGATATGAAATTTTCGTTGTAATTAAGTCTTGCAAAAATAACGCCCAAAGTAATTATGTGCTGGGTAATTAAAGATTAATGGTGGAGATATTTGACCTAATGAGACTCTTTAAATATTTTTGCATGGAAAAGTTAACAAGAAAAGAGTGTATTTGCATAAAATAGTTTGTGGAGTGAAAACAACAATTGAAGTATTCGAAAAATGATTGGTGTCCGCCAATAATGTGCATCCATCTTAAAACACATTTTTGTCATCAATGTGCTTATTTTTATTATGCATTTGTATAACACTGTCATTTTCCACACTGCTTTACAGAATACATTGGCCAATTCATGTCACTAACTATCCCTCAGTCAATCAAACTGAGAAAATGGGGTTGGATTGGCCACACCATTGAGAAAGAGGTCTTAAAGGATAACTAAAGTGTCAGTAATGTGGCCAGTTTAAGTTACCTGGGGCTTCTTCCAGCCCCCTGTAGTCCTTCTGGTCCCTCGCTGTCATTATGCTCTGTTACATTTAGCACCCATGCTGGAGCACTCACAGTTGTAATTCTTACAAACTGCCCAAGTGCAGAATGCTCCCAAGGGAGCACAATCAATGATGTGTGTGGCTCCCAGCCACGCAAACAGAGGGGGCCGCTGTGAATGAAACAGTGCGGAACAATGGCGAGGGACCAGGCAAACTACGGGTGGCTGGAAGAAGCCCGAGTTAAGTTCAACTGGTTATATTAGTTTAACTTTAAGTTCATTTAAGGTGGAATCCTCAATGCAGAAGAAAAAGTGGGGGACAAAAAGCAATTTGGAGAAGAAATGTGGAGGATAGGAAAAAAAAAGAGATAGGCTCTCAAAACTGGCTATCAATCCCTTTGGCACTGTATTGGCCTGATGAAGTTGGCTAAGACCCACAAAACGCTTTGCCTGTGTTAATAAATGTTATTGACATATGTGACTGTCATTATTGAGGAAAGCCACCTCCCCCTTTCTTGATTTTACTTACTCATGGTTTCCTCTTTCCCCCATTGTGCTAATAGAGAAAAAGATATACACTAAAGTCCCCAGTAACAGGCACAGGCATGGATTGCCTGATGCTGGATATGTATTGGTGCCTAAATTTTACACTAATCTACTCCCACATATCAAATGCAGAGCAGTGCACAGTTCAAACTGCTTTCAAAAGCTCTGGGCGCTGGTCCTCTTCACTCCTACTGCTCCCAGCTGCTTTGCTGCATTCACTCTGTACTGTTCTCAATGTGTTACATGACCCGATGTAGGTCAGGTGACACACTGGGAGCAGTACAAGGATTCAGCAGACCAGCTGGCAGGTGCAGGAATGAAGAGGACCAGTGCCAGAGCTTTTGCAAGAAGTTTACACTGCTTGCTGCTCTACAAAATAATGATCCCCATGGATCCCCCGTTTCCTGCTGGTTGGTTGTGACTGCCTGTTTATATAGTATGGGGTAACAGGGACTCTACTGTAGTGCGGTTTATAAAGTCAGAGGATCCGTTGATTAGAACATGCCAAAAGGATGACCCTCTCCGGGGCACCAGAAGCAATATATAAAGCAAGATTGAAAGAAAAACTGTGACAGGGTGGCCTAGAAATCACTGGAATGATGAACTGAAAGCTAATCTGAGGAACATCAATGTACAACCCTGGATAGCTGCTGTCAGAGACCATAAGTGGTGGAAACTATTGTTATCAAGGTCAAGGACCACACAGGGCTGCAGCAATGGAAAAAGGTGTGGATGATGGCAAGAGGATACTGGACTCTTTAAACAGATGTTGAGAATCATCCAACAACTCCTGCCAAAACCCCCAAGAGCTAAAATAATAGATAGTAATAAGAGATAGTTACCTAAGGGTCTACGCTTTTTTAATATGCATGTCAAGAGGGTATATTACTATTATTTTTTAAATTATAAGCTTGTAAATAGTGATGGATGCAAAACTGAAAAAAATGCACCTTTATTTCCAGATAAAATATTGTCACCATACATTGTGATATGGAAATAATTTAAATGGTGTAATAACCGGGACAAATGGGCAAATAAAATGCATGGGAGTTTTAATTAAGGTAGCATGTATTATTTTAATGCTATAATGGCTGAAAACTAAGAAATATTTTTTTCTTAATATTACCGTTAAAGAGGAGCTGTTAGGTATAGGGTCTCAGAGAAAATAAACACATATATCAGTAGCTAAAGATTGGCTGTACTTACATTACATATGCATTTCACTGTCCACGTTTGGATTTCACAGAATTTGTATATAGTATATGCAGAGAATGATGCTCCTGACAGCTCATGGCAGGTTCCATGTTTGTGAAGCCAAATGTGTCGTCATGTCCTGCCTGCTTCTGATCACAGAACAGCTCATACTGAATAACACTAGTTTACAGTGAATATTAATGAGCCATGTGGCTAGGAACAATAGCGGACTCCTGCAGTGTACGCTGCCCCGAGATTTATCTGTGCTGTGGCTGGACTGAGTTTTAGAAGCTGCTGAAACTTGATCCCGTCTTCTCCTTAGCAGCCGAGGGGAGGGCCCCAGAATGCTTTGCAGTATGTTATGCGGCTTGCGGCTTGCTTAGGTCTAAGCATTGCTGATAAGCATACATCAAAGGTAAGATAGATCTTTATCTTCAGTAATGTCTTTTTGGCTTCCTTCTAAACTGTTTAACACAGGAGACTAGAGGTTTAAATTAGCTTCTGCAGCCTGACAGTTACTCTTTAAAATGCATTTAGAAAAAAATTAATTCTTAGCAAAATGTACCACCCAAAGAAAGCCTAATTGGCGGCGGAAAAAAACAACATATAGATCAATTCATTGTGATAAGTAGTGATAAAGTTATTGGCAGATGAATGGGAGATGAAATTTGCTCAGATGCATAAGGTGAAAAAACACTGAAGGCTGAAGTGGTTAAAGGAGAAGATTAATAAAATGAGTACCAATTTTTTTTCTTTTTTAAAGATGACAAAAGAAAATTGCACAACAGTGTATTTCCATTCACTGGCCAACAGCCAATAGCTAAGAGGATGTAATACCACTTTGCTACAATTGGCATACTGTGCCTATAACTTTCCACTAGTTGGCAACATTTTATTCCAAGTGGATACAGCTAGGAGTCCCTCCACTACAATCCTTCCTATAAGCAAAAAGAAAGGCACTGGAACAAAACATTTGAATACTTTATATAGCTCTACCCTACAACATTACTTTAAGACAGGCCATCTATAGTACAAGATGTTTTCTCATTCTGATCAGCTAGCAGTGCGTGACAACTCAAACTATCAAAAAAAAAAAAACAAAAAAAAAAAACTTAGCTTCTGTCCAAGACTTCCATGTTAAAAACTTAATAATGGTAATATTTAAAATGAGATGTCAATGTTTGCACTTCACTTTATAGAAACATTCTTATTTCTAAAGGGCTTTACCAAATTAGGATTTTATGTTGTCAGATTCAATTCAAAAATTCAAAGTGTTTGACATGTTGCTATTTTTGTTATATGGTTAGTCAAGTCAACTGGCATACAGCAGCACTAAATAAATGTGCCTTGATACATTAGGATGAACACTAATTGTAATAGTGTAACACTAAAATGTTGTTTGTTAACCTTTTCAGCCCAAGGGTATTTTTCACCTTATGCATAAGAGCAATATTTACCTCCCATTCATTCACCAATAACTTTATCAATAATTATCACAATGAATTTGGGTGGTACATTTTGCTAAGAATTATTTTTTTCTAAATGCATTTTCACAGGAATAGTTAAGAAAAAAAATTGAAAATAAATTCATTATTTCTCAGTTTTCGGCCATTATAGTTTTAAAATAATACATGCTATCATAAATAAAACCTGTATATTTAATTTGCCCATTTGTCCCAGGTATTACACCATTTAAATTATGTCCCTATCACAATGTATGGCACCAATATTTTATTTAGAAATAAAGGTGCATTTTTTCAGTTTTGCGACCATCACTATTTACAAGTAGTGATGTCGCGAACCTCTGATTTTCGGTTCGCGAACCCTGCTTGCGAACTTCCGCGGAAGGTTCGGTTCACGGAAAAGTTCGCGAACCGCAATAGACTTCAATGGGGAGGCGAACTTTAAAATTTAGAAAAATTTCTACCGGCTGGAAAAATGACAGAAAACATGTTTCAAGGGATCTAATACCTGGAGGAAGACATGATTGAGTGAAATGCACATCAAAAGTCCAAGGAAAAAAATCTAGATTTCACATAAACCCCTATTTTAAGGTCACAAATCTCATTCAATGTTCAATTATAGGCCTACACTACTTTACAACATCAGGCAGTGTATCCCTCTCTCCCTCACTTCCGGAGGGGGGTCTCATCTTCCAGGGAATTGTAGAATTTAAAAAGCCAGCTTATATACCTTGGCTGGGAATTGAACCCAGGTCTTGGCCGGGAATTTAACCCAGGTCTGAGTGCTTGATAGTCAGCTCTCTTAACCGCTATACCACCACCAACAATACATGCTGAAGGCAGCCTAGCATGTACCATTATGATCTATCCTAGAGAAAAATGAGCTTGCTTAAAGATTTGTAGGTTTTTAAAAGCCAGCTTACATACCTTGGCCGGGAATTGAACCCAGGTCTTGGCCAGGAATTGAACCCAGGTCTGAGTGCTTGGTAGTCAGCTCTCTTAACCGCTATACCACCACCAACACTACATGCTGAAGCCAGCCTGGAACAGTTCGCCTGGAACAGTTCGCCGGTGAACCGTTCGCAACATCTCTATTTACAAGCATATTATTTAAAAAGGCTTGTGATATACCCTCTTGACATGCATATTAAAAAAAAACTTCAGACCCTTAGGTAACAATTTATGGGTTTTTTTCTGTTTTTTTAATTGTAATTTTTTTTCCATTAAAATTTTATATTTGGGTAATCTTTGGTGTGGGAGGTAAACCGTTAACTTTAAATGTAATAGTGTAGGTTTATTTTATTAAAAAATGTATGTAGATGTAGTTTTACTATTTGGCCACAAGATTTTTTTTTAGCCCTGGAAGCAAAGTGATCGCTTCTAGGAAGCATATGGAGGGGGGGAAACTTTTTTGTTAGAAAGACTGCGGCTTCTGATGAGAAGCCGTCAGTCTTTCTACCGGGGACTTAGATCAATGAATGGGAACTATTCCCAGTCCATTCATTGATCTCCGGGCTAATGTGGGGCAGCATGAGAGTGTGCGCACAGTAGCGTGCAGGAGTGCGTAGCAGCACAGCAGCAGGCGCCTGGATATGACAATCATGCCCAGGCGGCTTAAATGGTTAATGTACTTACAGGGGTTGGACAAAATAATGGAAACACCTAACCTAACATTTTGGCATCATAATCTTTGAACATGTTTTAGGCAATCAAAACTTGATATATGTTAATTTTTTTTGTTTATTATTTTTGTTATTTGATATGTTTAATTAAAATAATTGTTTTTTACAGATATTTAAAACAAAGTTGGTTATAATTTATAAAAATGGCAGATCTCTCAGACTTTCAAAGCGCTACTGTAACAGAAACTGCCCGAATGCTTGGCATTTCAAGCGGTACTGTCTCAAAAGTAATGAATGCCTTTAAAAGAGAACGTCCTCAGCAAAGCACAGTTGTGGCCGAAAGTCGAAGTTGTCTGAGACAGACCGTCGGACTCTAAATCGAATTGTTAGAAAAGCTCGCAAGACCACGGCTCCTAAAATCCCTGCAGAGCTGAATGAACACTTACAGAACCCATTTTCCACAAAAACTATTCGCTGGCAGCTGCACAAATCTGGATTCCACAGAAGAACTGCAATTAGAAAATCTCTGCTATCAAAGACAAATGTTTCAAAGCATTTAGAGTGCTGTAGAAACCACCAAAATTGGTCCCTCGAGCAGTGGAAAAATGTGATTTTCTCTGACGAAACATCATTTACCTTATTTCCAACCTCCGGCCGAGTGTACATTTAGAGACAGCCGAAAGAAGCATTTCATCCAGACTACCCTCTCTTAACAGTAAAACATGGCGGGGTTCTGTGATGATCTGGGGTGCTATTTCTTGGAAATCCGCCGGGCCAATGATTTCCCTCCATGGAAGAATTAACAGCCAAAACAATTTAGGAATTTTGGGAAACCAAGTTCATCCTAGGGTTCAAGAACTGTTTCCGGAGGGGAATGCCATCTTTCAAGATGATAATGCCCCAATCCATACAGCTAGAATTGTTAAAGAATGGCGCAAGGAACATTCTAATGAAGTTGAGCATCTCATCTGGCCACAACAATCCCCAGACCTTAACATTTTATTGAGCATTTATGGTCGTTATTAGAGATTCAAGTAAGAAGTCGATTTCCACCGCCATCGTCTCTAAAAAAAACTGGAGGATTTTTTAAATGAAGAATGGGCTAAAATTCCTTTGGAAACAATTTACAATTTGTATAAATCAATACCTCGGAGAATTGAAGCTGTAATTGCCGCAAAAGGTGGACCTACACCATATTAAAATATATTTTGTTGATTTTCAAGGTGCTTCCATTATTTTGTCCAACCCCTGTAGTGTCCCAATAAAATGGGAATAAAAAAAAACAAGTCAACTGACTCTAGGAGATACATTAAGCAAACCATTCATGCCCTGCATACATTCAGGATAATTATAGGAAAGTTTATTTTTTCAAGGCTAATCAAAACAGAAGAACTGCCATCTTAATTTAAAATGTATGCACTCTAGATGTCACCTGGACATATGATAACCCACAGGGTAAATATGAAGCACTACAGGGGAATATCTATTCTAGACATGTGGATATAAACAGTTACTATGCCTCTCCGGAACGTGCATTTAAAACTTTCATGTTCCACCAAACACAGCAATATACTACTGATAAACTTGAAAACTGTAATGCATCACCTGACAAGCTCATTAAGAAGCAAAGACTTTTCCTGCTGGTAGCACTGGAGGACCATTTTCTGATAGATGCTTGAGACCTTATTCAATTCACTTTTTCTCCTACAAGATAATCTGTCATCTTCTGTTTAAAATAACTTTCAAGAAAATGTACTGTCAAAATAATTCGTATTTTCTTGCTTACTGAAAGCTTAATGCTGGGTACACACTATGAGATTTTCTGGTCGATTTACTGTCAGATCGATTATTTCCAACATGTCCAATTTGCTTTCCGATCAATTTCTGTGCACTTTAATAGGAAATTCTCGGAAATCGATGGGAAAGCAAATCGGACATGTTGGAAATAATCGATCTGCCAAAAAATCTCATAGTGCGTACCCAGCATTAAAGGCATTTTATCGTTTAGGTGTGGAAATATCACCAAGGATAAAACTTAGTACAAAAAAATTGAATTAAATAAGGGCCCTGGGACCCAAATACAATTAACTTTCTCTCCCAGGTGGTATTTTTAAACTTGTCAGTAAAATGCATGTTAAATCACCAGCAAGGAAGAAAACACTAAAAATAACTTTGATAGTAGTTTTTCACCTACTTTTTGGTACTAGTTACCTAAGGGTCTGAACTTTTCATTTCAAAATGCTGAAAACATATTCTAAATCGATTATGAAAAATTATCTCCTAGGTGAAAACTCGGGAGAAAACGTTAATTGCATACGGCCCCTGGAGAGAAGTATATGGAGAGAAAGAGATATGCCAACTATTTGTCAATGCATAACGACTATGAAAAATAATGCATAACAACTATTCAGAAATGGATCACATTCTAACAACAACTAGGATGCTGTGTTGACAGGACTAGCCCTTCCAAGAAGTAAAGTGAGCCAACAGCCTCAGACATGGGCACACAAGGAGTAGCGACGTTTAACCTTCATTGGTGATTAAAACCTAATAGTTCAGTTTCCTTATGTAACATGATTAATGATTTGAGTATGATTAATACAGCAAAGTCCCCGTTATCCAGTAAATCAGGCAATCAGAAGTCAACTAACCGGCATGCCTGAGGAATAACGGGGACTTTGTTTTGGGCAGGTTCTGAGGCTTTTAATATACTTGCCGAGCCTTCAGCAAGGTCTAGCAGGCTTTCTGCAGCACCTAATGACCAGGTGTGGGTTAGGTGACATGCCGGCTTCCGTGCACAGGGGAAGCTGGAAATCCACTAGGAGCCTGCTAGGTGCTGCAGGAAGGCTGCTAGACCTCGCTGGAGGCATGGTGAGTATTTAGGGGGAGGTTTGTGCTTTTTTTATAGGTAGCCTGGCAGCTGTTTTGTGACAAGTGTTGCTTTCTCAGAAGCAGTAGAACTACTGCCTCTGAGGAAGCGGCACACTTCGCAAACCAGTTGTCAGGCTACCCTATACCCCCTGCTGTACCTGTGTATTACCCACATTGTAAATAAAGGGCTCTTAAAGGAGCGGTGCCATTTCAGCCTTTTCTTCTCCTGAAATCATTGATATTAAAAGGAGCACGGCACCTGTGACCCCAGCGGATGACAAATGTGTGTGCATGCGCTTGCACATGTAAGAGAGAGAGAGAGAGAGAGAGAGAGAGAGAGAGAGAGAAAGAGAGAAAGGTGTTATATAGTTATTTTGGTTGAAAAAAGACATACGTCCATCGAGTTCAACCAGTACAAAGTACAACTCCAGCCCGTCCCCCACATACCCCTGTTGATCCAGAGGAAGGCGAAAAAAACCCCACAAGGCATGGTCCAATTAGCCCCAAAAGGGAAAAATTCCTTCCTGACTCCAGATGGCAATCAGATAAAATCCCTGGATCAACATCATTAGGCATAACCTAGTAATTGTAGCCATGGATGTCTTTCAACGCAAGGAAAGCATCTAAGCCCCCTTTAAATGCAGGTATAGAGTTTGCCACAACGACTTCCTGTGGCAATGCATTCCACATCTTAATCACTCTTACTGTAAAGAACCCTTTCCTAAATAAATGGCTAAAACGTTTTTCCTCCATGCGCAGATCATGTCCTCTAGTCCTTTGAGAAGGCCTAGGGACAAAAAGCTCATCCGCCAAGCTATTATATTGCCCTCTGATGTATTTATACATGTTAATTAGATCCCCTCTAAGGCATCTTTTCTCTAGACCAAATAAACCCAGTTTATCTAACCTTTCTTGGTAAGCGAGACCTTCCATCCCACGTATCAATTTTGTAGCTCGTTTCTGCACCTGCTCTAAAACTGCAATATCTTTTTTGTAATGTGGTGCCCAGAACTGAATTCCATATTCCAGATGTGGCCTTACTAGAGAGTTAAACAGGGGCAATATTATGCTAGCATCTCGAGTTTTTATTTCCCTTTTAATGCATCCCAAAATTTTGTTTGCTTTAGCCTAAGTGGCGTGTGTGCGTGTGTGCGTGTGCGTGTGTGTGTGTGTGTGTGTAATCCAAACAGATTTCATTGTGCTTTACTGATGTGCAAAGAAATACAGGCCAAAGTAGAATAAAACCCTCAAATTAGACAGAACACTAAACACAGCGATGTTCAGGTTGCCACTGCTAAAAAGCAACCTTAAGAGTTCCATGGACAACCATTTTTACTGTAGTCAGGGTGGTTTCTAGGCTAAATTGCGCCCAGGGCGAGGTTGTAAAAATTGCGTCCCATTCCCCCATCCCCCCCCCCCCCCCAATGGACTCGCAAACCCTTACTCTTTAGGGACAGTCACACAGCTACAGGTCACAAATAGATCGGTCTACTTACTAGTGACCAGCCGCTCATCCAGACTAGGAGGAAGCAGGGACCAGGAAAACACACAGCCGAAGAGAGCCTGGACAGCCGACACCTCCATTGGTGCCGCCCTCTGACAGCCTGTAGCACATCAGATGTCATCACGTGTAGCCCAGGAAGAGTCAAAGAAGGTGATCACGCTGATAATGTTCTTCTTCCATTTGACTGCACTGCGCGTCACCAGCTCCCTAGTGGTTAAGTCCTTCTGTCTGCGCACCCTTCTTCTACTTGCCGATCTGCGCTCAGGGCTGTCGTCCTGCCCACACTGCCCAAGAAACTGCACTGATTGTAGTGGCATACTATTCTCATTGCAAACTGTATGATAAACTAAGTTGTGTGCTTTATTTTAATATTTAACAACTGCAGCACTCTTTTTTGATAAGGCAGGCACACTAAGTTGAGTACCATTAAAGGAATGCAGTAGGGGGATAGGGGAAAAAAAGTTGAACTTACTCAGGGCTTCTAATGGTCCCCCGCAGATGTCCTGTGTCCGCGCAGCCACTCTCCGATGCTCCAGTCCCCTCCACCAGCTCACTTCCGGAATTTGCAACTTTAAAGCCGCAAAAACACAGCGCATGCGAGACCACATCCTCGCTCCCTGCTGACTTCACCGGGTGTGTACTGCTCAGGCGCAGACCATACTGCACCTTTGCAGTTAGCTCCCTGGTGACAGCAGCAGGAGCGAGGACATGGCTGCGTAGGCGCAGTGGGCTTACGACTTTAAAGTAGCAAATTCTGTAAGTGAACCTGCGGCGGGGGCCAGGGCATCAGTGAGTGGCTGCATGGACACAGGACGTTTGCGGAGGACCATTACATACTCCAGGTAAGTTCAACTCTTTTCCCCCTAGCCCCCTACAGCATTCCTTTAAGGACAACTGAAGTGAGGGATATATGGAGGCTGCCATATTTTTTTTCCTTTTAAGCAATACCAGTTGCCTGGCAGCCCTGTTGGTCCATTTAGCTGCAGTAGTGTCTGAATCAGACCAAAAAAAGCATGCAGCTAAGCTTATCAGATCTGACAATGTCAGAAACACCTGATCTGCTACATGCTTGTTCATGGTCTATGGCTAAAGGTATTAGAGGCAGAGGATCAGCATTGCCACAGGAAGCAGTTATGGCAAATTCTATATTTGCATTAAAAGGGGGCTTAGATGCTTTCCTTGCATTGAAAGACATCCATGGCTATAATTTCTAGGTAATGCCCAGTGGTGTTGATCCAGGGATTTTATCTGATTGTCATCTGGAGTAGGAAAGGAATTTTTTACCTTTTGGGGCTAATTGGACCATGCCTTGTAGGGTTTTTCGCCTTCCTCTGGATCAACTGGGATATGTGAAGGAGCAGGCTGGTGCTGTACTTTATTTACCGTTTGGACTCGATGGACGTATGTCTTTTTTCAACCCAAATAACTATGTAACTATGTAGATTCTGGGTGGGGGCACTATACCAGATAACCACAGGTGTATTTTGAACACAAAAATAATCTGTAGTTCTTGTAGGGAGACAAGTCTCTCTAGACAGCACCAGCGATAAAACACAGAGGGAAAGAACTCATAAAATACCGTTCACTGAAAGATGTCTCACCCCAGCACGTTCAGAATATCCTCAACTTCGACGCATTAACCAATCATTGCGCAGACCCAGACTCCATGGTCCTGATTTACAACCATGCAGTGTCATCTGCCTATGACGCCCTCGCTCCAGTTCGCATCAAACGATCTACACCACTTCACCATGCACGGTGGTTTGACAGCTCACTAAAGGACCTAAAGAAAGAAGTGCGCAGACTAGAAAGGAAGTGGCGAAAATCTCAGAATTCAAAAGATAAACACACCCTTGTCTCTCACAGGGAAAGCTACCAAAATGCGATCACCAAGAAAAAATCCTCCTACCTATCACAGGAGATCGCAAAGGCCGCCAACAGACCAGCCCAACTATTCCGCACAGTTGATAGACTATGTAATCCATCCTGTCTAAAACCCACTATAACTCCCTCAAAGGAGCTATGTGAGAAATTTGCCTGCTACTTTGCTGACAAAGTATCTTCTATTCGGTCTCTCATTCAGTCCACAGCACCCAAGACTCATGCAACTAATGGAAATAGCTGCAAAAACAACCTAACACCCTGGACTGATTTCAAAAGTATTAGTGAGGAAGAGATCTCAGACACCCTCTGTCGTCTCCACCAGACAACCTGCGACCTGGACCCTGGACCAACTAAACATATGCTGAAATGCCCTGACCTGCTTGGTCCAGCATTTCACAAAATAGTAAATTGCTCTCTGCAAGCAGGGAGGTTTCCTACCTCTCTAAAAGAAGGAATCATCAAGCCCCTTCTCAAAAAACCTTCCATGGATCCAGATGCTATGAGCAGCTACAGACCTGTCTCCAACCTCCCCTTCTTAGGTAAAGTTATTGAAAAGGCTGTCTATCTGCAACTTGAAACCAGGCTGTCAGTAAACAACATCCTGGACCCTCTACAATCTGGCTTTAAGAAACACCACAGCTGTGAAACAGCCCTCATCCAAGTCTACAACGATCTGCTCATGGCAAGGGACAGAGGGGAATGCTCCATCCTAATCCTGTTGGATCTCTCAGCTGCTTTTGATACAGTTGACCATGAAATCCTGCTTAACAGACTGCAGGAGTACTGTGGCATCAGTGGATCAGTCCTCCAGTGGTTCAGATCATTCCTGACTGACAGAACACAGAGAGTATCCCTAGGACCTATAATGTCCAAACCTGCACCTCTACAATTCGGAGTGCCACAAGGATCAATCCTATCCCCTCTGCTGTTTGCAATCTACATGTTGCCACTCGGTACACTTATCCAACGACATGGCCTGACGTACCACTGCTACGCCGATGACACACAGCTATACCTGTCCTTCAAACCTGGTGGAACAGACCCTACCCCAAAAATAAACTCTTGCTTAGCTGAGCTTCAGGCATGGATGAATGATAACTGGTTGAAACTGAATGCTGACAAAACTGAGGTCCTGTTTGTCCAAAGCCAGTGCTCGCCATCAAAACAGCTCTATCCTAAAGCAACACCAATCAGGATTGGGAATTCAGACATAAACAGCTCCAGCCTTGTGCGCAGCCTTGGCGTACTAATCGATGGGGAATTGAGTTTCAGAAACCAAATTTCATCTGTAGTTAAATCTTCCTTCTTTCATCTGAAGAACATTGCAAAGATTAAACATCTGATTCCCCCAGAGGATCTTCAAACCCTAGTCCACGCCTTCATCACATCACGGCTGGACTACTGCAATGCCCTTTATGCTGGCCTCCCCAAAAAAGACTTGCGTCGCCTGCAATTAGTGCAGAATGCTGCTGCCAGATTGCTAACAAACCAGCCTCGCCACTGTCACATTACACCGATCCTTCGCTCACTGCACTGGCTACCAGTAGAATGGAGAATACTCTTCAAGATTGGACTGCTGACATTCAAATCCCTGCACAATCTGGGCCCTGGATACATGAAGGACTTGCTGAAGCTGCACCACACCTCTCATAACCTCAGATCAGCAAGTTCTATAAACTTGGTCACTCCCAGAGTGCACCTCAAAAAATCTGGAGACAGAGCCTTCTGTCATGCTGCCCCTACTCTTTGGAACTCCCTACCACACCCAGTAAAGACAGCACCATCCCTGGAGCTATTCAAATCCAGACTGAAAAGCCACCTGTTTAGCCTGGCATTTCCAGATTTATAAAATTCTTCCCCTGTACCACGATGGTCGGAGCCATGCTTATGCGCTTTGAGTCCCACGGGAGAAAAGCGCTTTACAAATGTTATTTGTTGTTGTTGTTGTTGTAGAGAGTTCTACATCTCTGCTATTTCCTGGATGCTCACTGGCTGCCATAGAGGGCTAAGGCATTATTGTTTAGCCTGCCAAAGAACTGACTGAACTGAATTCTTGGGAAAGATTTTTCACCTTTTTTATTTTAACACTCTGCAGGAATCGATAATAAGATAATACAAAATATCTACTACCTGTATCCTCCTCTCTTTGTAGTTGTGGGAGCACCAGGAAATTGGGCAAAGCCTCTTGTGCCTCCACACTGGTACAACATTGTTTTGCAGGGGGGGGGGGGCTTTGCTCCACAGGCAACCCCTACCTCGCAGTGAATGACATATGGTCTGTTTATAACAGAGGATGGGAGACTGCAATCTTGCACCCCTCCTTTTCCTGGCTACCAAGACTGCATGCATATGTAATTGTAATGACAAAAATGGCTGAATTATAGTGTTATACTGGTTTATAATATAATGATGGAAATGGACAGCCTCTAACTGAAGGATCTTCACAAACAATAATAATAATTATATGTACATAATTACTGTCACGTCAATATAATTACAGTGCTGTGTAGCTTTACTTTGTGCTGAATAGAACACAGATATTCAGTTTAAGCTTTTCAGAACTCAATATATAATATTAAGGACATATTTTGGTAGTTTGAATTATGATTTAATACTACGGGCATCTTTTAAGTAGATTAGACCAGAAATGTCAGTAGCATAAGTGATCTGTGTTTTCAGACTGTAACTGTTGTTCCATAAGTGGTCCCAGTATGACCTGGAAGTAGCAATCACTAGTCTAAAATAGCTAAGGGTGTTGTTCTTTGTCTTGTTTACTGGGGTGCTTGTCAATGTGGTCTTTCAAGAGAGTTCACAAGAGTTCAACTTATCACTTAAATTAATATCGACCGAATGCAGAAATGAGTGCATCTGAAGTGTTGACATCGCTCAGCGGCCCCCTGCAGGTGCCCAGACGCAGTCAGTTAAAAGGTTATAAAGGAAATGGATGTTAAAAGAAGACTGCAGAGAAACAAAGGCAACATACGGCAATTATGTTGAAGAAGTCATCATCTCCAAGGGTGTCCAGAATAGAAGAGACAGTCTGCTTTGCAATTGTCAGGCGAAGTCCTTTCATGCTCCCACTGACGTCAACTAAAATCACTACATCTTTTGGAGAGGTAGCTGCTTGAATGTACCTACATCAAAGAAAGATGGAAGAAAAATAGATTGTTTCTCTTCACTACATTTTCCAGGTGGAAGAGGTAAATGCATTCTTTGTTCAATGGGTTACTTACCATTTTCGGTTTCGGCAGTCAAATGCAATAACACCATTCTCATCTGGCTCCCATTTAATACCTAGTGAAAACACAAGAAGGAAATCTTTTAAACAATACAGAATTCTGTTTGAAATTATACAGCAACACAAAGAACTTTACAGTGACATCAAGAGGCGCTATATTTGGAGTAGGTGGAATGCAATTTCTTATATAAGCCAGAGTTAGCTGACAGTTGTATTTTCGAATAAGGAGTCACATAAATGGAAAGGCTGAGACTATATAAAGGAGAAAATAAATCTAACTGAATCTTTCAAATATGTTTTTTAGGATAGTAGAGGGGAGAAGAGATAATTTTTCTGCAACATTGTTTGCAACAAGGAAGTATAAATTGAAAAAGCAAAATAGGATCCAGGAAAGCAGTTAGGTAAAGGAGGAAGGTAGAGATGAATGGGTGAAAAACTCTGTGATATGAGGCACCCGATGTAGAAAGTGTGAAGTTTTATTCTAGTCCATAAGAAGCATAATACAATTATCATAAATCTCCTACCTGAATGGAGACAACTCCATTTCAAATACATAAAGGACATTCATTGAGCACTCACTGAGTGCTCAATAAATTTCCTTTTTCTTTCTGAAACCCAGTTGTCTCAATTCAGGTAGGTGATTTATGATAGTTTTATCATACTCCTTATGGACTAGAATAGAACATCACACCTTCCACACAGGGCATCTCCCATCGCTGAGTTTTCCATTGTAGTTACCCATGTGGGTTTATTGTATAGTTAAGCCTGGCCAGTAACGTGTACAATTATTTTATTTTTTTTTGGGGGGGGGGGGGGGGCAGCGAGCAACGAGATCATCACAAGGCCGATTGGGGACAGCATTTCGTCACATTTGCGGAGAGTGGTTGCTCGGATAGCAACCCCGACTTGTGAGTATCTCATTTGCTATGTACAGGTATATCCTGTTTTCTGATATACTACACTATATTGGGCTCCTGGTGTCCCTGTGCTTTTCTCTTTTATTTACATAATCCCAGATAAATAGGTGAGATGGTAAGTTACGGGAAGAAAGGTAGGAAAAGGGAGGGAGAAAAGCAAAGGGCGGGGGGAAAAAAAGGTAAGGTTGGGTAAGAGAGAAGAAATAAAAGAAGCCAAGGGAATGAAAGACAAGTGTAAGGTGAAATTCACAAAAGCCCCTGGCAGGAAATGTAATGTCTGAATTTCTTGCTGAGCATCTATATTGATCCATATCATGCCATCACATGCACAACATGCGGTTGTTCCTGGTTTAGTAAATGCATAAATGCCAGTTTTTGGTGATCCAATGTTGTTTTTCCAATCATCAGCCTTAGAATGTTTATTTCAGAGAGTGGCAAGTAGTCATCAAATACTTCCATCAACAAATACTTCACAATACACATCGATCTTACAAAAAAAAAAAAAGAGACATTTGTGTACTAGTTTCTTACCTGGATACTGGCGAAAAAATCCCTTTGCACTTCCAAAATATTGCCAAATAAGGGAAGGATCTCGATCAAAGTTATCAACAAACACCTTGTTTAATGATTCCGACCAATAAATTCCATTCACTATTTCAGGATCTTACAAAAAAAAGAAAATATACACAAGTTACTATATGTGGTCACTATACTTGTTCTTGGTTACATTACACACAACTGAAACACTCTTTTTTACAATGTATGATCAATCTTGATATAGTAAACGTTTCATATAGTAAACTACTTGGCCTTGCCCCTTGGAGTTTACTATAAAGAGATCTAATGCATTACATTTGCGCAACATTCATTTTGCCTGATGCCATGTTCAGTCTACATTGGGCTGAGGACCAACTCAACAGAGAATACATTATATTGTGCATTGCTCCATATTAAGTCACCCCTCCCCAGGGCCTACCACTGCATGGATGATGGTAGTTACACTCACCTCCTCCAGCACAATTGCAAAATTTGTTTAAAATAGTCTCTGTGAATTTTCCACAACCCTGCAGGACTTTACTGAGCATATTTTGAACATTAGTTCAATAGCATTACTTCAAAATATGTGTTATTACTATTACTACTTTTATTACCGCCTTTATTGCCATTATTTGTTTTTATTTACTCAGAAGGACATGCAGGACCATTGCAACAACGAGGCAAGATAAATATTTCATCTAAATTACTATTGCTACTTCTCTGGTATAGTACTTTGATAAAGCAGTCGAAAGAGACTCTGAAATGTTAGTTACTGCTATACTACAGTCTGTTGGGAATAATTCCTGAAATTTCAAACGTATTTTTTATGCTGGAACTCTACAGATTAACTTTTGGAGTGCCACTTGCTCAGTGTTTACACAGCAGTCTTTGCTCCAACTTATGGATCATACAGTATGTGTGCCTGCTGGTTAATCATACTGTTTTATTTCATCAACTGAATGCAAAATGTATGAATTGTCTTCATTAGACTAACACAGCCCTGTGAAGTAATGATGACAATATCAGTCAGCAATGTTAGCTAGTGGCACTATATGCATATGATTAAAATAGACATTCTTTAATCACTGAAAAAAATAGGTTGTGATGATACCGGTTTATACAAAGAATGCAGTTTCTCTGATTTACTTTTTGCTATTCATAGGTTATTTGCGATTGTCTTCAACATTTTCTTGTATGAAAACAATATCCTAATGGCAAAATGAATTTAATGAATACTTCATTTCCATAGTTTTGTGGGTGGATAAGTACTAATAATAAGAAATAAAGGCCAATAAATGACCACTATAACATAAAATGTAAAATACACATAAACACACATATACTATATAAGACATACATTTCTCCTAGAATTAAATGCACTATAAATTACTTTTTGCCTATGTTGCAATTTCCCTACTTTTTCCCTATGGTACAAAAATACCATCATGTGTTCCCTATAATGTGATTGAGGAGCAAGAGCAGGGAAGCAAAGACACACAAAGGAAGGAAACCCTCCAGAGAAGGAAGGGATAGGGGGGAGGGGGAAGGAGAGAGAAGCAAATAGAAAGCAGGGCAGAGGACAGAAAGACCCTCAATGGGTAACAAGGGCCAGATTCAACCATGAATTCAAACCCAGAGGGGCCCTAGTGCCTAACTTAGAAATCCAGAGGGCTTCTAAAGCCAGCAAGCGTCTATAGTGGTCACCACCTCTCTGGGAAAAACTTACGCGCTCCAGGCCACGATGGGAAAAAGATGTCATATTGCCATGATGCACACGGAGAAAATGCTTGGCCACATTTGAAATGTTGTGGCACAGCCAGGAGGGACACTTGTAGTGCTCGCTAATCCTGGATCTAAGTGGTCTCGTGGTGCACCCCACATATTGGAGTGTAAACACTCCCTACATGTAACCAAATACACCACGTATGTGGAATTACAATTGATGAACTGTCTAATAGGGAATGTGCGCCCATTGGAGGACACTGCAACACGTGTTTTTTCGTGCACCCCACAATAATTACATGTGGAGACACCACATCTATAGGAACCCACCACACTGAGCCACGTGGGAGTACTGGGCCTAGACTCAAAGAGGCTAGGTGAGAGTGTCTGGGCCAAAGTTGGGGCCTTCCTACTTGCAAAGCGAACCCCTTGTTGTACAATGGGGCGAAGGCCTTGATCAGCTTCTAATACCGGGAGGTATTTTTTGATAATGTCTACCACCTTACTATATTCGGCGCTGTATGTGGTGACAAAGGTGGGTCTACTTTCTTCCCCTCTCTTAACCTCCAGTCTGCAAAGTAGTCTTTCCCGAGACTTTCTACCAGCATGAACTCTACCCCTATTTATGACCCACTTAGGGTATCCTCTATCCTGCAAGCGTTTCTCTACCATGGCAAGCTCCTCTGGAAGCCATGATTCCTCTGAGCAGTTGTGGCGTACCCTTGTGAATTCACCAACAAGGACACCTCGTATTGGTGTGTTGGGCATGGCAACTGTTCGCACTGAGGGTAGTGTTACCACTACATGGTTTACTATAGGTTCTGTAACACAATCTGCCCCGTGCTGGGTCACCTGACAGAGTCAAGTCCAGATAATTGATTGCCATGGTGTCAAAACTCGATGTAATCTGTAGATTCAAGGTGTTCCCATTAAGGTATTCCATGAAATCCTGAACATCACCAGATTGGCCCTGCCACACTATGAGCAGGTCGTCAATGTATCTCCCGTACCACACAACCAAATCCATACAGCGGCTCCCACCCCCAAAGATATGGAATTCCTCACATCACCGCAAATAGAGGTTTACCAGTGAGGGAGAAAATTTGGCTCCCATGGAGGCGCCACACCTCTGGAGGTAGAAACCGCCATCAACCATGAAATAGTTGCGGGCCAGGAGATACTCGACTGCCATGAGGATGAACCTCTAGAGATCCACAGGGTAGCTGGAATACCTTTGGAGATGGAACTCTATGGCCTTTAATGCCAGATCGTGGGGGATACAGGAATACAGAGCCCTCACATCGACTGTGAGCCAGCTGTATTGTTCCCTCCATTCAAAGACCTCCAGGCTTGACAGCAAATGTTTTGTGTCCCTGATGTAGCCCGGCAGTCGACACACCAGAGGCTGGAGCATGGAATCCACCCAGTCATTCAGGCGCTCCCCCAGAGAGCCAATACCGGCCACAATGGGCCTTCCCTCTGGGGGAACGCCCGGTTTTGGATCTTAGGTTATGATGGAAGTTTGGAATGACTGGGTGCTGCACTGTCATGTAATCCACCAGCCTCTGGTCGAGGACCCCCAGGCTCCTACCCAGGGACAGCAGCTGTACCAACTCCGCCTGGAAGATCTTAGTAGGATCTGTTTTAAGGCCTAGATATACAGAGGAATCCCATAGCTGCCTCAAACCTGTAACTCTCCTTATCCAGGATGACAACTGCCTCTCCCTTGTCTGCATTTCTGATAACAATATCCTTATTGTCCTTCATACTACGGAGGGCCTGCTGCTCCTGGTGAGACAGGTTGGGCCTGCAGGCAGAAGGGGCACACCCCAACTCGACCAGATCGCGTTCAACCAATTCCTGAAAAGTGTAAACCGGCTGAGTGCAACTGGCCACGGGGTAGAAATCTGGGTTGCGGACAACTATAGGTCTCACATGATCCAAGGACACCAAACCAGCAACAGAGATGGCCTGAACGGTTCACTGGCGAACGGTTCCAGGCAAACTTCCAAGGGTTTGCGATCGCGGAGAACCGCAAACTTTACCAGAATTTCGGTTCGCCCCCATGGTGCACCATTAGGGTCAACTTTGAACCTCTACATCACAGTCAGCAGGCACATTGTAGCCAATCAGGCTACACTCCCTTCTAGAGCCACTCCCCCTTATAAAAGGCAGGCATCGCCGTCCATTTTACTCACTCGTCTGCCTGCAGTAAATAGAAAGGGACAGCTGCTGCAGACTCTCTCATAGGGAAAGATTAGTTAGGCTCTTGTAGGCTTCTTAGCTTGCTCCTTGCTGATTCTTATTGCTAAAATAAGACCCCACAACAGCTCTTTTGAGAGCTAATCTTGTTCTTGTGATCTATTTTTTTTTCTCTGTGTCCCACTGACACTTGTGTTGCATAGACAGCCTTGAGAATTCATACTGTGTGTGCCACTGCCAGGCCCAGTACATTCAGTGACTACCTGTGTGACAGGTGCACATTACCTATCACTGCATATACCTACCTGTTGTTCACTGTGCACCCACCTACGTGAGCGCACGCAGTGTCACTGTGCCTGTCTGCTACCTGTCTGTGTGTGACAGGTGCACATTGTAATACCCATTACTGCATATACCTAGCTACCTGTTGTTCACAGGGTACCCACCTACCTACGTGAGCTGAGCGCACGCAGTGTCACTGTGCCTGTCTGCTACCTGTCTGTGTGTGACTGACAGGAGCACATTGTAATACCCATTACTGCATATATCTACCTGTTGTGTTCAGTGCACCCACCTACCTACGTGAGTGCACGCAGTGTGATATACCACTCTGTGTATACCTGTTAACTGCACCTGTGTGACTGACTGCACATTGTATTAGTCAAGTCAGTGCATACCTTTCACTTCATCCCCTGAAATATGGACAAAACAAAAGGCAGAGGCAGGCCACCTGGCAGGTCTGTTCGAGGCCACGCAGTCGTGATTTCGTACGGCCCTCAACCAAAGTACAGTGTTCAGAAGAAGGCACGTGCCATAAACACCCAATATTGTCAAGACGTAGTTGACTATTTAACACAGAACACCTCATCTTTCTCAGCTTCTGCACGGAAGCGTGACATATCTTCCTCCTCCTGCTCTGATTCTGGCACCCCACTTAATACTCAGTCGGCAGCCATCACCCCAGGGCTCAGCGATGTGGAAATTTTTGTGTGTGTCTGCCTCAGATGGGAGCAATGCCATCTGTACTCTCTGCCACTGAAAATTGAGCCGTGGAAAGACCAAGACCCACGTACAGACAACTACCTTACGAAGGCCATTACTACCTTAAAAGCCATTTTTCTTTGATTCTTTTAAAATCGTTTTTCTCAAAAACTATAAGTCCAATTTGAAAAATTTGTAGGGGGGGGGGGGGGTTGTTCCCATGGCAACACATAATCCATGCCGTTCGTATCGGTGGGTCATTCGTAAGTCGGGCGTTCATAAGTCGGGGACTACCTGTAATAATTTTTCTGGTGCCTGTACATGCCTGCCTATTTTTTTGGGCTGCACTGCAGCTGCAACAACAAAACTAAAGGCATGTACATGTGCCCATTCCCCTTCATGATCATTACCTTGCCGCGGTGAAGGGGCTCGCGTATCACAATGAAGCAATGACCGACGGCTATAGGAGTGTGTCGGGGGGGGGGGGGCAAACCCACGAAAATAAGGTTGTTGATTCATTTTGGACAGACCAAATTTGATCAGCTGGACAGTCACTGTTCTGTCATTCAGCTACCTCAGCCCGGCGACCATATGGGCTTGAAAACCGCCACGGCCTGCACTCTGGCCATGGTGCGCACCAGTCCAGCATGGCCGTCACTACACAACACAAATAGCTGTTTGCGGTGCGTTACACAGTGAGTTTGATGTTTCAGTGTGAAGCAGTACTCTAATTACACTCCCTGATTGATGTATACACATGCAAGATGTTTTGAAGTACTTTAGGCCTGCAATTTAGCATTCAATGTGATTTCTACCGTTAAAAACGCTACTTTGCATCAAATCCAGATTTTTCCCCGGGACTTTTGGCGTGTATCCCACTCATCCATGCAAAAACTCAGATGTTAGACCCCTTGAAACATCTTTTCCATCACTTTTGTGGCCAGCAAAAGTTTGCCTCCCCATTGAAGTCTATTGCGGAACCGAAAATCAGAGGTTCGGGCCATGTCTAACCAGCTTCTCTGTAGCTAGTTGATCTAGCATTGATCTATCCTGGGTGTCCCTGAAGTCCCCAATATTTTCAAGTGTCATCTGGGTCCCCCAGTCCATGCTTCTAGCTTCACCATCAAAATGTTTCCTCATAAGTACTGACCTTACAAATGTATTTACATCCACTAAGGTTTTGAAAACATCAAGATGATGAGTCGGAGCAAAGGACAGGCCCCTAGTTAACACCTGCATCTCTGCATCAGTAGGAACATATTTAGATAATAACACTGCATGGATTGCTATCTTCAAGATAGGATTTTCTCTTGTTCTTTATACCTGCCCTCCTGGTTTTCCTCCTCCTCTGCCCCTCTTGTGACCCTTCCGTGGTTTCCTGTAGTAGGAAATTGGACCTGGCCTTTTTTTCGATGATCCATCCACATTAACCTGAGCCTGACTCTTACCACCCGCCGCCCCCTTGTACATTATAGGGAACACATGATGGTATTTTTGTACAATTCTGTCCCCAATGAAGTGTGCCTTTATCTTTTAAAGAGAACCTGTACTGAGTAAAAATATTTAAAATAAACACATCAGTTAACTTCAAATGAACATTACATAGTTACCTTGCCATCAGTTCCTTTCAGAAGCTCACCATTTTCTTCTGACAATAATCCCTTCCAGTTCTGACAATATTTTGTCAGATCTGAAATATATCAGTTGCTGTCAATAAAATATCAGTTGCTGTCAATAAAATATCAGTTGCTGTCAGTTATAGCTGAGAGGAAAACTGATGTACCAGGTAATGTCCATGTTTCCCTATGGCTTAAGTGGGCGATGTTACAGTTTAACTGTGTGCTGACCAGAAAGCTGTTATGGGTAATGGCCATTTTCAAAATGGAGGACGGAAAATTCTCTTTATCACAGTGAACAAACAGGACGCGGGACAGGAGAAAGACACTGAGGAGTAGACTACATGGAAGGTAAGTATGACTTGTGTATGCTTATTTTGACTTTTAATTTTCAGTTCAGGTTTTCTTTAAGTTTTAAACGCTGATTGTCTGTGTTTTTAGACTTGTATATGTACTATTATGTTGTCTTTTTTTATTATTTTATATGACCATATATGAGTTTTATCTGAGGGGTATCTTTCTGCCTGTACCTGTGGGTGAAGTGCAGTAGGATCCTCCTTTTCACTCATCCCACCTAGTTTAGGGTGGAGCTATGTACACATGTATATATAGTAGATGTGCAATGTTGTAACTTTTAGCCATGAGTAAGGACCTGTAGGTCCGAAACATGTCGGCTTTGTGTTGCTCGATACGTCCTTAATAAAGTTAAAAGTTCAAGTGGATCAGTGCAGACCATCCTTGTCTCTTTACTTATCAAACATAGACACATACCAGGGGTTTGTGTGCTGCCGATTACTGAACTAACCAGTTCCTGTTACCTTGTGCATCTTCTGATTTCCTGGTTGTGACTTATTTTGATTTATATTTGCCTCTGTCTGTCTTCTAATTTTTTTATTGTGAATCATTCATCTGTATACATTGTGCTGGGCTCTGCTCACTAGTTAGTTAGTTAATTATTTAGGTTTTCATTTTTGCTGGGCTGTTTTCACCTTAACATAGTTCACGTACTTTTCATAAACTCTACTTCACAATTGTATTGTGTCTTTTCATCTGTACATTATGGCAAACAGTGGTCGTCTTCTTACTTACTACCAACAAAGCCCTAGACACTCATATTCTTGCCTTACATCACTGAAGTTCAAAGTTCAAATCTCTGGTAAGGACATTCTGCTACAATTGAATGTGTAGTGTTGCAAGATGTTAAACTAAGCAAGTGTGCAACTGTTGTACAAGATTCATTAAAAAAAAAAAAAAAAGTTTTCAAGCAATATTGCATTGTCCTTTATTCATAATGGCTATTCAGAGTGTGCATGGCTGAAAAAAGTCTGTATGGGGGAAATTACATCCCCCACAATCTTACTGGAGTAAGCCGGTTAGCTACAAGTAAATTTATGCTCCTTCCTCCTCCACCACATTGAGTAAAGTAAGTGGAGCCTCGATTCCCACTACAACCTAGCTGATCCATTTTATTATTGGATGGTGGATTGCTTCATGTGATTGGCTAAAAGTATACTCCTTCCCACTTGGCCATGTTAACTAAATGCATCCCTATTTTGTTTTGGACCATAATTCCCAGCAATGTAGGGTGGCAGAAGCAGCAGGACCTGGATGATCAGCTGGTACTCAGGTGAGTAATGAGAGAAAAGGTAGGCTGTGGCAAAATAGGGACGCTTTTTGATATGGCAGCCTGTTGTTAAGAACATAGTGCAGAACTATGTGACTACCTGTAAGAAAGGTCAGCGTAAGCTGACCCTCTGCATGTATGCATGCAACATACAACATGCAGTGTGTTAAATATTAGAGGAATTTAGCAAATGATTCTTGTCAAGCTGGATATGAAGGAAGGCATAGAAAAAGACATTAGCAAAATATGTCATGTAGGATTTCAATCTTCTCAAAGTTAACTTTTGGCCTCCGCATTCCTATTACAGACTGTAACCCCAAGATACTCCATCCTCCCTCAGAGCTGCAAAACTCTATAGAACTGTGGTAGGGTATCCTTAACCATGGCATTCATATTTTCCATAAATCAGCCCCACCACATTACTCTTGCACTTGCCTTGCAGTCTTTCCCAACCTAAACTAATTCCCATCCATCCCACCCCTGGACGCTCTTACTCTCTCTTGTGGTCTCCGGAATGCCAGATCTGTCTGCAACAATCTGACATCCCTCCATGAGCTCTTCTTCTCTAAATCCCTCACCTTTCTTGCCCTAACTGAGGCATGGCTCACCCCTCTCTCTGTACCATAGCTACTGCCCTCTCCTATGGGGAACTACACCTGACAGCAGGACTGGAAGAGGGGTGGGTCTGCTCCTCTTCCTGTCCTGCACCTTCTGGGTCCTCTCACCACCCACCTCCCTGCACTTCTCATTCTTTAAAGCCCATGTAATCTGGGAAGGTATATCTGCTTCGTAGGATATGTAAACAACCAGCTAATGACAATAATTGCATTATACGCTCCAAATTATGCACGAAGAGCCTTTCTTCAACGGACCCTAACAAAATTGGAAAAAGTAAAAAAAGGGCTCTTACTAGTAGGGGGTGATCTGAATGCATGCATTTCCCCTTTAGATTCCTCCTCTTCCTCTAGGAAATCCCCTCTTCCCTTACTAGAGAAAACTTTAAGATGGAACAACCTGCTTGAACCCTGGAGAATAGCCCATCCCACAGAAAGGGACTATACCCATTTTTCAGCAGTGCATAAAAGCCACTCACGTATCGACTTTTTACTAACGGATAGTTCCCTACTTCAATTTGTAACTTCCACAGACATAGGCACCACCACCTGGTCTGATCATGCCCCCATACACATGACTATCAAGGCCAATCTTCAATTTAATAAATCACGTTCCTGGAAACTAAACCAAACTATCTTAAATGACCCCAACACGATCCCAACTTTTAAGAACAATTTACAGGAATTTTTCGAATTAAATAACAAGTCTGAAGTTGCTCAATCAACAATTTGGTCGGCCCATAAAGCATATATGAGAGGGCTGTATATTAGACAGAGTTCATATGTTAAAAAAGAAAGAGATAAAAAATACAAACGACTACTACAGCAGATAAGAGATGCAGAAAAAATACACAAAAACACTCAAGATGAAGCCTTAAACAAACAACTCTTCCTTTTAAGAAGAGAACTACACGATTTATTGCTAGACAGATATGAGTATAACCTACAAAAAACCAACACTATTAAATATTCACAAAACAACAAAGCAGGGAAATTAATCGCAAGATTAGTGAAATATAGACAGAACAAATCAAACATTCACTCTATAATTTATCCCATCACCAAAACGAAGGAACTAAACCCCAAATTAATAGCCAACACTTTTAACCTTCTTGGCGGTAACCCCGAACGTAGTTCGGGGTAAGCCGCCGGAGGGTGCCGCTCAGGCCCTGCTGGGCCGATTTGTTTAATTTTTTTTTTGCTGGACGCAGCTAGCACTTTGCTAGCTGCGCCAGCACCCTGATCGCCGCCGCCGCGCGCCCGATCGCCGCTATACGGTGCGGCGCGCGGCCCCCCCCCCCCCAGACCCCGTGCGCTGCCTGGCCAATCAGTGCCAGGCAGCGCCGAGGGGTGGCCCGGGACTCCCAATGACGACCCGACGTCAGTGACGTCGGTGACGTCATTCCGCCCCGTCGCCATGGCGACGGGGGAAGCCCTCCAGGAAATCCCGTTCTTTGAACGGGATTTCCTGATCGGAGATCGCCGAAGGCGATCGAAGAGGGCGGGGGGATGCCGCTGAGCAGCGGCTATCATGTAGCGAGCCCTGGGCTCGCTACATGATATAGAAAAAAAAAAATTAAAAAAAACTTCCGCGCTGCCTCCTGGCGTATTTTTTTATACCGCCAGGAGGGTTAAAGACTACTACCAGTCCTTATATGACCTCAAAGATGATCCACATACCTCACAACCCTCCCCTCAAATTATCAAGGAATATCTTCACTCCATAAATCTCCCCTCCTTGTCAGATACGCAGTTGGATAAACTAAATACTCAGTTTACATCCAACGAGATTGCCAAAACTATTAAATCCTTAAAAAGAAATAAAGCCCCAGGCCCGGACGGCTTTATAAACGAATATTTCATCAATTTCTCACAAACCCTGTCTCCAATCTTAGCGAACCTCTTCAACTCCTTCTTAAATGGATCCACCATACCGAAAGAATATCTTGAGGCCACAATATCTGTGATACCGAAAGAAGGAAAGGATCTTCAACACCCGAGCAACTTCAGACCGATTTCGTTATTAAATTCAGACCTAAAATTATATGCCAAAATTATTGCAAACCGATTATCGATCATATTGCCAGAGCTCCTACACTCAGACCAGGTGGGGTTTACGAAGGGTAGGCAAGCCCCAGATGCCACTAGACGCATGCTAAATCTCTTGAGAAAGGTGGAGCTCTGTCGAACGCCTTCTCTTCTCCTAACACTGGATGCCGAGAAGGCGTTCGACAGAGTCCATTGGGGATACCTGCAAGCCACCTTAATAAAATTTGGCTTCTCTGGCCCAATACTGAATGCTATTATATCTCTATATAGCACTCCCTCAGCTAAAGTTAATGCAGCAGGCTTCCTTTCTGACAAATTTGATATATCAAATGGTACTCGCCAAGGCTGCCCGCTCTCTCCTATCATTTTTGTTCTAATTATAGAAACACTTGCTCAAAAAATAAGATCTTCACCCAACATCAAAGGTCTAACAATAGGGAAGACTTCTCATCTTATTAGTCTCTTTGCAGACGACATAGCTCTTCTTCTTACCGAACCAATCAGTTCACTAACCTCTCTCCTTAGAGAACTACAGAATTTCTCAGAAGCCTCATACTACAAATTAAATCAAAACAAATCAAAACAAATCTATGATATTGGGAATTAATATATCTTCTAAAATAAAAAACACTATTAAACAGGAATTTGAATTCCCTTGGGCAGACTTGGCGGTACAATATTTGGGTATCAAATTGACAGCAAAAAAGGAAGACCTTATAAAACAAAACTTCATACCACTACTCTCGCATAATGTTAGGCCTCAAACCTCCCAAAATAATATTTCCCACAATTCAAGCCACATTATTAGCTTGGGAATACTACCTAAAACATCCCTCAGCTAAACAAACTAAAAAATTTCACCCACGAATATATATATCTCTACAATGCAATTATTCATAAATGATCTAAATGTCAAACCGCTAACAGACGCAGGTATAATTTATCTAAATGACTTCTTCCTAGGAGATAATGCAAAAACACTCCAAGACATAACTCGATGTTACATGCTATAGAGTGCTAGATTGCATTAAAACACGGAAACTCAAAATCCCAGCAATATCAGACAAATTATCTCAAATTATCAAATTATATTCAAATTATCTCCCCAATTAGCATTACTAGGCATAGGTCTTGAGCCAATCCCCATAAAAGTCAGACTTCCTATTGCCCACCTAATCTTCGCATCCAGACATATTATTGCGAGCAATTGGAAATTAAATACAGCCCTACCATTTCACCAGGCACTCTCAATTTCTAAAAGTAATCTTACCATGGAAAAATACATTAGATCAAGGATCTCCTCGACAATGCAACATTAAACGCATGTATATCCTCTTAGTAATGGTACAATAGAGTCCTTTAAGGTAATAATGTTAATTAGTAAAATCCGCACAAGTGGAACTAGTTCTATGTTACCCCCTATGGGTCTACTTTCCTCCCTTTTAACTTTTAACTTCTACTTCATATCCCTAATATCACCCTATCTGAGTTATACCCAAGACTATCTATATTTCGTATAGTTTATCTACATTAAAATCCAGAAAATGGTATGCCTTAATACGAGCCCTTCATAGTCACAATACAGAGATAAGGTATAAAAAGACAATCCAGATAAGACAACAGCAAAACCTCATTTTACTATCCCTAAAATTTGCTACTTCTAGCTGTGAGAAGGGTAGGTCTCCGACCCCTGAGCCCTTCTCTATGAGCAGCTGGGAATACTCCCTCTCTCCTTCCACCCATTACCATGGGCAGTGGCGGGAGATAAGGCAGCTTTATCCCAGCCTGGGTTAGATAACTCTGGTATCTATCTTTTTTTCATGTTTATGTTTATACTGTTTATTTTGCATTTCAGTTGTCATATATAAACAGAAAATTGTGCAACAACATATTGATATTATCTACCACTTTTCTGAAATAAAAATTTTATTGGAAAAAAAAAAAAGCCCATGTAATCTGGCCTTACCATGCCCTCCCAGCCATCATTGTGATCCCATATCACCCCCATGTCTACTCCAACTATACTCCTCCTTGACTGCTTGGCACTCTTGACTAACCAACATCCTGTCATCTGACCTCCACACCATCATAATCAGAAACTATAACTCACTAATCAATGAGTCTAACACCCCAGCCACTGGCGAACTGAGGGGGCTATTCCGGGTGTCTGGAACCTCCCCCCTGCACTGAGCTGTGTATTCAGCCAGGGAAGCCCGCATAATATAAACAGCCTCATTCTCCCTCCCTTCTTACTTCTAGTGCCTCCCTCCAGCTAATAGAATGAGAGAGGCAGCCGAGCTTCCCTCACAAGAAGATGCAGCCTGCAGTGAGAGAATGTTGATTATGGAGTCCCGGACTCTCCACAGCACAGAAGTGTCAGACATGATGAAATTAGAGTGCAGGCAAGCTGGTAAATATGCACAGCATGATGCAGAGCTTGCCTGGACTCAGGGTCTGTGGGCAAACATCTGTCTGGTCTCTCCCCATTGTTATAATGACTGCATGTGTGGATAAGGTGTGGATAACAAGCTGAAAAGTTTTTGACAGTCCCTAGACTCCAGGAGGGCTTCTTTCTGACTTGTGTGAGAGACTGACAGGGACAGGAGTCCTATTACAGGCATGTAGCCTGTGTGATGTGGGACTGTAATAGATAAGTTCTCTGCTCAATCTCAGGCTATTCTCAATTTCTCCACTCCTCTCTCTGGGCTAGTGCAACGCCAAAATGACAATAGCAATCGCTAGCAATTTGTGAGTGTAATTTTGTGAAGTGATTTTCAGAGCGATTTTTGAATGAATTGCTCAAAAACATGCTACATGCAGTATACGTGCGATTTTGAAAAAGTCACAACGCTGCTGTGGGAACACCCACATAGGGTAACATTAGCCAAGCGCTTTTCAAATCACTGTGGATTTGAAAAACGCTCAGAAGCCCTCTTGGTGTGCACCAGCCCTCCCTCATTCACCTTTGTTTCCCTCTTCCCCTAGAGCTGACTGTGTGTTCTTGTCATACAGGAAAGCTAAATAAAAGTGCAATCCTGGTGAGGCAAAATATTATTATTTAGTATTTATGTAGCGCCGACATCTTCCGCAGATGCATATATCCCTGCATCATATGGGTATCGCTTGTGCTATGTGACACTATGTAGCATATTCCACCGAATTGTCCAAACTAAGTCTATCTCCTGTTCCTCTCTCGGGGAGTTGTTCCATCATTGTCCCCTGTTCACATTTGCTGCTACCAGAAGCCCTCAGAAACACTAGTTTCCTTGAGTACTTCCAAAGATAGGCAGCTCCGTAATACGCCAGCGCACTTTTGTGCATGGGCAGTATGGAGCCACCTGTATTCGGAAGCACTCGGGGACATACGTGCTTCTAGACCTTTCAGGAACCCGCCCCCCTTAAAAATCCTACTCTCCATCACCAACTCCCTCAGCCTCTCTTAACACACAAACTCCCTCACCCAATGTGCCAGTCCTACTCTTGACCTCATATTCTCAAATTATGCATCCTTCATCAATTTGGACATTGTGTCATTCCCTATCTTTGACCATCACCTTCTCACCGTTACCATCCACACTTTCTCTCCCCACCACTCAGCCTGGTAGATGGCAGAGAAACCTGCATAATCTCAGCCCTAGCATTCTAGCAAGCCCCTTCCTCTCCCTCTCCGCCCACTCTCACATGCCCCAATTAAGTGTCTGCACAATATAATCTAGCCCTCTCATCTGCTTAAGATGAAGCTGCTCTGACAAGTCCCAAAAACTCCCAACTCTGGCACACCACCCACACATGCAACCTCAGAGGAAAAAAAAGTAACTTGAGCAGCTGAACGGAAATGGAGGAAGCCATGTCTCAATCCAGATTTCTTAGAATACAAGGCCAAGTTGCTATTCTTCCACACTGCCCTCTCTGAAGCCAAACAAAGTTACCAAGGTCTGATCCACCAACACATTACCCAGTTCCTCAATACCAATTCCCTACTTGACTCCCTACAGTCTGGATTCCGAACAGAAAAAGCCCTCGCCAAGGTGGTCAACAACCTTACCCTTGCCAGAGCCAAAGACAGTTACTCCATCCTGCTCCTCCTTGACCTCAGCATTTGATACTGTAGACCACCCCCTCCTCCTCGAATCCCTACAGTACGTAGGCATCCATGGCTTTGCCTTGGATCTCCTACCTCTCCAATTGCTCCTTCATGACTTCCTTCAACAGCTCCTCCTCAACCTGTGCTCCCCTCTCAGTCGGGGTCCCCCAGAGCTTTGTTTCGGGCATTCTTCTGTTCTCAATATACACTTCCTCTATTAGCAAATTCATCTCCTCCCTGGGCTTCAAATACAACTTTTATGCCAATGACACTCAGATTTACCTCCTTACCCCTGATCTCTTCTCCAATACCAGGGTCAAGGTCTCCTCATACCTTTCAACTATTTGCTCCTGAATGTCAGCTAGGTTCCTGAAGCTTCATCTAGACAAAACTGGGCTTCTGATCTTTCCACCCCATGCTGCTGCACCCCTCCCAGATTTTCACCTCACACTCGATAACACAACCATTCGCCTTACCTCCCTGGCCCGTTGCCTGGGCATCATCCTGGATTCTGCCCTTCCTTTATCCCCCACAACCAAAACATCACCAGAGCCTGCAATTTCCATGTCCACAATATCTCCAAATCCACCCCCTCCTGACCTCGGACACTACTAAGCTGCTCATCCATGCCCTCATCATCTCCCGCCTTGATAACTGCAACTCCCTTCAGTCTGGCCTCCACTTGAACCGCACTGCTCCCACTTCAATCAGTTATGAATGCGGCTGCCAGACTCATCCATTCTTCTCACTATTCCACATCCACATCCCTCCTCTGTAAATCCCTGAACTGGCTCCCTATCCAATTCAGGATAAGTTTCAAGATTCTATGCCTGGCTATAAATCGTTGCAAAAAAACTGCCCTACCTACATCTTGGAGCTCGTTCACAGGTCCCCTCTGGTCCTCCCAACAGGTCAATCGCCTAACTGCCCATTCATTCCTGCTCCTATGTGCACCTGCAGGATTTCTCAAGAGCCATCCTCTGGAATTCCCTTCCACTGCCCCTCAGTCAGACTTGCCCCCTCAAACACATTCAAGCAAGCCTTCAAAACCCAACTCTTCAAGATGGCCTACCCACCCCCTACCACACTAACTTATACTGAATACTTATTCTACAGCCCTACCTAGTGTGTCCATCTCTCCTCCCCTTATATTGTAACTCTATGGCAGGGTCCTCCCTTCCCTAGTGTATTCTACATGATTGTGTGCTCCTTTCCTATGACTGCCTCATACTAGTATTATTGGACCTACCTAACCAGCCCAAAATTGTATGATCGTGTATTTTGTACCCGGTTTTCCTTGTATAGCTTTGTCCTATGTTGTATAACATTGTTACATCTGTCATCTTTTGTATCATTGTACATATTTATTGTCCAGCGCTGTACAATATCTTGGCACTTTATAAATACAATTAATAATAATAATAATAATAATAATAATAATAATTGTATATATTACCTGAGCAGGTCAGTTTTTAGCCCTTGGGAGGCAATAAGTGTTTTAGTTACAGCAGTAATGTTCTCCCCCTGTGTTCCACATGGGACAGTACTTTTAACACATATAGCTAGCCAGGCTATACAGTCAAATTGTTTTTTATATGAAGAGAAAGAGTCATGATTGGTGACTTAGTGGTGTTTACATGGGCTATTATGTCCAGGGCCGGATTTGTACTTCCAAGTGCGGTAGGCCAGCTGTCACCAACCGCCTCCCCCCCCCCCCCCCCCCCATCAAATTCTGTCCTACCCTTTGAGTAGCAATAACTGGTTTGAATGGGCTCCCCACCGTTTTGCTGCTCTGCCCCTCATTTGACAAAGAAGCAGTGCATGCCCAAACATTCCTGGCCTCGGCTGCTGTGCATATCTGGGCAGGAGTGCAAAATGGCAAGGAGCGCGAGTAGCCAGAGCATGTGCTGCTTCTTTGTCCTCTGTGTAACTGGCTACAGTAAGAGCCACAAACTGGAGACAGGGCAGCGCTATTGAAAGAAGCTCATCCAAAACAGAGAACATGTGAGTAGAAGATCTAAAACTGCACATGCTGACATGGATGTGCTTTAAACAGATATAGTTCTTAGGGCAAGGAAGGACAGATCTTAATGGGTCAGTAGGAAGTTTTGACATTTTTAACACAGAATGATAACATTTATTAGCTAACTGTAAATAAAAACAGTGAGCTTTTGGCTTCTTCAGACTTTTATATGTTTGTAGACTTTATACTAACAAAATGTTAGAGCACACAACTATATATACATTCAGCATCAGAAGGAGATACATAGTTTGCTTTGCAAATATAAATACATGTAATATAATTGCCATCCTGTTTCACTGATAGCTAGCAAAGTACAATGCTCTTCTAAAATGAGTCAGGAAAGAGTTAAACTGTAGCACAGAGAATGCTGTGGTCATTCCACAGGCAAAAACAAACAAACCATAAATTTAACAGGTATCAGGTCTTTAAGAGCTGACCAGACCAGTAATAAATCTGATAGCGCAGAGGGAGAAGATTCCTGTTTGGGATTCTGAATTTGTGCATGAAAAAAAAACTCAAGAGTTCTGCTACTAAACCCAGGCTGGCAATTCTCACAGCAGCTTGTATGTCCTCACCATCGTACAGAGGGAGGACATAATCATCAGGTGACCACACATACTGACTGTCCTCAAACACACTCTGCACAAGTGAGAGAGATGCAGGGATCTCTGGAATTCAGGCAGACCAGAGCAAAGCAGGAGAGATGATTTACTTTGACATTTGACCTTTTATCTCTCAAAGTCCAGTGCCCTGCTGATTTTTATCGTCCTAGGCCATGATCTTTGTGGCCTTCCCAGAAATCCGGCCCTGATTATGTCTAATGTTGTCTGAGACCTGTCTGAAGTTATGAAACCAACTGGATCACAGCTGACAGAATGTAAATGATCTAAGATAGTTTATCAAATCAAACTTTTCCTTTAATGTCTTCAGTTTGCCAATCATGGCATTACAAGGATAATGTGATCAAGAAATCACTGACTGGTCTCTGAAAACTCTCTGGGTGCCAAGGGATAAGCACAGTTCAGATATAGAATTCTAGAATGTTCATTTACTGCATTACAGCAAGAGGGGGTTAGAGGTTGATTCTTAACAGAGATAATGTATGGCAAGCGTGTGGATGGACCCTGCTGCTGCACAAAACATAATTTAAAAGCAACCACCTGTCACCTTTTCTCCTTCTTTCTCCACTTCAGCTCACCGAAAGGTTCCCAAGGGGGCGCAAAATTAACTACTTTGTCTAGGGTTCCATTGCATCTTAATTCATCACTTGTTGGAAGTCAGAAGTACCAAAGTTTTGTTTGCTATTCCTTTTCACTTCCCTGGTTGTGGAGATCAAATGACTAGCAGTCCTACATTGTACAATAATAAAGTAGCACTCTGTTCTCAGAAAAACATCCAGGATGGAGACAGCACGGGTAATTTGATTAAAAGGAACACAGTAGCCAGTTAGCATGAAAAAAAGGAGTGATCATCTGGATCATCAGGAGTGATCATCTCTATATGTGACCTTATGTTTGGCTTTACAAAAAGTAGAGACCTTTTTCTGCATTATATCTACTAGAGCACCGACAAAGGAGATTATCCACAGGCACGTGCAGAGGGGGGTGCTCTGGGTGCCCAGGCACACCCTCTTTTTAAAAAACTTCAAAAAAGGTCCCTCTCGCGGGGCAAAATAAGCTCCGCCCCTGATCGTGATAAGCCCCGCCCACCCGCGGGAAGCTCCGCCCCCGTCTGGGACACTTTGAAGTGAAGAGGCCCAGACAGGAATCCTAGTGTGGCATATTGACCTCTCCCTCCACCTAGGACCCAAACTGACTTCTACCTCCCCCAGCACCCATAGTGACCTCTCCCTCCACCTAGTACCCACAGTGACCACTCCCTCCCCTAGCACCCACAGTGACCTCTCCATCCACCTAGCACCCACAGTGACTTCTCCCTCCACCTAGGACCCAAACTGACCTCTCCCTCCCCAGTACCCACAGTGATATCTCCCATCACCTAGCACCCACAGTGACCTCTCCCTCCACCTAGCACCCACAGTGACCTCTCCCTTACTCAGCACCCACAGTGACCTTTCCCTCCATCTAGCACCCACAGTGACCTCTCCCTCCACCTAGCACCCACAGTAACCTCTCCCTCCCCCAGCACCCACAGTGACCTCTCCCTCCCCTAGCACCCACAGTGACCTCTCCATCCACCTAGCACCCACAGTGACTTCTCCCTCCACCTAGGACCCAAACTGACCTCTCCCTCCCCAGTACCCACAGTGATATCTCCCATCACCTAGCACCCACAGTGACCTCTCCCTCCACCTAGCACCCACAGTGACCTCTCCCTTACTCAGCACCCACAGTGACCTTTCCCTCCATCTAGCACCCACAGTGACCTCTCCCTCCACCTAGCACCCACAGTAACCTCTCCCTCCCCCAGCACCCACAGTGACCTCTCCCTCCCCAGCTCTAGCAGTGATCCTGCCTACCCCAGCACCCACACTGACCTATCCCTCCTCCAGCACCCACAGTGATCTTTCCCTCCCCCAGTGGCTACCCTCCTTTCCCCTGCAGCACCCACAGGGACCTCCCATCCCAAAAGCAGCACCTACAGTAATCTCTCCCATTGCAAGCGCCCACAGGGGCCTCTCCCAACACCCAGCATCCACTCCCTCCTCCATTAACTACACTGACTATCCAGGCACCCACAGTCACCTCCCCTTCCTCCAGCACCCATACTGATCTCTTCCTTCCACAGCACCCGCAGTGAATTACCCTTCCCCCAGCACCCACACTGACCTCTACCTCCCTTAGCAGCAAGCAACTATGCCATTCACAGCAGCACCCATAGTGACCTCCACCTCTACCTCCCCCAAGACCCACAGTGACCTCCCCCAAAGGACCCACAGTGACCTCCCTTTCTTCCAGCACTCATACTGACCTCTACCTTCCTCAGCACCCACAGTGACCTACCCTTCCCCCAGTACCCACACTGAGCTCTACCTCACCCAGCAACCACACTAACCTCTACCTCCCCTAGCAGCAACTATGCCATTCATAGCAGTACCCACAGTGATCTCCCACCCTCTGCACCCACAACAATTCCACCAATGTTCAGCACCCACATTCCACTCAACCAGTAACCCCCACTATAGCAAGCACCCAGTACTTGCACCCTGCACCAAATACTCACATCTGGCCTCAATATGACACTTTGTACTTGCATCAAACAGCCACATGACACCCAGTACCTGCACCCCTTCACCCTATAGCTGGCACCCAGTACTCACACCCACATGACACAGTACTTGCACCCAGCCCCAACATGGCACTCACTACTCACACCTGCACACCGCCTTCACATGACACCCACTATCTGCACTCACATAACTAGTACTAGCACCCAAAGTACCTGCACTCAGAACCCACAGAACACACAATGCCCACCCATAGCTAGCACCCAGTGCAGGCATGGCACCAAGTATTGCACCTATGATACCCAGTACCTGCACCCAACACCCACATGCTTCATCTGCAGTAGTTCCAGTTGCACTAAGCCTCCACTTAGGGCCCAGTACAAACACCAAGCACTCACATATGACATCCAGTACTTGCACCCAGAACTCACAAGGGACTGAGTACCTGCAATCAACACCTACATGATAGTTGATACACACCCATACAGCCAGAATCCACATGACACCCTGTGTCAGCACACAGTACCCACATGGCACCCGGCATCTGCCTTTAGCACCCACATGACAACAAATACCCCACTATCCAGCATTCATCACCCATATGTCACCATGTACTCACTCCCAGTACCCACTTGGCACTCAGTATTGGCACCTAAGACCCACATACCCCCATAATCAACACCCACATGGCACAGTACTCACACGTCACCAAGTTTCAAAGCCATTATATGCACCCAGTACCCATCTATGGCCAGCACCCAAATAGCACCCAGTACCCATTCTTGGTCCGAACCCATATGAGACTCAGTACTCTCCCATGGCACACATCCAGACCACACATGGCACTCCCTACTAACATGTCCAACACTCACATGTCTCCCTGTACCAATTAACACTCACATGGCACCCACTATTGTTTATCACCATCTGCTACTCATTCAGCACCCAATACTGCATAGCACCCACTGCAAATAAACACCCAATACAAACTGGACCTTGGTGCTCACAGCAGCTTGACACAGACTGTACTTTGGCATCTCGACACCCACTGCAACTTAGCACAAAGTGAACCTTTGCATCTTACCACCCACTGTATCTGGGCACCCGCTGCACCTTGGCACTTACTGCAGTTTTGCATCTACTAATGCTTAGCAACCACTGCGTATTGGTAACCCCTTCTTCTTTGCCTAAAAAGAGGCTTGGGTGCTGATCAAGAGGGACAGAGGTCCCAGTAATGAAAGGTGAGTCTGTGCCTCCACTGTGGGCTCCACTGTGCCCACTCTAACCTACTAACAGTGGGCACCTACCACTGGTGATTTGAGGGTGGTGGCGCCAAAAGAGTTGGTTGAAAGGAGACACAAAGTCTGCCTGATACTGCTATTAAGGTGTGTGTGTGTGTGTGTGTGTGTGTGTGTGTGTGTGTGTGTTAAAACTGCCTTCTGCTTTTTAGAGAGGGGATATTACATACACAATTTAGCATGATTTATCAATTTCAAATTTGAGCACCACCCCTGTGAGGATCCTCTGCATGGCCCTGCCCCTTCCTGCAGCACCCACACTGACCTCTACTTTTCCCAGCACCCACCCCTTCCCCTCATAGCTGGCACCCAGTACTCACACTCACATGACGCCAAGTATCTGCACCCTGGCCTAAAATTGCACCCAGTACTCACACCTGCACACAGCTTTCACATGGCCCCCACTATCTGCATCAAGCACCCACTTAACCCGTACCCGCACCTAAAGTACCTGCATTCAAAACCCATGTGATAACCAAAGCCCACCCATAGCCAGTATCCAGTACAGGCATGGTGCCAAGTATTCGCACCCATGTCACATTCAGTACCTGTACCCAGCACCCACATGACTTCCAGTACATGCACCCAGATCTTACATGGCACTAAGTACTTGCAATCAACACCCGCATCACACTTGATACCCAACTGTAGCCAGAACCCACATGACACTCTGTGCTCACACTCAGAACCCACATCGCACCCAGTATCTGCATTCAGCACCCACATGACAACCAATATCCCCATAGCCAGAAACGAGGAGGGGGGCATGCAGGGGAAGACGTTGCCAGGCCGCTTTTTTAAATTTGAGCACCCCCCACTTAAGGACCCTCTGCACGGCCCTGATTATCCATACATGTGATCAGGATTTACCCATAGGCACACAAGGCCCGTGCCTACAGGAGGGAGCATCCATGAGAGGCGGCTCACTAGTGCCCTTCCCTCCCTCCCTGCAGAGTGCGAGCGGAGCGTTAAGTATTAGCATTAAGACTCACCGGAATCCAACATGCCAGCGACGACCGCTTTTCTCCCCGCAGCGCTCCTAGCATCATCTCCTAGGCAAAGCATCATCTCCTAGGCAACAGCGTGTCTCCTTACTGTGACACGCCTGCATGTACTGGCGGCAGCGTGTCACAGTAAGGAGACACGCTGTTGCCTAGGAGATGACGCTTGGCGCACTGCGGGGAGAGAAGCGCTCATCACTGACATGTCAGGTCCCGGGGGGGGGGGGGGGTCTTATACTTAACGCTCCACTCGCACTCTGCAGGCAGGGAGGCTGATGTTACACTTGTCGCCGCTGATCTGAGGTCTGCTATCATGGCACCCAGCCCCTGCCAGCCTGCACCTTACCCACCCTGCCCCGGGCCACCCAGCCCCAGCTAGCCTGCACCTTACCCACCCTGCCCCAGCCACAGCCAGCCTGCACCTTACCCACCCTGCCACAGCCAGCCTGCACCTTACCCACCCTGCCCCAGCCCCAGCCAGGATGCACCTTTCCCACCCTGCCCCAGCCACAGCCAGCCTGCACCTTAGCCACCCAGCCCCTTAGCCACCCTGCACCTTACCCACCCTGCCCCAGCCAGCCTGCACCTTAGCCACCCTGCCCCAGCCACCCAGCTACAGCCAGCCTGCACCTTACCCCCCCTGCCCCAGCCAGCCAGAACCAGCCCCAGCCAGCCTGCATCTTAACCCCCCTGCCCCAGCCTGCACCTTACCCACCCGGCCCCAGCCACCCAGCACCTTTCCCACCCTGCCCCAGCCAGCCTGCACCCAGAACCAGCCCCTTAGCCACTCTGCACCTTACTTAGCCTGCCCCAGCCACCCAGAACCAGCCCCAGCCAGCCTGCACCTTACCCACCCTGCCCCCACCACCCAGAACCAGCTCCAGCCAGCCTGCACCCATACTGAGCCTGCACCCTGCCCCCCCCCCCCCCAGACCCTGCCTGCTCACAGCCAACATGCACCCATACCAAGCCTGCACCCTGCCCCAGCCACCCTGCACCCTGCCCTAGCCACCCTGCCCCCAGACCCAGCCTGCACCCGGACCCAGCTCCAGCCAGCCTGCACCCTGCCCCAGCCTGCACCCCCCCCAACCCCAACCACTTAGCCAGTCTGCACTCAACCACAGCCACCCTGCCTCCATACCCAGGCTTCAACCTGCCCCAGCAACCCTGCCCTAGCCACCCTGAACCCAGACCCAGCCACCCTGCACCCAGACCCAGCCACCCTGCCCCGAGATCCACCTTGCCCCAGACCCATCCTGCACTCACAGCAAGCTTGCACTCAGACCCACCCTGTCCCCGACCCATCCTACACTTTGCCCCAGCCACTCTGCACTCAGACCCAGCTAGCACCCTGCACTCATATCCAGCCTGCACCTTGCCCCTGACCCAGCCACTCTGCCCCAGCCACCCTGCACCTAGACCCAGCCAATCTGCACCCTGCCCCAGCCACCCAGACCCTGCTACCAGACCCAGCCTGCAACCAGACCCAGCCACCCACTAAGAAAAGGGGGCATGAATTAAGCGGTGTGGGCTGTGTTAAGGGCGGGATTTAGGGCGCCAGAGATTATGTGCCTATAGGCTCCTGAGCTGTAAATTCGGCCCTGCATGTGATCATCTGTATATGTGACCTTATGTTTGGCCTTCCAAAAAGTAGAGGCCTTTTTCTGCATTATATCTACTAGAGCACCAACAAAGGAGATTATCCATACATGTGATTATCTGTATATGTGACTATGTTTGGCCTTCCAAAAAGTAGAGACCTTTTTCTGCATTATATCTACTAGAGCACCGGCAAAGGAGATTATCCATACACCAGGCAAACTTTAGCTTAGCATGTTTTTTAGCTTTAACACCTAAAGACCGCCTAAAGCCAATGGGCATGATCAAGGTGGCAGCCCCAGGACCACCTAACGCCAATCGGCATCAATTCCTGGGGCGTGGATTTGCAGGAGATTGATGCACGCGCATCTATGCTTGTATGACAGACCTCTGCTCCGCCATCAGCCTCCCATCGGCGATCGCCACTAGGAGACTGTTAGATGGCGAAACCACCATATTTTATAGCTGTACAGCTCTGCAATCTATGGCAAAAATAAATAAATATTTGTATAAAACAAAAAATAAACATTGGGGGAGCGATCAGACCCCACCAACAGAGAGCTCTGTTGGGATCCCTTGTGTGTTGAGTTGTGTGGCCCTTTTTGTAAAAAATGGCCTGGTCTTTAGGGCGTTTAAGCCCATGGTCCTCAAGTGGTTAAAGTACAACATTTTCAACAAATTCTTTTTTTTCCCACACATTTATCCAAGATGATCAATTTTCAGAATTTCTTATCCACGATCATGAAAAATCACTAAGAGTTATCTCATAAAAGAGGTCCATCATACCTCCTAAAAAAGGATGTAACTCCTATGCTACCTTTCCAGTTTCAGGATATCCATTTCTGTAAATTGACACTATAACTAAACTGAATGTTGAATATAGAACTGATGCTTTTGAAGTGGGCAAAACTGTGTCTCTTTTTTTCATTTCATAATCAGTCTCTGGAATGACAATAATCAAAAATGACTTAACATTATGTTAAATAAGAGTCAGATTCCAGAAAATACTTGCAAAAGAAATATCTATGTACCTCCTTCGAACTGTCAAAGCTGCTTTTAACTGTTTATAACATTGTCAGTCAACAGGAATATAGTGTGAAGAAGGCTTATTGGACGAAAGCCTTTCTTTCAAGTTAGCCAATGAATGGTAACACCCCGATTCAAAACTTCCTGCTTTCCAGAAAATCAAAATAGTTTAGCTGTTCTACTGCACATTTTCTTAAGGAAGAGCCAAATATCTCTACCAGTGAACCGAGAAAGATATATTGAAACTGAAAATTAAAAGCTAAGTGGAGCATACTACTTTTTAACTCAGCAGTTGAGTATAGTAAAAGATGGTATTATTAACGAAAGCCATATTATACAGGTGTTATTTTCTCTATAACTGCCAGTGCTTTCTGGGGTTCAAGTCTTTTCACTTCACAGTTCATAGCCACATATTTAAACTGTACAGCAAGTGCTGGCAGGCTCGGTATTCCCAAGTACGTACAGTAACCTTCTCCTTTCCTGGCTGAACCACCAAGCACCTGCATGGGGTTTTATGTGTTTTGCAATCGTGCAGAAGAGATCAATCTCCTGTTTACAATACAATAAACTCTATATTATGTAGCAATGATAGATCTTCAGAGAATTACCAACAAAAGTAGTTTCCATAGTGTGACTAAAGGATTTTACTTTAGTTTTAGACCTCCTATATACCACTAAAGGAACTAAAGGGGTTTTTGTCCACAGTCTTAAGATTCCCTAGCACTCTAGAGGAATTTAAGTATTAACATCCACACTTCAATTAAACTTGATGTTTCTTTTTCCACTCATGGTTTAAATCTTTACTAAAGCTGATAATGATAACATGCTTATAGTTAACAGACTGGCCATTGTCACCAATAGTGTAACTTTTGAAAGCAGTATTATCAGCAATTATGCCCCATTTTCCATTCTACAGACACCTTGCATTGTAAGCTTTAATCACTACCATTATTTATATACAGGTTAGTGTTGCTTAAATATGCCTATGAAAATGTTGGTGGTTTATTCTGGCACCCCTGGGCCCGTCCTAGTCACCCATGTATGCTGGTACAGCCAGGATAGCTGACTGCTTGACTCAACCTGAATAGATCTCCACCATGCTAGCTATACCAGCCCACATTCTACATGATCAGTGGCAACAAAGCCACCTCCTCTACTACTGAGCCCTTGTTCATATCATGGACAAGGGGCTCTTTCCCACCTCTGGTGCCCAGGAGTAGATAGAGATGCCTATGTCCTGGAGGTCTTATATGAAATCTGGGAGCCCTCTTTAATAAGAGAGCCCCGAGATGTCCTGCCCCTTCCAGGTAAATAGGTATAGAGGGTCATTTTTGAGTCTACAGTTATTTAATGTGCAACAGTAGAATAAAAATGTTATAAATGTTACTTATTTCTTCTTCTTCTTTCTTCTTCTTTAATTCCTGATTCGCCCGCTGGTCCCAGTGCTCATCTGATGTCCTTGCTGTATGTCAAGCACTGCTTAACCCTTTGGGGACCAGCCCCCTAGCCTCCCTTAAGGACTAGGCAAATTTGCATGCGGGGCGGGGGTGGGGTGGTGCGCGTTTGGGGGGGTCAGGCAGCCGGATCCCTGCAGGACCTTGCTGGGCATCATGTCCCCTGTGTTGCCAGGTGACCCCCTGTATGCAGCAGCCTTTACTCACCTCCCAAGCTCCAGCGATGAGCGACTGTGGACCCCTCCAGTCTCACCAGAATCCCCGCTCATACTGATGCTCAGTTCCAGGCCGTGGCTTGATGACGTTATCAAGACGGGACCCGGCACTGACCTCAGAGCGAGAGGGGATGCAAGCCAGAGTGGAGGGGAGCGCCTATTGTTATGGGCATGGCGGGGTGGTGAGTGGATCCTCTTCTTCCCCCCCTACCTCCACAACTGTCACAGTGATCACTATGATCCGTGGGCGATCATAGTGATCATGTGATCAGAAGCCATATGCAATGGCTTCTGATCACTGAGGGGAGATGTCAGCTGTCATATGACAGCTTAATCCCCCCTCTCAGGTGCGCATGATCGCATCAGAAGTGGAAACGGCAGGCGGCGTAGATCCTACACCGCATCAGGCTAGAACAGCCACAAGTGCAGCATAGGATCTAATAGAGGCGGTCCCCAAAAGGTTAAACCTTGCTCACGGCCGCTCACAGGTCCCGCCATGACCACTGCAAACCTCTTCTGTCTTCCTCGTAGCCCCAGCAGAAGTATCCTCGATTGTGTTGCTGAGGTTCCCCATTCATCAGACACCAGATGCATGCCCATCCTCCAGGCAACAAGTCAGCTGTGTCGTGGTGCCAAAGGACAACACCACAGCAAAAAAAGTAGCTCGCCATCGATCACGAGATGGGAGCATTGTTCGGGCTCACTGAGGGGAGATGTCAGCTGTCATATGACAACTTAATCTCCCCTCTCATGTGCGCATGATCGCATCAGGAGTGGAAACGGCAGGCGGCTTAGATCTTGCACTGCATCAGGCTAGAACAGCCACAAGTGTGGCATAGGATCTAATAGAGGCGGACCCTAAAAGGTTAACCCTTGCTCCCGGCCGCTCACAGGTCCCGCCATGACCACTGCAAACCTCTTCTGTCTTCCTCGTAGCCCCAGCAGAAGTATCCTTGATTGTGCTGCTGAGGTTCCCCATTAATCAGACACCAGATGCATGCCCATCTTCCAGGCAACAAGTCAGCTGTGTCATGGTGCCAAAGGACAACACCACAGCAAAAAAAAAGTAGCTCCCCATCGATCGGGAGATGGGAGCATTGTTCGGGCTTTCACCTGACTAATGCTCCTAATGTTCAGTCATCAAATGAGTGAACCTACAATTGGACTTGTCCTAATCCTTGCATGTTGGCGCTAGATAGTATCACCTCGAATAGGATCAGGCGCAGGCCCAATGTGTTTGTCCAATTTGTTCAAATGTTCTATTTTAACAAAGTGTATTAGCAATGCTAACAGAATACACTCAACCACTTCGCACCTGGATCTTGTTTCCCCCTTACGGACCAGTGCATATATGTACAGTGGGATGCGAACGTTTGGGCAACCTTGTTAATCGTCATGATTTTCCTGTATAAATCATTGGTTGTTACGATAAAAAATGTCAGTCATATTTGAGAAGTGAAATGAAGTTTATTGGATTTACAGAAAGTGTGCAATAGTTGTTTAAACAAAATTAGGCAGGTGCATAAATTTGAGCACCACAAAAAATAAATTAAATCAATATTTAGTAGATCCTCCTTTTGCAGAATTTACAGCCTCTAAACGGTTCCTGTAGGTTCCAATGAGAGTCTGGATTCTGGTTGAAGGTATTTTGGACAATTCCAGTTTACAAAACATCTCTAGTTCATTCAGGTTTGATGGCTTCGGAGCATGGACAGCTCTCTATAACTCACACCACAGATTTTCAGTTATATTCAGGTCTGAGGAGTGAGATGGCCATTCCAGAACATTGTACTTGTTCCTCTGCATGAATGCCTTAGAGGATTTTGAGCAGTGTTTAGGGTCGTTGTCTTGTTCAAAGATCCAGCTCCAGTGCAGCTTCAGCTTTGTCACTGATTCCTGGACATTGCTCTCCAGAATCTGCTGATACTGAGTGGAATCCATGCGTCCCTCAACTTTGACAAGATTCCCAGTCCCTGCACTGGCCACACAGCCCCACAGCAGGATGGAACCACCACCATATTCTACTGTAGGTAGCAGGTGTTTTGCTGTGTTGTTTTCCCCCCATGCATAATGCCCCTTGTTATGCCCAAATAACTCAATTTTAGTTCAGCAGTCCATAGCACCTTATTTCAAAATGAAGCTGGCTTGTCCAAATGTGCCTTGGCATACATCAAGCGGCTCTGTTTGTGCTGTGGGCGGAGAAAAGGCTTCCTCTACATACAGCTTCTCCTTGTATAAAGTGCGCCAAATGGTTGAACGATGCACAGTGACTCCATCTTCAGCAAAATGATGTTGTAGGTCTTTGGTGCTGGTCTGTGGGTTGACTCTGCCTGTTCCAATAAAAATAACTCGCACACCATGCAAAAGATTGTTGCAAAACGATTATGTATTACAAAATGATCATAGCAGCGAATAACAGTTAGTTACATTAGACATTACATCACAGAAAATGACAGTGACACTAGAACTCTGGAGTCAATGCATAGTATCAAACATAATAATGCATATCAAGCATTGGGCAGACTAGATGTGTACATAACAACAATCAAGCTGAACAGCACATGAGCATAAGAGCAACATCAGCCCTAGGGCTTTTAAGACAATAACAAAGTCACTGCATCAACTCCATAATATGGATATACCCTGACAGCGCGCTGTTTCGGTATCACCCTTCGTCAGAGGGTATATGCCAGTCTGCTCCCTCCAGTCGCTCGGTGTAGCGACTGGAGGGAGCAGACTGGCATATACCCTCTGACGAAGGGTGATACCGAAACAGCGCGCTGTCAGGGTATATCCATATTATGGAGTTGATGCAGTGACTTTGTTATTGTCTTAAAAGCCCTAGGGCTGATGTTGCTCTTATGCTCATGTGCTGTTCAGCTTGATTGTTGTTATGTACACATCTAGTCTGCCCAATGCTTGATATGCATTATTATGTTTGATACTATGCATTGACTCCAGAGTTCTAGTGTCACTGTCATTTTCTGTGATGTAATGTCTAATGTAACTAACTGTTATTCGCTGCTATGATCATTTTGTAATACATAATCGTTTTGCAACAATCTTTTGCATGGTGTGCGAGTTATTTTTATTGAATCTGGATTGTGTAGAGCCATGAGGGCTCGGTTTACAGACTCAGCACCCAATACTTGTTTAGATTAGCTTCTCACATTGATATTCTGGGTGTGCAAACCTCATTTTGTAAATTGACTCTGCCTGTTCTCACCATTCATCGCTTCTGTTTATACAAGATTTTTCTTGGTCTGCCACTTCGAGCCTTAACTTGAACTGAGCCTGTGGTCTTCCATTTCCTCAATATGTTCCTAACTGTGGAAACAGACAGCTGAAATATCTAAGACAGCTTTCTGTATCCTTCCCCTAAACCATAATGCTGAACAATCATTGTCTTCAGGTCATTTGAGAGTTGTTTTGAGACCTCCATGTTGCTACACTTCAGAGAAAATTAAAAGAGGAGGGAAACTTACAATTGACCCCCTTAAATAACCCTTTCTTATAATCTGATTCACCTGTGTATGTAGGTCAGGGGTCAATGAGCTTACCAGGCCAATTTGAGTTCCAATAATTAGTTCTAAAGGTTTTGGAATCAATAAAATGACAACAGTGCCCACATTTATGCACCTGCCTATTTTTATTTAAACAATTATTGCACACTTTCTGTAAATGCAATAAACTTCATTTCACTTCTCAAATATCAATGTGTGTGTCTCCTATATGATATATTTAAGTGAATTTTTTTAGTGTAACAGCCAACGATTTATGCAGGAAAATCATGATGATTAACAACAATGCCCAAACTTTCGCATCCCACTGTATATACAGGTATATATATATATATATATATATATATATATATATATATATATAGAGAGAGAGAGAGAGAGAGAGAGAGAGAGAGAGAGAGAAAGAAAAAGGGGGAGGGTTTTAAGGCACAATAGTATAGAATTTAATGTTAAAACATAGCTTTTAATTAGAATATTAATAATTGGTCACATATGACAAAATATAAAATAGTCCTAGTTGTACGTTTGGCAAAATTGGTTGCCTAACGCACGTTTTTGCGGTGTATAGCATGGTCGCTTCTTCAGAGGTTTAATGTTGCAGATATGATGTTAAGATATGCAGTATGTGAAAAAGTATAATTAAAACCATAGGTTAAAGAGAACCCGAGGTGGGTTTGAAGATTATTATCTGCATACAGAGGCTGGATCTGCCTATACAGCCCAGCCTCTGTTGCTATCCCAAACCCCCCTAAGGTCCCCCTGCACTCTGCAATCCCTCATAAATCACAGCCACGCTGCTGACAAACAGCTTGTCAGAGCTGGCTGTGTTTATCTCTATAGTGTCAGTCTGCTGTTTTCCCCGCCTCCTGCAGAACTCCAGTCCCCGCCTGCATCCCTTCCCTCCCTGCTGATTAGAGGGAAGGGACGGGGGCAGGGACCGGAGCTCTGCAGGAGGCGGGGGAGCAGCCGAGACTGACACTACAGATGTAAACACAGCCTCACAGCACGGCTGTGATTTATGAGGGATTGCAGTGTGCAGGGGGACCTTAGTGGGGTTTGGGATAGCAACAGAGGCTGGGCTGTATAGGCAGATCCAGCCTCTGTATGCAGATAACATTCTTTACACACCTCGGGTTCTCTTTAAATACAGCCACATCACAGGATCTTGCACCCATGCTTAGCGTCCAGTCAGTTCAGATAACTTTACTTGATTTAGTAACCATTAATAAATGCTTCAGTTTGGTATCAAAGGATTAGGTCCCTTAATAATAAAAATTGTGTAGCTTTCACGTAGGCTGTTTTAAAGTGGTGAATGTAGCACAAAAGATCATTTGGCTGGAGCTCACAATCGTCAGTCCTTTCCTCCTTCATAACAGGATATTAGGAGGTTTTAACAAATACCTTTTTTTTCCTTTTAATTCTATGTTATATACTTTTTAAGTTAAAGAGGAGTGACAATTTCAATTAAAAAAATAATACTTAAAAATAGCATTTAGTTAGTGTTTAGTGTAGTATTTGTATAGTGTTTATGTTAAGATCTTGAATAGACTTGAAACTGGACAAATGTTTACAGAAGTACTAGCCATCTTATAAAATTAATTGAGTTTTTGACTCTTAGTTTGTATCTTTATCACACAAAATAAAATAAAGCAGATTTCTCTGATCGTTTTATTATTTACACAAATTGTGTCAAAGTTTTATTGTACTTCTAGCTAGAATGATTTTGATTATTGGTAAAATTTAATAAAAGCACCTTGTCAGGCTCCACAATGACAGGGACATAAAATATATCCAGAAGTAATAGTGGGAATGTGTGTACCAATTTAGTACCTGTCACTCTCGGTACTGGTCGTGAGACGCATGGAGAGATTAGAGAGGACATGAAACTCGTACGTACAAAGTCTGATATGGAAAGCGTACAAGCTCCCTTAATCCAACTAAAGGGTATTTTTATGATTTTGTTTTGTTTTTTTTAAACACAGGCAAATTTTAGAGCTTTCACTGTGTATATTCCAATATCTTATACTGTGAAATCTGCTAAAAGAAAAAAAAAATACAATTTCAGATGAAGTACTTTATAATGTTTTTCAATTGAAAGTTCAGGTAACAAGTAAATTTAATGAGCTAATTAAAATAATATAATACTTTTCAGGTAACAAAGCTAGCATTAGCTGTAGTCTAGTTTACATGGTGCATTACAAAAAGGCACAAGAAATTTCAGTCTGTTAAAATAACTGTTTTGCACATCATATAACCAAACATATAGAAATTTCCCATTACTCTACTTCAAAACCTTAATCCTCAGTTGTCTAAAACTAGTTTTATACGGTGGTGTAGTGAATAGCACTAGGCACTAAGGTTTCCCGGTTCAAAATCTGGGCCAGGACACTATCTGCATGTAGTTTAGATGTACTCCCTGTGACTGCGTGGATATTCTCTGTGTACACCAATTTCCTCCCATATCCGAAAAACATACAGATACAGAAAAAACACACACACACACACACACACACACACACACACACACACACACACACACACACACACACACACACACACACACACTTGGTCCTAGAATGCAATAGGAAGGTGTAACAATGGCTGATTATTAGAGGGACCTCTGAGGGACAGTGAGTGACATGACACCTTCGTGTCCCTAACTCTCCCTCTAGATTGTAAGCCTTTGGGCAGGGTCCTCCTTGTTATGTCTCCTACCTGTTCATGCAACTCCATTACTGTGTACATGGATCTGAGTGAACTCTTGAGGGAGCTCGACTTCCCTAATCTCCATGCTCCCATCCAGTGCCTAAGCAATTCCTGTACTCATACTGTGCTGCATTATCTGGCTTGCGTGTATTCCTGTATTGTCTTATTGCTGTATGTCACCCCTAAATATTGTCTGTAACCTTAACTAATGTCCAGCACTGCGTAACATGTTGGCGTTTTATAAATACAGTAAAAAAAATAAAAATTATATATATATATATATATATATATATATATATATATATATATATATATATATAATGTGAATACACTACAGAACATGTCAGGTTTAGGGGTTAGGGAGGGTGAAGATTAACATTTTAATATGACCCATTCCAGTCTGGCTTCAGGTAACATCACAGCACTGAAACTGTCCTCATCCACATATGCAACCACCTGCTCATGGCAAGAGAGTAGACAGAGGAGAGTGCTCCATCCTGATACTGCTAGACCTTTCTGCAGGCTTCGATACAGTTGATCATAACATCTTGATAAGCAGGCTACAGGAATGCTGCTGCATTGATGGCATAGTTCTTCAGTGGTTCCAATCCTTCTTGAGTGGCACTGGCAGAACCCGAAAAGTGTCTATGGGGCCCTTCCTGTCCACCTGTGTACCACTTAAAGGAGCAGTATGTCGAAAAATTGTAAAATGTAAAATATATGCAAACATAAACAAATAAGAAGTACGTTTTTTTCCAAAACAAAATTAAAACTGTTTGGGCCCATGGATCAATGCTATGTTTGGAGGACCAAGGACAAGGCTTATGAAGAAAAGAACACCTTGCCTACTGTGAAGCATGGCGTGGGTCAATCATGCTTTGGGGCTGTTTTGCTTATGCAGGTACAGGGAAGCTTCAGTGTGTGCAAGGTACCATGAATTCTCCTCAGTACCACGAGATATTGGATGAAAATGTGATGCAGTCCACCACAAACCTGAGGCTTGGGAGATGTTGTACCTTTCAACAGGACAATGATCCCGAGCATACCTCCAAGTCCACTAGCAGGGATCCCCAACCTGTGGTCCGCGGCCCACTGGTGGTCCGCAGGACATTTTCAGTTGGGCCACGGGACTGTCCTCTTGCATGCCCCCTCCGCCCGTCCCCCTCCGCGGCCGCCACTGCTGTTACCTTTGGCGGCCGCTTGGTCTCTTATATTCCCCTTCTCTCTCTCTTGCCAGCGTGTGAGTCACAGCAGCGCGTCCTGCGGCTGCTGTGATAGAGAGGGAGGAAGCAGGAGAGAGAGAGTGGCTTCCTGTAGCGGCGCGCCGTTACTATAGGAACCGCTCTCTCTTTCCTGCTTCTTCCCTCTCCATCACAGCAGCCGCGGGGCGCGCTGCTGTGACTCACAATCCGGCGAGAGAGAGAGGGGAATGTAAAGAGACCGCCGGCAAAGGTAACTGCAGCGGCGGCCGTGGGGGGAGGGGTGTGGGCAGGGGCTACTATACTGGGGCACAATGCTAGCTATACTGGGGCACTATACTAGCCATACTGGGCACTATACTGGCTGTACTGGGGCACTATACTAGCTATATTGGGGCACTATACTAGCTATACTGGGGCATACTAACTATACTGGGGCACTATACTAGCTATACTGGGGCACTATACTAGCTATATTGGGGCACTATACTAGCTATATTGGGGCACTATACTAGCTATACTGGAGCATACTAGCAATACTAGGCACTATACTAGCCATACTGGGCACTATACTGGCTGTACTGGGGCACTATACTAGCTATACTGGGGCACTATACTAGCTATACTGGGGCACTATACTAGCTATATTGGGGCACTATACTAGCTATATTGGGGCATACTAGCTATACTGGGGTTGAATAAAACTGATAATGATGTGAGCACAGAAAAGATATTTGTGGTTATTTCATTATAAATGTTATGTTATATTTGTCTGACTTACAAGTGCCTCCTTGATTTGATTGTAAACAAGATGAGTGAAACTATCAAAATCAATGTCAAACTGGCCAAAACACTCAATTTCAGTGGGGGTTGAATAATTTTGAACACAACTGTAAATTAAACCACACGTGTATTTGCAAATATGGAACAAGAATGTTAATAGAAGCTGGTTTAGACACACACAACAGGTCCTTGTTGGATAATTTTCTTCCAATTAAATTAATTGGCAATTCTGTAAACAGAGAGAAATTTTTCATCAGACAGTAGGGTGTGGACCTCCAGATATGTCCAGAGCATAAGTATATTATTATTACTGTTCCAGTTGTGAGATAGGAGCTTGACATATCTACCATTGAAGAATTCTGCAACAGGGATATTGGAATTATTGAACAAAGAGACAGACTCTGTTGATCTTTATAAGAACAAAGGAATGGCTCTCCCATAGACTAGGAATAGGATCTGCCATGCATGTCTTGAGTAAAACCAGATGGAAAAGCAGAGTATTCTCTGTTTCTTTGTCAAGGAGCCAATAAGTGTAAAGCATGAAGCAACATTGTGTGACAACCACTTTCTGAAACTTGGCCACAGAGTGAAGGCCCAACTACCAGTAGACAAGCAAGCCATAAACAACTTTTTTTTTAATCACAGAGAACAATAGAAGGTTGTGAGAAAATGAGGCCTTTTAGAGCAGTGATGAGCGAATGCAAATATTCTTTTCGCCAAATTTTCGCAAAAATAAGTACTATTTTCGTTTCGAAAGGCGAAAATTCGCCGAATATTTTCGCATTAATTTTCGCCTAAAGTCCGTTTTTTTTCCGCGTTGAATTTCTAAGCCCCCTTAAAAGCTAGAATCACCAAATTTGCAGGGTATATTAAGGAGATATGTGGGTACAAGAGGAAAAATAATTTTTTCAAAAAGACCTTATAGTTTTTGAGAAAATCGACTTTAAAGTTTCAAAGGAAAAAAGTATACATTTAAATGCAGTAAATGACAGTTACTGTAGCAAACCTAGCAGTAGTGTAAATTTACTAATATCAAAAGAAAGGGCCAAGTGTAAGTGCCATGGGCTAAGTGCCAAGTGCAAACTGCCAAGTGCAAAGGGCCGAGTGCCAAGTGCAAAGGGACAAGTGCCAAGAGCAAGTGCAAACTGCCAAGTGCAAAGGGCCAAGTGCCAAGTGCAAAGGGCCAAGTGCCAAGAACAAGTGCCAAGTGTAAAGTGCAAACGGCCAAGTGCAAGTGCAAAGGGCCAAGGGTCAAATGAAAAGGGCCAAGTGCAAAGGGCCAAGTGCAAAGAGCCCTTGGCTCTTGGCCCTTTGCCTTTGCACTTGGCCCTTTTCATTTGACACTTGGCCCTTTGCACTTGCACTTGGCCCTTTGCACTTGTCCCTTTGCCTTTGCACTTTGCCTTTGCACTTGCAATTGGCCCTTTGCCTTTGCACTTGGCCCTTTGCACTTGGCCCTTTGCACGTGCAATTGGCCCTTTGCACTTGGCCCTTTGCACTTGGGCCTTTGCCTATGCACTTGGCCCTTTGCACTTGGCCCTTTGAACTTGACCCTTGGCCCTTTGCACTTGGCCCTTTGCCCTTGCACTTGGCCCTTTGCACTTGGCAGTTTGCACTTGGCACTTGGCCCTTTCTTTTGATATTAGTAATTTTACACTACCTCTAGGTTTGCTTAAAGGGATACTGTAGGGGGGGTCGGGGGAAAATGAGTTGAAGTTACCTGGGGCTTCTAATGGTCCCCCGCAGGCATCCTGTGCCCACGCAGCCACTTCCCAATGCTCCGGCCCTGCCTCCGGTTCACTTCTTGAATTTCAGACTTTAAAGTCTGAAAACCACTGCGCCTGCGTTGCCATGTCCTCGCTTCCCCTGATGTCACCAGGAGCACATAGCGCAAGCACAGTCCATACTGGGCCTGCGCAGTATGCTCCTGGTACCATCAGCGGGAGTGAGGACACGGCAACGCAGGCGCAGTGGTTTTCAGACTTTAAAGTCTGAAATTCCAGAAGTGAACCAGAGGCGGGGCCGGAGCATTGGGGAGTGGCTGCGTGGGCACAGGATGTCTGTGGGGGACCATTAGAACCCCCGAGTAACTTCAACTCATTTTACCCCTACCCCCTCCAACAGTATCCCTTTAAGTAACTGTCATTTACTGCATTTAAATGTATACTTTTTTCCTTTGAAACTTTAAAATCGATTTTCTCAAAAACTATAAGGTCTTTTTGAAAAATTTATTTTTCCTCTTGTACCCACATATCTCTTTAATATACCCTGCAAATTTGGTGATTCTAGCTTTTTAAGGGGGCTTAGATATTCAACGCGAAAAAAACGGACTTTAGGCGAAAATTAATGCGAAAATATTAATGCAAAATTTCGCCCTTTGAAGCGAAAATAGTACTTATTTTCGCGAAAATTCAGCGAAATCGAAAATGGGATTTTCGATGCGAAAATGGCTTTGGCGAAAATTCGCTAGCAACACTGTTTTAGAGTACATGCAAGTGGTTTTGGAGTTAATCTGCATAACATGGCAGAGAGATGCTGGGACAGACTTTTGGGAGTCATAGACATTATTTTTGTACTAGAAATTGACATGAATGTCACCGGTGTAAAGCTTCTGGAAAAGGTTGTTAAAAGAATTGGATGCTAACTGTACACCATTTTGTTTGCACTAATAATTATTTCTTAACATCTTACTTAGTAGCACTTTTACAGTAATTTGAAAGCTGAAACACACTATTTGGAAAACAATATTGGGCGCACTAGAAATTTGTGACACACTATAGGGACACTGAGAAACTGTGTGAACTAGAAATGTGTGACACACTGTAAAGCCACTGGAAAACTAGGTGCACTAGAAATGTGTGACACTATAGGGACACTGGAAAACCAGGTGCACTAGAAATGTGTGACACACTATAGGGAAACTGGAAAAACGGGTGCACTAGAGATGTGTGACACATTATAAGGACACTGGAAAACCAGGTGCACGAGCAATGTGTGACACTGATGGCTCGAACCTCCGATTTTAGGTTCTCGAACCTCGAACGCGAACCTCCGCAAAAAGTTCGGTTCGCACGAACTTTTCGAACCGCAATAGACATCAACTGGGATAACCACCACAAGAAAAGGAGCCAATCTAGGCCAAAATACATGAAAAAGTTATAAAGATTATAGAGACTGTATACACATGTAGTGCAAAAATCACAAATACATTTTATTATGGTCAAAAAATCCAATAAAATACATTTAAAAACATGATTAAAATCTCCCTGATTGAAACTAACGATAATGAGTAATCCAGTCACCAATATATATAGGTACTAAATGAATATGGTATTAATTAAATACATCCACTGTAGGCTGAGAAAAAGGGGATTTGTAAATATATATATATATATATATATATATATATATATATATACATACATATGTACACATACACACATATATATAGTTGTGCAAAATTGTGCAAGATTGTGCAAAAATGTGCAAAAAAGTGCAGATGGGTTCCTGTGTGAACCCAGCTTAAATCACAGACTGTAACTGTAATCCATATATGCATATATTAAATAGTGTATCTAAAAAAGGGGGAGTGAAGGTACTCACAATCCTCTCCCGATCTCCAGCTCCCCATACACCCTGGTAAGGCAGCTCACGTCTACCTAACTCCTTTGAATCATTTAGCGTGTCCTTTACCTTGTTTACACTTATTGTTTGGTTGTATTGTTTGCACGTTGCGCTGTGGGGGGTGGGTGTGCATGTGCATCCCCATGGATTTTCCTTGGGGTTGCATATGCACACGGCCCCATACACAATGCACACACATGGTTCTATATCAATTGTCTTGTTTTTGCACTAGTTTTTTGTGTAATATCTTTTGCACTAAGACACTTTATTTAGTTGATTGGACATTCAGTCCTCATTTTGTGAGTACCTTCACTCCCCCTTTTTTTTTAGATACACTATTTAATATATGCACATATGGATTAAAGTTACAGTCTTCGATTTAAGCTGGGTTCTGCACTATTTTGCACATTTTTGCACAACTATATATATGTGTGTATGTGTGCATATGTATATATATATATATATATATTTTTTTTTTACAATTCTCCTTTTTCACAGGCTACAGTGGATGTATTTAATTAATACCATATTCATTTAATACCTATATATATTGGTGACTGGATTGCTAATTATCAGTTTCAATCAGGGAGATTTTAATCATGTTTTTAAATGTATTTTATTGAATTTTTTAACCATAATAAAATTTATTTGATTTGATTTTTGCACTACACGTGTGTACAGTCTCTATAATCTTTATAGCTTTTTGATGTATTTTGGCCTAGATTGGCTCCTTTTCGTGTGGTGGTTATATTCGATTAGCCAATTGGGCTTTTTTGTAATTATGCCAATTATATGGTAATTGACCTTAGGGTCAGGATCGCTCCTTTATCTTTGCTTAAGACTTCAATGGGGAGGCAAACTTTGAAAAACTAGAAACATTTATGCTGGCCACAATAGTGATGGAAAAGATGTTTAAAGGGGTCTAGCATCTGAGTTTTTGCATGAAGGAGTGGGATACATGCCAAAAGTCCCCAGGAAAAATCTGGATTTGACACACAGCAGCGTTTTAAAGGCAGAGATCACATTGCATGCTAAATTGGAGGCCTAAAGTGCTTTAAAACATCTTGCATGTGTATACATCAATCAGGTAGTGTAATTAGTGTACTGCTTCACACTGAGAGACTAAACTCACTGTGTAACGCACCGCACACAGCTGTTTGTGTAGTGACGGACGTGCTGGACTGGTGCGCACCATGACGAAAGTGCAGGTGATGGAGGATTTCCAGCCCATATGGTCGCCGGGCTGAGGTAGCTCAATGACTGAACAGTGACTGTCCAGCTGATCGAATTTGGTCTGTCCACAATGAAGCAACGACTTTATTATTTTGGGTGTGCCCACCCCGAGGCACCCATATAGCCGTCGATCATAGCTTCATTGTGATACGCAAGCCCCTTCACCGTGGCAAGGTAACGATCACAAAGGGGAATTAACACGCACCAGAAAAATTATTCTAGCAGTGACCTTAAAAAATCAGGAATCCACCTAGAGCCCTGGACCCTGTTGGTGGTGGTGGAGAAGGCAGTCAAGCGGCCTTTAGGCATAGATGCTGTGTGGGGACCGACTTAGTCATGGGGTAGGCAGTCACACGGCGTACAGGCAGAGATGCTGTGTGTGGGGACTGACTTAGTCTTCAGGCAGGCAGTAGCCCTCCGGGATCCATGTCTCATTCATTTTAATAAGGGTGAGATACTGAACACTTTTGTGACCTATGCGACTTTTCTTCTCAGTGACAATGCCTCCATCTGCGCTGAAGGTCCTTTCTGAGAGGACGCTTAAGGCAGGGCAAGACAGAAGTTGGATGGCAAATTGTGACAGCTCTGGCCACAGGTCAAGCCTGCACACCCAGTAGTCCAGGAGTTCATTGCTGCTCACAGTGTCTACATCCACACTTAAGGCCAGGCAGTCGGCTACCTGCCGGTCCAGGCGTTGGTGGAGGGTGGATCCGGAAGGTCCGCATGTCCGCATGTCCGACATCACCATGAGATTGCTAGAGCGTCCTGTCCTTGCCTGTGTGGACATGGGAGGAGGAGGATTACTGGCAATGGCACCTTTATTCCGTTGTACTGTGACATCACCCTTAAACGCACTGTAAAGCATAGTTGCCAGCTTGTTCTGCAAGTGCTGCATCCTTTCTGCCTTCTGATGATTTGGAAACATCTCCGCCACTTTGTGCCTATACCAAGGGTCTAGTAACGTGGCCACCCAGTACAGCTCATTCCCCTTGAGTTTTTTTTATACGGGGGTCCCTCAACAGGCTGGACAGCATGAAAGATGCCATCTGCACAAAGTTGGATGCAAACGTACTATCCATGTCCTCTTGCTCTTCCTCAGTGATGTCAGCTAAGTTCTCCTCCTCCCCCCAGCCACGAACAATACGATGGGAAGGTTGAGCAGCACAAGGCCCCTGTGACACGTGCTGTGGTTGTTCTTCCGCCTCCTCCTACCAAAAACACCTTCCTCATCATCTAATTTCCTTTTCCCCACACGACTCTTCCTCCTCCCTTCTCTGTGCTGCCGCAGGTTTTGAGGAATCATCTGCTTCTGCTGAGAATTGATCCCACAACTCTTTCTCCTGTTCCTGTTCCTGTTCACGCTCTTCCAGTTTGATCCACCACCTGGCCCGGATGGGATGCATCCTTGGGTCCTAAGGGAATTAAGTTCAGTTATAGATATACCCCTTTACCTTATATTTTGTGGCTCTCTTTCAACTGGCAGAGTCCCAGTGAATTGGCGTACAGCTCATGTTTTCCCATTATTTAAGAAGGGCAAAAAAACAGATCCAGGAAATTATAGACCGGTAAGCTTAACATCAGTTGTTTGCAAACTATTTGAGGGGTTACTAAGAGATACTATACATGACTTCATAGTAGAAAATAATCTTATTTCTCAGCATCAGCATGGGTTTACTAAAGACAGGTCCTGTTTAACTAACATGCTCAGCTTTTATGAGGTAGTGAAAGCTAATGTGGATATTGGGAATGCTGTAGATGTGATATACTTGGACTTTGCAAAGGCCTTCGATACTGTTCCACACAAAAGTCTGGTGCAAAATTTGAGGATGCAAGGACTGGGGAAGAGTCTGTGTGCATGGATAGGGAACTGGCTAATGGACAGAAAACAAAGGGTTCTGGTCAATGGATCATACTCAAAATGGGTGACTGTAAGCCGTGGGGTCCCACAGGGGTCTGTACTGGGTCCAGTGCTCTTCTTCAATTTATTTGTTAATGACCTAGTAGATGCAGTAGTAAGCAATGTTGCTATTTTTGCAGATGACACAAAATTGTGCAGAATCATCAACTCACAGGAAGATAGGGACATACTGCAACAGGATCTGGATAGAATGGCTATATGGGCACATACAGTACATGGCAGATGAAATTCAATGTTGAAAAATGTAAAGTCATGCATTGTGGTCGTACCAATGGTCTAGCACCATACAAACTTGAAGAAGGACTTAGGAGTACTCAACTACATCAAGTTAAATAATCATACTCAATGCCAAGCCGCTGCAGCTAAAGCTAACAAAATATTGGGATGCATTAAAAGGGAAATAAAAACTTGAGATGCTAGCATAATATTGCCCCTGTTTAACTTTCTAGTAAGGGCACATCTGGAATATGGAATTCAGTTCTGGGCACCACATGACAGGAAAGTTATTGCAGTTTTAGAGCAGGTGCAGAGACGAGTAACAAAATTGATACGTGGGATGGAAGGTCTCAATTACCAAGAAAGGTTAGATAAACTTGGTTTATTTAGTCTAGAGAAAAGACGCCTTAGAGGGGATCTAATTAACATGTATAAATACGTCAGAGAGCAATATAAAAGCTTGATGGATGATCTTTTTGTCCCTAGGCCTTCTCAAAGGACTAGAGGACATGATCTGCGCATGGAGGAAAAAACGTTTTAGCCATTTATTTAGGAAAGGGTTCTTTACAGTAAGAGTGATTAAGATGTGGAATGCATTGCCACAGGAAGTAGTTATGGCAAATTCTATACCTGCATTTAAAGGGGGCTTAGTTGCTTTCCTCGCGTTGAAAGACATCCATGGCTACAATTACTAGGAATGCGCAATAATGTTGATCTAGGGATTTTATCTGATTGCCATCTGGAGTCGGGAAGGAATTTTTTCCCTTTTGGGGCTAATTGGACCATGCATTGTAAGGGTTTTTCGCCTTACTCTGGATCAAAAGGGATATGTGAGGGAGCAGGCTGGAGTTGTATTTTGTTCTCTGGTTGAACTCGATGGACATATGTCTTTTCAACCCAAGTAACTATGTAACTCTACGCACGGCACGATCCAGGAAGAAAGCATATGGGATCAAGTCGCTGATGGCGCCTTCACTGCGACTCACCAGGTTTGTCACCTCCTCAAACGGCTGTATGAGCCTGCAGGCATTTCACATGAGTGTCCAGTACTTCGGCCAGAACATCCCCATCTCCCCAGCGCATGTCCTTTGACTGTAGTTGTAGAGATACTGTTTGATGGCTTTCTCCTGTTGTAGCAGGCAGTTGAACATCAGGAGCATTGAATTCCAGCGAGTAGGGCTATCGCAAATCAAGCATCTTACCGGCAATTTGTTTCTCCGCTCAATATCGGCAAAGCGTGCCATGGCCATGTAAGACTGCCTGAAATGCCCACACACCTTCCTGGACTGTTTCAGGACGTCCTGTAAGTCTGGGTACTTGGACACAAATCTCTGAATTATTAGATTCAGCACATGTGCCATGCAGGGTACACATGTCAACTTACCTAAATTCAAAGCTGAAATGAGATTGCTGCCATTGTCACACACCACGTTGCCGATCTTCAGAGAGTCACACTGAAGCAGCCAGGAGAGCTGCTCCAGTGTGACTCTCCACTTTGAGGCAAGACATGTCTAAGATGGCATGACACCGTTGTACCTGGCATGCAGCATAGGCCCTGGGGAGCTGGGGCTGTGTAGCTGGAGAGGAGATCGCAGCACCAGTAGAGTTGAACTGCCACTCAGCCAAGGAGGAGGAGGACAACAGCGAAGAGGATGTAGCAGGAGGAGAGGAAGTGGCAGCAGGCCTGCCTGAAAGCCCTGGAGGTGTCACAACGAGGTCCGCTGCACAGCCACGTACTCCCTGCTTGCCAGCGGTAACAAGATTGACCCAATGGGCTGTGTAAGTAATGTACCTGCCCTGACCATGCTTGGCAGACCAGGCATCCGTGGTCAGATGGACCCTTGACCCAACGCTGTGTGCCAGAGATGACACCACTTGCCTTTCAACTTCACGGTACAGTTTGGGTATCGCCTTTTGGAGAAATAATTGCGGCCTGGTATCTTCCACTGTGGTGCCCAATGGCCACTAATTTTCAGAAGGCCTCAGAGTCCACCAGCTGGTATGGTAATAGCTGGCGAGCTAACAGTTCCGCCAAGCCAGCTGTCAGATGCCGGGCAAGGGGGTGACTGGCAGACATTGGCTTCTTCTGCTCAAAGATTGCCCTCACAGACACCTGGCTGCTGCTGTGTGCAGAGGAGCAGGAACTGCTCAAGTTGAGAGGTGGAGTGGAGGAGGGTGGCTGTGATTGTGAGGGTGAAAGGGAGAAAGCGGCTGAAGATTATACACCTATTACAAATGTGCAGCTGTCACACACAGAGGTACCGTGAACAGGTTCAGTGACACTGCGTGCGCTCATGTAGGTAGGTAGGTGCACTGAACAGGTGGGTATACAGTAATTGGTATTACAAATGTGCAGCTGTGGTGCAGTGACACTGCGTGCGCTCACGTAGGTAGGTAGGTGCACCGAACAGGTTGGTATGCAGTGATTGGTATTTCAAATGTGCAGCTGTGGTGCAGTGACACTGCGTGTGCTCACATAGGTAGGTAGATGCACTGAACAGGCGGGTATGCAATGATTGGTATTACAAATGTGCAGCTGTCACACACACAGGTACCGTGAACAGGTGCAGCGTTTGACTGGTATTTAACAGTGCATGCGCTCATGTAGGTAGGTAGGTGCACTGAACAGGTGGGTATGCAGTGATTTGTATTACAAATGTGCAGCTGTCACACACACAGGTAGTCACTGAACTCGGCCTGGCAGTGGCACAGTAGGAATTACCAAAGGGACAGGGCTGTATATGCAACACAAGAGTCTGTGGGACACACACACAAAAAATAGATCACAAGAACAACATTAGCTCTCAAAAGAGCTGTTGAGGATGAGGAGTGCTTTTTAGCAATAAGAATCAGCAAGAAGGAGCAACCTAACAAGCCTAACACAAGAGCCTAACTAAGCTTTCCCTATGTCAGCAGGTTCTCCCCCTTCTCTAATTACTGCAGCCACACGAGTGAGTGGACACTGGAAAGCTCGGTGCACTAGAAATGTGTGATACACTATAGGGACACTGGAAAACTGGGTTGACCCTAATGATGTAGTATAGGGGGCGGATCGAACTCGCGTATAGTTCGCGGTTCACCGCAAACGCGAACCACAGAAGTTCGCACAAATAAGTTTGCAGTCGAACTGTTCGGGCCATCTCTAACTATAGGGACACTGGAAAACCAGGTGCACTAGAAATGTGTGACACACTATAGGGACACTGGAAAACCCAGTGCACTAGAAATGTGTGACACACTATAGGTACACTGGAAAACCGGGTTGACCCTAATGATGTAGTATAGGGGGCGGCAGGGATGGATCAGGGGGGGTGGGGGCAAGCGGGTATCTTGCCCCAGGCGCAGTTTGTTGAATTCTTAAAAAGGCGGCAAAATGAATGGCAGTTTAGGCGCCAAAACCTGACCTTTAGGAGCCAAAACCTGACCTTGCCCCAGGCGCAACTTGGTCTTGATCCGTCCCTGGGGGGGCGGGTCGAACTCGCGTATAGTTCGCGGTTCACCGCGAATGCGAACCACCGAAGTTCGCGCAAATAAGTTTGCGGTCGAACCGTTCGGGCCATCTCTAACTATAGGGACACTGGAAAACCGGGTGCACTAGAAATGTGTGACACACTATAGGGACACTGGAAAACCAGGTGCACTAGAATGTGTGACAATATAGGGACACTGGAAAACCTGGTGCACTAGAAATGTGCGACACACTATAGGGACACTGGAAAACCAGGTGCACTAGAAATGTGTGACACTATAGAGACACGGGAAAACCCAGTGCACTAGAAATGTGTGACACACTATAGCAGTGATGGCGAACCTTTCAGAGGCCGAGTGCCCAAACTGTGACCAAACATCGACTTATTTATCACTGAGTGCCAATAGGGGGGGGGAGCCCACGGCGAACAATGGGCATGGCCATGACATTGTATGGGCGGAGCTAACGTAATTATGTAACAGTGAGGCATAAGAAAGCAGTGTTTCCGCCATGATGTGGTGAAACGAGGATTCGCATCATGGGTGTGCAGAAACTGTGTGATGCTATTTATTATTTTCCCCGCCGTAACCCCAAAGCAGCAAATATAGCAAACTATGACCATTAAATAATAAAAGCAGCAACAGTTACCCCAGACACCAGAAAAAAACTGCAATGTGGGTAACATTTCAGCAGAAAATCACGCAATGTGGGCAACATTTCAGCAGAAAATAATGCAGTGGGCAACATTTCAGCAGAAAATAATGCAGTGGGCAACATTTCACCAGAAAATTACGCAGTGGGCAACATTTCACCAGAAAATAACGCAGTGGGCAACATTTTAGTAGAAAATAAGCAGCGGGCAACATTTCAGCAGAAAATAACGCAGTGGGCAACATTTTACCAGAAAATAACTAAGAGGGCCACATTTCAGCAGAAAATAACGCAATGTGGGCAACATTTCACCAGTAAATAACACAGTGGGCAACATTTTAGTAGAAAATAAGCAGCGGGCAACATTTCAGCAGAAAATAACGCAGTGGGCAACATTTCACCAGAAAATAACTCAGTGGGCAACATTTCAGCAGAAAATAATGCAATGTGGGCAACATTTCACCAGTAAATAAACGCAGTGGGCCACATTTCAGCAGAAAGTAAACGCAGTGGGCAACATTTCAACAGAAAATAAACGCAGTGGGCCCCATTTCAGCAGAAAATAAACGCAGTGGGCAACATTTCACCAGAAAATAAACGCAGTGGGCAACATTTCACCAGAAAATAAACGCAGTGGGCCACATTTCACCAGAAAATAAACGCAGTGGGCCACATTTCACCAGAAAATAAATGCAGTGGGCCACATTTCAGTAGAAAATAAACGCAGTGGGCCACATCTCAGTAGAAAATAAACGCAGTGGGCCACATTTCAGCAAAAAATAAACGCAGTGGGAAACATTTCATCAGAAAATAAACATGGTGGGCAACATTTCACCAGTAAATAAACGCAGTGGACCACATTTCAGCAGAAAATAAACGCAGTGGGCAACATTTCACCAGAAAATAAACGCAGGGGGCAACATTTCACCAGAAATGAAAATAACACGATGTGGGAAACATTTCACCTACAAAATAAGGAATTTAGGATAAAACACAGGGAGAAAGAAACGGGAGCCCCCAATAGTGTATTACTGAGATTATTTGAAAAATTTGTGATAGATAATCGGAGATATACTCACAAACATGGGTTGCCGGGTATCAGGCAACCACTTTCAGCGCGGATGGGGATATTAGGCCTGTCCCCACTCAGGCTAAGAAGTCGCTCTCTGTAGTAGGAGGAAAAAGGGGGGTGCTCGCACCCATCCACCAGGTGGATAATAGTATACAATGGTTACAGAGGCGCCAGCAGAGTAAAATATGCTCAATTTAAAACAATAATAAAATCCGGGGGGTAAGGGTGGACTTACCTCCCTCGGAACCAAAAGACACAACCACTATGAAAAGTGTAGACAAAATTTAATCTGTACTCCAGGACAACAATTGCAACGCGTTTCGCGGGTCTCAAGCCCGCTTCCTCAGGCAAAAATACAAAAGACAAGGAGCAGCTGTAACAGACAGAAAAAATAAAATAAAATGGAAGAATAAAGATACGAAATACACACAATAAAAATACGTCCCATAAAAAACGTCTGATAAAAATGCGTTTTATCAGACGTTTTTTATGGGATATATTTTTATCGTGTGTATTTCGGATCTTTATTCTTCCATTTTATTTTATTTTTTCTGTCTGTTACAGCTGCTCCTTGTCTTTTGTATTTTTGCCTGAGGAAGCGGGCTTGAGACCGGCGAAACGCGTTGCAATTGTTGTCCTGGAGTACAGATTAAATTTTGTCTACACTTTTCATAGTGGTTGTGTCTTTTGGTTCCGAGGGAGGTAAGTCCACCCTTACCCCCCGGATTTTATTATTGTTTTAAATTGAGCATATTTTACTCTGCTGGCGCCTCTGTAACCATTGTAAAATAAGGAATTTACTCATCTGACAGAAGTCTCCTCTCCCATCTGGCCTCTGGTGCGCAGCTCCCCCGGACGATCCTCCTGCATATCTCGCGCGCTGAATGCAATAGCAGGGCTAAAGGGAAGATGGCGCCCGAAGCCCTATACTGGAGACACAAATAGTCTCCAGTACAGGGCTTCGGACACCATCTCCCTGTAGCCCTGCTCTGCCTGCCGGAAGACTATGCAGGCCGGAGCGGGGCTGCGGGCTATGAACTGGCGCGGCGTCTAGTAGACACTGCGGGCAGTTCATGCAATGGGCGCAGCAGCGATGGTGTGCCAGCAGATTTGGCTACGCGTGTCGGGTCTGGCACACGCGCCATAGGTTCGCCATCGCTGCACTATAAGGACACTGGAAAACCCGGTGCACGAGAAATGTGTGACACACTGTAGGGACACTGGAAAACCAGATGCACTAGAAATGTGTGACACTATAGGGACGCTGAAAAATCCGGTGCACTAAAAATGTGTGACACACTATAGGGACACTGGAAAACCAGGTGCACTAGAAATATGTGACACACTATAGGGACACTGGAAAACCAGGAGCACTAGAAATATGTGAAACACTATAGGGACACTGGAAAACCAGGTACACTAGAAATGTGTGACACTATAGGGACACTGGAAAACCAGGTGCACTAGAAATATATGACACACTATAGGGACACTGGAAAACCAGGTGCACTAGACATATGAGACACACTATAAGGACACTGGAAAACCAGGTGCACTAGAAATGTGTGACACTATTGGGACTAGAAAACCCGGTGCACTAGAAATATGTGACACACTATAGGGACACTGGAAAACCGGGTGCACTAGAAATGTGTGACACACTGTAGAGACACTGGAAAACCATGTGCACGAGAAATGTGTGACACACTATAGGGACACTGAAAAACCAGGTGCACGAGAAATGTGTGATGCACTATAGGGACACTGGAAAACCGGGTGCACTAGAAATGTGCGACACACTATAGAGACACTGGAAAACCAGGTGCAGGAGAAATGTGTGACACACTATAGGGACACTGAAAAACCAGGTGCACTAGAAATGTGTGACACTATAGGGACACTGGAAAACCAGGTGCACGAGAAATGTGTGACACACTATAGGGACACTGAAAAACCAGGTGCACGAGACATGTGTGACACACTATAGGGACACTGGAAAACAGGGTGCACTAGAAATGTGTGACACACTATCGGGACACTGGAAAACCCGGTGCACGAGAAATGTGTGACACAGTATAGGGACACTGGGAAACCAGGTGCACTAGAAATGTGTGACACTATAGGGACACTGGAAAACCCGGTGCACTAGAAATGTGTGACATACTATAGGGACACTGGAAAACCAGGTGCACTAGAAATGTGTGAAACTATAGGGACACTGGAAAACCCGGTGCACTAGAAATATGTGACACACTATAGGGACACTGGAAAACCAGGTGCACTAGAAATGTGTGACACACTATACGGACGCTGGAAAACCCGGTGCACTAGAAATATGAGACACACTATAGGGAAACTGAAAAACCGGGTGCACTAGAAATGTGTGACACTATAGGGATACTGGAAAACCTGGTGCACTAGAAATGTGTGACACTATAGGGACACTGGAAAACCAGGTGCACTAGAAATGTGTGACACACTTTAGGGACACTGGAAAACCAGGTGCACTAGAAATGTGTGACACACTATAGGGAAACTGAAAAACCGGGTGCAGTGGAAATGTGTGACATACTATAGGGACACTGGAAAACCGGGTGCACTAAAAATATGTGACACACTATAGGAACACTGGAAAACCCGGTGCACTAGACATGTGTGACACCACACTATAGGGACACTGGAAAACCAGGTACACTAGAAATGTGTGACACACTATAGGGACACTGGAAAACCGGGTGCACTAGAAATGTGTGACACACTATAGGGACACTGGAAAACCAGGTGCACTAGAAATATGTGACACACAATAGGGACACTGGAAAACCAGGTGCACTAGAAATATGTGACACACAATAGGGACACTGGAAAACCCGGTGCACTAGAAATGTGTGACGACTATAGGGACACTGAAAAACCGGGTGCACTAGAAATGTGTGACACACTATAGGCAGTGGCAGCTCCAGTTTCTCATTTTTGGGGGGCTCAAAGGGGGCACAAGGGCTAGCTGGCGGGGCTCACTGGGGAATTTGCGGCGCATGAAGCGCGCCACGGTGGAAATTGGGCGTGGTCATGAGGTAATGTTGGCGGGGCTAATGTAGTTGTACCAGCTAATGTAGTTACATAAAAAAAATGAAGTAAATGCACATAATGACAGACAGCGTTTCCCCAGTAAATGCACGTAATGAGAGACAGCGTTTCCCCAGTAAATGCACGTAATGAGAGACAGCGTTTCCCCAGTAAATGCACGTAATGAGAGACAGCGTTTCCCCAGTAAATGCACGTAATGAGAGACATCGTTTACCCAGTAAATGCACGGAATGAGAGACAGCGTTTCCCCAGTAAATGCACCGAATGAGAGACAGCGTTTCACCAGTAAATGCATGTAATGAGAGACAGCGTTTCACCAGTAAATGCATGTAATGAGAGACAGCGTTTCACCAGTTAATGCACATAATGACATACAAGCGTTTCCCCAGTAAATGCATGTAACGAGAGACAGCATTTCATCAGTAAATGCACGTAATGACAGACAGCCTTTCACCAGTAAATGCATGTAATGAGAGACAGTGTTTCACCAGTTCATGTACTTAATGACAGACAGAAAGCCTTTCACCAGTAAATTCACATAATGACAGACAGCCAGTGCCCTACTATAGGTAGCCAGGTGTATAGATGTCCCCAGTCGTGACAGTTAAAAATGGCGCACAGCGCCAGGGGAATACAAAGGGCGCCCCATAGACTTACATTATATAACACTATTTAGCGTTATAAGTGTTAAAAAATGGTGCAGGCAGTGTGCCTTACACTTATAACGCTAAATAGCGTTATAAGTGTTCAAAAGTGCAGCGAGGGTCGGGGGAGGAGAGAGGCAGTGGGACACTGGAGGGCATAGGCATCGGGGGAGGATGTGTGCAAAAGCATACGTTACCTTGTCCCGGGCCGCCAATCACTCCTTCCCTCCACTCCTTCACTTCTTCCATTCGTTTACAGTAGTCCTGCAGCCGGCCAATCACCATGTGGCTTCAGTCTCCTCATGGTGATTGGCCGGCTGCAGAACTACAGTAAACGAATGGAAGGAGCGGAGGGAAGGAGCGATCGCCGCCCCAGGACAAGGTAACGTATGCCTCTGCATACATCCGATGCCTATGCCCTCTAGTGTCCCGCTGCCTCTCTCCCTCAGCCCCCGCTGCCTATACTAGCAGCCCCCTGCATGTTTTTCATGACGCACCGCTCTGCAATCAATGTATCATAAAACGAAATTTACCGCTTTATTGTATTTACATGAAACCGGTAAATAGCGTTTTATGATACATTTATCGGCAGAACGGTGCACCATTTTTCTCCCTGCGCCATTTTTAGATGGACCCGTCCCCAGTATATGTAGCCAGGCATATAGCTGGCCCCAGTATATGTAGTCAGACTGGTGGTGATGGGCTGGGGGCCCCAGGGCAGCTCAGGCCTGGCTTGGTGGTGGGCTGGGCGGAAGACTTTAGGCTCAGGCCTGGCTGGTGGTGGTGGGCTGGGGGCCCCCAGGGCAGCTCATGCCTGGCTGGTGGTGGTGGTGGGCTGGGGGCCCCCAGGACAGCTCAGGCCTGGCTGGTGGTGGTGGTGGGCTGGGGGCCCCAGGGCAGCTCAGGCCTGGCTGGTGGTGGTGAACTGGGGGCACCACTGGGCAGTTTAGGTCTGGTTGGTGGTGATGGGCTGGGGGCCCCAGGGCAGCTCAGGCCTGGCTGGTGGTGGGCTGAAGGCCTCAGGCCTGGCTGGTGGTGGTGGTGGGCTGGGGGCCCCAGGGCAGCTCAGGCCCAGCTGGTGGTGGTGGGCTAGGGGCCCCCAGGGCAGCTCAGGCCTGGCTGGTGGTGAGCTAAAGGCCTCAGGCTTGGCCGCCTGGTGGTGGTGGGCTGGGAGCCCCCCAGGGCAGCTCAGGCCTGGTTGGTGGTGGTGGGCTGGGAGCGCTATAGGGACACTGGAAAACCAGGTGCACTAGAAATGTGTGACACTATAGGGACACTGGAAAACCGGGTGCACTAGAAATGTGTGACACTATAGGGACACTGGAAAACCAGGTGCACTAGAAATGTGTGACACACTATAGGGATACTGGAAAACCGGGTGCACTAGAAATGTGTGACACACTATAGGGACACTGGAAAACCAGGTGCACTAGAAATGTGTGACACACTATAGGGACACTGGAAAACCCAGTGCACTAGAAATGTGTGACACACTATAGGGACACTGGAAAACCCAGTGCACTAGAAATGTGTGACACACTATAGGGACACTGGAAAACCCGGTGCAATAGAAATGTGTGACACAGTATAGAAACACTGGAAAACCGGGTACACTAGAAATATGTGACACACTATAAGGACACTGGAAAACCCGGTGCACTAGAAATGTGTGACACACTATAGGGACACTGGAAAACCCGGTGCACTAGAAATGTGTGACACACTATAGGGAAATTGAAAAACCGGGTGCACTAGAAATGTGTGACACACTATAGGGACACTGGAAAACCCGGTGCAATAGAAATGTGTGACACACTATAGGGACACTGGAAAACCCGGTGCAATAGAAATGTGTGACACAGTATAGAGACACTGGAAAACCGGGTGCACTAGAAATGTGTGACACACTATAGGGAAACTGAAAAACCTGGTGCACTAGAAATGTGTGACAACTATAGGGACACTGGAAAACCTGAACACAGATAAACAGATTTACTGTAAAGTGGATCCGAGATGAACTTTTACTCAATGCATAATTGTGTTCCTTTCCTATTGTTTATAGGGCATTCCTCAAGCCAAATACTTTTCTGTTTTTGTTTTAATACTCTAATTCCCTATAAACGAAACAAGCCCCGCCCACAGTTTTTCAGAGAGCCTTGGCAGTAGCAAGGGCTCATGGGAGCTCAGTCTAAGCAGGAGGAGGGGTAGGTATTACTAGCCAGAGATTTCAGAGGCAGAGGGGAGGAGGGAGGAGGGGGGATTAGGTTTTTTCCACAGTCTGAGTGCTGATGGTGTAGATAAGCTTGCCTGTGTGTAATGTTTTGTTTTCAAACAACATAGCTGCTGTCATTGTATCACAGGAAGAAATAATCATATTCTATTAAAGCTGTTTGCAGCTAGATTTGCTGTTTAAACTATCTAAACTTTACATAAGATATATAGACTAGAAGTTACTTGTTATAGTTAGTTTTTCATCTCGGATCCGCTTTAAGTTGTTATGATAAAGGAGAGCCTGGAGGGAGTCTGTAAGCTAACCTATGGGACACAAAAATGCTGGTGTCCCTGGAATTAAATTCTTACTGTAACGATTGGTATCAGCAAGAACAGATTTTCTGAATATTGGTGATCTGCAGTATCACCAATAATACAGATGCTATACCTGATTATGTAGTGATCTGCAGAATCACCAATAATGCGAGTATAGCGAGACACAGGTAACCAGATGTAAAGATAGGTGTTTGGTGCAACAGTAATACAGATAGAGATACCACCTTCCCAGAGGAGCTAGTAGAGGGAGATATCTCTATAAAACACAGGGATCAGCATTCCAGCAAGCCGGAGATGCAGATGAACTAGTAATCAGTTCACCCGAGGAGCGGGTGGTGCACAGTAAGACAACGTATACTGATCACCCGTGGAGCGGGTGATTCAGACTGCACTGCAGCCGGTGGTCACCTGAGGGGCAGGAGATCAACACTGTGCTGCAGCTCCTAATCACCTGAGGAGCAGGTGACTAAGACAGTACTGCAGCTACTGGTCACCTGAGGAGCAGGTGATTAAGACTGTACTGCAGCTACTGGTCACCTGAGGAGCAGGTGATTCAGACTGTACTGCAGCTACTGGTCACCTGAGGAGCAGGCGATTCAGACTGTACTGCAGCTACTGGTCACCTGAGGAGCAGGTGATTAAGCTGTACAGAGAATCCCTCACCAGGGACAAGGCTCACTGGTGAGGGCAGGAGAGTCAGACAAGCAGATTCGGCAACAAACGGACAGATACGGTACAAAGACAGAAGGCTAAATCAGAGTAGTGTTCAGGCTGAGTCGGCAACAGGATCAGATAGGCAGAAGCACAGAATCAGTAGGCAGAAGAGTAGTCAAGGCTAGCAGAAGGTCATAACAAATAATACAATTCAATTAGTACTTTAGCTATCAACAGAATCTGACTAAGTGTGGTAACACGTAGCATTTGCAACAGCAGACAAGGAGCTACTGACAGGCAGGTCCTATATATACTGAGAGCGCCCCACAGCGCCGCCCCAGTCACTCAGCCAATCAGGAGCACTGCTGGAGTCAGAGGACCGGCCGATCACCTGACTCACCTTCTATTCGCACAAAAGTCCTGTCGCCTGGCGCGCGCGCGTAGCCCTCAGTCTATGTGCAACTGAATGACCAGGCAAAACTCCACCATGTAATTGCGCAGCGGAGGCCGCTGGCTGAGACGCGGAGACAGCCGCCATGCCGCTCACCGCTGTAGCGGCATCTCCGCTATCTATTACACTTACATTATTCTATTTGTGTATTAGTACTTCAGGTAAAAAATGTGTACAGTATTCATAATGTAGTTACTGCATTGCTGATCATGACTTCCTTGAAAAAAAATAAATATTGATAAAATGAACAATGCTTAGATTAGTTCTTTTGCTCCCACAGATTCAAAGCTCCTCTAAATCATAAAGTTGGACAAGTGTATACAAAACAGACTCAAAATTAACAATAAAATGTTCCCAGACTAAGATAGAACTCACAAGCAAAAACTCAAGATGTTTGGTATTAAGCCTAATCTTGCTGTATAATATGAGCAAACGTGATTTATGAAACTTGCTTATGTGTTCTCTGGGATCCCCAGCTGCGTTCTTCATTTACATACATCATATCTGGTGTGTAGTGAAAAAAACATTTCCCCCATAATTACAGTCTTATCTCCGGCATTCACAGTTCTCATAATTTCCATTGTTTTTCATGTATGCATTTGAAAATGGCGCCAATAAATCTTTCCTGTAGCAAAACTATGATTTTTATAAATGGCGGCCTTTTAAATAATTAAGAATTATAACAAACTATGCAAGAAAATATTGACATTAGCACCAATATACGGTATAAAGAAACCTTTACAAATATTTTCTACAGGTCAAAATTGCATACATTCCTTTTTTATTTTTTTTTTAACGCTGAAGTCAAGGCAAACAGCTAAATATGCAGGTGTAATATGTATGCTATCTTGTCTTACAAAATATTTGCAATTCTGTGAATACAATCTTGTGAATTACGCAGCTCTTTAACAGTGGCAAAGTCTGTCTGCGCAGACATGTAGGCAGTGTTTCCAATATGCATTAGAATGTAGTGGACATGGGAAATGCACATTTGCCCCTAAAGAAGCGGCAACGGCAAATGATAATTAGGTGCCCCCCTCCAGTGCCCACCTCGCACCTGTATGTGAATGAATTCATGTAATCACATAATGCAACAATGAGATTTGCTTGTATGTAAAAACACAACCCATGTTAATGAAAACTGGCAGTGCATCAATTTTTGATATTTTATACTGTACAAGATACTGAGCATGCTGGATTGAAGAGTTTTTTTGCACACACCAATAGTAGAAGAAATTGGTTAGCACTCAAGCTTCTCAGTGAGCAAAAGTTTTATTCTCCAATCACATGTCAACTCAACACTCAAGTTAACAAGTTAACTTAAGTGTTGACATGTGATTGGAGAATAAAACTTTTGCTCACTGAGAAGCTGGAGTGCTTACCAATTTCTTCTACTATTGGACTGTTCATTGGATGTTGCTTGACATCCGGGGTTACGCACCCGAAAACTATGGAAAGGTGTGCCTCTCCCCACCATTTACCTTGATTGTTTGCACACACGGCACCACCCCCTGCTTAACCCGAGAATAGAGCTGGCCCCGAACAGTTAGCCGGCAGACAATTCCTGGCGAATTTCTGCTGTTCACGTCTTAGGCAAACTGTGAACAGGTGGTGTGTTCGACCCACCCCCTATACATCATTATATAGCCAAATTTTGACCCCTTACCTCACAGTCAGCAGACACATAGCAGCCAATCAGCTAGCACCCCCCTCCTGGACCTTCCCACCCCCCTATTAAAAAGCAGTTGCGGTGGCCATATTGGATTTATTCTCTGCTGGCTGCTGACTGTTAGTGAGAGCACTGTCAGACTTGCTGCAGATAGGGAGCAGATAGGGAGGGAAAGCATTAGCTAGGCCTGTGTTCTTGTTTCTCACTTGCTGTGAAAACACCCCAAGCAGCCCTTTAGAGGGCTAGTACATCGGTCTCCTGTGTTTATTTTTGTGTGACACTACATAGCCCACTGATACCCAGAGCTACATTCACACTACTTCTATTGCTACATTAACTTGCAGGCACAGTACCACTACCCAATACCACAGTACAGTGCATTATTATTTCACTGTATTCTGATAGTACTATTGCATTTATCTGAGTGTGACACTCCACAGCCCACACCCAGAGCTGTGTGCACACTACTGCTATTATTGTTGCCTTATTAAGATGCAGGTACAGAACCACTCCTGTACATTATTATTTCACTGTATTCTAATAGCACTATTGCATTTCTCTGTGTGTGACTAGGGATGGTCGGAATTTCCGCCGGAAATCGCGGAAATTCTGCCCGACTTTAACATCGATTTTCTCAAAAACTATAAGGTCTTTTTGAAAACTTTTTTTTGCATCTTGTTCAGAAGATTCTGTTTAATAAACCCTACAAATTTGGTGTTTCTAGGACTTACGGTGGCTTTGCTATTAACTGCTAAAGTCTGCGGATTTTTACTGTAATATAAAATGCAGAAAATAGGCAGATGCAGATTTTCTGCATTTTACATTACAGTAAAAATCCACCGACTTTAATGGTTAATAACAAAGCCCCCTTAAGTTCTAGAAACACCAAATTTTCAGGGTTTATTAAACCGAATCTTGTGAACAAGATGCAAAAAAAAGTTTTCAAAAAGACCTTATAGTTTTTGAGAAAATCGATGTTAAAGTCGGGTGGAATTTCCGCGATTTCCGGCGGAAATCCGCCTACGGCACTTACATTACCGATTTCCGCATTCCGATGCGGAAATGCAATTTCCGATCGGAATTTCGGAAATTGCATTTCCGCGGAATCCGAATGAGCATCCCTATGTGTGACACTCCACAGCCCACTGACACCCAGAGCTGTGTGCACACTACTGCTGTGGCTACGTTAAGTTGCACGCACTGTACCACTCCAGTGCATTATTTGTAGGAATGTGATTTCTGCCCTTTAGGGATAAAAACACGACTCTGAGTCAACTCTGTAATTTTTGGTGCGACTTTTGGCATGGATCCCTGTTCGGCATGCCACAGTCCAGGTTTTAGACCCCTTGAAACAACTTTTCCATCTTTTTGGGGGCCAGAAACAGTCTTTGTACATTTTTAAAATTTGCCTGCCCATTGAAGTCTATGGTGGTTTGGAACAAGTTTGCGAACTGAAAATTCTATGTTCACGACATCTGTACCCAAGAAGCGTCAGTCCTAGAGTGCCTGCAACTCCCAGTCTTAGACATTACTGCCAATGTGCACCTTTTGACAATTTGAAGTGTGCTGACAGTCCTGAGATCTAGGCTAGTAAACCATAACATAAGAGACTTAGGCCTCAATTCACTAAGCTTTATCAAACTTTTGATATTTTACCTCATGGGTAAAATCTAATTTTGAATTCACTAAGGTGTTATAGATTTATTGAATGTTTTATCGATAAAACATTCAATAAATCTATAATACCTTAGAGGATTTAAAATTGGATTTTACTCATGAGGTAAATTATCAAACGTTTAATAAAGTGTTTGTTAAAGCTTAGTGAATTGAGGCCTTCTAAAGACTTGGTTAGTTCTAACCCCGCCTGTCTGCCTGCTCATCAAATGCTGCCTGTCATCGTGAGTAGGGATGATCAATGAGATCAATTATAGTAGAGTCCTACTTAAGCCTATTTTCAACACTGAGTTTCAAGCATCCAGAAAGAACACATATCCGACATCAGACGATCTTCTTTGGTGCTGGACAACTAAGACTTTACTATATTTGCATCTCCTTGACCATCCTGATTAGTGATGCACCATCAGAAAACCATGCTGGAGATAAAGAATACATCTAAATCCTGCTTTCATGGGCATCTGATAAGCAGAATATTCCTACTGTGATTACCAACGCACTGCCATTTCCTCCATCATCTGACAACAAATAATTAAGCCGTCTATTAATAAAGCCCCTTACCCTTATCGCCAGCCTTAACACTCCTATGTTCCCTAACCATCACCCCTTATCCTAATTCTTCTGCAATGCTTATGTGACTTTAGCTGTCTAATTTGCACCTCCAAATGTATGGAGCTCATAACTGGAACAGTTTAAAGAGACTCTGTAACAAAATTTGTAGCCTTATTTCTTCTGTCCTATAAGTTCCTATTACTGTTCTAATGTGGTCTGGATTACTGCAGCCTTTCCTACTTGCACTGTCTCTGTAATAAATCTTATCTCCTTTCCACTGTCGTGTCTGTTGGGCTGAGGCTGGAATGTGTGGAATGTGCAGCACTGCTTGTCATTGGCAGAAGCTTTACACACCCCCTCCAAGCTCTGCATGAGTCACACAGGAAGCTAGTTCTCAGCCTATGATACTCTGGTTAGAAGCCAGTCTTTTGTTTGTAAACACTGCCTAAAACTGTTAATTACAAACCAGGATTGCAGCAGGGAGTGGCAGAAACAGCACAGAGGGACACAGGGGAACATAAGGAATAGAATGGCATGCTTTTTATTGTAAGAATTTTAGAGTACATATTCTCTTTAATGCAGTAGCTGATGATTTGGGTGAGTCAAAGGGACACTATGAAGTTTATTCGGTTTATTATTATTAAAAGTCATTTGAGACCCAAGTAAAGCTGAGCACAATAAGGAATTTAATTGTATTGTACTGTAATTTTTGTACCGGGGTATCTGTTGGGGGGGGGGGGCAGGTTTATTTTGCCCTGGGGCCCCATTGTTGCTTAAACCAGCCCTGGCCGCATTGGCCCCCCACTGGTCACACCAATGAGAATCATCACTGGCAAGTAAGGAGGATGCTTATAGGCAAAACACATCAGACATATGGAGAAAAAAATGTAACACTTAACTAAAGAAAGTATTTGTCCTTTATGGCACCTCCTCCTGGATGCCAGAGTGACAAGCTAGAGTGCTGTACTAGTCCAGCCACCTCCCACCCATCACTGTGCTCCTTCCTGTGCACTCTTCAACCCATCCAATTTTACCAACACCTTGAAAGCCTCAGACAGGGGGCGTAGCAATAGGGGTGCAGAGGTTGCGACTGCATCGGGGCCCTTGGGCCCTCAACCACAGTATTAGCTCTTTATTGGTCCTGTGCTCATACTAATCACTTCTATAGATGTTTTAAATAGTGGTTATCATTAACAAACTGTTCCCCATCCCCTTCTTGCACCTCTGACATTGTAGTTGCCATTGGCAGGTTTTTGTGCGCCGTATCAATTGCTATGTATAGAGTAGTTGGGGGGCCCCAATGTAAAACTTGCATCGGGGCCCACAGTTCCTTAGCTATGACAACTGGCCTCAGAGTATGTCACAAACAGTGTGCCTGCATCAGCAGCAGAGAAGGGCAATGGAAAGCCCCTAAGGAATTGAGTACCTGTACTGCTGAAAAAAAGAAAGAAAAAATGAATGCTTACCTCAGTAGAGGGAAGCCTCTGGATAGCTCAGAGGCTTTCGATATCCAACCAGGAGCGCACTGATCCTGTGCAGGGTCACTCTGAACATAGCCAACAAGAGTACAACTGTACTGTTCAGATAAGCAACTTTGAGCTATGACACAGGCAAGGCTTTATTAGAAGAGCAAGAAGAGAGTCCCAGTAAGTGGTGGTGGGGTGAAGGAGAACTTGGGAAGCCTCTGGGCCATCTAGAACAAAGGCTTTTCAACCTGTGGTAAGCATAACACCGGTGGTACTTTGCTGTTGGCAAGGTGGTAAACACCAGGTTTGCCTGCCACTTTATTGCCCACATGCCACTTGGTCCTGTCCTGCCTCCACAAAGTCAAGCTCCCTGTTCCTCGCTCCTTGCTGTGCTGCTCTGTGGCATACTTCTGACCTCAGATCAGTGGGGAAGAGACAGCCAAGCAACCGATGCACAGTAATGGTACTGACAGAGACTGCTCACTTCCTGTATTTGAAGTATATGTGCCATCACCATGCACCGTTTGCCTGGCTGTCTCTTCACTGCGGCCGGCTTACTGATAATCTGAGGTGTGAACTATATCGCAGGGCAGCACAGCAAGGAGTGAGGGGGGGGGGGGGGGCTAAACTTTGTGGTGAGTTCACTGCCCAGCTCTCAGCTCTCTGGTGGTGGCACTAGGCTACCTATAAATAAGCAGGGGTGGGGTGAGGGGAGGGAAGAGGAACTTGCAAGGCTACCTATATTGGCAATCTACCTATAGATTGCCAATACTGACAATCTGTAGGCTAGCAATCTAATTGTAGTCCTTTTTCCCCACCAATACCTCCTACTTTTTCCCTCCCATATGCTCTTGTTTCTTAAAGTGTACCTGTAAGAAAAAAGTGCCCCTGAAGGGTACTTACCTTGGGGGGGGGGAGGGGCTTTGTATCCCAAAGGTTTCCCCTTCCTCCTCAAAAGATAATTCCTTTTTTTGCATTACGCTTTTCTCCTGTTGGACTTAAAGCGCTTGCAAGGCAACCACTAGAGCGCACTCAGTAGGCAGTAGCAGTGTTAGGGAGTCTTGCCCAAAGAACTCCTTACTGAATAGGTGCTGGCTTACTGAATAGGAAGAGCTGAGATTTTTTGAACCCAGGCCTCCCAGGTCTGTCAGAGGCAGAGCCTTTAACCATTAACCATTACACTATCCAGCGCAAAGTTGTCCTCGTTGGTGTGTGTGTGCATGCGCAGTAGCTGCTCTCCGTTCAGGCTCCAGCAGAAACAGCCAAGCCCGATCGTGTCCAATCTACTGCACAGGCACACTGGTGGTATTTGTTAGGTGATACAAATTGTAGAATTAGTGAAAAGGTTGAAAAGCCCTGCTCTAGACTAGTGTTGGGCGAACAGTGTTCGCCACTGTTCGGGTTCTGCAGAACATCACCCTGTTTGGGTGTTGTTCGAGTTCGGCTGAACACCTTATGGTGTTCGGCCTTTTTTAGTTCAGGTTCGCCCGAACAGCTCAATGCCCAGCCGAACAGGGCCCCTGTTCGGCCGAACAGGGCCCTGTTCGGCCGAATACTGCCCCCCTATGGGGTCGCAGGCATAAGGGGGGAGCATGCCCCGGTCGCGGGGGGGGGGGGGTCGGAAATTCCCCCCACCCCCTCCGCTAGCGCTCCCCCCTCTGCCCGCTTCCCCATACAAAAATTTCGCGTAAAGTTCAATACTACCTTCAGTGGCTGGCTGGCACTGTGGTGTGAGTGAGTAGGAGGAGTCCGAGTAGGACGCGTTGAGGCCGGGCAGCGGGCGGTTCAGCGGTAGTACCCTTGTGGTACTTCCGCCCTTTCTCTGACCTCACGTCCTCTACGTGATGACGCATACGAGGGTACGCGTGACGCGTACCCTCGTATGCAGAGGACGTGAGGTCAGAGAAAGGGCGGAAGTACCACAAGGGTACTACCGCTGAACCGCCCGCTGCCCGGCCTCAACGCGTCCTACTCGGACTCCTCCTACTCACTCACACCACAGTGCCAGCCAGCCACTGAAGGTACTATTGAACTTTACGCAAAATTTTTGTATGGGGAAGCGGGCAGAGGGGGGAGCGCTAGCGGAAGGGGTGGGGGGAATTTCCGACACCCCCCCCCGCGACCGGGGCATGCTCCCCCCTTATGCCTTATGCCTGCGACCCCATAGAGCCCTCAAAAGCGGGATGTTCGGGTGGAGTTCGGGGTTCGGGCCGAACATGCTGAACATCTGGCCCATGTTCGGCGAACGGACCCGAACCCAAACATCTAGGTGTTCGCCCAACACTACTCTAGACACACACACACAGCCTGGCAGCCCTGCTCTAGACACACACACACACACAGCCTGGCAGCCCTGCTCTAGACACACACACACAGCCTGGCAGCCCTGCTCTAGACACACACACACAGCCTGGCAGCCCTGCTCTAGACACACACACACAGCCTGGCAGCCCTGCTCTAGACACACACACATAGCCTGGCAGCCCTGCTGATCTATGTTTCTGCAGAAGTGTCTGAATTACACCAGAAATAAGCATGCAGCTAATCTTGTCAGATCTGACAATAATGTCAGAAACATCTGATCTGCATGTGATTGTTCAGGGAGCTGTGGCTAAAAGTATTGGAGGCAGAGGATCAGCATGATAGCCAGGTAACTGGCATTACTTAGAAGGAAATAAATATGGCAGCCTCCATATCCCCCTCACTTCAATTTTCCTTTAACAGCTCACTTTTTACACTGTGGTGGTCCTTTAAAGGGATTCTGAACCGAGTAAATCTATTTAAAACACACACATGATGCACCTACAAATGAAATGAATATTACATACTTTCTACACTGTCAGTTCCTCTCATAGGCTCACCCTTTTCTTTTAACAATGACCCTTTCCAGTTCTGACAAGAATTTGTCAGAAGTGCAATATATCAGTTGCTGTCAGTTATAACTGAAAGGACAACTGACGTGCAAGGTAATGCCCATGTTCCCGTATGGCTCAAGTGGGCAATGTTACAGTTTACGGCTCCCTGCACAGACTTTTAATCGGTTTTTACATCCGATTCCGATTTGACAGTTGGAAAATGTCAGTTTAAAAAAAGACAGTTAAAATGTCGCAGTTGAAAAATGTCAGTTAAAAAACAACCGTTTAAATTTGGCAGATGAAAAACAACAGTTGAACTGTCATTTTCCAACTGCCATTTTCCAACTGCCAAATTTCAACAGTTTTTAACTGTCATTCTCCAACAGCCTAAAGTTAACTAATTTTTCAACTGCCATTTTTCAACTGCCACTTTCCAACTGCCATTTTCCAACTGCCAGATTTCAACTGCCGCTTTCCAATTGTCATTTTACAATTGTCATTTTCCAACTGCCAGAATTCAACTGCCATTTTCCAACTGTCATTTTCAACTGTCAAAACTGTAACTGTTGTTTTTTAACTGCCATTATTTAACTGCCACTTTCCAACTGCCATTTTTCAACTGCCACTTTCCAACTGTCATTCTTTCAACTGTCATTTTCCAACTGTCATCTTCCAACTGCCACTTTTCAACTGCCACTTTCCAACTGTCAAATTTCAACTGCCATTTCCCAACTGTCACTTTCCAACTGCCATTTCCAACTGCCATTTTCCAACTGCCATTTTCCAACTGTCAAATTTCAACTGCCATTTTCCAACTGTCAAATTTCAACTGTTTTTCAACTGTCATTTTCCAACTGATATTTTTCGACTGTCATTTTCCAACTGCCATTTTCCAACTGTCAAATTTCAACTTTCAAATTTCAACTGTCAAATTTCAACTGCCATTTTCCAACTGTCAAATTTCAACTGTTTTTCAACTGTCATTTTCTAACTGTCATTTTCCAACTGCCATTTTCCAACTGTCAAATTTTAACTGTCAAATTTCAACTGTCAAATTCCAACTGCCACTTTCCAACTGCCATTTCCAACTGTCATTTTCCAACTGACATTTTTCAACTGTCAAATTTCAACTGTTGTTTTTCAACTGTCATTTTCCAACTGTCATTTTCCAACTGTCAAATTTCAACTGCCAATTTAAACTGCCATTTCCAACTGCCATTTTCCAACTGTCAAATTTCAACTGTTTTTCAAATGTCATTTCCAACTGTCATTTTCCAAATGCCATTTTCCAACTGTCATTTTCCGACTGCCATTTTCCAACTGTCAAATTTCAACTGTTTTTCAACTGTCATTTTCCAACTGTCATTTTCCAACTGTCATTTTCCAACTGCCACTTTCCAACTGTCAAATTTCAACTGCTATTTTCCAACTGCCACTTTCCAACTTTCTTCTTTCCCTCATCTCAGAAGCCCCCCTCCTGTTATGCGCGGCGGCGGCATAAGATTCAGCTACAGCCTACAGGCTCCAGGTCCGGGGTCCAGCAGACGCTAGAGCTCCAGCTGCTTGGTCTACTCTGTCACCTTCTCTGCCGTTCACTCGCACTGAACCAGGACCCCGGACCCGGAGCCTGTAGCTGAATCTTATGCCGCCGCTGCGCATAACAGGAGGGGGCCCCTGAGGTGAGGGAGGGATTGGAACTGGGACCCCCGGAGGGGAAAAAATTGTTTAAAAAAATTAAAACTGTATCTGTGACAAAACTTAATGGGCCCCGGGGCCCACTGGAGATGTGGAGGTGGGGCCTACCGGGCAGATTACCAGCACCCCGCTGGGCCAGTCCGACACTGGACTGTGAAATTGGCTCCTGACCCGCTCACGGGGCTCTGCGGTCTTAAAGACAGGCAGAGCCAGTGAGCTGCGGCGAGAGACTTTGGGTTTGAGCGGTGCGATCGGCGGGGAGCGACGGAAACGACGTATTCGCACAGCGGCGGCTAATTGAAATCTACGCCCTGCCAGCCAGGAGCCTACTAAAACAGGGCGTAGATTTCAATTAGCTCGGTTCGAAAGTAGTTAATAGCAGCATGAATTACAGATCTTTCTGTACCATTTTTTTGGAGTGCCAACTGTCAGGAACCGACCCCGCGGCAAGCCTGCAGATACGGTTCCCGACTGCGGGTTTGACCAGATCAAGCGGAGAGCAGCCTTATTCAAGCTAAAAACAAGGCTGTGACCCCTCAAACATTTCTCACTGCCTCTAGACACTTCCACTCTGCTGTCGAGTGATCTGCACGCTATCCACGCTTTCGTATTCGGGTCAGTTTTGCTCTGTAGGCTGAATATGGCAACGCCACGCACACACACATACACACACACACAGTACAATCGTACAGTAGCACGGCACAATCAGGCACAGAACTTGTAATGCAAGTTACACTGCAGTCTCTCCTTCTAGGCTATGAGCGTTAGTTTAGTACAGCAGAAGTCAAACTTATTAAATAACGATTTAATATTCCAGAAAAAAGTGGAACAATGCAGAAAATAATATATACAAAAAAATGTATAAAAAACAAAATAAAAAGTTACAAAATTAAGAGTTACAAAGATAAAAGTTACAACGATAAAAGTTACAACGATACACACAAGGATATTTGCATAAAAATAAAATGGGGATCAAAACGTTAAAAACTTGAAGGTCTAAATGTTGTTTGCGGGAGAACGCAGCTTCTGGTCAGACCAGGATAGCCCTAGCATTTGCTATCTCCAAAGAGCTACCAGTTGTGACTTATATAGTCTGTTGTGTGGCCCGGGGCCCCTCAAATGTCCATATCCAGGAATAATGGTCTGCAGCCAGTCTAGGTGACACATCTGAGACAGTATTTCACAGCAGATCAAAGGTGGGGACTTGACTGCTCTTGGCATAATAAGCCATTTTCTGGCCAGAGGCTAGTTAGCCAATTAGCAGTTCCTGCTCCTATTCACAATTGTCCACCTTCAGATGCAAATGTAGTTGTCAATGACATACAGACAATCCAAGCTTCCTTGAGCCAGGTGACAATACCTTCAAAAACCAGCTGCCCGACTGGCCTCTTAACATACATACACATCTGAGGTAGTCCACAGTAGACAGAAAAATGAAAAAATATGTTCCTGTATTATCCTTAACATCATAACTAGCTGCTATTATGACACCATCCATTTACGTCTCTTTACAGAATTGTATGGCACGTGTGTTGCTCTACGTTGCAGTATTAATTGAAATGCGACAGCGCTGTGTTGGTTCAGAAATGCATGCAGCAGTTCATTGTCAGAACACACTGCTGCACAGCACATGAGAGTCTGAGACGCATTACCGAAATAAAGCTCAGCGATGCAGCAGTGCATCCTGACCTTCAAAGTTGTTATAAAACCATTTTAAAAGGACCACTATAGTGAAAAAAGTAAACAGTTAAAATCTTTCAGAACCGACATGTTTTGGACCAGTCTACCTTCTCATTGAGGATTATCAGGGTTTTCTTTGTGTTTAAAAGTATTTCCTAAATGGCAGTTGCTAAGTCTAACTGCCAAAATAGTAAGATACTAGCCAGCCCCCCTACTCGCTTGCACACTATTTTGGCAGTAAGACTTAACAATGACTGTTCAGCAAATGCTTTTGAAAACAAAGGAAACCCTGGGACTCCATAGTGAGGAAATGGACTAGTCCAAAACCTGTTGGTTCTGTCAGATTTTAAAGTGGACTTAAACTCAGAGCTTCCTCTCTGCTCTAAGGAGATAAGCAACAGCATAATAACTTAAAAGAAAAAAAACATTTATCTTTTACGACTTACAGAAATCTTACAAAAACCCTGCAGTGTTTACTTTCTGGTGTCCAAGGAGCACACAAGGGTTAACCTTCTGTGGCACACCTGACAGCCCTAATTTACACTTGCTGTTTACTTGCTAATAAGGCCTAATTAGACAGGCTAATCTCTCTAGACCAGGGCTTTGCACCAGTGGTACACGTACCACCGGTGGTACTTTGCTGTTGGCCAGGTGATACACACCAGGTTTGCCTGCCACTTTATTGCCCGCATGCCACTTGTCCTGGTCCTGTCCTGCCTCCACAAAGTTTGGCTCCCCCTCCCTCGCTCCTTGCTGTGGTGCTCTGCGGTATACTTCAGACCTCAGATCAGTGGGGAAGAGACAGCCAGTCCAACGGTGCACAGTAATGGCGCAGATACAGAAAGTGACATCACTGCTCATTTCCTGTATTTGAAGTATAAATGCAATCACCGTGCACCATTTGCCCGGCTGTCTCTTCACTGTGGCTGGCTTACCGATGATCTGAGGTGTGAACTATATCGCAGCGCAGCACAGAAAGGAGTGAGCGGGGGGGGAACTTTGTGGTAAGTCACTGCCCAGCTCTCAGTTCTCTGGTGGTGGGACTAGGCTACGTATAATTAAGCAGGAGTGGGGAAGAGGAACTTGTATATCTACCTACAGATTGCCAATACTGACAATCTGTAGACTAACAATCTAATTGTAGTCATTTTTCCCCACCAATGCCTCCAACTTTTCCCCTCCCATATGCCCTTTTTTCTTTAGTGTACCTGTAAGAAAAAAGTGCCCCTGGGGGGTACTTACCACAGGGAAGGGGAGGCCTTTGTATCCTAAAGAGGGTTCTCCCTTCCTCCTCAGTAGAAGGGATCCAGTGCTGGGAGCCCCAAAGTTCTCCTCGTTGGTGTGTGCGCATGCGCAGTAGCTGCTCCAGCAGAAACAGCCAAGCCCGATTGTGTCCAATCTACTGCGCAGGCACATTGGTGGTACTTGGAAATTTTCAGGCGATAAAAAGTGGTACAATTAGAGAAAAGGTTGAAAAGCCCTGATCTAGAGCTTCCCTCTACTTAGCTAAGAATCTAACATTTGTTTTCTTTGTATGTCAAGTAGCTTTTAGGGATGCTCATCACGAATTCGTGATCACGGGTAACCCGTGATCACGAGTCAATTTCCCCAAACTCGGGTACTCGAATTCGGACCGGTGATTGTTGATCCGAATTCGAGTGCATCCATGATTGGACTCTAAATTCGGCTGTGATCACGGTTAATCCGTGATCACGAATCCGGATGCGGCAGTGATTACACCACCAAAACCTGCCTTCTTTAACGGTTAATAGCAGTGGTGTAGCAATAGGGGGTGTAGAGGTGGTGACCGCATCCAGGCCCTTAGGCTAAAGGGGCCCCGAGCGGCCCACCCCTCAAACACAGAATTAGCTCTTTATTGGTCCGGTGCTGATAATATTCACTTCTATAGTTGATTTAAACAGTAGTTATCAACACACAGTTTCCCATCCCCTTCTTGCACCTCAGACACTGTGGTTGTCTTTGATTGGTTTTGGTGTGTTGTATGAATTATTATCTATAGCAAGCTTGGGGGGCCCCAATGCTAAACTTGCACTGGGGTCCATGGCTTCTTAGCTACACCACTGGTTAAGAACAAAGCCCCCTTACTTGGTATAAACACACAATTTGCCAGATATGTTAAAAAGAATAGTGGGAACAAGAGGAATTTTTTTTTCAAAAAAGACCTTATAAATTTTTAAATTGATTTTCTCAAAAAGTATAAGGAAAAAAGTATATTTTTAAATGTGGTAAATGACAGTTCGTTAATGAAACAAAACCTGCCGACTTTAGCAGTTAATAGCAAAGCCCCCTTACATCCTAAAAACACCAAATTTGCAGGATATGTTAAAAAGATAATGGGAAACAACATTTTTTTTAAAACAAAATAAAAAATTTGTATTTCTTTTTTTTGTACTGACCGTGGGAAATGTAAAAAAATTGACGTGGGGTCCCCCCTCCCGAGCCTCTGTAACCTCTTGTCCCCCATGCAGGCTGGGATAGCCAGAATGCGGAGCCCCGGCCGACTGGGGCTTCACACCCTGAGCTATACCAGCCCGCAAGGTCCATGGTATGGGGGGGGGGCTCCAGGGGAGAGGGGCGGCCAAGCCTCCCCCCCCCCCTGAGCCCTTGTCCAAGGAGGAGGTGGGGTTGACAACTCCCTGGGAGGGGGTTCATGGTGGCATCTGGGAGTCGCCTTTAAGAAGGGGACCCCAGATGCCCACCCCCTCCCAGGTGAAATAAGTATAGGGGTGCAAAGTACCCCTTACCCATTTCCACAAAGGGTTAAACTGAAATAAAAACACAGCAATGAAAAAAGTATTTTATTAATCTTGATTGACCAGAAATACTTGTACCTTTAAAAAATTTTCCCATTCCAATATCCTTGGGAAAAGGTCCCACGGCAATATCTTCTATCTTGCTATCTTCTTCTGTAACAATTTGATTGAAGATTTCCCACCGGCCGCCGCCACAGCTCTATGTGGATGCATTGCCGCCGGCTATCGATGTCCTCCCTGCCCCCCACACCTGTCACTCACATCCATGCTGGCACCCAGTGCACCCATGAGTGCACTGGATACCAGCATGGGTGAGGTTGATAGGCGTGGGGAGGGCAGAAGGAGCCGGCGGCAATGCGTCCGCTTAGGACGCGCTCTCATCTATACTAAGTATAGCTGAGAGAAAAGCATCTTAAAATTTCCCTTCAAGGCTCCCCATTGGTTCCTTAACAGACCAATGGGGATCAGGAGGTGGGGAAGAGCCCCTTGTCCATGGATTGGACAAGGGCTGGTGGGAAAAGGGGAAGGCTTGGCCGTCCCTCTCCCATGGAGCCCCCCATACCATGGACCATGTGGGCTGGTATAGCTCAGGGTGCGAAGCCCCAGTCGGCTGGGGCTCTGCAGTAGAAAATGTTCCTGGTGCTAGCACACTAAGTGCACAGGCTGCAGTGCTCCACAGTGCTCTGTGGTGCAATTGGATGCATACACGGCTCAGCTCCTTGGATTGGGGACGTGTACAAATCTAAGAAAAAGAGGAGCGCTCCATAGTGTATTACAGTAAATCTCGCTTTAATGTGCAAAAAATAAAATGTACTCACAATGTGTACAAGTGATTATGCTTGTAAGTGGGCAGGTGCCTCCGCTATACTCCTCTGTGCGGACTGATTGTTTGCCTCTGTGGCCTGCAGTGCGCTCTCCGGTGGAAGGGATGCTCATCTCGCTAGGGGATGGGCGGAGCCTAATCCTGGCGTGCCTGTAGCGGCATTATGCGTTTCGGCGCATCTGCGCCTTCATCAAATAGCGTAATGCCCGCTTACAAGCGTAATAACTTGTACACATTGTGAGTACATTTAATTTTTTGCACATTAAAGCGAGATTTACTGTAATACACTATGGAGAGCTCCTCTTTTTCTTAGGCCGGGGCTCTGCATTCTGGCTATCCCAGCCTGCATGGGGGACAAGGGGTTACAGAAGCTCGGGAGGGGGGACCCCACATCATTTTTCAAAATTCCCACAATCAGCACAAAAACATGTATAAAAATATATATATATATATTGTTACCCATTATCTTTTTAACACATATCCTGCAAATTAAGTGTTTTTAGGATGTAAGGGAGCTTTGCTATTAACTGCTAAAGTGGGCGGGTTTTGTTTCATTAACGAACTGTCATTTACCACATTTAAATATATACTTTTTTTAAATTGACTTTCTCAAAAAGTATAAGTCTTTTTGAAAAAAAAATTCCTCTTGTTCCCATTCTTCTTAACATATCTGGCACATTATGTGTTTGCTATTAACCGTAAAAGTCATTGGGTTTTTAATCACGAATCACGACTCGTGATTTGTGATTACATGCAGTTATTCGACTCAAAACCAAACTTGAGTCGGATATCTGTTTCTATTCATGATTGGGATCACGAGTCAATTCGAAAGTAGGCGGAGTCGAACTTGTGATCGCTCGAATCGTGATTGAGGGTATCCAAGCAACCCTGGTAGCTTTACGTGGAGGAGGCCGCAGAGAGCATCAGGCTGCTCTGATAAATAGATACCCTTTAAAACAAAAATAAGGATTAATGCTGTTTATACCTAACAGGATTTCCAAAGGAATGTTTTCAAATTCCCAGTGCTTTAAACATCTGTGAGCCAAAGGATAGAAAAGCATTAATATTAAAAAATACACTCCTTTTGTAAAATAAGCTGGGCTGTTCCGGTGAAACATTTAAATGAATATCTGAATTTTTGTGGACGATAAGGAAAATGAAGCCACGGATTTCCAACATATATTTATTTTATACAACAAAAGATGTAGGCTGAATTCATTGCAGTATCAGAGCAATCAATAACACCAGGGGCAGCCTCACTGCGGCTTAGTGGAACAGTTATTCAAAGGGGAGTCACAATATTTCAAAGCGTGGTTCAAAAATCATTTAACATCTCAGGATGAGAGTTATTCAGCTGGAGGAATCTTTGCAAGTGAAAAGGAAAAGAACGCGTCAGCTGTGTCAGGAGGAGTTTTCGCACAATGCGCTTCTCCGGCACACTGCGTGATGAGCGCTTTCACCGGCTGCTGATAAATGCATACAATAATAAAAACCTATGCTGGGGCTGGGGTTAGATTCCTCTGAGTATATAGAGCCTGTTCAAGAGGATATTGAAACATGATGAACCGCATACATATTTTGATTAGGTAGGTTTTTCAATTTGCCAGGTAAAAGGCTGTATGAATGTTATTCTGTCACACTTCCCTATCAAACCTTTCCAAAAGTCTGTTCAGCTGGAATTACCTATTTTCTAGAAAATTAAAACGCTAAAATAAAATGCCAAATATTGCTGAGAAATAAGTTTATGATCCGCAAATGGTACATTCAGATCTTCTTGCAGAGATCTGAACGTGGCATCAGAATAAGGTCGGTCAACTATACTAAAGCTAGAAAAAACTGCCTGAATCTACTTTAAAGAGAAACTCCGACCAAGAATTGAACTTTATCCCAATCAGTAGCTGATACCCCCTTTTACATGAGAAATAAAATGTTTTTCACAAACAGACCATCAGGGGCGCTGTATGACTGATTTTGTGCTGAAACCCCTCCCACAAGAAGCTCTGAGTACCGCGGTACTCTGGGCAAACTGCCACAATGTAACAATGTTCACAGACAGGAACTAGCTGCTTACAGCTGTCTCTAACAGCCAAAACAGCTAGGAGCAGCTACATAACCTGCCCACAGTAAAAATGTCACCATGTAATACATGTCAGAATGTAAATCAGGGAGAAGAAAGATTTTACAATGGGCAAACACTGACTAAATCATTTATACATAATTATGGTAAAAATGAAGCACTTTTTTACTGGAGTTCCTTTTTAAGGTAGCTGGTCTTGCTAGCAGGATGTGCTATGTGGTCTTGCTAGCTGAAAAGCTAATGTTGCTGATGTCGCTGGTGACAATTATAAAATAAATATGGCCCTGATACACCCAACTCTTCAGCAACTATAATGTATTTGTACTTGTACTTGTGTACTTGCTGAATATCCTGAATGTACAGAGTTTTCTCATGTATCTATGCTCCCCAGTATTTGTTTTATTCTATGTACAGTGATATGGAAGATAATGATGCTCAAGGGCGTTGCTAGGATACTAGGAGATCTGGGCACCCATGGGCACCAGGGAGGAACATGAGCATGGCTGAGAGAGAAGACTGGGAGAGAGTGGGCAGAGCAATAGAGGGGGCAGAGAGAGGGGGCAGAGAGAAAGAGGGGAGAGAGGGGGCAGCAGAGAGAGAGAGTGGGGAGAAAGGACAGAGAAGGGTGGGTAAAGAGAGAGAGGAGAGGAAGAGAGAGGTGGGGGCAGAGAAAGAGGGGGGGGGGGAGAAAAATACACAGCGAGAGAGGACACAGAGAGGGCAGAGGGAGCGGGAAGGGGCAGAGAGAGAGAGATAGAGAGGCACAAAACACACACACACACATACACACAAAATCGGGCACAGAATGGGGCACTGTGAGAGGCACAGAGAGGAAATGGGTAAAGAGAGAGAGCAGGCAGAGAGAGGGGGCAGAAAGAGAGAGGGGAGAGAGGAGACAGAGAGAGAGAGTGGGTAAAGAGAGAGGAGAGGACACAGAGAGAGGGGGAGGGACAGAGAGCAGAAAGAGAGAAAGGTGGGGTAAAGGAGAGAGAGAGAAGGGGACAGAGAGAGGGAGAGACAGAGAGAGAGGCTGGAGAGATAGAGAGATAGGCTGGAGAGATAGAGAGATAGGCTGGAGAGACAGAGAGAGAGAGAGATAAATACAGAGAGAGGGAGAGACAGAGAAAGAAATACAGAGAGAGAGAGAGGCTGGAGACACACACACACACACACACACACACACACACACACACACACACACACACACACACACACACACACAGATACGGAGAGACAGAGAAAGAGAGAGCGAGAGGGAGAGACAGTGAGAGGGGGGGGGGACAGAAAGAGAGGCTGGAGAGACAGATATAGAGGGAGGGAGAAAGATAGAGAGAGAACATGCCAAAGCTGAAGAAGCTAGGGCCAGTAGTGAAAGAGTTGAGAGCAGAGCTAATCACTTAGCAGAGGCCAGGTCAATGAGAGGCTGAATAGTGGAAGGGGGGTGAGAAGCTCACATGGAATGTGCCTGGCTGACCTCTGTCACTCCATGCAACTGTCTACTCCCTGATCTACTTTTTCTAAACCTGCAGATAAGAACCAGGGAGAAATGAGAGAGGAGTTGCTGCCTGCGTATCTGTCACTTTTATGGTAGTCTACTACATCCTTAGAGTAGGCACTGGAGCATCAGGTCAACTAGGAGATCAGGGGACTTGTGCTGAGCTAAGCAGCATCAACCCACAGGCACAGTCTGACACAAGCTGTCCTGTGCTTCAGAGAGCAAAGCCGTGCAGCTGGGACAGGAGACATGTAAACACTTGCCTTAGTTCTCCTCCACAGCGCCCATCGGCTTTGTAGCTCTCCCAGTCGCAAGCTGTTGGGGAAATAGACATGTGGCATGTAGCCTGGCCAGGATCACATGGGGCCAGGCAACCAGTGAGAGAGGAGAGGGTGCCTCACTCCTCTCTCACTGACTGCCTGGCACCATGTGATCTCAGCCAGGCTTCAAGCATTTGTATCTTTGCCCCCCGCACGCAGTACAGTCTCTGCAGCCATGGAAATGGCTGCAGAGCAGTTCATCGTTTGGGGCACTGCCGGTGGGCACCCTGGATTCCCATATCCCAGGCACTTTTGCAGAGGTTCGAGGCACTAGCCACGGACCTAAGCCCCTAGAGACGCCACTGATGATACTATATAAATAAAACAAGTATTTTCAAATTTCGAGTGTTGCAAATGGCCAAAATTAGGAAATTTTAGGCCAGCACAGCACTCAGAAATACTTAGTAGTATTGGACCAATAGAGAATTTGGTAGTTTACCGCAGAAATCATAATAATACAGAAATTTTAGACCAATCACAAGACTCGAATTCAAGTTCTACCAAGTTTTCCCAAGTCTTGTGAGTGGTCTAAAATTTCCATAGCATTACATCCAGTGATTGGTCCAATGCTTCAGACTTGGAAGTATTTGACTAATCAGAGAATTCAGTAGTGTATCAAGGATGTCCGCATAATAGCGAACATCTGAAAAAATATATCGGGTTCCAAAAACCCCCCACTTTTTAGAATTACATAACTTTATTAACAAAAATGACACAAAAATCCCTTTCCTCGGAAATCGGTAATCGGTATCGGAAAAATCGGATTTCCTCAGAAATCCATGAATCTGCACTTTTAAAAATCAGAATTTCCACGGAATTGGAAATCGGCATAGACTTATAATGGGCTGAGATAATGGGGGGCACTTGTAATCATGTAATGTGCTGCAAATCAATGGGATGCATGTACTTAGAGTGAACCTTAACTGTCCTAAAAAAAAGTTTCACTTACCTGGGGCTTCCCCAAGCCCCCTGCAGCCATCCTGTGCCCTCGCCAGTCCTCGACTATCCTCCGGTTCCCATCCGTGGGTTTCATTTTCGGACGACTCTCCTTGTACGCATTCCCATCGTCAAGGGCATCCTGTGCAGGTGCGGAATGAGGTTTTTCTTACTGAGCCTGCGCAGGATGCGCCTGACGATGGGAACACGCACAAGGAGATGTGTGGACATGGACAGGGGCCAACTCTCAATTGGCCAAAAGCAAAACTAACCTTCGGTGAGAGCACAGGATGGCTGCAGGGGGCTTGGGGAAGCCCCAGATAAGTGAAACTTTTTTTTTTTTTTAGGACAGTTAAGGTTCTCTTTAACTCTGTACTAATATGAAGAGCTCATGTAATGTGCTGCAAATTAATGGGGGGTGCAGACATACTGCAGGGGGTTGACCTTCGGGAGACATTGGAATGCTGGGAGAGGCACTAGGAAACAGGAAGTAGTGTGAGGTAGTCTTGCTCTTCTTGAGTAGTTAGGTACTCGTAGCTATATGGAATCAAAATTTAAATTAGACAGCTGTAATCGCAGGAGAGGAGTGGTTGATATGCCCATGTAGCCGTGTGATCCGGTTCGTTCCAATCATGTTCCACATCAGGTTTCACGTAGCTTCCACGTGTAACGATCGGTGTAACACAGAGAGGATCTGATTACCGGTGATCTGCAGTATCACCGAGAATGCAGATATATACCCAATTATAGATGATCTGCAGTATCACCGATAATCAGATATATCTCTAACCTCTGGACACCTGGGTAATATATGAGTGTTTGGTGCAACAGTAATACTTTGAGGAAAGCACTCTTACAGTGGGTGCGAGACAGGAGGAGGTACTGCCCTGAGAACAGATTCCTTCCAAGGCCTGAGGCTCCCCAAGGGGTGGAGCCAGGCTGGGAGTAGGAAGGATCAGAGAGTGAGTGACACCAAAGGTGAAGTGTCACTGACAGGCCTGTGAACTATTTCCCAATAGGAGAAATAGTTCTCGAGGTCGGACAGGCCAGGTCGGCAACAGACTGACAGATCAGGTACAGAGACAGGAGACAGATGCGGAATCCAAAGACTAGCTGAGTTTGGCAACAGAGTATCAGAATGACAAAGGTACAGAATCAGAGATCAGAAGAATGGTCAGGAAAGCAGAAGGTCATAACAAATAATCAACAATTCCTAGACTAAGGTGTGAGCTCCGTGGTCATCAACACCTTGGAAACTGGTCTAGATAATAATACAGATGATAACAGAATTTCCTAGACTAAGGTGTGAGTTCCGTGGTCATCAACACCTTGGAAACTGGTCTAATATAACACAGATACTGACAGGGTCTGAGTGCTACCACGTAGTGATCGCAACGTCAGACACCAGAGGAATGACCAGCACCCAGTATATATACACCAGCGCTCACCAGCGCCTCCCCTAAGTGCTGGACCAATGAGAACTGAAAGAACTGTCAGCTGACCGGCCTGGTCAGCTGACATCCCTCTGGCTGTCATAAATGCTCTGCCTCTCCGAGCGCGCATGCGTCCTTCCAAACCAGTGTGGACTATCAGTCCCAGCCACACCAGACATGTGTTGCAATGCCTCTGCTGTTTTGGATGCGGAATCTGCCGCACCTCTGTCCGAGCGTGCGGCGTTTTCTCCGCATTCAGCAGTACTGACAGAGGTAGGCCTATGCGTGCAAACCGCCGCGACGGACGCGGAATCCTCCGCCCTGTTCTCTGGGCATGCGGCGGTTTCTCCGCGTTCCGTCAGGCCAGGGAATGCAGGTCCCTGCGCGCAAGCCGCCATGCCAACCGCGGAATCAGCCGCCCTACTCTGAGTACTTGCGGTGGCTTTTCCGCGTTTTCTCACATCGCGCTTCCTACTTCCAGGTTGAAGGAGAAAGCATGAGAGTGATGCATAGTGGGATGCGAATGGAATGCATCAGTTCTCGGCAAGAGCAAGACTTGTGTGGGTAGATATGAGAAAGCAATGCCACAGTTATCATGTGTGATTTAGTTTTTGTGCATGCAGAGAGCTTTTAAAGTGTGTAGCTTTGAACTTTAACACATTGTTGCAAAAAAAATTAGTTTTGATCTGCTTAAAGAGACTCCGTAACAAAAATTGCATCCTGTTTTTAATCATCCTACATGTTCCAAAAGCTATTCTAATGTGTTCTGGCTCACTGCAGCACTTTCTACTATGACAGTCTCTGTAATAAATCAATGTATCTTTCCCCTGTCAGACTTGTCGGCCTGTGTCTGGAAGGCTGCCAAGTTCTTCAGTGTTGTGGTTCTGCTATGAACTCACCCTTTCTGGCCCCTCTATGCATACTGCCTGTGTGTTATTTAGATAAGAGAGAAGCTGCTCTAATCAGCTGGATAAATCGTCCTCTGAGCTGGCTGGGCTTTCACATACTGAGGAATTACAAACAAGGGCAAAGCTGTTTGCAGGAAGAAAAGAGCAGCCTGAAACTTCAGTGCATGGGGGAAAGAAACACACAAATGATCTCTTGAGATTCAAAAGGAATGCTGTATACAGCCTGCTTATGTATGGATGTATTTTCTATGTGTGGACATACTGTACATCAACCTACTTCCTGTTTTGGTGGCCATTTTGTTTGTTTACAAACAAACTTTTAAAAACTGTTTTTAACCACTTTTAATGCGGCGAGGAGCGGCGAAATTGTGACAGAGGGTAATAGGAGATGTCCCCTAACGCACTGGTATGTTTACTTTTGAGCGATTTTAACAATACAGATTCTCTTTAAATAGAAAGAAATTATTGACACATTGAATGATGCTTTTAATATTGACAAATAATAAAAAGCAACCATTTTTTTGAGTAAATCAAGTATCTTTTTGTACGGTTACATGTTTCATAAGTTGAAGTCACTTACATTAGGTAGTCAAATTCTGGCAGGTTTTGGACTAGTCCAAAATCCTGGCAGGTTTTGGATTAGTCCATCTGAGGGTATAAAGGGACTCCGAGCAGTGCATAAAAACAAAATCTGAACTTACCTGGGGCTTTCTGCAGCCCACCGTAGGTCGGGAGGTCCCTCGGCGTCCTTCTGGCCCATAACCCAGGCCCTGCTCCGAAATGGCTCCCGGCGACACTGGGACCGAGTGTCGGGCTCTCTCTTCCGGTCGCCTCGGTCATCACGCGGCCGGCGTGGCAGTACTGCGCATGCGCGGTTTAATCACACATGCGCAGAACTGTCATGTCGGCCGCCGTGATGACGCGAGTTGACTGGCATGGTGACTGACATTATCTTCCCGGAAGACAGAGCCCGACACTCAGTCCCGGTGTTGCCGGGAGCCATTTCGGAGCAGGGCCTGGGAGATGGGCCAGAAGGACGCCCAGGGATCCCCGACCTACGGTGGGCTGCAGAAAGCCCCAGGTAAGTTCAAATTTTGTTTTTATGCACTGCTAGGAGTCCCTTTAAGTTATTTTAAAGCAATTACTGAATGGCAGTTGCACAGTTCAACTGACCAAACAAAGCGCACATGACTAGAAGGATTGATCAAGGATTGATTAACACACTTTACAGAAAACTGAAAGACAAGTGTGAACCCTGCGTTACAGCAGCTAATGCAATTTATAGAGAAAACTGACAAAATGTGCAGGATGTCCCTTTTTCTGTGTGCGAAATCTGCATTGAAGTGTGACCTAGCCCATTGATTAACGTGAGTTCTCAGCTGAAATCAGTTTTTCCATGCAGAAAACGCGCACAAAAGCAGACAAGTGTGACCCCTGCCTAAAAGTTAATTATGCAAGCTATGCAGCAAATGTGACATTTTATGGCACTTGAAGTGACATATAACACAGAGGAATATTCACTAAACACTGGTAAGGGTAAGTTTACCATGTACAGAGAGGATGCATTAAGTTTATTAGGATTCCCACAAGCTATGTAGCATGTTAAGTCATTTATGTTACTCATATTTTGACAACTACATAGTTACATAGTTATTTGGGTTGAAAAAAACAAAAACATACGTCCATCGAGTTCAACCAGAGAACAAAGTACAACACCAGCCTGCTCCCTCACATTGCCTGTTACACAAGCAACATAGGTGTTGTATATGTTACATGCATTATATAACTTGTTACATAATGTGTACATTCCAGTTATCCTATTTAGAGCTAGTATGATGAGAAGAGAGGACATGCATCGCTAGACTCCGTTGTAAAAAGGAGATCCTTTATTCACATACAAACAATTCCTGTTATCAAACCAACCAATACATGGCTCAAGACATTAAAAAAAACCTTTCCATGGTGTTTGCTGGGGTGAGAGTAACAAGGGGTGGGTGGAGGGGATTAGGGGCCGGTCACAACAGGCATTTTGCATGCAGTACACTTGTTTACCTGGAAAGTTTAGTAATGTCCTGGGCTGTGAACTAGACTTTGTTAATTTTTTGTCTTTTTTTTTTTACACGGTTGGGGTTAAGAATTCATGGCTCTAAATGTCATGTCACATAATTCTGATAACTAATTAGAGGTTGTAAAACTTTGTCTGAGACTTGAGTGTAGTGAACAGAAGTTGAATTGCAAAAATGTGCCGCGATGGGAGCTGAATAATGTTAAAAGGCACCTTCATGTACCTGAGACAGTTCAAAGAACAAACATAAATTTAACCCTTTTAATACAAAATAAGTCTATAGGATTTCAGAAAAGTCCTATTTAAGAACAGGAGTATAGACACAATAGTTGATCTCATCGGTTTATTTTCACTTCTTTTCACTTTGAATGCTTATAAGAATTAGACTTTGCTTACCTTTATTGTAAACATTAGTTGGCACTTGGACATCACTGAGAGTGATGTTAACAGGTAAATTATTAAAGTGTTCATTGGGCAGCAATGAAAACTCCTTTCCCAGCTCCACAAAATTTCCATCTTCATCTCGCTCATTTATAAGAACTGCATTGAAATATTCATACTAGAATGAAATAAAACACATGCATTTATATTAAGTTAGTCAAAATAATGGCAAACAAAAATAAATGACATTTATAAAAAATGTAACCATAAATAGCCCTTTTAAAATAATGTTGTTTAAAACGATCAATCTTAATAGTGATACTTATGCAACCCCCACCACCTTAGTATTGTTCACATTTATCACTATCATGCCTCATATGAGGCCATGTGGCCCAGTGATTTAATTGAAAACCTTGGTATGACAAGCCAATCGTGTTGTTTTCCACCTCCAGACATGCCACAGACTGGCCTAAGAACCACCGCAAAAGGTTGGGCTGTAGTCAAGTTGTTTGAGGTAGGGCAGAGCAATGCATAATTTGGACACAGATTTAAATGACTTAAGCAACGTGCTAGAAATCAGAAGTCAGAAACAGAATCATCTTTTTGCAAAGCCTGGCTGGGTCATGCCCAGAATTGGGCTTGGTACATACAGGACTTAAAGCGGATCTGAGATGAAAAACTAACTATAACAAGTAACTTGTCTATATATCTTATCTAAAGTTTAGATAGTTTACACAGCATATCTAGCTGCAAAAGTTTAAAAAGTTTATGATTATTTATTCCTGTGATACAATGAGGGCCGCCATGTCTGTTTGTCACATTGTCACATTGTCACAGGCTAAGATGCTATCAGCTTGCTTGTGTGTAAATTCAGTCCCCTCTCCTCCTCCCTCCTCCCCTCTGCCTCTAAAATCAATGACTAGTAACACCTCCCCTTCCTCCTGCCCAGACTGAGCTTCTGTACGCCCTTGCTACTGTCTGAAAATGCCAAGGCACTCTGAAAAGCTGTGGGCGAGGCTTGTTTAGTTTATAGGGAATCAGAGTATTAAAACAAAAACAAAAAAGTATTTGGCTTGAGGAATGCCCTATAAACTTCAGTATATGAAAGGAACACAATTATGCAATGAGTAAAAGTTTATCTCGGAACCACTTTAAGTATAGGATAGGACACACAGTATACGTCAAATATTAACACCATTTCACACACAGAGAAAGTAGGATAGCATAATTCACAAACACAGCAGCTTAACACAATAATTGAACGCAGACTATGTACAATGTGCCTTGGTGCAAGCATGATTTGGTCGACCTAAGAGAGGGGCATTGGGGAGTGAGTGCGTGAAGAGAGTTCAGGTAATTGACAGCTGTGGTGAAAAAGCCATTCCTTTGTCTTGAGGTCCTGGTGGAGATGGACTGTTACCTCTTGCCTGTTAGTGATGTTGTTGTTAGTGACAAATTACAGTGCTACAGTGCTTCTACTGTAGTAATTCTTCGTTATAGCAGCCCTGTACTCCACTTAATGTGCAGCAATATACTACATATTTACTTTAAAGCAGATTTCCACACACCACACCTAAGTCAATGACACATCATAATGGCGGCCATGTTTTGTTATATGCTTTATGAGAGGACCGGCATTATAGCTATATTATCTATCTATAACTAGCCTTTTATTTATCTTATCTTAGTTGATGCTTATTGGGCCCGATCCAATTCACTTTTTCTTCTCAGTTTTCTCCTAGGTGATATTTCCCCATCTTCTCAATTAAATGCCCTTTTAAGCCACCAGCAAGGTACAAAATTCTCTGAATAATTTTGATAGTACTTTTTCACCTGTTTTTTGGTACTTTATAAATTGCTGAGTGCTGGTTATGAAACAGGAGAAGATGAAAAATTATCTCCTAGGAGAAAACTTCGGAGAAAAGGTGAATTGGGTCTGGCCCATTATATTTTACTTTGTGCATCTATTTTATCTCTTAAGATTTATATAAGAGAACATATAAAGTGGGCTGGAACTTTCATTATTAAACTTTTTCCTATTCTTAAGTACAATAAATATAATTTAAAATAACAAGCAGACAAAGATAGCAGGAAAGCTGGCACTGCTGCAAGTGTTCAATTTATTGTAGCAAAGATAAAGTGCAAACGTGCAGCATCTTGCAAAAAGTATGGCATGAAAAAACACATACCCTAGTGAGAAGAGGCGTGGAGGATGGTGGGTGCTGGGCACAGGATGCCTGACGGCCGTTTCGCGCTAAACAGCGCTTCTACGGAGGCTGCAACACTGCTGGGCAATGGCTGCTGGTTACATACTATTCAGAGCCAGCGTCTAGCGTCACTTCCAGTGGCAGCGCCGCCCCTACTTCCGCGTCACGTGTGCGTACGCATTGACACGTTGCGTCAACGTACGTCACATGCGTACGAAAATCCGAGTGGCGCCTACAACGTACGCATGCCAATTAGATACATGCGTACTGCATAATTATGCATGCGACGCACGCGTCAATATGGTCGCATAGGGTGAGTGGGACCACTCCCCCCAGCGGCCAAACTTGAACAGGGCCCGACCCGGCCAGACTCACACCTTGGTTGAGGGAGGGGAAAAGTAGGAAAAAAGGGGGGAAAGGGAGGGTGGAGTGGGGGGTAGGGGATACAAAAGATCAGGGGATCCTGAATAGAAAAGGTGTCATAGAACCCTAAGTGTCAGTGTGGCCAAATCGTGCTCCATCCGGGTAGAAAGTCCTAAGTACAAAGCACACAGTGCTATAGTAGCTAAATATAGTGCTGCTGTAGGAAATAGGAGGGGAAGGAAGGTAGGGGGGCAAAAATATAAGGAAGTAAAATAGCCCATATCCCGTGTGTGAAGTTGTAGGCGCCACGCGGATTTTCGTACGCATGTGACGTACGTTGACGCAACGCGTCAATGCGTACGCACACGTGACGCGGAAGTAGGGGCGGCGCTGCCACCGGAAGTGACGCTAGACGCTGGCTCTGAATAGTATTTAACCAGCAGCCATTGCCCAGCAGTGTTGCAGCCTCCGTAGAAGCGCTGTTTAGCGCGAAACGGCCGTCAGGCATCCTGTGCCTAGCACCCACCATCCTCCACGCCTCTTCTCACTAGGGTATGTGTTTTTTCATGCCATACTTTTTGCAAGATGCTGCACGTTTGCACTTTATCTTTGCTACAATAAATTGAACACTTGCAGCAGTGCCAGCTTTCCTGCTATCTTTGTCTGCTTGCCATTTGATGTTGTTGCTTGAGCACGCTAAAGAGGTTTTAAGAAGAGGTGTATGTGTAGTCCTCCTGTGCAAACTGCCTGTTGTCGCAGCTGATGTGTGCATGCCATTTCACTGTAGTGCCAACCATCTGCTTTTCTATTAATCTACTTCCTACATGTCAGGTTTGAGCACACAGTGATGTCGACAGTATCAGGACAGGACTGTGATGTGCTATTTAATTCAGATGATGACACGCCTTCAAGCGAAGATGAGCAGGCATGCACAATAGTGGAGGACGGCAGAAATGACGTCAAGAATTTTTTCAAAACATCTGCCAATACTACCAAGTCTAATAAAACGGTGGGTGCTAGGGTTATTGTATCGAACTTGGAAAGATTGAGTGAGAAGGAGGTGAAGCTTTTTTGGACTGTGACCACTCTCCAACAGTATAAAGATGATCAGATGACAGCACGTGGCTTCCGCAGATATGTAGAGCCCTCAGAATACCAGGACGATGATAAATTCGTAAGGAAATGGCAAGATGCATACTTGTTGCATGCAACAAACCTACAAGACATCATCCTGGAACGTACAAAGGAAGAGCACAGTAAAACTCTCAAAGAGATTGAGACAGTGAAAAGGCAGTATGAGAATCTAGTAGAGAGATCGCAGTACATGGAGATCTTGAAGAAAATCAACAAAAAGTGCTCTGTAGTGCAAGACAACATAAAGGAACGCAAACTAAGAAAATTTCAAAGAGATAAGGAGGACTACGCCCTCAAAAAATTCTTCTCCTGGCAAAAGGGAGCCAGACGGAGAGTGCCCAAGAAGGGCAAGGGGCATTGGACAACGGATACTGAGTCCAGTGACGAGGAGGCTAGACCTATTGATCCATCCAACTCAGACACAAATAAAACGGATCGCCCTTTAGGCGGCGCACAAGGAGGGGGAGGAGCAAAACCAAAACAGTCAAGGAAAGGCAAGCGACTATCCTGGGAGGACAGAAAGCCCCCGAGGGAACCGAAACGGAAAAGGCATTAAATCTAACAGGGGGAACCCCAGAACCATTGGAGATTCTCAATCTTTCCAAAGAGGACCTCCCCGAAGGCACGGTACCCTTACTCCAAAAAGGATTAAACTATTCTCTGAGCACGAATTTCGACTTTCCAAAGTTCAAGGTGGACCTTTATAAAAACGTCAGACGCCTGAACATACAGCTACACTTTGCCAAACAGGACCAAACGGACACTAAGCCGACAAATATGGGTTGGGGCAACTCACAAGTGGGCCCCCTGGGTTTCAGCCCTCAGTTTGCTTGGGATGAACAAGACCTCAGGAATCTTGAGCTGTTATGCGAATTAGAGGACAGCACGATGATTGGAGCCAACCGAAATGAAGCCCAACCTCCTAAGTTCAGACCTTGTAGGTCAGTGGCGCCATTCCCGGTGCAACCAGGATCCAGCCTGGATATATTTCAAAAAGTAGTTGAACGCGAGCTGAAGGCAGAAATATACCCAAAAGTGGCAGACAACGTAACAACAAAAGAGAAACAAGCTTTGAGGTGGTTACGATCCAGACCAGACTTACAGATTAAAAGAGCCGATAAAGGCGGAATAATCGTTGTCATGTCCACGAAGCAATACCAAGAAGAGGCTTTGAGGCAGTTGCAGGACACAACCACCTATAGGCCATTATCAAGAGATCCCACTATTCATTTTTTAGACCAATTAAGATCCCTCCTAAGGAAAGGAGTAGAAGTAGGTGCTCTGCCCCCCTCTCTGGCAAGTGGCCTTACCCCCTCCCACCCTACTAAGCCCATTTGGTATCATATACCCAAGGTTCACAAGTCCCGGACCAATCCCCCGGGCCGCCCCATTGTTTCTGGCATGGGGTCGGCCACGGAGAGGTTGTCCGGGTATCTGGACCACGTCCTGAGGCCGCTATTGGAGGAAATACCTTCTCACCTCTGGGACACCATGGATGTGCTTAGGGGCCTTGAGGGTCTAAAATGGCATACTGGCGATTTCTTGGCCACCATTGACGTTGAAAGTCTTTACAGCCGTATACCTCACACCTTGGGCATTATAGCCGTTAGAACCTTTTTGGACAGAACTGATAAAACTACGGTTTGTAAAGACTTTATCTGTGATTGCCTTCTGTTCGTGTTAACCCACAATGCTTTTTTATTTGATAGGAGATGGTATTGGCAGGTGGCAGGCACCGCAATGGGGACAGCTGTCTCCTGTACATATGCCAATATATTCCTAGCATGGTGGGAAGAACTTTTTATACATTCAGAGGACAATCCATACAGGGCGAGCCTCAGGATGTGGTCCAGGTATGTGGACGACATCTTGGTATTTTGGTCCGGGACTCGTGACTCCTTTTTTAACTTTTTATCTTACATTAATTGTAATGTCGTAAATATGACCTTTACGGCTGACATCCATTCAGAGAGGATCGCTTTCCTTGATTTGGAGTTGATAGTCCATAAGAATAGCTTGATATCTCAGGGATACCGTAAACCCACAGCCAGTAATGCCCTACTACACAAGTCGAGCTTTCACCCCACCCATGTTACTCGCACTTTGCCCTACTCCCAGTTCCTCAGGTTGCGCCGCAACAACGTTCACGATGCGGATTTCCGCAAGCAGTCTGAGGAACTGGGAGTGAGGCTTTTGGCCAGAGGATATAGGGAACAGGATATACAAGAGGCCTTTAACAAAAGTAATCATATCAAGAGGTCGGACCTCTTGAGAAGGAAAACAACGAACTCTAACATGCAACGGAAGATTCCCTTTTCCTTTGGCTACACCAATATGGCAGACCATGTGAAGAGGGTAATTAGAAGGAATTGGGACATTCTGACCAGGGATCCTATCTTGAAACCCCTGGTGACGGAAGGACCATTATTCTCTTTCAGGAGGTCACCCACAATAGTCTCGTTGGTGAGCAGGAGCGAGTTTAAAACGGCAAGTGGGAGTGATTGGCTACGAGAAGGCGGCTCTCGGGGTAACCATAGGTGTGGGCATTGCAAATCGTGTAGCCAGATGAGAGTAGGTTGCCAATTTCATATTGGCCCACTTCGACGAAATGTGCGGTCGTTTTTTACATGTCAAACGCGATTTGTGGTCTACACAATATGGTGCCCCTGTGGGAGGTTCTATATAGGAGAGACGACGAGCTCAATCAATGAACGGTTCAGGGAACACTACAATTCCTTGAAATCTGGAAAGGGTTCTCCAAGATTGATCCAACACATGCGAGAAAGTCATGGGAATGACCCCAACAAATTGAAATTCGCAGGAATCATTCATGTCCCACCCCCGTCTAGAGGCGGAGATAGGGAGAAGCATTTGAGAAGGGAGGAAGCTATGCTAATCCTACAGTCAGGAGCTATGGGACCCTTAGGTCTTAACGACCATACAGATTTATCTTGCTTCCTTGATCCTTGAATCTCCCTTCCCTCTTTGTGTGTGTCCGTTGTTCCCTCCTCCTGTCCCCTCGTTCCCTGGACCCCCCTACAATTGACATGCTATTATGTGTTCTGTTTGCCTTGATGCTTCATGCTTTGTATGCAATTTGTCTTCTTTTGTACTGTCAATATTTTGGAAGATGGTGGGAGCATACATTAACCACTCGCCTACCTTCCCTCTTTCACCTTCCATGTTTAGTCTATCCCAGTTGGTGACACTTCACCACGGGATATGGGCTATTTTACTTCCTTATATTTTTGCCCCCATACCTTCCTTCCCCTCCTATTTCCTACAGCAGCACTATATTTAGCTACTATAGCACTGTGTGCTTTGTACTTAGGACTTTCTACCCGGATGGAGCACGATTTGGCCACACTGACACTTAGGGTTCTATGACACCTTTTCTATTCAGGATCCCCTGATCTTTTGTATCCCCTACCCCCCACTCCACCCTCCCTTTCCCCCCTTTTTTCCTACTTTTCCCCTCCCTCAACCAAGGTGTGAGTCTGGCCGGGTCGGGCCCTGTTCAAGTTTGGCCGCTGGGGGGAGTGGTCCCACTCACCCTATGCGACCATATTGACGCGTGCGTCGCATGCATAATTATGCAGTACGCATGTATCTAATTGGCATGCGTACGTTGTAGGCGCCACACGTATTTTCGTACGCATGTGACGTACGTTGACGCAACGCGTCAATGCGTACGCACACGTGACGCGGAAGTAGGGGCGGCGCTGCCAACGGAAGTGACGCTAGACGCTGGCTCTGAATAGTATTTAACCAGCAGCCATTGCCCAGCAGTGTTGCAGCCTCCGTAGAAGCGCTGTTTAGCGCGAAACGGCCGTCAGGCATCCTGTGCCTAGCACCCACTATCCTCCACGCGTCTTCTCACTAGGGTATGTGTTTTTTCATGCCATACTTTTTGCAAGATGCTGCACGTTTGCACTTTATCTTTGCTACAATAAATTGAACACTTGCAGCAGTGCCAGCTTTCCTGCTATCTTTGTCTGCTTGCCATTTGATGTTGTTGCTTGAGCACGCTGAAGAGGTTTTAAGAAGAGGTGTATGTGTAGTCCTCCTGTGCAAACTGCCTGTTGTCGCAGCTGATGTGTGCATGCCATTTCACTGTAGTGCCAACCATCTGCTTTTCTATGAATATAATTTAAAATAAGCATTACGAGTACCTGGTCGAACCTGCCCAGCCCCCTCCCTGCTAGTGACACATTGCTGTAAAAAAAGACTGATGCATCTGTGCTATTGCACCGAACTGCATGGTGTTGATTTGCCCAAACATAATGTCAGGTACAGTGCCTGACGTTAGTGGGAGAAAGAAAAGTAGTTTATCCTGCGCTAGCTTCAGCTAGGTATGGCCCTTTAAATGTGTATTATGCCCACGGTGCTGCTCCCTCCACTGGGTGGTGCCAGAAGTCTAGCATATGGGGGACAAGAAAACAAGGGTGCGCTCCTATGGTGCATTAACTTTTTATTACAAAATTCCACGCTAAAAACAATTGCACTTACAGTGTGTGTGCAAGTTATGCACATGTAGGGGGCCGCCAGCTTAGCCCGGAAGAAGGCGTGGCTAAGCGCCGAAATGCGTTGTGACGATCAGACGGCTTGCCGAGAGGTGTAGGAGCCGGCGGTTTGTCCCCAGTCCCCCTGCTCTCCATCGCAGACGGATCCTTGACGCCCTGGCCAGGCTCAAGACGTGGGTGATACTCGCTGGCGGCCCCCTACATGTGCATAACTTGCACACACACTGTAAGTGCAATTGTTTTTAGCGTGGAATTTTGTAATAAAAAGTTAATGCACCATAGGAGCGCACCCTTGTTTTCTTGTCCCCCACAGTGCCTGACGTGCTTGGGCCAGTGAAAGCTGTGCAGTTCATTCAGTTTTGCATTGACATGTCAGCCATTGCGTCGGCAATGCTTTTTTTTATTAAAACAATGGATGCTACTGCCAGATGCCATTATTGATCATGGCTTAAGGCACGTACACACGCCATTCCGCCGCAAATGACGGGTCCGTTAGACCCTACCGCGGGGCGGACGTTCAGCCGCCAGTAGCATGTGTGTACGCGGTGTCGGCAGACTAAGGCTGTTTCTGAACAATCCGCTGAGCGATTTCCATTTCTGCCAAAATCCGCATTCTGCCATTGCCAATCACCACTACTGCTACCGTTTCCGCTTTCTGCTAACGATTTCCACATTCTGATGTGGATTTTCGCCGTAATTTCCGCCGACTGTAACATTTCTCAAAAACTACAAAGTCTTTTTGAAAGATTTTTTTACTCTTGTTCTGACTTAACATTCCCTGAAAATTTGGAGTTTCTAGCTTCTATGGAGGCTTTACTATTAACCACTAAAATTGGCATAATACCGCATATCGGTAATGCAAATTTTCTGCATTTTACAGTACAGTCTATAGCGGCCAACTTCGGCGGTTAATAGCAAAGCCCCCATAGGTTCTACAAACACCAAATTTTCAGGGAATGTTAAGCAGAAAAGTAGAAACAAGAGGAGAAAAAATATTTCAAAAAGACCTTGTAGTTTTTGAGAAAATTGATGTAAAAGTCGGCAGAAATTGCTACAAAAATCAAATGTTGATTAGATAGTTATGCCACTGTGCAACAAAGCCTCATACACACAAAAGAGACATGTTGCCAGGTGCAGATGAGACATAATCCTTTGGGTGACATTGCAGGGCTGAGGATGTTCTAGCCTATAGACAAGTGGTGCGTTCTTTTCCTATGGGGGAAGGGGTGTGGGGTTTGCAGGGCTGATTGAGCAGAGCAAGGATGACATAACACGGTGGGTGGAGTAACTGGGGAAAACAATGCTCTCAGAAGTCGCTTGGCTCAAGCAATGCACCAGTGACTGAAGGGATCAGGGGCTGCTGTACACATGCTGGTTTCTAGGCAGAGTCCTCCTCAGCCGAGGTTTGATCCCGCATTTGTACAGGGCTGGACAAATCTTGTTGAGATGGAAGAAAAAGGAGTCCCTTACAATTAAGGTAAGGTATTGGAGGAGGTAGTGAAATTAGTGTTTCTTGTAAGGCTTCGATGCTATAGAGCAGTGTTTCTCAACATTTTATTGGTATGTACCCCTTTTAAAACCCTGTACTCACCAAGTACCCCCTAGCAAAGTAAACATTATCACAGGTACCCCTTGACAAATATATATTTAATCCTAGTACATGATACTTGGTTCCTAAACCATTTCCAAGCATTTATTATTGCTTTTAAATTAGCTAAAAAACAAATCTGGTGTTGTTTAAATGAGATTTATAATTTTCTTAAACTCTAAATTTGTTGTTCTTGGTTAAGTATATCAAGCCTGAGTACCCCCTGGAACCATCAGAAGTACCCCCTGGGGTACGCGTACCACACGTTGAGAACCTAGGCTATAGAGCATATTTTAAAAAAATGTCAAAAATAGGAATTGTCAGTTTGTATTTATTTTCACAGAATATTTTATAAAGTTTAAAACAAGTAATTAAAGTGAAGCTCCAGACTATAAATCTACTCAGCAGCACTGAAAAGGCTTGGTGTTTCTGTAACAGTTTCACAGCATCCGATTTTTTTAAATTTTTTTTTACCCAAGCCTCATTTTTCGCTACATAGAAGAAATCTGCCCAGGCATTTTCCCCCTGATGCTGTGCAAAGCATGATGGGATTTCTGATGTTGTTGTCATCTGCTTGTGCACATGCTCCCGCATTTGTACTTTAAGGGGAAACATCTTTAAAAAAAAAAAACTCTCAGCGGGTCACCCGGGGTCCTCTCAGTACCAGCTGCCGACCTGGCGAGGTTGGTGACTACTTTTGGTGCAAAAAATGGCCTTGAAAAATCAATTGGTGCTGTTCATGCTTAACAGTGTATTGCGTGGCCAAAAAGCTATCTGTATATATAGAGTATCATTTTAACCATGAGAAGCAACAGAATAGAATTTGGGGCTGAGACCTAGGTCATTTGAATTTTTTCTTTTGTGCCAAACTGAATGAAAAGCAATAAAACTGTTATTTTCATACACTCTGTACCAAAGTAAAACACTTGAAAAAAAAAAAAAAAGCAAAAGTGACAGAACTGAAAAGAGAATGCATAAAAAGTTACCCTAGGGACTGAGCTTTTTAAATATGTATGCCATAAGGGTGTATTATTATTTTTGCTAATAAGGGCTTGTAACCATTAGTAGTGTGCAATATAAAACCATAGCATAGAAAAAATAAACCTTTATTTACAAATAATATAGTGTCACCATACTACAAGGACATAATTTAAATCTTGTGATAACCAGGACTATTAGGCAGATAAAATGTTTGGGTTTTAAGTACGGTAGCATTGTTTATTTTAAAACTATAGGGGATGGAATTGGAGAAATAGTGTATTTTTCATTTTTTTCCCTTTAAAATGCATAGAAAGTAAAGTAAGTACTGAAAACAAATATCACCCCCAATTTGTGCTGAAAAAAAAACAAGGTATAGATCCAGTGGTGTAGCAATAGAGGGTACAGAGATAACGACCGCATCGGGGTCCTTGGGCTAGAAGGGCCCCGTGAGGCCCATCCTCAACCACAGTATTAGCTCTTTATTGGTCCTGTGCTGATAGTATTCACTTCTATAGATGCTTTAAATAGTAGTAATCATTGACAAACTGGTCCTCACCCCCTTCTCGCACCTCTGACACTGTGTTTGTCCGTTATTGGCTTTGGTGAACTGGATCAATTATTATGTATAGCATGCTTTGGGGGAGACCCCAATGCAAAACTTGCACCAGGGCCCATAGCTTCTTATCTACGCCACTGTATAGATCATTTTTGTTGTGATAAGCATTGAAAATGTTGTGAGGAGCGCTGACAGGTGAAACTTGCTCTGAGTGGTCCGTTAGGGTAAAAACCTTTGGGGGTGAAGTGGTATGGTATCTCTGAAATAATACATATGAATGTTATACTACTAGCTAACTGGTTGCACAGTATAAGCACAAGCAGTTTGCTATTAATACAATCACTCCAGGAACATGCCTTAACAGTATGGATTACGTTATATCCACTGCAGACTGATTTGCACAGGATAATAATAAATTGTTTTACACTCCTTTGGGTTTTGCAAATCAAATTCAGAGGAGTACCTAAAGCTTGTTAGGGAGAATTGCAACATGTTTTATCTATGAAATTATGTCCCGTCTCAAGCTGGCACCTCCTTCGTAGTATTTATATTTAAAGAAAGGACAATTTTGAGACCCATTGGCCTCTACCTCAGGGCAATTTGTCCAGAAGCATATATTTCTAGGATGCTGCACCTTAACACTCACAAAGCGATTTGTGGTGCAGCTTTTTGTCTATACATATGCGTTCATTGCTGTTTGCATATCATATATGTTTTAATAGAGCTTTATTTTGTGTTTGAATTAAGAACCGAATAAAGGAACAAATAAACAGTTAAGAAACAAATAAAGGAATTCAAATGCAGGAGAATAAGACAAGACACAAAACATTTATATTGTGATTTTTTTCCTGTTGGACTCATTGAATAGGTGCAGACTTAGTGAACAGGAAGAGCCGAGTTTCAAACCCTGGTTTCCTGTGTCAGAAGCAGAGGCCTTAACTAGTACATTATTGAGCCACTGTGTTTGAAAAAAAAGAGGAGCATATACAATATTGAGCCGCTGTGTTTGAAAAAAGGAGGAGCATATACATACATACACTTACACACACATACACACATACACACACACAATGCTGTTTCAATAATGTACCTAAATAAACACCTAGCTTAATGCTGTTTCAAATTAAAGATCTTTTGCGTTAGTTTAACATAATTTATATATTTAAGCATATATTTATCACTTTTACTCAGCTAATGTCTGGTAGTTGTCTGACAAGTGTGACAGCTCTTTTCACAAACAGAATTAGGGGCACTTCTACCATTATTTCGTAGAATACGTGTTTCCTGTTCTCATGCTTTTCTGCATGCTTTATGAACATATAAACTACTACCTTTTCAATGGAAACAAGAAACACCCAAGCCAAGTATCTCCAACATTGTAACTACAAATCATGTAGCCCCCCCAGCAAAACTTTGATGCCGCCCAACCCACCCCCCCCCCCCTTTTTTCACACTCCTTCCCTTGTCTCCTATTGGTGACTCTCACAGCCTGGGGGCTCATCTTGAAAGGGTCATAAAACAATTCTGGTCATCACGATTTTAACACCAAAAACAAGTATAGACACAAAAAAACCTGCCTAGAGGATGGACCCACTGTATCAGAAGGAGTGAAGGTTAGCAATTTTGGGGCACTCACTGCTCTGAGCCCCCGTCTGCAAATTATAGTTATGGGTAAAATTAGAATGAGCGGTGATAAAACTTCTAATAGTTAAAATGAGAATGAGAGGTGATCAGAGTTCAGAGGCACCCATATCCTATTCACCTTGCTGCAAGGCATCGTGTATTGACCTGAGGAAGTGGGCTCATACCCGTGAAATGCATTGTCTATTTTGTGTTTTGAATAAATACTTTTTCAGTAATACTGGAGATTTTGTCATCAGGAGAGGTTAAACATTGCCTTGAACTTATTTTAACTATTAGAAGTTTATATATGTTTTTACACTTGGGCGCCTCCATCCTTATGAGTATCCATATAAACCTCCTGGAGGTAATATTTTTTTACCAAAAAACTACAAACCTAGGAGATCGACCACCCAGCTTCCGGCAGGACCTGGAAAACCAATGGTTAATTTCCTGCTGGCTGATATGGTGGTTGCAGGGATCTGCAACCTACTCTTGTAAGTATAGCTGTATATACTTACAACTTCCAATAACAACACTACACCATTGGGCTCCTGGTCTCTCTGTTTACCTAGGTATTCTTGAGTAAAAGGTTACTACAAGAATCACCTAAAGCCTCCTATAAGCAGAGAATTGGTGCTGGGATTAGATAATTGGAGTCTGACCTGATATTAGGTTTTCATTAAAGTTCAGGGACTTTTTGGGACTTGAGAGAGCACATTATGCCAGGGGCATAATGTGCCTAATATGCAGTCACAGATACTTGCCACAGACTGAAACAAGAACTCAGCTCCCTTGATGTGAAGATAGAAGTTAGAATCGTGAAAGAACCATCAAGTTAACCAGTTTTACCAGTCTAACCAGCCTAGAGTTAGGCTTTAAAAGACTTTTCAGAAACAATGATCCTTAAGAGGAGCCATAATGTAGTTTATATTCTCTGTATGTTTTTACTCCAGGCACTCCAGTTTCTCCCATAACCTATAAATATACAGATAGGTTTATTTGGCTTTATCATTCTATAGTATAGACTTAGGGCCTATTTCCACTACTCGCAGATTGGATGCAGAATGGATGCAGAAAAACTGACTCCAATGAATGCCTATGGTAAAATCTGCATCAGAAAATAGCGTTTTGTGGAAACAGGTCCATAGGCTTTCACTGGAGTCAGTTTTTCTGCATCCATTCTGTGTCCAATCTGCATGTAGTGGAAACAGGCCCTTAGACTACGATGAACACATGACTATGGCAGGGATTAGATTGTAAGCGCCTCTGAGGGACAGTTAGTGACAAGACTATATACTGTGTAAAGTGTTGCAAACGTGTCAGTGCTATATAAATTTCAAATAATAAAAAAATATGGAAAGTTTGGCAAAAGCCTTTGAATGGAATGCTTCCAATGGAAGCTCTTTTTACACTCATACTGTATAATAAATCTCTTTAACCAAAATGACAATAACAGAGAAATGTGGATTAGAAGCAAAACACCAATGACACCTGTTGCCCACTACAAATCACAAAATGCAATTCTTTAATATGCTATTCTTTGCATTTTTTCCTGTAGTTCTCTGCATTTATGTAGTCTTTGTGTGCCTGTGATGATGTTTTGCAACTTTCACTGGATTGGCGTGAAAAATATGCATTTTTGCAGCTGGCTAAAGTCATCTATATTTTTTTTACAAATAAAGATGTTTAAAAAAAAAATACTGTATGGAGACCTTTACAGGTGCTATTCTTTGACAGTTTATCAGCAGATTTTTCACAACCATGGATAACTTTACGAAAGGTCATTTTGTCTCCATGGGCATTCATTTATACAGCAATCCCAGGCACAAGATAAGGCAAAACAGTTTTAACAAATACATTGATTCCCTTTGACCCAACGCAGAAAAAAATGGATGTAATAAGAATGCACATTACTACTACCCAATCCTTATCTGTATATGAAGGCTAGAGACATGCGGGGAAGCTGGGCTAATTAACACAGATAAAACTAATGAGAATGGCTATTTGTTCCTCAAACGATCTGTAAAGTTTAATCCCGTCTTCTAATTGCGACCCACAAAAAGCAAAGCTAGGGCATTCAGATACAGAACGTTAACCCTTATGGCTGCTCAGTGGTGTTCACTGTGGCTCTTCAGACAGCACCAAGACCAAATGATGCAGATGAAAAGCACAAAGGAGATAATACAGAAGATGAAGGATGGAAATCTGTTAGACAAGGTCATGATTTGGTTACTTCAAAAGAACAGAGGAGCATTTTAAAGGAAACCTGAAGCAAAAATAAACGTAAGAGATAATGAATTGTATGTGTAGTACAGCTAAGAAATAGAACTAATGTAGCACAGAAAAGAGTTTCATATAGTTTTCCAGTACAGGAATAGTTAAGAAACTTCAGTTGCTTCTATTCAGTTGTTTCTATTCAAAAGAGCTTCTCTAAGCTATTCGACCCAACTTGGGTCAAATACACTCCGGTTTTATGAAGCATTTAAACAACCTAAGAAACAGAGAGACAGCTTGAGATAAGTTTTTACAACAGGAAAGTTCAAAGGGTCATTAGTTCTGCTCTGTTTTATAGCTTAGAATACAGAGTGTGGATTGTAAACTGCAAATATGATGCAATGTGTAAAAAAATAAAATAAAACAACTATTCAACTATGAACAATTCATTATATCGTAATTTGTTTTTCGCTTCAAGTTTGCTTTATGGTGTAGTTCTGTATGAAGTCAGATGTATAGATAATGTATGAGTATTGAAGGCAAGGCAAAATATCTTACGTGTAATTCTCAGCTAGAGAGGGACCTAATGAAGGATTTAGTAGAGAGGGAAGAGAGTTTTAGTGTAGGTTAGTAGTTTTAGTGTGAGTTAATAAGTCTTTAAAGGGACCCTGAGCTTTGCATAGAAAATATATTTGGACTTACCTGGGGCTTCCTTCAGCCCACCGTAGCGCGTGAGGTCCCCTGGCGTCCTCCTGGCCACTTCAGTGGTCCTGGTCCCAGCGACTTCAGCTGAACTCTCCCGAGCACGGGCACACTGTGTGTCATCATGCCAGCCAGATTAAGAGTCCTGCACATGTGAATTTCTTTAAGACTGAACCGTGCATGTGCCCTGACTACCGGAGCCGGGACCAGGACCACGGAAGGGGCAAGGACAACACGGGGGGCCTCGCGGGCTATGGAAGGCTTGAGGAAGCCCTGAGTAAGTCCAAATTTAATTTATATGCAAAGCTCAGGGTTCCTTTGAGTGACATTGATGACATACTCCTTAAACATATCAGAGAACAAAAGACTGTCTCCTATTTTCAGGGTATTAATGCTGACTCAGGCCTTTCCTTCATCCATCATATTCAACACATCTTCAGTTTCCTACATTGTGTAGATGGTGTTGATATGATGTTTCAAATGCATTGCACAGAGAGCTTGTCCTGGTACTTGTAAAAGAATTGTTAAAAAGAACAAGGCTACTGTTATTTTGTTAAACAATATGGCAAGGAAGATAAATATGGCTGAACAGGTAGGGAGCAAGGACGAGTATAGTACATGGAGAAGCAACGTGACTGAAAGAAGAGTTGGCTGCAGGAGAATAGTATGGCATAAAGGTAAGTTATACGTTTGTTTGGTTTTTTTTCAGTGGTGTGGCAAACCTAGAGGAACACAATGAAAAATGTAAGGAATTAAGGGGATTGTAAAGGTAAGTATTGTACTTTGGTTAGTCATGTTACACATGTGACTTTGCTGTTGTGACATGTCAATGTGACTTTCCTCTACAGGCTGCTACTGTATGTGTCCCAATAACATGAGTTCAGCATAATATAGCGTCATCTGCAATTAAATGCCTAGATGGTCAAAAAGATGCTTATAATTTTGGCTCACATGTAAGTCTAATGCAAATTGTTTTTAGCTTTAAGGCCAGATTTATACTTTTTGTGCTACTAGGCCAAGTATGCTGTGACTCCTCTTCCTTGTGCAGCAGCACCCCTCCCATTCTATGTGCAGCCCCCCTTCCATGTGTATCATCCATGTACAGCAGCCCCTTTCTTTCATGAAGAGCTCCCTTGAGCATCAGTTTCACACATTGCTTCCAATTTTTACCCTCCTCTATTATATGTAGTAACTCCTCCTTCATGTCCAGGTGCCCCTTGGCCTGCAACCGCCCAACGCTTGGGCCTTTTTGGCCTTTCCAGAAATCTGGCCCTGTTGAGCTTGAATTTGGACATGTTAAAATCAGCAGGAAAAGCAAAATGTGCAAAGTGGAATTATTACATCACATTGACAATTTGTAATTCAATAGTTGAACAGAGTAGGGTGCATATGCAATTCACTTTTTCTCCTGAGTTTTCTCCTAGGAGATAATTTTTCATCTTCTGATTAAAATAACTTTTCAGCACTTTGCAAATAAAAAAAAGTACCAAAAAGTAGGAAAACAGTTACTATAAAATTATTTTGAGTACTTTCTCGTTTGTAAATGATTTTAAGGGCACTTTATTGACAAGGTGTAAAAATATCAGTTAGGAGAAAACGTGAATTGCATATGGGCCTTAGATGTTGGAATTTATAGAACCATTAAACTTATCAAGAGTATACTGAACATTAAAACCCTCTTGATTAATGTTTGATCATTTTATTGATCAGTAAAGGCTCTTCTTTTCACAGACCAATGTGGGCAAGGATGAGGGAGCTGCAGACTGCAGTTGAAGTTTGCATTACTACATTGAGCAGTATAAAGCACAGTAGTATTTTGATGGACATTCCATCAGTTATGCAGAGCGGTATCCAGGTAAATCAGAGGTCTCAAACTCGCGGCCCGTGGGCCATTTGCGGCCCTCGGTACAATATTTTGTGGCCCGCGCAGGCAAAAGCAAAAGAGACACAGAAGCGAACTATTTTACCTTATAGTTGGCTTCAGTGCTCCCACGTAATCCGACAAATCCCCACCGCTAAATGAGGGCTGCAGAGCCCCCAAATCCCCCGGGCAAACATCCACGACTGTGCTGAGGGGCAGAGCTTCCAGCTGTAGCTCTACCCCTCCTGACGTCACAATCGCCGCAAGGATCGCCGCCTCTCCCCGTCCTTCTCTGTGAAGGAAGAGTGAGAGGGGTGGGCAGAGGCGGCGATCCGCCGCGATTGACGTCAGGAAGGGCCGAGCTGAAGTTGAAAGCTCTGCCCCTTCCAGGAAATGCCGGCGAATTGTCCCCCGGGCAATTTTGCGGCGGGGACACCGCGGATTACTTGTAATGGGAGCACTGAAGCGAACTATAAGGTAGGATACTTCATTTTCAGAAGAAATAATTAAAACTGTTAATAATGACATTTGAGGACTTTTTTTGTGAAATCCCTTATGCGGCCCAGTCTCATTCTGCGGCCCCCAGGTAAATTGAGTTTGAGACCCCTGAGGTAAATGATTGATATCAGTCAGATATATCTGATCTAAAGAATATCTAGTAGTCTATAGTAGAAGTATATGGTAGTCATTTACTTATTTTGGAGGGATTGTTAAAGGGACTCCGAGCAGTGGCTGTGGGTATGCCTTTAAGCATACCCACAACTAATGAATTATATCCTCATACCATCACCTACCGGCATGATGTTTGTAATTATATCCCCCCTGGGTTCCTTGTATTTCATTGCATTGCACTGAATGGAGCTGCCGACACTGGGGAAAGTGTCGTCCTGCATAATGCATTGCTGTATAAGGAATCCAAGATGGGGGCCGCGATTTCAATCGTGAAAATAACGAAAACTAAAAGGCGTAGGGTGGCGGTTTATATACCATTGGAAAAAGGTGAAAGAGAGCTTCAAAATGGTATGCATCTTTTCATAGTTACTGCACTGATCGGAGTCCCTTTAAGGGTAGTTTAAAGAGACTCCGTAACAAAAATTGCATCCTGTTTTTTATCATCCTACAAGTTCCAAAAGCTATTCTAATGTCCTCTGACTTACTGCAGCACGTTCTACTATCACCATCTCTGTAATAAATCAACTTATCTCTCTCTTGTCAGACTTGTCAGCCTGTGTCTGGAAGGCTGCCAAGTTCTTCAGTGTTGTGGTTCTGTGATGCATCTCGCCCCTCTCTGCACACTGCCTGTGAGTTATTTAGATTAGGGCAGCTTCTCTCTTATCTTGTACAAGCTGGTTAAATCCTCCTCTGAGCTGGCTGGGCTTTCACATACTGAGGAATTACATACAGGCAGAGCTGTCTGCACTCTGCAGGAAGAAACAGCCACTTCAGTGGAAGATAGCTGCAGGGGGAAAGAAACACACAAATGATCTCTTGAGATTCAAAAGGAAGGGTGTATACAGCCTGCTTGTGTATGAATGTATTCTCTATGTGTGGACATACTGTACAACATCAACCTAATTCCTGTTTTGGTGGCCATTTTGTTTGTTTATAACCAAACTTTTTAAAACTGTTTTTAACCACTTTTAATGTGGCGGGGAGCGGCGAAATTGTGACAGAGGGTAATAGGAGATGTCCCCTAACGCACTGGTATGTTTACTTTTGTGCGATTTTAACAATACAGATTCTCTTTAAGATTAACGTTAGTAATAAGTATGTTTTATGATACAAGGCTTAGTCTGGGGGTTAACTGAACTTAACTAGTCGACTATAAGGAAAACATTTTGGTGCCAACCAGTGATGCTCAGTAGAGATGGCCCGAACGGTCCCAGGCGAACTTCTGGTGGTTCGCGTTTGCCAGCGAAGGCGAACTTTTGCGGAAGTTCGGTTCGTCCCCATAGTGCACCATTAGGGTCAACTTTGACCCTCTACATCACAGTCAGCAGGCACATTGTAGCAAATTAGGCTACACTCTCTCCTGGAGCCACTCCCCCCTTATAAAAGGCAGGCAGCCCTGGGCTTTACACTCACTCGTGTGCCTGCATTACTTAGTGAAGGGACAGCTGCTGGCAGACTCTCATAGGGAAAGGTTAGTTAAGCTCTTTTAGGCTTGTTAGCTTGCTCTTGGCTGATTGTTATTGCTCAAATAGCACCCCTCAACAGCTCTTTTGAGAGCTAATGTTCTCCTGATGTGTTTTTTTTTATGTTGCCCACTGACACTGCATTATACAGCCCTATCTGTTACAGCTGGACCTTGGTAATTGCTATTACTGTGCCAGCCAGGCCCTGCATAACTATCTATACTGGGGCACCTACCTATGCCTACCTAACTACTGGGGCACCTACTTACCTATACGGGGACACCTACCTATGCCTACCTACCTATACTGGGGCTCCTACCTATGCCTAGCTAACTACTGGGGCACCTACCTATGCCTATCTACCTGAACTGGGACACCTAGCTATGCCTACCTACCTATACTGGGACTCCTACCTATGCCTAGCTAACTACTGGGGCACCTACCTATGCCTACCTACCTATACTAGGACTCCTACCTATGCCTACCTACCTATACTGGAACTCCTACCTATGCCTAGCTAACTACTGGGGCACCTACCTATGCCTACCTACCTATACTGGGGCACCTACCTATGCCTACCTACATACAAGAAGATAATAAGGTCGTTGCTTCATTGTGGACAGACCAAATTTGATCAGCTGGACAGTCACTGTTGTTCTATCATTAAGCTACCACAGCCCGGCGACCATATGGGCTTGAAAACCGATATCGCCACGGTGCGCACCTGTCCAGCACAGCCGTCACTACTCAAACAGCCATTTGCAGTGCGTTACACAGTGAGTTTGGTGTGTCAGTGTAAAGCAGTACTCTAATTACACTCCCTGATTGATGTATACACATGCAAGATGTTTTAAAGCACTTTAGTCCTGCAATTTAACATTCAATGTGATTTCTGCCCTTAAAACGCTGCTTTGCGTCAAATCCAGATTTTTCCCCGGGACTTTTGGCGTCTATCCCACTCATCCATGCCTTCCTCCAGGTGTTAGACCCCTTGAAACATCTTTTCCATTACTTTTGTGGCCAGCAGAAATGTTTCTAGTTTTCAAAGTTTGCATCCCCATTGAAGTCTAATGCGTTCGCGAAAGTTCTCGCAAACCAAACCTTTTGCGGAGGTTCGCGGAACCCGGTTTGCGAACTGAAAATCGGAGGTTCGGGCCATCTCTAATGCTCAGGTACCCCCAATCACGGATTCAACCTATTCGGCTGTGGTTGAAAAAAAAATCCGGAAATTCCGTGATTAATTTCCAGATTTGAAACGGACTCACAAATTCGACCCGGATAATTCCCATGAATGAGGCAATCATGGAAATTTACAGCCATGATCATGGAAAATCGTTTTAGCTAATAGCAAGCCCCCCATACATGCTACAATCCCCCAAATTGTATCGATTATATAGGTGATAAGGGGCTACAATTGAAAAAAAAAATCCAAAAAGAACTTTTACTTTTTGAGAAAATACATTTTAAAGTTAAATTAACACTTTAAATGCAGCTATGAATTGGTAATAATTGATTTTAAATAGAGAAATACACTTTAAGCAATCGCAGAGGTGATGGTGAGTCTCAATGACACCTGGCGGTGGTGGTACCACAAAAACACCCAGAGAGGTTTTTGTAAATGTTTTTTTTTTCCTCCTTGCAGCGATAGCAATGACATGGCAGCAGAATTGTCCATGGCCGATGGTGGTGGGAACGCAGACTTAAGTCAGGAAATAGAACATCAGCGGCAGCAGGAGGAGGACTAATCGGTCAGTGCGGCAGGACAGAACGACCATGGCACCTCACTGGTGGTACCACAGCATGATAATGCTGCCCCAAAAATTAAGTACAACATCACTGACTAAACTTAGTGATGGATCAGTGGCAATGACTGCTACTAGTACTAACTGAAGTTGATCATTGGCTGGCTGGCTTAGCTAGCTAACAAGTATACAGTAATAGAGCAGTAGAGTCAGTGTGAGGTTAAACCTCCCTGCACTAAGCACAGCAAATCAATACACTGTCACTGACTACTACACTGACTATAGCTAACTTAAGTTAATCACTCACTGGCTAGTACACAGTCAGTAATAGAGCAGTAGAATCAGTGGATCAGTACACTCTCTCACGGACAACTACACTGACTACAACTAACGTAAGTATACGCAGTGATGAGGTGGGTTCACTGAACACAACGGCTAGGTAAGTATATGCAGTGATGAGGTGGGTTCACTCAACAAAACAGCTAGGTATTAGAGATGTAGTGAACCGTTCGCCGGCAAACGGTTCCAGGCGAACTTTGGGGGTTCGCGTTCGCCTGGACCAAGCGAACTTTTGCGGAAGTTTGATTCGCCCCATAATTCACTATGAGGGTCAACTTTGACCCTCTGCATCAAAGTCAGCAGGCACATTGTAGCCATTCAGGCTACACTAAGCCCTGGAGCACCCCCCCCCCCCTTATATAAGGCAGGTTTGCCGGCCATTACACCCACTCGTGTGCCTGCTAGAGACAGACTAGGTAAAGCTGCTGCAGACTTGTTCTCCTAGGGAAAGATTAGTTAGGCTCTTGGCTTGCTCCTGGCTGATTGTTATTGCTAAAATAGCACCCCTCAACAGCTCTTTTGAGAGATAATGTTTTCCAGATGTGTTGTTTTTTTTTTGTGTGTGTTGCTCACTGACATTATACAGCCCTTTCTGTTGCAGCTGGACCTTGGTAATTGTTATTACTGTGCCAGCCAGGCCCTGCCTAACTATCTATTCTGGGACACCTACCTATGCCTAGCTAACTACTGGGGCACATACTTACCTATTAGGGGACACCTACCACCTACCTATACTAGGGGACCTACCTATGCCTACCTACCTATACTGGGTCTCCTACCTATGCCTACCTACCTATACTGGGACTCCTACCTATGCCTAGCTAACCACTGGGACACCTACCTATGCCTACCTACCTATACTGGGTCTCCTACCTATGCCTAGCTAACTACTGGGACACCTACCTATGCCTACCTACCTATACTGGGTCTCCTACCTATGCCTAGCTAACTACTGGGACACCTACCTATGCCTACCTACCTATACTGGGTCTCCTACCTATGCCTAGCTAACTACTGGGACACCTACCTATGCCTACCTACCTATACTGGGACTCCTACCTATGCCTAACTAACTACTGGGACACCTACCTATGCCTATCTACCTATACTGGGACTCCTACCTATGCCTACCTACATACAAGAAGATAACAAGGTCGTTGCTTCATTGTGGACAGACCAAATTTGATCAGCTGGACAGTCACTGTTGTTCTATCATTGAGCTACCACAGCCCGGCGACCATATGGGCTTGAAAACCATGGTGCGCACCAGTACAGCACGGCCGTCACTACTCAAACAGCTGTTTGCGGTGCATTACACAGTGAGTTTGGTGCGTCAGTGTGAAGCAGAACTCTAATTACACTTCCTGATTGATGTATACACATGCAAGATGTTTTTAAACACTTTAGGCCTGGGACTTTGGGCATGTATCCCACTCCGCCATGCCCCCCTCCAGGTGTTAGACCCCTTGAAACATCTTTTCCATCACTTTTGTGGCCAGCATAAATGTTTCTATTTTTCAAAGTTCGCATCCCCATTGAAGTCTATTGCAGTTCGCGAACTTTTCCGCAAACCGAACTGAAAATCGGAGGTTCACGACATCTCTACTAGGTACAAAAGGTAGGTAGGTATATGCAGTGATGAGTTGGTTCACTGAACACAACAGCTAGGTATATGCTATGTATATGCTGTGATGAGGTGGGTTCACTTAACACAAAAGCTAGGCGTATGCAGTGATGAGGTGGGTTCAATCAACACAGCAGCTTGGTATTTGCAGTAATGGTTATTACAATGTGCAGCTGCCTATCACACACACAGGTAGTCACTGAATGTACTGGGCCTGGCAGTGGCACACACACACAGTATGAATTACAAAAGCTGTCTATGCAACACAAGTGCAGTAATGGGTGTTACAATGTGCAGCTGCCTAGCACACACACAGGTAGTTACTGAATGTACTGGGCCTGGCAGTGGCACACACACAGTATGAATTACAAAAGCTGTCTATGCAACACAAGTGCAGTAATGGGTATTACAATGTGCAGCTGCCTATCACACACACAGGTAGTCACTGAATGTGCTGGGCTGGCATTGGCACACACACAGTATGAATTATAAAAGCTGTCTATGCAACACCAGTGTCAGTTAGATCAGTGGGACACACAGAAAACAAAATAGATCATAAGAACAAGATTAGCTCTCAAAAGAGCTGTTGTGGGGTGCAATTATAGCAATAAGAATCATCCAGGAGTAAGCTAACAAGCCAAGAGCCTAACTACTCTTTCCCAAGAGAAACAGTCTGCAGCAGCTTGCCCTTCTCTCACTATAGCAGGCACACGAATGAGTGTAATGGCCGGCGCTCCCTGCCTTATATAAAGGTGGGAGTGGCTCCAGGAGTGAGTGTAGCCTGATTGGCTACAATGTGCCTGCTAACTGTGATGTAGAGGGTGAAAGTGGACCCTAATGGCGCACTATGGGGGTGAATCGAACTTCCAGGAAAGTTTGAGATCGCATGCGAACGCAAACCACCCAAAGTTCGCCTGGAACCATATGCCGGCGAAACGTTCGGGCCATCTTTACCCATAGGGTGTGGGAATTCTCAGGACATCACGCCATGTGTCTGCTGACTGTGAGGTAAGGGGTCAAAGTTTAGCCCAATTATGATGTATTGGGGGCGGATCGAATCCACTATGTATTTGAGCGAAAGGCTGCGAAGCATTCGTCTGGCGAATACTTCGGCCCATCTCTAAATACAGTGATATTCTCTACTGTTTTGTATAAGACTGCGTATACCAGATGCATTCTGGCTCCAAGTTTACTGTACTGTATGACCACTTTATTGTTTAATAAACTTATCTTTGGTTAAAAAAAGAGGGAGCTTGGGGATCCTGGGGTCAGGACAGATGTGGGCGAGGGTGCAGTTATTGTTATAAAACACTAGGGCAAAGAATAGTATAAAATTGTCTCTTAGTGGAAGGACGTGTAAAATTCTTAAGGCTATTTCACACCAAGTGCATTTCGATTTTCTGAATGCTGTCGTGTTGTCGAATGTAAGGTCAGCTCCTTTTTAATAGGAAATGCAGGAACATTCACACTGAATGCGGTTTAATTTTCCCAAAAGGCAAACCAATTTTTTATGCATTCTGATTGAGGCCAGTTTACTTAAAATGTCAAGATGTAAAAAAAAATTGCAAGGTGCAATAGCAGTAGTGTTTGTGATTACGTTCCAATGTTGGTTTGTGATTTATTTATTTTGTGTGAAAGAATGTTAACCAGTAGTGGGCCAAAATCTTGCATATTCAAAATTTTGCATCAAAATTCGCAATTACATTTCATATGTAGTAGTAATATTTTAGAATTTCACTTCATTGTTCACCTAATTTTGTGCCGAATTTAGTGGTCAATAGCAAAGCCCCTATACATGTTACTGACACCGAAATGGCTACATGTATTAAGGAGAATAGAGAATTTTTCAAAAAGACCTTGTATTTTTGAGGAAATTGTTTTTTAAAAACGCTTAGTTTTTAAAAACGTTTATTTTTAAAAATGTTTTTAAAATGTTTTCAAAACTTTTTTTGTTTGCATTTTTCAAATCGATTTTCTCAAAAACTACAAGGTCTTTTTGAAAAAATGTTTTTTTCACTTGTACCTATTATTCTCCTTCACATATGTAGCAATTATGGTGGCTTTGCTATTCACTGCTAAAGTTGGCACAAAAATACACAATAATTAAGTGAAATTACGAATGACTGTGAAATCAAATGTACAAATTGTAATTACGTATAGGTGAAATTGCGAAAATGTACGCGAACATAAGCGTAATCGTAATTAGCTGATTACGATCATCACTAATGTTAACATTTTTAAAACAAAAATAAACATACACGCAAAACACACATATGCATAAACAAATACACACACAATAAAGAGGAATTCCAGTGAAAATCTAATTAAAAAAGTGCTTCATTTTTACAATAATTATATATGTTACGGCCAGAACCCGAAGTTTGGCCACTTCTAGTTCTGGCCGGCCACTTCGGGTTCTGGCCGGCCAATGTGCGAAGTGGCCGCTGCGCTGCGGCCAATGTGAGGAATGGAATGAATCCTGTAACATTCATGTATATTCTGGCCCCAGCGCAGCGGCCAAACCTATCGCAACTTAGTTATTTTAATGAAATTAAGCCGGCGGCTTTTTCTCTGCCTCTTTCTCTCTCCTCCCCCCCGCCTCTCTCTCCTTCTCTTATTATTGGCAGCACTACGTGTCCCCCTCCTAAGTCGTTCGTCGCACCAGGGAAGCCTGCCGTTCCTGCAGAGCGGGGTGCTGGCAGAAGCGATGTCTGCAGCCTCCCCGCTCTGCTCTCCCTGGCGCGACGAACGACTCTGAAGGGGGGACACGAGTGCTGCCCATAATAAGAGAAGGAGAGAGAGGCGGGGAGAGGAAGGAGAGAGAGAGAGGCAGAGAAAAAGCCGGCGGCTTCATCTGTTTCATTGCCGCCGGCTTAATTTCATTAAAATAACTAAGTTGCGATACGTTTGGCCGCTGCGCTGCGGTCAGAAGATACATGAATGTTACAGGATTCATTCCATTCCTCACATTGGCCGCAGCGCAGCGGCCACTTCGCGCATTGGCCGGCCAGAACCCGAAGTGGCCGGCCAGAACTAGAAGTGGCCAAACTTCGGGTTCTGGCCGTAACATATATAAATGATTTAGTCAGTGTTTGCCCATTGTAAACTCTTTCCTCTCCCTGATTTACATTCTGACATTTATCATATGGTGACATTTTTACTGCTGGCAGGTGATGTCAGTGGAAGTAGCTGCTGCTTGCTTATTTGGCAGTTGGAAACAACTGTTATTTCCCACAATGCAACAAGGCTCCCACAGTGTGATGTCAGAACCATGGTCCCGACATCACACTGTGGGAGGGGTTTCACCAAAATATCAGCCATACAGAGCTAGCTGATGATCAGTTTGTGAAAAGGAATAGATTTCTCATGGGAAAGGGGGTATCAGCTTATGATTGGGATAAAGTTCAATTATTTGGTTATAGTTTCTCTTTAAGTCCAGATAAGAATTTGTATGTCAGACATGTTAGTATTATTTTGGGATCACTATTTACTACTATTGAGGCCATAACAAGCCTTGGCCATTCCCTTCATCATTTTAAGTCTCTCTTGCAGTACCAGCTGGGTTTACTGTTCATTTAATGTAAGGTTTTCAAGCACGACAGGCTCACTTTAAACCTAGAACCTTTTTCATGTTTTACACATTTGTGCTAAAGACACTTTATTAAATAACTCTGATCATCCTTAACCTCAGAAAAATGAGAATATATGGCGGATATTGCCAGCACGCTGAAGAGGATTTAGTAACACAATTACCTGCAGTTATAGCTGGATAGGTGTCAAAAATGTTCTGCACTACGCATCATATTAGATTTGACATTTTTACAGCCAGATTCCTCTGTTTTAGTACAAGACCAAAAAAAAATTGACTTCCATATAATGCAGTATTTGCTCTATGATAAATTACTGCAGCTTTGTGGTTTCCGCACAGAAAGGCAGCGGCAGAACAGGGAACACATCATAAATAACAGGAAGTGGAGGATGCAAAGAAAAATGTTTTCCGATTATAGACAGATACAAAAGCGCCAGTTATATAGCAAAAGTTTTAGTAGCCCTAGAGCTCAGAAATAGTTGGAGGCCCAGATTGTCCTCAGTCTGTCCTCTGTGACAGTCACTTGCATTTACAGAAACACAATAACTATTAAAAAAGAAAGAAACAATATGACACAATCTTGCATATTTTAAACTTATAAACACAAACCTGGCAAGGATCTATACAAAGATGCCAGCTGGCCTGTCTACTTTGGTGTCAGTATTCTGGCTATTGGGCTATGCCATTCAGGGAGTGCTTTTCAAATTAAAGGAAACCCTGAAAATTCCCCATAAGGAGATGTATCAGTCCAAGGAGTATTGGTGAACTCAGATTAATAATAATGATTGTAAGTGCCAGCTACACAAGGAAAAAGTCATTCACAGTGCATTTTTAAAAAGACAACATAAGACAAAACACATTTTGCTTTTCTCCTGGCGGACTCAAAGCTCCAGAGCTGCAGCTCCTAGGATGCTCTCTATAGCAGCGTTAGGGAGTCTTGCCCAAGGTTTCCTACTGAACAGGTTCTGGCTTACTGAACAGGAAGCGGCCCCTTCGCTCATCCGCAGAAAAGCCGACTGGCGCGACTGAGCTGGATTACCGGGACCGATACTAGGCGAAGGGAGGCACTCGGGAGGACAGCAAGAGACACATCGGTGCTCATGGGGCTGGAGGAGTCGCCGGGTAAGTATAAAATCTTTTAAATAGCCCATCTCAGGTACATGTTAAAGGGAGAGTGGCTGAGCTGTCACAGTACTACCTAAAATGCCTACATGAAAGATTTTTTTCAATACTCAAAAAACTATCTGCTTAGCAGGGAATGAGGACATGTGAGCATATAACTAAGTTTTTAAAGTTAGAAATTTTTAAATGAAATACTTGTAGCTACCATTTGCATCCAGCAGGTAGAGCACTGCTGGAAACAGACTGCCTATTTAAAAAGTAGCTATAAGGCAATTTAGCAAAAAAAACAAAACAAAAAAAATCAAAACATTATTTCTGCTAAAATCATGCCACTTTTTAGATCACCACATTTATAGAAGTCACCACTTTTCAGCAGGATTAAGGCCCGGTTCACATTAGCGGTGGCTATCCGGAATAGCCGTGCCGGAGCCGCACCGCATGCTGGCCGGACGAAACGGACGCACGGCATAGCAATGTAAGTCTATGCCAGGGTTCACATGTGTCCGTTTCGTCCGGACCGGAGCCGGACCGGATCCGGACTCCGGTGTCCGTTCCAACATGCGCTATTTTTTGGTCCGGCTCCTCCGGCAGCCGTATCCGGGGCGGAGCCGGACTGCACCATCCGGCCAATGGAAACCAATGAGAACCGGAGAGCGCACAACACACTGGCAAAAAATCCGGATGTTCTACCCCACTTCCTATGCGGATTTTTGCGGCGATATTGGCTGGGGACACATGGGCAAGCATTTTGGAGTGGAGCAGCACAGCTGGATCCGGATCCGGAGATGTTGGCAGCATGTCGGAGGTGGAGGTGAGTGCTAAACAGCAGAGGGCCTGATTCCACAGGTCCCCCTTCTGCTGACCTCCCAGACCCCAACATTTTTTTTTGTTTTTATACAGGTTGTTACTCTTTAAGAATCCGGATCCGGACCGCAACCGTGTTCATACCGCACGGAAACCGTATGCAACCGGACCGGATCCGGACAGGAACCGTACGGTTCAGGTCCGATCCGGCTCCGGTGCGGTTTTTGCAAAACCGCAAGTGTGAACCGGCCCTAACACTTGTATTACTGCTACTGTTCCGTGTGTTATCACCACTTCACTGCAGACTACAATCTACCTATGGCAATCAGACCTGATCACCACAATTTCCACAGTAACAGTTGCCATACTGAACAATTAAGACGTTCAGTTTGTTTGTGTTTGTCTTACACACTCCATGTTTGCCACTTTAGAAAGTACACAGTAAAAACACTCATACTGTTACTTTATAATACCAGTCATAGTCAGAACTATAGATGCCCACAAATGACACAATCTATCTCAGCTGTAAAATACTACCATTTCTGTGTGATACTGGGGATTTCCTAAAGTATATACCCAAAGTATATACACTCACTCACTCACTCACTCCACTTCTATTACGTAGATTGTATAGGATTGTACAATCAAGATTGCATCATTGATGGAGACCTTAACAGTCACAAATGGCAAACAGTTACTCCATTCAAATCAATTAAACTTCTGATCACTTCTGAAGAGTAATCGGTAATAACAAATAGCGTGCCTTATCAGAGTTAACGTGCCTTATCGGAGTTGGCATGCCTTATCAGAGTTAACATACCTTATCAGAGGTAGCATGCCTTATCAGAGTAGCATAGTGAGCGCTTATCTTATGCCTGCCAATTGGCAATGACAGCTCCACTCACCCTGCCCTGAGCCCCCAATTAGCAGGCATACGTTTGTAGCACTCGCTATGCTACTCTGGTAAGGCATGTTAACTCTGATAAGGCATGTTAACTCTGATAAGGCACACTATTTTTACAGTTAATCAACCCCATCACGTTACCCTATATTGCACTCTCCAAAAGCCTGATCACCTAGGAAAAAAGCCCGTTTCCACTTATCTGGGGAGGAGTGGGCCAAGGCAATTCGTGAAACCGAGAAAACATAAGGGAGACAGAATATCAGAAGTCAATAATGCAATATATTAAAATACCAAGATAGGTAATGTAAATAGTCACTTGCACATTTCAGGTTGCAAAAGAACTGCAACCACCAATAAAACTTATGGTGGAATTCCCATCCTGTTTGGTCTTGCTAGGATACTCGAAAGTCGAACTCCTAGTAGTTAGGTCCTGGGAACAAGAGCTACGCTAAAAATACAACCCCAACAGCACTACAATGAGTAACAATAGGTAGATAGAGGTGATCAGAATGAATACATTGACTTTTATCTACATTTTTGCTGCTTTGAAAACTACAGGAGAGGTAATCCAACTATACCTCTCCTTTTTAAATAGTTTTAAATTATTTATTCATTTATTATTCATTTTAGATGCCTCTTTCTACCTATTGTTCCCACGTATCTAAATTATAAAAAGTGGCAATCATGTTTGTAAAAGTGGATATACCCACCACAAAGACTGGAAGGATAGGTATGGCATAACATTCAAGTGTTGCTGTGAAGTACAGTACAGTAGTTCAGCTTCTATCCTGCTTGTTGAACTCCTCCCCATCAGCCATACTTGCCTCGTTTCTGCTATAGCACTAACTGGGACCCACAGAATCAGGATATTTGATTGTTCAGCTGTGATTTACTATTAGTCCATATATGTAGACCAACCAAAGAGATTCTTGGTGTTAAATTCAAATAATCCCCAGCAAGAGTGTCACATCAGCTCCAATAAGACTTATCTGGATTTCCCACTAAGTGGCCCCATTGGTGTATAACATCTATAACAGCTTGCTCAGCAGTAAATTCAAATCAGCCCTGTGGGTAGAGATGTCGCGAACCTCCGATTTTCGGATCGCGAACCCCGTTCGCAAACCTTCGCGGAAGGTTCGGTTCGCGTAAAAGTTCGCGAACCGCAATAGACTTCAATGGGGATGCGAACTTTGAAAAAAAGAAAAAATTATGCTGGCCACAAAAGTGATGGAAAAGATGTTTCAAGGGGTCTAACACCTGGAGGGGGGCATGGCGAGTGGGATACATGCTCAAAGTCCCGGGGAAAAATCTGGATTTGACGCAAAGCAGCGTTTTAAGGGCAGAAATCACATTGAATGCTAAATTGCAGGCCTAAAGTGCTTTTAAACATCTTGCATGTGTATACATCAATCAGGGAGTGTAATTAGAGTACTGCTTCACACTGACACACCAAACTCACTGTGTAACGCACCGCAAACAGCTGTTTGCGTAGTGACGGCCGTGCTGGACTGGTGCGCAACATGGCCAGAGTGCAGGCCGTGGCAGTTTTCCAGCCCATATGGTCGCCGGGCTGTGGTAGCTCAATGATAGAACAGTGACTGTCCAGCTGATCAAATTTGGTCTGTCCACAATGAAGCAATGACCTTATTATCTTTTTATATGTAGGTAGGCATAGGTAGGAGTCCCAGTATAGGTAGGTAGGCATAGGTAGGTGCCTCAGTAGTTAGCTAGGCATAGGTAGGAGTCCCAGTATAGGTAGGTAGGCATAGGTAGGAGTCCCAGTATAGGTCGGTAGGCATAGGTAGGTGCCTCAGTAGTTAGCTAGGCATAGGTAGGAGACCCAGTATAGGTAGGTAGGCATAGGTAGGTCAGAAGAACAATCCCTGCGCTTTCTTCAACTGTTAGGAGGTTTGCATACAGGGTGCTGCTCCAAATGCTGGGTGGTGCCAGCGTATCTGTGCAAAAGTGAAAAAGAAAACAGGAGCGCAGCAAAAGTGAAAAAGAAAACAGGAGCGCAGCAAAAGTGAAAAAGAAAACAGGAGCGCAGCAAAAGTGAAAAAGAAAACAGGAGCACATGTGTGACGTCAGACGGCATCCCCGCGACCTGGCTCCGCCCACCGCTCCCGACTCCTCCGCTAACAACCACGCTCCCCGCTGCTCTGGCCAAGCGCGGGTGACAGGAAGCGATTGCCGGCAGGCTGTACAGGCGCATTTGTACTACGATACACTGTGAGTGTAACTTTTTATTGCGTGTTATTGAAGTAAAAAGATTTATTGCACCAGTGGTGTGCTCCTGTTTTCTTTTAGGCATAGGTAGGTGCCTCAGTAATTAGCTAGGCATAGGTAGGAGACCCAGTATAGGTAGGTAGGCATAGGTAGGTGCCTCAGTAGATAGCTAGGCATAGGTAGAAGACCCAGTATAGGTAGGTAGGCATAGGTAGGTGCCTCAGTAGTTAGCTAGGCATAGGTAGGAGTCCCAGTATAGGTAGGTAAGCATAAGTAGGTGCCTCAGTAGTTAGCTAGGCATAGGTAGGAGTCCCAGTATAGGTAGGTAGTCATAGGTAGGTGCCTCAGTAGTTAGCTAGGCATAGGTAGGAGACCCAGTATAGGTAGGTAGGCATAGGTAGGTGCCTCAGTAGTTAGCTAGGCATAGGTAGGAGTCCCAGTATAGGTAGGTAGGCATAGGTAGGAGTCCCAGTATAGGTAGGTAGGCATAGGTAGGTGCCTCAGTAGTTAGCTAGGTATAGGTAGGAGACCCAGTATAGGTAGGTAGGCATAGGTAGGAGTCCCAGTATAGGTAGGTAGGCATAGGTAGGTCCCCTAGTATAGGTAGGTAGGTGTCCCCGTATAGGTAAGTAGGTGCCCCAGTAGTTAGCTAGGAATAGGTAGGTGTCCCAGTATAGACAGTTAGGCAGGACCTGGCTGGCACAGTAATAACAATTACCAAGGTCCAGCTGCAACAGATAGGGCTGTATAATGTCAGTGTCAGTGACAGTGAGCAACACACACAAAAAAAAAACACATCAGGAGAACATTATCTCTCAAAAGAGCTGTTGAGGGGTGCTATTTTAGCAATAACAATCAGCCAGGAGCAAACCAAGAGCCTAACTAATCTTTCCCTAGGAGAAAAAATCTGCAGCAGCTCTCCCTAGTCTGTCTAGGCACACGAGTGAGTGTCATACCCAGCGAGCCTGCCTTATATAAGGGGGGGGGGGGGCTCCAGGGCTTAGTGTAGCCTGAATGGCTACAATGTGCCTGCTGACTGTGATGCAGAGGGTCAAAGTTGACCCTCATAGTGCATTATGGGGTGAATCGAACTTCCGCAAAAGTTCGCATGGTGCAGGCGAACGCGAACCCCCAAAGTTCGCCTGGAACCATTCGCAGGCGAACCGTTCGCTACATCTCTACCTGTGGGTGCTGATTGAAAAATCCTACCTGAGATCATTTGAATTAGCTGTCAAAGAATATCATTGGTCAAAATTAAATGAATTGAATATCGATCAATGGGAATTCACTGGCAAGTTAAAATATCCTGATGCTGGCACTCAGTCAGTGGTGTGTGGCAGGGATGCACCAATTACAGGTGGCAGGGCAGCATCTTGCAAGAAACCCTGAAGAAAGACAGAAGAGGAATGAAAAAATGGAGGAAGATTTAAAAAAATGGCTAAAGAACAGCGGGGAAGAGAAGATGAAGAAAAGAAAAATGTCACTTTTATTCATGTTGGAAAGTTAATGTTTGACATTAAGAAGGGAGTAATTAGATTAGGTGTGAGGAATAAATTAATTTTATAAAGGAGATTAACGTTAAGCCCTGAGTAACAAAGTTCAGTATAGGGAATTGGTTACAGGTAGCTGAACAACACTGGGAGAAATGACAAAACTGGCCACCAAAAATAGTGTTAGTTATATTAATAGTTGCAAAACAAACCTGTGGTAATGCAAATACCAGCTGTGCCATATCTAAATGCATGACTGTGCAGGTGGGGGTGAAGGGTGGATTGAGGGAAGCAGTGAAAAAGGGGAGCATATGGCTAATGGACAAAAAGAGCACCGCCATAGTAATAGCGGTTGCAGGGATCATGTTAATAAAAACGTTTTTGTTTACAGAATAAGGTTTATTACAAATATCGTTTAGAAACTTTTACTTATCTTTTCTTTAAAAAAAAATAATATATATATATATATATATATATATATATATATATATATATATATATACATATACACACATATATATATACATACACATATATATACACATTATATATATATATATATATATATATATATATATATACATATATATATATATATATACATATATATATATATATATATATATATATATATATATATATATATATACACATAAATATACTGTGGCTTGCAAAAGTATTTGGCCCCTTGAAGTTTTACACATTTTGTCATATTACTGCCGCAAACATGAATCAATTTTATTGGAATTCCGCGTGAAAGACCAACACAAAGTGGTGTACACATGAGAAGTGGAATGAAAATCATACATGATTCCAAACATTTTTACAATTAAATAACTGCAAAGTGGGGTGTGCGTAATTATTCAGCCGCCTTTGGTCTGAGTGCAGTCAAAAAACTGCACATCACTCTGAACACACCATCCCCACTGTCAAATATGGTGGTGGCAGCATCATGCTCTGAGGGTGCTTCTCTTCAGCAGGGACAGGGAAGCTGGTCAGAGTTGATGGGAAGATGTATGGAGCCAAATACAGGGCAATCTTGGAAGAAAACCTCTTGGAGTCTGCAAAAGACTTGAGACTGGGATGGAGGTTCACATTCCAGCAGGACAATGACCCTTAACATAAAGCCAGGGCAACAATGGAATGGTTTAAAACAAAACATATCCATGTGTTTGAATGGTCCAGTCAAAGTCCAGATCTAAATTCAATCGAGAATCTGTAGCAAGATCTGAAAACTGCTGTTCACAAACTCTGTCCATCTAATCTGACTAAGCTGGAGCTGTTTTGCAAAGAAGAATGGGCAAGGATTTCAGTCTCTAGATGTGCAAAGCTGGTAGAGACATACCCTAAAAGACTGGTAGCTGTAATTGCAGCAAAAGGTGGTTCTACAAAGTGTTGACTCAGGGGGCTGAATAATTACGCACACCCCACTTTGCAGTTATTGATTTGTAGAAAATGTTTGGAATCATGTATGATTTTCGTTCCACTTCTCACATGTACACCACTTTGTATTGGTCTTTCACGTGGAATTCCAATAACATTGATTCATGTTTGTGGCAGTAATGTGACAAAATGTGGAAAACTTCAAGGGGGCCGAATACTTTTGCAAGCCACTGTGTATATATATATATATATATATATATATATATATATATATATATATATATATATATATATATATATATATATATATATATATATATATATATATATTATATATATATATATATATATATATATATATATATATATATATATATATATATATATATATATATCTTTTTTCTATTTATGATATTATTAATGTGTACATGATTTAAAGGCTATTTATTCTATTACAAAAATATAAATTATTCTATTCATATTATTTATAGTGAAGTATTTTAAGGATTGCATATATTATTGTTTATATTGTTACGGATAGAGATGGCCCGAACCTCCGATTTTCGGTTCGCGAACTTCCGCAAAAGGTTCGGTTTGCGCAAACTTCGCAAACCGCAATAGACTTCAATGGGAAGGCGAACTTGGAAAACTACAAACACTTATGCTGGCCAGAAAAGTGATGGAAATGATGTTTCAAGGGGTCTAACACCTGGAGGAGGCATGGTGGATTGGGATAGACGCCAAAAGTCCCGGGGAAAAATCTGGATTTGACGCAAAGCAGCGTTTTAAGGGCAGAAATCACATTGAATGCTAAATTGCAGGCCTAAACTGCTTTCAAACATCTTGGCATGTGTATACATCAATCAGGGAGTGTAGTTAGTGTACTGCTTCACACTGACACACCAAACTCACTGTGTAACGCACTGCAATAAGCTGTTTGTGTAGTGACGGCCATGCTGGACTACTGCGCACCATGGTAAGATTGCTCTTCCTCACTCAGTGATGTCAGGTTAGGTAATGTCTGACTGCCTTATCAACTTTTCATGGTTTTTTCTCTACCATTGTTAAAGCTTACATCTATTTTTTTTTACATTACATTTTCTGCTTGCGGTTCAGTACCTGCACGAGAATCTATTATGGAGGGCAAGTCTGCCATTGTGACCATGGGTAATGCCGGGGAATCCTGTTTCTATTCCGGTCCGGAGTTGGAGCCTAAGAAAACGGCTACCACTACACATCCAAGGAAGGCAGCAGGCAGGCATGCACGTCCCGAGATAGTGACCAAAAATAACAATACAGGAGGAGGACGTTCGAGGCCATGCTGTGTATGTGAAATGAATCAACTTTAAATCCTCTAACGAGAATCTGTTATGGAGGGCAAGTCTGATGGTGCCTTCACTGCGATTCACCAGGTTGGTCTCCTCCTCAAGGAGGCGAGAATCTTTTATGGAGGGCAAGTCTGCCATTGTGAGTGACCACAGGTAATGGCCAGAGAATCCTGGTTCTATTCCAGTCCGGAGTTGGAGCCTAAGAAATGGCTACCACCACACACATCCAAGGAAGGCAGCAGGCATGGCATGCACGTCCCGAGGTAGTGAACAAAAATAACAATACAGGAGGAGGACTTTCGAGGCCCTGCTGTATTTGAAATTAATTAACTTTAAATCCTTTACAAGAATCTGTTTATGGTGGACAATGATGACACCACTTGCCTTTCACGAGAATCTGTTCTGGAGGGCAAGCCTGCCTTTGTGATCAGTGGGTAATGACCGGGGAATTAGGGTCCGATTCCAGTCCGAAGTGGGAGCCTGAGACCCATGCTGTATAAGTAATGTACATGCCCTGACTGTGCTTTGCAGACCAGGCATCTGTGGTCAGATGGACCCTTAACCCAGCGGAAAACAAACCAATTTGAACGCATTTGCGTGTTATGGAGGGCAAGTCTGCCATTCATTCAACTGTGTGAAACTTTTGATGGTACTTTCTCAGTACCATGGTGACTGACCAGGGGTAATGGCCGGGGAATCCTAGTTCAATTCCGGTCTGGAGTGGAAGCCTAAGAAACGGCTACCACCACCCACACATCCAAGGAAGGCAGCAGGCACGCTGCGGGCAAAGGAGCAGGAACTGCTACCACCACACATCCAAGGAAGGCAGCAGGCATGACATGCACGTCCCGAGGTAGTGACCAAAAATAACAATACAGGAAGACTTTCGAGGGCTTGCTGTATTTGAAATGAATCAACTTTAAATCCTTTAACGAGAATCTGTTATGGCGGACATTGATGACACCACTTGCCACAACAGCTAGGTATATGCCATGATGAGGTGGGTTCACTGAACACAACAGCTAGGTATATGCTGTGATGAGGTGGGTTCACTTAATACAAAAGGTAGGTATATGCAGTGATGAGGTGGGTTCACTCGACACAACAGCTTGGTATATGCAGTGATGAGGTGGGTTCACTGAACAAAACAGCTAGGTATATGCAGTGATGAGGTGAGTTCACTCAACACAAAAGGTAGTGACCACAAATAACAATACAGGAGGAGGACTTCTCGAAACCCTGCTGTATTTGAAATGAATTAACTTTAAATCCTTTAACGAGAATCTGTTATGGCGGACAATGATGACACCACTTGCCACAACAGCTAGGTATATGCAGTGATGAGGTGGGTTCACTGAACACAGCAGCTAGGTAAGTATATACAGTGATGAGGTGGGTTCACTGAACACAACAGCTAGGTATATGCAGTGATGAGGTGAGTTCACTCAGCACAACAGCTAGGTATATGCAGTAACGAGGTGGGTTCACTGAACACAAAAGGTAGGTAAGTATATGCAATGATGAGGTGGGTTCACTCAGCACAACAGCTAGGTATATGCAGTGATGAGGTGGGTTCACTCAACAAAACAGCTAGGTATATGCAGTAACGAGGTGGGTTCACTGAACACACAAGGTAGGTAAGTATATGCAGTGATGAGGTGGGTTCACTGAACACAACAGCTAGGTATATGCTGTGATGAGGTGGGTTCACTTAACACAAAAGCTAGGTATATGCAGTGATGAGGTGGATTCACTCAACACAAAAGGTAGGTAAGTATATGCAGTGATGAGGTGGGTTCACTGAACACAGCAGCTAGGTAAGTACTGTATATACAGTGATGAGGTGGGTTCACTGAACACAACAGCTAGGTATATGCAGTGATGAGGTGGGTTCACTCAGCACAACAGCTAGGTATATGCAGTGATGAGGTGTGTTCACTCAACACAACAGCTTGGTATATGCAGTAATGGGTATTACAATGTGCAGCTGCCTATCACACACACAGGTAGTCACTGAATGTGCTGGGCCAGGCAGTGGCACACACACAGTATGAATTACAAAAGCTGTGTTTGCAACACAAGTGTCAGTTAGATCAGTGGGACACACAGAAAAAAAATAGATCATATGAACAAGATTAGCTCTCAAAATAGCTGTTGTGGAGTACTATTATAGCAATAAGTATCAGCCAGGAGCAAGCTAACAAGCCAAGAGCCTAACTAATCTTTCCCTAGGAGAAACAGTCTGCAGAAGCTTGCCCTTCTCTCACTATAGAAGGCACACGAGTGAGTGTAATGGCCGGCGCTCCCTGCCTTATATAAGGGGGGGGCGTGGCTCCAGGAGTGAGTGTAGCCTGATTGGCTACAATGTGCCTGCTGACTGTGATGTAGAGGGTCAAAGTTGACCCTAATAGAGCATTATGGGGGCGAACCGAACTTCCGGGAAAGTTCGCGATCGCATGCGAATGTGAACCACCCAAAGTTCTCCTGGAACCATTCTCCGGCAAACCGTTCGGGCCATCTCTAGTTAAGGATAGGTACAGGGAGGGTTCTGTGTGAGAGTAGGGCTAGGTATAGTTACAGTACAATATTTGTAATATATACAATGTATTAAATTATGTATATTTACACAAGGAGGGGGGGGGGTCTAGGGGTTAGGAATAGGGATAGGAAGAGATCTGTGTGAGCCTACAGTTAGGTATAATTGCAGTAAAATACCTGTAAAATCTACCATTGTATTAGTATGCTTAATACAAGTGTAAATATCATTTTTTTTTTTTGTTTCATTTCTGATTTTGTTTTTTGTTATAGATGGTATTTTGCTGTATCATTTCCGTTTCATCAAGCAATTTAGCACTAGATTTTCGTTTTTAAGCTATAAACAAAAAATATTGTTTTACATTAGAACTTATAATTTCAGCTATATCCTGCGTCCTTTTTTCCACGTGCCCTTTTTTTAAGCACGCTGATTGAGAGGCACAGGGATGTCAGACCAAGGCAGTGTACTTGTATGGGATTCAGAACATACACCTTTTTTTCTCTGTCCATGTAAACAACAAGGATCCAGGTGTTTTCATACCTATTCAGAAATGCAAAGTTAATGATGTATTACAACTACATTACTGGTCAGCCAGCCCGGCAATCTGGAATTTATTTGGCATACTTATGTTAACAGTACACTTATCATTTAAATGTCTTTTGTGCCTTTCTAAAACATTAATCTGCTGTTCAACCTGCTAAGTCTATAATGCTAGTGTAGGAAATAAAATGCAAATATGTAGAGAATTGTACATTAAAACCAATGTTTTGTCAAGTACAAAATATAAATACATTTATTATACCAGCACAGAGGAAAAAAGTATTCAATCTAAAATAGATGATATTAAATTGCTCAGAATCTGTACTTCCTACTTGAATGATCATCCATTTACTAGCACCAAGTGTAATGGATTTTAAATGACTGTTTTAATGGGTAATTAATACTTTTAATGTACCTTACTATTGTGATTACTTTTATGCAAATGTGTAATGATAATGGCCCTGGACACTATTAACTCCATCTATCATCGTTTCAGGAGATAAACGCCCTTGGATGCACTTCATGGGTCACCAGTAGAGATGGCCCGAACCTCCGATTTTCGGTTTGCGCGAATTTCCGCGAACCGCAATAGACTTCAGTGGGGATGCGAACTTTGAAAAATAGAAACACTTATTGCTGGCCACAAAACTGATGAAAAAGATGCTTCAAGGGGTCTAACGGGCATGGCAGAATGGGATAGATGCCAAAAGTCCCGGGGAAAAATCTAGATTTGACGCAAAGCAGCGTTTAAGGGCAGAAATCACTTTGAATGCTAAATTGCAGGCCTAAAGTGCTTAAAAACATCTCACATGTGTATACATCAATCAGGGAGTGTAATTAGAGCACTGCTTCACACTGACACACCAAACTCACTGTGTAACGCACCACAAACGGCTGTTTGTGTAGTGACGGCCGTGCTGGACTGGTACGCACCATGGCAAGAGTGCAGGCTCAGGCTGTGGCGGTTTTCAAGGCCAATAGGGGCTGAGGTAGCTGAATGACAGAACAGGGACTGTCCAGCTGATCAAATCTGGTCTGTCCACAATGAAGCGACAACCTTATTGCCCCCCCCCCCCGACACACTCATATAGCCGTCATTGCTTCATTGTGATACGCAAGCCTCTTCACCGCGGCAATGTTAAACGCTACTCTTCCACATCCTGGCAGTGCCCCATGTAAAACAGCACAACATAAAATATAATGCCACCTCCATGGTTTAGCTATTTATTAGCTTATGTAAAACCACATTTCTATTCTCTTTACATTTCCTACGAATTCTCCTTCTCTCCATGTAATTTCTACCCAGTGTAAAATAACTCCATGTCCTGGAAGATGCTCTGCTGATGTCTTTGCTCTCATAGCAGCAGCCATTGGGGCATTACAATGTTCTCTCAGCATAGCAGCAAAAAGAGATGATTTTGTACAGTTATAATTTCACAGCAAAATTTGGAATTACAATGACAAATAATAATGCAAGATTTCAAACTATTGCAACATTTTGATGCATAATTTTGCATTGATGCATCATTTAGTGAAAATATAACTTATTTCTGCCCATAGACTTTGTGTAGCTACAAATGGGTTATGGAAACTGAATAACTTGTATGTGAAAATACACGGAATCATTTATTTTTGTACTAAACATATTAAAAGATGAATGTTTGTATATATCACTGGAATTTTGTTTTAGAGGAAATGCAGAATGTTATGGTTGAAAACCTATTTTGAAGATGTGTGTAGGACAATTTTTTTTCACAATAGGAACATATCAAGCATTACAAAATAATCTTTTAATTTTGTTTCTGGAGACTGAACTGCTCATATGACTGTCAGGTTGTTGTAATAGACAGGGACACCTAGGAGATAATTTTTCACCTTCTATTTAAAATAACTTTTCAGCACTTTTCAATTAAAAAAGTACCGAAATGTACATGAAAAAGTGATATCAAAATTATTTTGAGTATTTTCTTGTTTTCTAGTGGCTTAACCTTCCTGGCGGTAAGCCCGAGCTGAGCTCGGGCTATGCCGCGCAGGAAGATATCTCAGCCCCTGGTGGAGCGATTTGCTCCATTTAAAATGCTGTACGCGCAGCTAGCACTTTGCTAGCCGCGTGTACAGCTTGATCGCCGCCGCTCTACGGCGATCGCCCGTACGCAGCGGCGCAAGAGAGCCCCCCCCCCCCGCCAGAGCCCGGCGCTGCCCGGACCAATGAGTTCCGGGCAGCGCTATGGGCTGGATCGGAGACATCTGACATCAGGACGTCGGCTGACGTCCATGACGTCATTCCGATCGTCGCCATGGCGACAGGAGAAGCCAAACAGGGGAGCGCGTTATATACGCATTCCCCTGTTTGCTATTGATGCCGGCGACGATCGCACTAGAGGGACACATGCGCCCTCTAGTGGTGTTTCATGTAGCTACCCCTCTGGTAGCTTTACATGAAACACAAAAAAAAAAAATTAAAAAAAAAAGGATTTTTGCCATTTTGGCAAAAAAAATTAACCGCCAGGAGGGTTAAAAAGCATGTTATTGACAAATGTTAAAATATCACCTTGGAGATAACGCAGGTGAAAAAGTGAATTGCATATGGGCCAAGATGAGATAACTCGTGAGTAAAACTTAGTGCACAAAGGCGTTGATGATTAATGTTAGATATTTGTATGTTAGCATGGTACTTTTCTATTTCTCACCACCGATAGGTGTCGGCAGGTCGCAAGTGGTTTCCCATGGAAACGGCCGCTCGTTCGAGCGGCCTTTCCATGTCAGTTCACAGAGGGTATCTCCGTGAACAGCCTGCGAGCCTCCGATCGCGGCTCGCAGGCTAAATGTAAACACGCGGGGAAGAAACCCTTACTGTTTACATCATACGGCGCTGCTGCGCTGCAGCGCCGTAAAGGAGATAAGCGATCCCCGGCTTCTGATTGGCCGGGAATCGCCGGCATGTGATAGTCTGAAGCCTATCCTAGGCGGTGCAGGACGAATTTCCGTCCTGCGCAGCCCATAGCAAGAGGGAGAGAGGGCGGAAATCGCTGCGGAGGGGGGCTTTGAAGAGTCCCCCTCCCCGCTACACGCAGCAAGCCGGCGGCAATCAGACCCCCCCCCCCCAGCAGGACATCCCCCTAGTGGGTAAAAAAGGGGGGATGTCTGATCGCCCTGGCACAATCACGATCTGTGCTGTGGGCTGGAGAGCCCGCTCAGCACAGATCACCGCAGCAGAGCCTGGTCCTTAAGTGGTTATAGGATACCTGAAGTGAAAAGTGACATGATGAGATAGACATGTGTATGTACAGTGCCAAGCACACAAATAACTATGTTGTGTCCCTTTTTTTTCTTTCTCTGCCTGAAAGAGTTAAATATCAGGTATGTAAGTGGCTGACTCGGTCCTGACTCAGACAGGAAGTGACTACAGCGTGACCCTTACTGATAAGAAATTCCAACTATAAAACACTTTCCTAGAAGAAATAGGTAAAAAGGAAAGGAGTTTGCCCACTTATGTGACAGTGCTGTGCTTTCAGAGAAGATTAATAGCCGTTACTTTGATTAATGATGTAAAGTGAGAACCGGGATACCCACAGCTGCATTGGATGTGTAGCAATCACCACATCCATGTCGCTTCTGCAAATGTGATTTACATGCGGTGACATGTTCTTGCCGATCTACTACAAAGAGCAGGACTTCAATTCCACTGGTGGCTACAATGATGCATGTGACCCAAAAAGCAATCAGCCTGTACTAGTATAAGTAGCCACTGGCTGGAAAGCTGCCCAGTCCAACAGCTGTGCACAGTGGCAATGACACTTCATGAGGCTGCTGCTTGGACAAGCTCCCACTGCAGGCTGTAACTGCATCCACAATGTGGCAGCCTCAAGTAGGTTTTGTTAGCTCAGAAGAACAGACTATCAATTCCTAACCTGATCGGTAAGTAAGTACACCTGTTATCGATTCACTTGCTGACCCCATGTAAAACTGATAGGGGAAGATGGCAGCTGTGCCAAGAGATGTATTTGGTGCCCGAGTGACCTGATGTCTATTTACATAGTTACATAGTTATTTTGGTTGAAAAAAGACATACGTCCATCGAGTTCAACCAGTACAAAGTACAACTCCAGCCTGCTCCCTCACATATCCCTGTTGATCCAGAGGAAGGCGAAAAAAACCCACAAGGCATGGTCCAATTAGCCCCAAAAGGGAAAAATTCCTTCCCGACTCCAGATGGCAATCAGATAAAATCCCTGGATCAACATCATTAGGCATTACCTAGTAATTGTAGCCATGGATGTCTTTCAACGCAAGGAAAGCATCTAAGCCCCCTTTACATGCAGGTATAGAGTTTGCCATAACGACTTCCTGTGGCAATGCATTCCACATCTTAATCACTCTTACTGTAAAGAACCCTTTCCTAAATAAATGGCTAAAACGTTTTTCCTCCATGCGCAGATCATGTCCTCTAGTCCTTTAAGAAGGCCTAGGGACAAAAAGCTCATCCGCCAAGCTATGATATTGCCCTCTGATGTATTTATACATGTTAATTAGATCTCCTCTAAGGCGTCTTTTCTCTAGACTAAATAAACCCAGTGTATCTAACCTTTCTTGGTAAGCGAGACCTTCCATCCCACGTATCAATTTTGTTGCTCGTCTCTGCACCTGCTCTAAAACGGCAATATCTTTTTTGTAATGTGGTGCCCAGAACTGAATTCCATATTCCAGTGTGGCCTTACTAGAGAGTTAAACAGGGGCAATATTATGCTAGCATCTCGAGTTTTTATTTCCCTTTTAATGCATCCCAAAATTTTGTTAGCTTTAGCTGCAGCGGCTTGGCATTGAGTACGATTATTTAACTTGTTGCCAATGAGTACTCCTAAGTCCTTCTCCAAGTTTGATGTCCCCAACTGTATCCCATTTATTTTGTATGGTGCTAGACCATTGGTACAAGCAAAATGCATGACTTTACATTTTTCAAAATTGAATTTCATCTGCCATTTATGTGCCCATATAGCCATCCTATCCAGATCCTGTTGCAATATGACACTATCTTCCTGAGAGTTGATGATTCTGCACAATTTTGTATCATCTGCAAAAATAGCAACATTGCTCACTACTGCATCTACTAGGTCATTAATAAATAAATTGAAGAGCACTGGACCCAGTACAGACCCCTGTGGGACCCCACTGCTAACAGTCTCCCATTTTGAGTATGATCCATTGACCACAACTCTTTGTTTTCTGTCCATTAGCCAGTTCCCTATCCATGCACACAGACTTTTCCCCAGTCCTTGCATCCTCAACTTTTGCACCAGACTTTTGTGGGGAACAGTGTCCAAGGCCTTTGCAAAGTCCAAGTATATCACATCTACAGCATTCCCAATATCCATATTAGCATTCACTACCTCATAAAAGCTAAGCATGTTATTCAAACAGGACTGTTTGTAATATGTGCCTGTTCATTTGGGGTGAGGGGGGGGTGAGGTTATTTGAATATTGCTAATGATATTCCTATAGCGGCTATTATTCACTGCCCTACATCCTAAAACTAAACCTCCCACGAAGTTACCTGACCTTCAACAACCCCTGTATGCCATAGTTGGACCCCAAAGAGCGCACTCAGCTGAAAACTCCGTGCCCCCCCCCCCTCCTACATGCTTCCGCTCGGCTACAAGATTAGCTCCTAGAGGGACAGCCTAAAACTAAACCTCCCACGAAGTTACCTAACCTTCAACAACCCCTGTATGCCATAGTTGGACCCCAAAGAGCGCACTCAGCTGAAAACCCTGTGCCTCCCCCCCCCCCCCCCCTCCTACATGCTCCTGCTCGGCTACAAGATTAGCTACCTAGAGGGACAGCCAGTCCTCAGAACCCACTGCAGTCAGTGTCTGCAGCCCCACAGCTGTTCCCCCTGTCAAACCCCTGAAGCAAAGTTCAGGCGCAGACAGCCACAGTTAATTAACTTGGTTATAGTAGAGTATGCTGCTGACACGTGTGTGGTATGTACCCACAAAGTGGTGCATTGGGAACTGGGAACCGAAGAGGTAGGCGCCCAGGAGCAATACAAGCCAAAAATAGGTGCCTAGCCTGCATTGGGTATTGATTCGGCAAGTACGTTGCACCATGGCGACAATCACAGGCACACCAGCCATGGTTATGGGAACAGTCAGCAGGCAACAATGGACTCGTTACAGCCGTTAAACTATTACCCACGTTGTCTTGGATGAAGTAGATAAAGACTCCTATCTGGATTATAGTCGCTACAGATCGCTGTGTCACTCGATCTAATGATTTACAGCTTGAGGCTAATTATATCATAGACGCACTATACGCGCTATTTCTCAATTCTACATGGTAATAGTGACAAGTATATACAGCCACACAGGAAGTGAAGAAATTATTGCCACCAGGATAGCGCAAAATGTTGCCATAGCTGTCAATTGATGTAGTGGAGAAAGCGGAGAAGTAATTGCAGGGAAGCATGCCAAAAGAGAGGAAATAATAGCCGCTGAGTATGTGGCCATAGCCGTGAAATGCACCTAACTTGTGCAGTCTGCGCCATGAGAATTGCTATAGTGGAGAAGATACATTGCAGTTATAGCTTTGCCCAAATTAACTTCCGCTAATATTAGCGTGTTCGCAATGAGGAGGCCATAGGGGAGGCCAATGGGAAGGCCATAACAATCACATTTAAATGTCATAGCAGCAGGCACAGACATGAGTTGGAACGGGATAACTAATAACGGTATAAGCACGACTCACAAAACGGAGCTGTTAATTAGTACACGTATAGCCGTTAATAGCCATTGCGCCCATATTACGCAGACCGTGCTGTGCTGGAGTTATGTAGCCGATAAATACACTGGCAGAATAGCCGTGCCCAATTCAACTAGCGCTTTAATTAACTGCTCCGATGCAGCTGCACCCTTAGCTAGGCATATAGAAATCCACTATAAAATCACTTTAAATCACTATTCAGTAAAGGCATAAAGAGGTTCATTCACAATAACATCCTTAGCCTTGCAGCAGATTTTTATACTGCTTCGAGTTCTCACAGGTGTTACGTTCACTTTAAACCAACAAATTGAAGCTGCAAATCTCTACAAAATGTTTTCTATGTTAATCAAACATTGGATTATGCTCAGAAATGGAAGAACAAGCTTAGTGTTTAGTGCCGCGGCTAAGATGTGTTAATACCCGGTAGATTGAGAATGTAAATACTCTGACAGACAAGCGGCAATTTGAATAAAATTATTCCACAAATGAGTGTGATATTTTAGAAACGTGTATGCTGTTAATATTTTGTTAAGCGGTGACGGATTCGGTCTCTTTTTATCACTGGTCAAACCCGTCTCGCGTTCACTTAGGGAGAATTATCAGCATGCATGTCTTGCAGTTATTACAGACTGGGAAAATTATTAATCTGTTAATTAAAGGAGTGATGAGAAATATGACACACCAAAATGAAATGGAATTTACTCAAGCAAAATTAACATTCACTGGAAAATCTGACCACCATGAAAACACAGCTAGCAGTACATCCATATTTTAATTTAAAGCCACATTCCACTTTTTCAAACCCTTTCTCTTCCCCAAACATCACATAAAATGCAAAATATCTCTATTTTAGTAAAGATTCTGTGGTAAGTGGATTGTCAGTGGACTTTTCAAACTTACCTTTCCAAATTGAACACAAGACACTGTAGCATGACAAAGGGTGGTCTAGTTTGCCACCTACCCTGCTCTATTGAACTTTCCATTACTTATGTTACAACCATAAAGTTAAGAAAGCACATTGGATAAAACTTAGCCAAGGCAGCTGTTAAGAACCGTCTTGGCTGAAAATCTAGAGTACAGGAGCCCCCGTCCAGGTCAAATCTTTGGTAACACCAATTCCTGACCAACTCTAGAGCAAATTGTCCTCCTCTTCACCCCACCCGGCACAAGCTGCTCCATCTTGCACCCCATGATGTTCCCTCTCCCCACTAAGCTACTGATGCATCTTTTCTGGACTTGGCACTGAACTGTTGTCCAAGCGATCAAGTCCTGATCCCTGCAGGTGACAGTACTCCTGGCTGAGTACTAAGTTTTAGTGTATAGCCACAAAGTTTAGAATCTGTACTTATTTTTCAGGAGTGCTGCCCCTGCAGTCTGATTTCTTCAACTGCAGATACAAAGTTCATAAAACCTTGCAATTACAAGAGAAATCAGGGAACACCTGTAAGTTATAAGTAACATTGGCACTATATTTATACATCACATCATGCAACATGTCAGTTCAGGGTCCCTTTGAACTACAATCAGGGTTTGTTTAACCACTGCACTTCCAAAGGTTCTTACCCTTAAAAAACCATAGCAATTTTTACCTGTCATTCATTCACCCATAACTTTATTACTACTTATCACAATGAAACAATCTGTATCTTGTTTTTTCCACCTCCAATTAGGCTTTCTTGGGGGGGGGGGGGGTACGTTTTACTAAGAATTATTTTATTCAAAATGTGTTTTAACAGGAAAAATAAGGAAAAAAATACATAAAAATTCATTATTTCTCAGTCTTCAGCCAAATTGTTTTAAAATAATTAATGCTACCATAATTAAAACCCACACATTTTTTTTGCCCATTGTCCTGGATATTGCAACGTTTGAAATGTTTCCAATGTATGGCGCCAATATTTTATATAGAAATAAAGGTGCATTTTCTTCAGTTTTGCATCCATCACTAATTACAAGCCCATCATTTATAAAGTAACAGTAATATACCCTCATGACATACATATTAAAAAAAGTTCAGTTCCTAAGGTAACTATTTATGATTCCTTTTTTCATTTTGTTTTGTTTTTACAAAAAAAAGAAAAATGGGGGAGGGGGAGAATTACTGGGGAGTGTGGAAGGTAAAGGGTTAATTTTTAATTTAAAAAAAAAAAGTCTAAATAAAAAGTCTGTTAGTAAAGAAAAAAAAAAGTTTTAGATGCAGTTTTACTATTTGGCTACAAGATGTCCTCATGCATAACTTCCCTATGAGTACTATTAATACGCAAACAGGAAGTCATATGTGGACATGTAAGTATCGGCTTTTGTGAATAACGATGCTGTCTCATGGTTGGCGGCGGTCATTCACACGGGGACTTATATCAATGAATGAGAACTGTGTTTCCATTCATTGATTTCCCGGCTAACGATCAGGGGTGTTAACGAGCACGGAAGCACATGGGGGGCGAGCGGGAGTGTACGGCGGGGAGGGACATAGTAGCTACGTTACTGCAAGGAGATATGGGATTTTGCAGGCAGGTAGTCAGGGCCGGGCCGAGGCATAGGCTGGAGAGGCTCCAGCCTCAGGGCGCAGTGTAGGAGGGGGCGCAGAATTCATTCAGCTGTCATTCCGAATTGTGTTGGAAGCATAAAGAAATAAGAAAAGGGTATACATGGCAGTGACTGCAAGCCATATAACTAGATATTAAGGTGTTGGGGAGGTTGTGGGCCCTGTGGCGCCTCTTAGTCTAATAGCAATCAGTA